>NC_058524.1:256930666-257612666 GCF_904849725.1 Hordeum vulgare subsp. vulgare | reverse complement strand
AAGGACAGGCATACATGACCCAACAAAGCAGGTGTCGGTCATCAACGAACGTAGACGAGTCGTAGCAAGCTACAAGGACTCCATTACGTCGCGTGACATTTCCCCAAAGGGGATAGACACAGCAGCTAAGAAGGACACATGCCGGTCAACCAATGTGTCCGGAGCAGTAGCGAACTACCAAGGCTCGTTGGATCACAAAGGGGCATTTCCTTGTAAGGAGTGCTACTAAAGTTCACGACTAGGTATTCGAACCCCATACATATCAAGTAAGACACACGTACGCATGGCATACCGATATGTATAGATACATCGATGGCATCACATCATAACCATAACCATACAAGCTTTATTTAAGAGGCTCGGAAGAGCCACACACATAATATTACACATTAAGGGTCTCACGACCCATAATAGCAGTCATACAATACAAGCCAGCGGAAGAGTTATAAACTGTCTGGGTACAGACAGGGCAACTAGTAGGCACGTGGCCTGACTATACTACAGAGCCGACGTAGGGCCAGATCGTAGTTGGGACACCAGCTACTCGTCGTCGTCGATGTCTACGAAGAACCCTCCATTAGGGTCATTAGCAACCTCTGCAACATTTATTAAACAAACATGAGTACGAAGGTACTCAGCAAGACTTTAGGAGAACTAACAACTCATGCAAGGTATCAAAAGGTATTGTGGGGTTTCATGCGGGAAGCCAGCATTTGACTCGTGGCTAGACAACTTGCTTTTTTTGAAATTAGTTTTTACAACTTGATTTCTCGCACACGAGTCCACTAACACCACAACAATACACTATCGTGGAATCATTCCGTCTCCGTACGGAAATGCCGTCCACGACACTCACGCTTATCTTGACAATTTTATGAGTAGCCATTGAAATTATCTATGAACAACATATGTCTCCAAGTAGTCCATATCCGCGGACGCGACTATTCGAATAGATCATAACCCTGCAGGCGTGTACTTCGTCACACACGCTCCCGCCACTTATCGCCATGTGCACGTCATGCACCTCGGCAACCTTCAAGCGGAAGCCCAGCGAGGGAGTCGGCCACGATCGTTAACCACACTAGTACCTAGTCCAGGTTTATCACCTATCTGAGACTAACCCGTACGGAAGTCCGGCCGAGGTTTCCGCCACGGCCTCAAACGATGTGCGCAGGGTTCCCAAGCCCACCATCCGGGTGCCACTTGGTACACCGTGCCACTGCCTACCGCATCACGGTCCACCTCACAGGTCAGCACCATGCACGGCCTCTAGCATTACTATAAACACCAGAAACTACTTGCAACTCCTGGACCGAGTACTACGCGATTAATAGGCCGAGCGGGGTCATATTTCAGGGCCCAGCATGTGGTAGTATCTAGTCTTGGATTACATACACGGAACTCAGTTCCTAAGGACGGTTCCAATGAAACAACCCGCCATGTACTCCTACACAGCCTTTCACCGGTACCTTTACCAAATCAAGTTCAACACACGACCTTTGCTCACCGAAGATATGCAAGAAGCCATGAAATCTATGCAAGAGAAAGGCATTAGATCTGAAGATATCAAAAATCTACCACCTATCAAAGAGATCCATGGTCTCGATAACCCGATACAGGTAGTAGAAGTGAATTCTCTGCGTAGGTTTGATGAGAGTGATATTCCTTTTGACAAACCTGCTAGCCTATGCTTTGATGAATTTGACAACTTTGTTGCCAAACAACAGAGTTTCAATGATTATGTTAGCAGACACTTGGAACAAAGTACTCGTATGCTTAGCCATTTAAGTGCTTATGTAGACAAAAATGTCAATGATCTGAAGCTTCTGAGTAAACATGCCTCTATGATTACTACTCAGGTAGAACAAGTACTTAAAGCTCAGAATGACCCGCTCAATCAATTAAATGACAACTCTGTCAGAGTCATTACTAGAGGAGGCAAAATGACTCAGGAACCTTTGTATCCTGAAGGTCATCCTAAGAGAATTGATCAAGATTCTCAAGGAATCAATGCTGATACACCTAGTCCTCCTAAGGAGAAGAAGAAGGATGATAGAAACCTACATGCGAGTTCACCAAATACTATCACACCTGAAGAACCTAATGATATTTCTGCGTCTGATGCAGAAACACAATCTGGTGATGAACATGAACCTGGTGACAATATGGACAGTCATGTTCATAATAATGCTCAACCTAGCAATGATGAGGATGTGGAGATTGAACCTATGGTTAATCCTGATAACCCACAACCTAAGAGATACGATAAGAATGACTTCACTGCTAGGAAGCATGGTAAAGAAAGGGAGCCATGGGTTCAGAGATCTATGCCCTTTCCTCCTAAGCCATCCAAGAAAAAAGATGATGAGGATTTTGAGCGCTTCGTTGAGATGATGAGACCCATCTTTCTGCAGATGCAGTTAACTGATATGCTCAAAATGTCTCCGTATGCCAAGTACATGAAAGATATCGTGACTAATAAACGGAAGATACCAGATCTTGAGATCTCCACCATGCTTGCCAATTACACTTTCAAAGGTGGAACTCCTAAGCAACTTGGTGATCCCGGAGTGCCCACTATACCTTGTTCCATTAAAGGAAACTATGTAAGAACTGCCTTATGTGACCTTGGAGCCAGTGTTAGTGTTATGCCGCTTTCTCTTTATCGTAGACTTGAGTTGGATAAATTGACACCCACTGAAATTTCTCTGCAAATGGTCGACAAATCAACTGCTTTCCCTATCGGCATTTGCGAGGATGTGCCTGTTGTGGTTGCTAACACCACTATCTTAACAGACTTTGTTATCTTGGATATTCCCGAGGACGATGCCATGGGTGTCATCCTTGGAAGACCCTTTTTAAACACTGCAGGGCCTGTTATAGATTGCAACAAAGGCAATGTCACTTTCCATGTCAACGGTAATGAGCACATAGTACACTTTCTGAAGAAACGATATCAAGTACATTGCATCAATGCTATCGAAAAGACTTCATCGATTCTTATTGGGAGCTTTGAATGCCCTATTCCTCGTGTCAAGATGAAGTATGATTTTCTCGTTGGGGAGATACATACCCCCATTGAGGTGACTTAGTGGCTATTCGAAAATTCTTCGTTCTCTCTTGCGATTAGAGAAGGTTTTGTCATGAGGACTTGATCAACCCCATTGACGGATTTCTTTCGATGACCATGAAATGGATGAATCAAAGAGTCACAAACCTTTCTTCTGAGCTTTCATTTTCTGTTGCTTACAAGAAAAATGGTAGGTTTAGTATAGTTTTTCCTGTTTTCTGTTTTAGCGTCCCCGAGAAAAATACCTCGAAAATAAAAGTTCTCCGATGGTCCTGAAAATTTAGTATGATTTTTTCAGGAATATTTGAAAAATATTGGGCCTGAGAGCTGGCCTGGGGACCAGACCAGTGGGCCACAAGCCCTGCCACCGCCACCCCCCTGGTGGCGGCTAGCAAGCTTGTGGGGCCCACAGGGACCCCCTCCACTCATTCCAGCTCCCAGCCTCTTCTTCCACCTCCAGAAAAAATTGTTTCGTAGCTCAAACCCGTGTTCTTGCTCATTTGGCTGTGATTTTCGATCTCCTTGCTCAAAGCACTATTCTCCGAACCGTTTTGGGGAAACTACTCCTTGGTAAGTGACTCCTCCATTGGTTCAATTAGTTTTTTCTCTAGTGCTTTATCCTTCGCGTATTCTTGCTACCTTGGTGACACTGTTCTTGAGCTAGAAATGTTGATTTTACCTGGTCCCAAGTAGTTTTAGCGCGTGATACGGTCTCTAGGCACTAGTAGGAGTAGTTCCTACAAGGTATGGTTGGTCTTCATTCACTTTTCTCTTGAACTTCAAAAATTTCAGCAAAAGGAAATTATGTTCAGGAGGAAGTTTCCTGGTTTTTCCTCAAGTAAGAAGGGTCCCCTTCTTCATTTTTGGGAGCCCGAACCTTTTCAACTAAGGGACGCACCGGTGCAACCATGTGAATGGCCTTCCGATGAGTTTATGATCGAAGCGGATTTCAAGGATGAGGTTGATACACTTGTCCGCAATGCCGGGTTAGAAGAATTCCTCTTAGATAAATGTGAACAGTATGCTATGCTCACTGCCTCTTTCATGCGTACATTTAAATTTTCAGTTGGCCGTGACTCATCCATACTGTTTGATCTATACGATAAATCCTATGCCATGGATTTGGAGGATTTCAATAGGATTTTCAAGATACCCGATGGGGGTAGTATTAATGATCCTTCTAAGTCTTTGGTCAGAGACTTTGTCTCCAGTATAACTGTTGGAGAAACCAGAGATATCACGCAAGCCACCATAGGAAGCATCCATTTCCCTGCCTTGCACTACTTTGCCCTCTTCATAGGTAGGTGCATTAACGGCAAGAATGCACATTGTCACCTATGCACTTCCTACCTTAGTATCCTTAAGAGCGCAGTAACAGGTGACAGGAGCTTCAATATGGGATCTATAATAGCAAGGAGGCTGAATAAAAATGCCAGTGAGTGGGATTTCATTGGTGGAGTTTATGCTACACGCTTAGCAAATTTTCTTGGAATATCCATCCATTCAGAAGACCCTCCTCTCTGTACAGCCTACCTTGATCGTGTCGCTCTAACAGGCTACCAGTTCCTTGAGAGAGATCATGGATCCCTCCTATACCGCTTGATATTTACCCGGCAGCGTGTTTTCCATATTACCCTTCCTGCTCCTACTTTCTTTGACTTTCACGTAAAACGAAGATACTACATAACCATAGGAGAGGCAGAGGAGTATGAGAGGGAGGCGACGGCTGCTCGACTTCGCGAGGCAGCTATTCAGGCAGTGGATGTAGCACTCCCGTATAACACCCATTATGATTTTGGGTTTCGCTAGGACCATCCATGGGAGTAGACCAAGCTAGGCCAAAATCCTAAGCTTGGGGGAGTACGTGTTCTCACCGACTTTACATTCATGCTTATGCTTTCACTTTGTTAGCCGGTGTTTACACTTTGCCACTGTATTATCCATGCTAGTTTATTTTTGTTTTCTTGTTTTCTTGTTTTGTGTCCTTTTGAGAAAACCCAAAAAGATTTTTCTTTCTTCTTTTGCTTGTTGGGAGTTTTCCCGTGTAAATAGTTTTCTTTTTCTTTGGGTCAAGGTAGAAGATATTGGTTACAATGTTTAGTGGTTCTTGCATGCATACCTGTTTAGCTTTCAAAGAGCCATATTACTTTGTCTTCTCCTTTGTGTTTGCCTGCAGATTCATCTTAGTCCAATGCCGAGCACTCTAAATGTTGTTCACATCGTTCGATCGTGCAAGTGAAAGGCAATAATGATGATATATGATGAAGTGACTGAGACTGAAAAGCTGGTATGAACTCTACCTATTTTGTTTTTGTAAATATGACTAGCTTGTCGACCCAGATTCAGCTTTGTTGTGAGAGAACCATGTTTGCAATGACAACTTAGAGACCATAGTTTCTGATGCCATGCTTATTTAGCTGAGAGTTTATAATGGTTTGTCTTGAATGTCAACATAGATTTTGAGATGACTATGATGTAGTATGATAGGAGGGTATTCTCCTTTGAATGATTCAAGTGGCTTGACTTGGCGCATGTTCATGCTTGTAGTTGAAACAAAATCAACATAGCCTCTATGATGTTCGTGTTCATGGTGATTTATATCATGTTCATGCTTGCATTCAATGTTAGTCAAACTCATTGCATTTTGATGACTATTGTCCCTCTCTAGTTGGTCGCTTCCCAGTCTTTTGCTAGCCTTCACTTGAACTAAGCGGAATACTGCTTGTGCATCCACTTCTGTAAACCCAAAAGTTTTTCCATGATAGTCCACCATACCTACCTATTTGCGGTATCTACCTGCCGTTCCAAGTAAATTTGCATGTGCCACTCTCTAAACCTTCGAGAAATAATCTGTTTTGCATGCCCGAACCGCTCATGTGGTGACAGGGGGCTATTGTTATCTTCCATGCTAGGAGTGTTATCCTCGACATGTGTTTATTCACTGTCATTCACAAGAAAGGGGCCGGTAATTGGAATGCCCAGTTCCACGCTTAAATCGAAAACATAACTGTAAAACAAGACTCCCCCCGGATTGATGTTAGTATGGACGGTACCCGAGGATTCGGCTAGCCGTGGAGTGTGATTGATTAGTGGTGGGGGAGTTAAAACTTTACTTTTCTGTTTGGGAACCGCCTATAGCATGAGTAGCATGGAAGATATTGAGAACCACTTCAACAAAATAGTCACATAAGGTCGTTTTTTCTGCGATGCTTTAAAATTCGCCTCTACACCCATGGACACTAGCAAACTAAAGACGCTTCTTGAGATGATTGAAAAGCTGCAAAATTATTATAAAATCTAGGTAATTATAAAATAAATAAATATTTCAAATAAGTTAGAGACGAATTTTGAGACGTTCAATTATAGTTTAAATAACTAATGACGCTTTATATTTGGACTAAAATTTTGGCACTCTTAAATTAGTTTTGGTTTATAGCTTTTTTTATGGATGGATCCCGCGTTTATTTTGGATTTATTGTTTCACTAACTAATACTTCTGGGGTCATTTCCCATGCACCCCATCTTTTCCGCTCGCAATTTCTTCAACCCACCGCATCCAATCTACGGCGGCTCCATGCCTCGCCCCGAGCGGTGCCCTCTACCAGCTACGCCTGATCTCCTCCGTCGGCGTCCTCACCAGTCAGTGCCCGACCGGCATCCCTTGTACTCCCCGTCCCCAGGCCGCACCTCTCTCGGCGTCATGCTCAACGTCCGCGAGTCGGGTCCACGCCGGCGTCATCCTCCTGCCAAATCCCCGCCACATCAAGCCGGTGCACCCTCCAATCCCATCTGCTCTACAGTTTACCATTATACAGTATCAAGCAGGTGCTCTCTCGAATCCCATCTGCTCTACAATTTACCATTATATAATCACGTCTTTGATTTAAGCATCTCAGACATCTTATATCCAGATTAGTTGTTAACAAACGTCGCCATTAGGACCAACCAGCATCAATCAGGGAACTCATGTATCAGATCTGATGGAGCAATCACATTGGTGGTGCGTCCTGCAACTTGTGTATAAATTTTCTGTTCTTTATTATGCTAGTATGGTAGACTGACTTGCCATTAATCAAGTTGCATTTACTTCCTGTAACTGGTAAGAGAGCTCCACTTTTATCGGCTATCATAGCATGTTTCCTACCTCCATATTTTGATCCAATGACACACCTTTCATTTTCTTTGGTAAAATGGCACATTTTAGATTGATAGTTGGCCAAAATGGCAGAAAGCAATCTTTTGCCTGTATTTCCAGATCAAAGCCTCCACGTTAGATTTTTCGGACGATTTTGCCCTCCTATAACAAACCTATTGGTCGATCTCAGCGATCAAAATTAGCAGCAAGACAGAAGGATAGGAACAACAGGGCCGCCACCTCGCCATCCTTGCTTTCCCAAATGCCGCTCTTCTCCAGCCGTCGCCTTGCCACCCCCCCCCCCGCCACTCGACCGTTCATGTGGACGAGGAGGCGCGGATGTCTGGTGATGAGCTTGATGCTCCCTCGCCAAGCGGCGGAAGGCAAGCACCACTCCTTGCTCTCACCGCGCCGTTGTTTCAAAGTGTGCCTTGACATTTTCTTAGTGCCACCGCGTGACCCTCTGTTATGCCCTGATGTCGATGCTGTCGTGCAACGTGCCAGGCGTCCCTTCTATAGTTCGCTCACTTACCAGATTGGTGCCCGGGCCGCTAGAGCGTGCGTTGGTCACTCGCGTCGCTAAAGCTATGGGCTAGATCTAGCTTCTGTACTTGCTCGATGTTATTTCTGTAAGTGATGTAGTTGCTGGCTGAAGAAAGTAATTGGCTGTAAATATTGAAACGAATTGCTAGCTTAGTTGTAGCTTGTGAGAACAACGGGATATGGATGCTTGTTGGTTCAGATATTTAGGTAACAAAGGTTCACAGCATGTAGGCAGGTAATCAACATGGACACTATATGACACACTTCACAACACGGAGTAGGAATGTGGAGTTGCCAGTATCAAAGGACTTGAGCGCAGGAATCAAATTGCACTATATGAAAGTGGCCACTGTTCATTGGAGACACATGGGAACAGCTGCGGGGAGGTGATGGAACGAGAACGGGCTAAGTATGGCAAGATGGCAGTGGGGAACGCACGTCGTTTCGATAAGGATGGCAGCGATGTTCGTCCTCTCCTCCTCTGTTGTGTCTGTTTCTTGTATCGACTGATATGTTCAATTGAACTAGAGGAAACAAGCTAAAGGGCAAAACTGTCCCAAATAGTCTTAATGTGCGGGAACATACCTAGAAATAGAGAAAAACGTTCGCTTGTGCCATTTTTTCTAGCTATCAATGGCACGTGTGAAAAAAATGAAAGGTGTGTGATACGATCAATGTACGAGGAGAAGTGTGACATTTTATCAAATTGCTTATCTTTGATTAACTATTTACAGTTTTAGTTTTCGCAAATCAGTGTTTCTTGGCTTGCCCTTCTACTTACGAAGCAAAATGACATGTCTATGTGGTCTGCACTTTATTAGTTATATATACTGCTTTGACATGACTCTGTGCAGCAGACAGGGCGTACTTATTGGTTCACCATTAATGAACTACACATGTAGTTTTCATGATTTTTTTAACTTTAATTACATAGATTCTCAGTATGTTTTACTTATACCATTGGGGAAGTGTTTATGAAATTAGGTCTGAGTAAGATCAGAACAAGCCAAGTTATGTACATTTTGAAAAACATCCAAACGAGATATAGTTTCAGTCGGTTTAATCACATACGCCTAGTTATGCCAATTGTTGCTTGCCTGCCAGTATGATGGAACTTTGGAACATTTTAGGTCAAAAAGACAAAGCTCGCCACTCCAACACAATGTAAGACATTTGTGCTCCAAGACAACCTCAAGACATTTGTACGAAACATACCTCAAGACATTTGTACGAAACATCTCTCATAGTCATCAAAGAACATTTGATCTTGCACTAATCCAAAAGCTTATGTTTTAAACTTCTCTCTGTTATTATTTTCTTCCAGGGCCGCTGTAAATTTAGAATTGGACTGCATTGCTGGAGCAAGGAGCAACCACACAAGAATTAGTCTTTGAGTGAACACATATTATGTATAATGTATGTAAAGCTTAGTTTTAGTTTGTAGTATCTTCTCTTAATTATTTACACATTCCATACGAATGTTTGATTTGATTCAGTTGTGAACTCCATATGCTTTTAGTGGATGTATTTGTTCATAGATTTGTTACAAAGGTTGCTAATTCTGAGAATGGGTTGCTTGTGACCGCAATTTTTGATGTGGATTGATGCCTTTATATATTGATATTTGATCAATCTGCACATGTATTCCTATCATAATAAATTAACTGCATTTGAAATGAGGAATACAAGGTAATATTAATAACCACAGAACGATTGAAGTAAAATATTCCATAGTCACAAAGAAGCTTATTCACATTAAGAGACGAATATGATGTCGACATAGCGTCTATAAGCAATGCACCCACATGAGTAGAGGCGCGATACAAGCGTGTAATAGAACGTCTCTATTTTTGTAGAGACGATTTTGAACGTCCTAATATAGCGTCTCACATCATTTAGACACGCTAACAAAGCATGCCTACCTCTTTTGAGACGGTCCGTGGGGAGACGTTCCAAAGATGCTTTACTAAATCGACTCTATTTTTGCCTAGAAACTAAATAGCACGTCTCTAGCTATGAAAATGAACGTCTCTACAGAAAGTTTTTCTTGTAGTGAACTCTTGGTCATTGCATTGACAATGAAAGCATGCCACCCAAAATTATTATCTCTATTTTCAAAGCTTGAGCTCTGGCACCTCTGCAAATCAATGCTTCCCTCTGTGAAGGGCCTGTCTATTTATTTTCCTGTTGAGTCATCCTCCTCTTCTATAAGCACCAATTAGAGAGCACCTCTGTCATTTTTATGCTTTGCTTTTGATTGATATTGAGTATGACTATGACTGGATCTTCGTTGCTATGAATTACAATGTTTAGTCAGCCCTTGATCTTTGAAAGTGCTTTGCATTCATGTTTTGTGGTCTCAGAAAGAGCTAGCGAGATACCACCTATTCATATTGCTTCATGCTTGTTTTGATTGAAGTGTTGGTATTTGAAACTCATTATTATTTGCTCGTTAGCTGATTATGCCATTGATATTAGTTTACCATGAGACCTTTGTGTCACTTGCTTATGTGGTTAACTTGTGATCTTGCTGAAATTCTGGTTATGAGTTAGACATAGTTGCAACAACAAGATCAAACAGAGTTTGTCAAAGTTTTTTTTTCTCTCTCAGTTTGTCAACTGAGTTGCTTGAGGACAAGCAAGGTTTTAAGCTCGGGGGAGTTGATACGTCTCCATCGTATCTACTTTTCCAAACTCTTTTGCCCTTGTTTTGGACTCTAATTTGCATGATTTGAATGGAACTAACCTGGACTGACACTGCTTTCAGCAGAATAGCCTTGGTGTTATTTTTGTGCAGAAATCAAAGTTCTCAGAATGTCCTGAAAATTTACGAGGAACATTTTTGGAAGATATGAAAAATACCTGCGCAAAGATCCACGTGAGGGGTGGGCCAGTGGGCCACAAGCCCTGCCACCGCCACCCCCCTGCTGGCGGTGGGAAAGCTTGTGGGGCCCACGTGGCTCTGTCGCCCCCAATCTCAGCTTTATAAGTTCACTTTTGTCCCAGAAAAAATAAAGACAGAAGATTTCATCGCGTTTGCGATACGGAGGCGCCGCCACAACCTGTTCTTCATATGGAGGGCAGATCTGGAGTCCGTTTTGGGCTCCGGAGAGGGGAAATCGTCGCCATCGTCATCATCAACCTTCTTCCCTCTCCAATTCCCTGAATCTCTTCGTCGTTCGTGAGTAATCTATTCGTAGGCTCGCTGGGCGGTGATGAGTAGTATGAGATCTATCATGTAATCGAGTTATTTTTGACGGATCCCTAGTATCCACTATGTTATGAGATTCATGTTGCTACTACTTTGCCATGCTTAATGCTTGTTACTAGGGCCCGAGTGCATGGTTTCAGATCTGAAATTATTATGTTGTCACCAATATATGTGTGTTTTAGATCCGATCTTGCAAGTTGTAGTTACCTACTATGTGTTATGATCCGGCAACCCCGGAGTGACAATAACCGGAACCACTCCATGTGATGACCATAGTTTGAGGATTTCATGTGTTCTCCAAGTGCTAATGCGTTGGTACGGTTCTTTATTAAAAGGAGAACCTTCATATCCCGTAGTTTCCTTTTGAACCCCGCTGCCACGGGAGGGATGGACAATAGATGTCATGCAAGTTCTTTTCCCTAATCACGTATGACGACACACGGAATGCATGCCTACATCGCATTGACGAACGGGAGCTAACCACATATATCTCCGTGTTATAGCTGTTCCATGATGAATATCATCCAAATAAATCACCGACCCATTGCCTACGAGTTTGTCCTACTGCTACTGTTACTTATCTTGCTCTCTAGCTGTTACTTGTCTTGCTCTACTGCTGTTACTTGTCTTGCTCTGCTGCTGTTACTTGTCTTGCTCTGCTGATGTTACTTGTCTTGCTCTTCTGCTACTGTTGCTACAATTGTCGCTTGCTACTGTTGCTACTTGCTACTATTGTCACTACTGGTGTTCCTTGCCACTGTTGTTACTCGCTACTTTGCTGTTACTACTTTGCTTGCAGATACTAATCTTTCAGGTGTGGTTGAATCTCACACATTCAGCTGCTAATACTTGAGAGTATCCTCTCACCTCCTATAGGCGATCAACAAATTTGGGTCGAATACTGTCGGGACCCCGATCCTAAGCCATAGGAATCCAGCCTGTAACACATCGCATCCCTTTGTGGTCTCACGCACGGTTAACTCCACGGCTGCAGCCTTACCTTAGCCGGGACCGTTTGCATCTTTTGACTCACGTATGCGATAGTGTCGCTAGCAAACCAATGTCAAAGAACCCGGATCGACATGTCTAGTCATAAACCAAAGTGGCAGTTCCGCACAAGGACAGGCATACATGACCCAACAAAGCAGGTGTCGGTCATCAACGAACGTAGACGAGTCGTAGCAAGCTACAAGGACTCCATTACGTCGCGTGACATTTCCCCAAAGGGGATAGACACAGCAGCTAAGAAGGACACATGCCGGTCAACCAATGTGTCCGGAGCAGTAGCGAACTACCAAGGCTCGTTGGATCACAAAGGGGCATTTCCTTGTAAGGAGTGCTACTAAAGTTCACGACTAGGTATTCGAACCCCATACATATCAAGTAAGACACACGTACGCATGGCATACCGATATGTATAGATACATCGATGGCATCACATCATAACCATAACCATACAAGCTTTATTTAAGAGGCTCGGAAGAGCCACACACATAATATTACACATTAAGGGTCTCACGACCCATAATAGCAGTCATACAATACAAGCCAGCGGAAGAGTTATAAACTGTCTGGGTACAGACAGGGCAACTAGTAGGCACGTGGCCTGACTATACTACAGAGCCGACGTAGGGCCAGATCGTAGTTGGGACACCAGCTACTCGTCGTCGTCGATGTCTACGAAGAACCCTCCATTAGGGTCATTAGCAACCTCTGCAACATTTATTAAACAAACATGAGTACGAAGGTACTCAGCAAGACTTTAGGAGAACTAACAACTCATGCAAGGTATCAAAAGGTATTGTGGGGTTTCATGCGGGAAGCCAGCATTTGACTCGTGGCTAGACAACTTGCTTTTTTTGAAATTAGTTTTTACAACTTGATTTCTCGCACACGAGTCCACTAACACCACAACAATACACTATCGTGGAATCATTCCGTCTCCGTACGGAAATGCCGTCCACGACACTCACGCTTATCTTGACAATTTTATGAGTAGCCATTGAAATTATCTATGAACAACATATGTCTCCAAGTAGTCCATATCCGCGGACGCGACTATTCGAATAGATCATAACCCTGCAGGCGTGTACTTCGTCACACACGCTCCCGCCACTTATCGCCATGTGCACGTCATGCACCTCGGCAACCTTCAAGCGGAAGCCCAGCGAGGGAGTCGGCCACGATCGTTAACCACACTAGTACCTAGTCCAGGTTTATCACCTATCTGAGACTAACCCGTACGGAAGTCCGGCCGAGGTTTCCGCCACGGCCTCAAACGATGTGCGCAGGGTTCCCAAGCCCACCATCCGGGTGCCACTTGGTACACCGTGCCACTGCCTACCGCATCACGGTCCACCTCACAGGTCAGCACCATGCACGGCCTCTAGCATTACTATAAACACCAGAAACTACTTGCAACTCCTGGACCGAGTACTACGCGATTAATAGGACGAGCGGGGTCATATTTCAGGGCCCAGCATGTGGTAGTATCTAGTCTTGGATTACATACACGGAACTCAGTTCCTAAGGACGGTTCCAATGAAACAACCCGCCATGTACTCCTACACAGCCTTTCACCGGTACCTTTACCAAATCAAGTTCAACACACGACCTTTGCTCACCGAACACATTCCAAATTTCTGTTCATCTCCCAGATGACAGACCATACACAACTCTAAGCATAGCATGCATAGCAGGATAAGGCACATCATAGCTCAAGCAACTACCAGGTATGCTAGGTTGCAAGGTTCGGCTATTTACTGTGACAAGGTTAAGTAATGCAAAGGAAGTGGGTCCAACTATCGTGGCAAAAGCAGTTGAAGCATTTGATCCTAATGCAATGAATAGCTGCAGGAGCAAGAACATAGGAGTTATCGGGATGATCAAAAGGGTTGCTTGCCTTGTTGCTCAGAGGAGGAACGATATCCGTCAGACGGATATTCGGTGGAATCCGGGGGTGCGGAGCCTACCGAAATGAATGGCAACATTCAATAACAATCATATGCAATCAAAATGATGCATGAGCATGGCATGAGAATGCAAAGTGATAAGTTATTATAATCAAGATGTTTTTAGGTTTAGAGTTGATTCGAATCACATTTGAATAGCAATTCAAACGGGTATTCTCGGATACCGGTTTAATTGATTCGAAATGATGCTCAGATCAACCTAATGTTAACATGCATGAAATGTCATGTTATGGTACTGATTTATATCTAGGGCAGTGTGTGATCATTGTATTTATAATGAAATTTGGATATTTTTGCAAATTCCATTTATAAAGTGATTAAAGAATTGAATTATTCCTTATTTCACAATTTAGGGTCCTGTAACTTTTCAAACATAGTTGAAAATAGTATAATCAGAATCCTTGAATTTTTCTGATACTTTTTCATATATAATTTATTTTCATTGGAGTTACAGATTAATTTCTATGATTTTTGCAATTTTTAGCAATTTCCTGAATTAGTTTTAAACTGGAAATTCCATTTATTGCATCAGGCTGACGTAAGCAGGTCAGCCGACCTGTTCAGGTCAAGCCTGACAGGGGGGCCCCAGTGGTCAGCCTCTCTGGGACTAATCCCGCGCTGACCAGCCCTAACTGAGGTTTGACTTGGCCTTGGGCCCACTTGTCAGCGAGTGATTAAGTCACTAATCGGCTGGGTTAGCTTGCCACGACGACCTCCACCGGCGGCGAGGTCGTCCTCGCCGGCGGGGAGCCTCCGGCGACCACCAACACGGCGGAGGGGCTCGGAAACGGCGCACAGGGGGCCAAATGCTGCGTGGAGAGCACCAGAGGAACGACACGCCTCCCGCATCTTCATTTCCGTGCCTAGCCGGGGCTGATCTGGCCGGAGATTACGCCGGCGATGAGCTTGGCGGCGGCCAAGGCTCGGGCGTCATCGGGGTCTTTGCAACAGGGGGATCTACGCTCGGTTCTTAGCTGCTACAGCATCTACGCGTCGTCCTGGAGCTGTTGGTGCCATCGGAAGGACGAGCTGGACATCGAAGGGCTACTGGCGACGAGCGGCAGCGGCGGTCCTCGTCGGGCTCCGGTGAAACTAGGGCTAGAGAAGGGGATCGATGGGGAAAACTTAGGGGAAACGACCGCATGCTCACAGGGAGTGCAGAGCAGAGCTCGGACGGCTCGGGGAAGGCTTGGGGGCGACGGATCGACGGAAGAGGTCCGGCGGCCGGAGGAGGAAGACGACGGCGTTGCGGGCGTTGCAGGGCTCGAGGAAGCTTCGGCTTCTGCAGAGACGACCAGGGCGACGAGGCGGAGCTAATGGCGTGCTCTAGGAGGGGATCCTATGGCCAGGGGCACGGCCAGCTCGAGCTCCAGCTCGGCTCTAATGGCGGCAGCACGGAGAAGGAGGGGATCCGGGAGGAGGGGAAGAACCGAGGCGGGGAATGGATAGGGGAAGCTCTAGGGAGCTTATCCCCGTCGTCGCCAGCGCGAACCGGCGGCCAGGCAGGCACGCAGGTGCGTGGCCGCGCCGGAGGAGGCGGCGGCCACCTCCTGCTGCCTACTGGCGCGAGGGAGGGGACGAGCGGGGAGATGGGCCGGGCCTGGCTTGGGCGATAGGTAAGTGTTTTTCCATTTCCTCTGTTTTTGTTTTTCTGTTTTGCTATTTATTGCTTTGCTAATTATTTCAGCTCCAAAACAAAAAGTAAAAACTATTTTAGACCTCCTGTAATATTTGTTGTAATATCCCCACTCATTTCCAAGACTTTCAACATTTTTGGAAAATTATAGTTTCTGATTTGAATTTTTAAATTTGAAACCAGTGGCTTTTGCATTTATTTAAAATGCTTAAAGTGTCAAGAAAATAGTTTTCTCCAATGCTCATTTACTTTCATGATTTATCAGAAAGTTTGAACATTTCTTGAGGCCATTTTGGGTTCATTGATTTGAACTAGTTGAAATTTCCTTTAATTGAAATGGTGGCTAGGGTTTTGAGTTTTTCCTTTCCCACTTTGTTGTTTTTGTTGAAACTTCTTAGATGCAAATGCAAAGAAGACATGAGCACAATGCTATCTTGGTTAAGGGTTAGGGATGTGACAACTCACCCCCACTCAAAAGAATCTCGTCCCGAGATTTAGAAGTCGTTGGGAATAATGCAGGATATTCGAGTCGGAGACGATCCTCTCTTTCCCAGGTTGCCTCCTTTTCATAATGATTTGACCATTGAACTTTAAGAAACTTGAGGTTTCGACGTCGAGTGGTACGCTCAGCTTGATCAAGAATACGCACGGGGTATTCTCGGTAAGAAAGGTTATCTTGTAGATCAAGCATTTCGTGGTCCACTTCACGGATAGGATCCGAAAAGCAACGCCTGAGTTGCGAGATGTGGAAAACATCATGAACCTTGGAAAGATGCGGAGGAAGTTCCAACTGGTAGGCAACTTCTCCTCGTTTGGCAAGAATGCGAAAAGGTCCAATGTAACGAGGAGCCAATTTGCCCTTGATACCGAATCAATGGGTACCCTTCAAAGGTGTAACCCGAAGGTAAGCCTTCTCCTCAACTTCAAAGGTCACAGCCTTATGATGACGATCATATTGGCTCTTTTGACGAGACTGGGCTGTTTTCAACTTTTCACGAATAATGCGAACCTGCTCTTCTGCATCCTGGATCATGTCCGGGCCAAAGAGTTGCCTCTCTCCGGTTTCTGACCAATTAAGAGGTGTTCGACATCTTTGTCCATAGAGAACTTCAAAAGGAGCTTTGCCCAAGCTTGATTGATAACTGTTGTTATAAGCGAATTCGGCGAATGGAAGACACTTCTCCCAATTCATACCGAACGATATAACACAAGCTCGGAGCATATCTTCTAGAATTTGATTCACTCTTTCTACTTGACCACTTGATTGGGGATGGAAAGCAGTGCTAAAAGATAAGTGAGTCCCCATGGCATTCTGAAAACTTTCCCAGAAGCGAGAAGTAAAGATACTCCCACGGTCCGAGTTAATTTCCAGGGGAACACCATGAAGAGACACTATTCGAGAGATATATAACTCTGCTAGCTGGCTAGCTGTTATACTCTCACGAACAGGAAGAAAATGAGCCACTTTGGAAAGACGGTCAATGACCACAAAGATAGCATTATTTCCTTTCTTGGTCTTGGGAAATCCGATAATGAAATCCATGCTAACTTTATCCCATTTCCATTCAGGAATAGCTAAAGGTTGAAGGGTGCCAGCAGGCCGTTGATGTTTTGCCTTAACTCGGCGACAAACGTCGCAGTTAGCAACGAACTCAGCAATTTCTCTCTTCATCCTAGTCCACCAGAACCTCTGGCGTAGGTCCTGATACATCTTGGTACTACCGGGATGAATGGTGAGAGGAGAATCATGAGCCTCCTTAAGGATTAACTGCCTTAGATGTGGGTTCTTAGGAACCACTAAACGATTCTGGAAGAACACCACACCTTGATCATTCATGGAAAATTCTTTAGCGTTTCCGCTAAAAATATTCTCCTTGATCCGTGATATACCCTTGTCACGCTTTTGGCCAGGTGTAATTTGATCCTTAAGAGTAGGCTTCACCACCAGTGTAGAAAGGAATCCTTGAGGAACAATATGAAGATTCAACTTCCGAAAGTCCTCATGGAGAAGTGGTTGACCTTGTTGTAGCATCAAATTGTTACAATAAGATTTACGACTTAGTGCATCGGCCATAACATTGGCCTTCCCCGGGGTGTAAGTTATCCCTAAGTCGTAATCCGAGATAAACTCAACCCACCGTCTTTGCCTGAGATTCAAATCCGGCTGGGTGAAGATATATTTCAGACTTTGGTGATCAGTGAATATTTCACAACGATTACCCAGAAGGTAATGTCGCCAGGTTTTTAGTGCATGGACCACAGCTGCAAGCTCAAGGTCATGTGTGGGATAATTATCCTCATGTGGACGCAACTGTCGAGATGCGTATGCGATCACATGACGATCTTGCATGAGAATGCAACCTAATCCTTGTCGCGAGGCATCGCAATAGATAACAAAGTCCTTAGAAAAATCTGGTGGTAGCAACACAGGTGCGGAAGTCAGGCGTCTTTTCAGTTCCTGAAAACTATGCTCACACTGTGGTGTCCACTCGAACTTTTTATCCTTCTTGAGGAGTTCAGTCAGAGGCTTTGCAACCTTGGAGAAATTCTCGACGAAGCGGCGACAATAGCTCGCTAGACCAAGAAAACTCCTAACTTGCTTAACCGATTCAGGTTGACTCCAATCAAGGACAGCTTGAACTCTCTCGGGATTGACAGCAATACCCTTACCAGAGATTACGTGGCCTAGATAGGTCACTTCTGGTAACCAGAATTCACATTTTGAAAATTTGGCATAAAGGCGATGCTCTCGAAGTTTCATCAATACCAGCCTTAGATGCTCGGCATGTTCTTGTTCATTCTTTGAGTAGATGAGAATATCATCGAGGTATACTACGACGAATTTATCCAAATACTCCATAAAGATTGAATTCATCAGCCGAGAGAAGGTGGCTGGGGCATTGGTTAAACCGAAGGACATAACGGTGTACTCATATTGGCCATAACGAGTAACAAAGGCCGTTTTTGGAATGTCCCCGTTCTTAATCTTGATTTGATGGTATCCCAACCTCAAATCCATTTTGGAGAAGACTGAGGATCCAGCGAGCTGACAGTATAGATCGTTGATCCTGGGGAGCGGATACTTGTTCTTTATGGTGACCAGGTTAACTGGTCGGTAATCTACAACCATCCAATCCGTTCCGTCTTTCTTCTTGATGAAGAGGACGGGACAAGCCCAAGGAGAGGAGCTAGGATGAATGAAACCCTTGTTCAAGGCCTCATCTAATTGCTTCTTAAGTTCGGCTAGCTCCAGGGGTGCCATCTTATAAGGTCTTCTGGCTATTGGGACAGTTCCCGGAACAAGATCTATCACAAACTCTACATCTCTTTCAGGTGGAATTCCTGGCAGTTCCTCTGAAAAAACATCCGGAAAATCACGGACTACCGGAATGTCTTCAAGTTCCGGAAGAGGGTTGGCATTTAGTGAGTAGAGTTGGCATTTGGCAACTCGAGTAGAGACATTTACTATCTCACCCGAGGGATGGGTAAGCTGGACATTTCTAGAGTGAGTATCAATCTTGGCATAGTGAGCTGACATCCAGTCCATGCCCAAGATGATATTAATATCCGAAGATTTCAATGCTATCAATGAGGCTAGAAAAACTAGCCAGTCTACTAGAATTTCATTATCATAGGTTATCCTGGAGGTTTGCCATTTACTACCAGGGGTTTGGACAACCAATGGGATTAGCATATCACAAAATGACATGTTATGCAACTGTGCATAACTTTCTGAAATGAAGGAATGAGAAGACCCAGTGTCAAAGAGAACGGACGCTGGGTGGTGATTAACAAGAAGCGTACCCAGCATGACGTCGGGATCCTCTGCAGCTTCTTCTGCTGACACATAGTTCACACGGCCACGTGCAGGAGTTGGCTTCACATAATACGCTTTGCCCGCCTTGGCCTGCCCGACGGACTTTCCGGGTTGCTTGGCACCCACATTCTGAGGACACTCACGGGAATAATGCCCTGGTTCTCCACACTTATAGCATATCACCTCGTTGGCACGTGGTGCAGCATTGCTAGCTGGACCACCATAAGCTTTTGATGGAGGGTTGGCCTGATTCGTCTGAGGCCACGTAGGATGGCCTCGGAGTGTATCTTGGCGGTAGAGAACTGTTTGGAACCCACAGCCTGCGTTTTGGAAATGCGGAACCAGAAGACGAGCCGAAGTCATGGAAGTGCTTCCTTGTGGCTTCGAAGTCAGTATGACCAGTCTCCGCACTGATCGCTTTGTTGACTAGGGCTTGAAAACTTGCACACTCATGGAGGCGCAGGTCTCGACGGAGCTCAGGGCTCAGACCCTTACGGAATCTTGCTTGCTTCTTGGCGTCAGTAGACACCTCCTCTGTTGCATAGCGGGCGAGGTTACCGAACTCGCGGCTATAGGCATCCACAGACAACTTGCCCTGAGTGAAGGCACAGAACTCCTCTCTCTTTCTGTCCATCAGGCCCTCTGGAATATGGTGCAGACGGAAAGCTGCGCTGAAGTCTGCCCATGTGGCCACTGGTTCAGCGGGACGCATAGCTTCAAAATTCTCCCACCACAGATTGGAGGGTCCCTCCAGCAAATACGCCGCAAAGCTCACCTTGTCGGCCTCAGACACATTCGCAGAGTGAATCTTGCGTGAAATGCTGCACAACCAGTCATCAGCGTCGAGGGGATCGACGGAATGGTGAAACTTTGGAGGATTCAGCTTCACAAAGTCATTGAGGGACACTGCAGCATTCCTAGGCTGTCGAGCCGTATTCTGCTCAATACGCTCTAGCAGTCGGTTGGTCTCCCTTTTGTTTCTTTCTGCCTCAAGCATCACTTCTACCAGAGAAGGTGGGTGAGGCAGGTCTTCCTGCGACGCTTGACTACCCTCACCTTACTCATGAGCAGGGGCACGGTTCAACCTGGTGAACACCATCCTGACAAACAAACTCATAGCTTAGACCAATATCATATCAATACTAACTATGGATTAAGAATGTACTGAACACACGGAATGCGGAAATGAATATCCGAACAACATGGTAACAAGCAACTGCTATATATACACCATGGTTCATACACACCCTTACATAGTTCAGTACAAACTTACTCGAAGAGCAAACTACTGAAATGGTGGAACTACTCATCAGAGGCTTACAAGCTTCCTATACATTATTTATCTAGGCCTCCGGAATTCGTTTCACATTACTACCATACTCCACAAGTCACGCAGGACTGTGAACATACGGCTACTACCATACTATCCTTCCGCTCATAGCTCAGGCATACGCATAGAACATCTCATAGAGATTACCTCCATGACCTGGAAGCTCAACCTGCGGATCAGGAAACACTCTAGCCTGAGATCCCTGGGATCCATAAGGACACGGATGTGGCTTTGGTCCCCTGACTGGTGGTAAGAGGGGTCCCCGAAGAGGTGTGACTCCTCCTATAGCTGGCCAGTCAACGTGGGCCGGAAGATGGTTCCTAACAGGGTTCAGCATCTCCATCTCTCCATACCCTGTCTGGACTACCGGTGCCAGCTGCGTCAAAACTGTCCACAGACGGGCACGGGTAGCATAAAGCTCCATGCGGAGAGCACGAGCATCCCTGTCTCTGTTCTCTAGCATCTCAACAGTGGACTGCAGAAGTGGATCCTCCATAGAAGAATCAAAATAGACTCCACTGAGGTATCCCTCTTCACCAGACTGAGAGGCCGGAACATAGCAGAACTCTGAATTCTGCAGCAGTGCATGTCTCGCTCACATAATAGTCAGCATTGAATAGGCAGCATCTTGTACTGCCATGTCAACAGTGACTCCCAACCCATAGGACCAATGGATTGGCTTCTCCGCTCCAGGGTAGTCTGGAAATACCCTAACAGTGCAGATGTACTGGCTCTGGTTGAAGTCTCGGTACTGTTCCTCCACCGTGTACTCGGGGTACCAGCGGTAACCGCACACCAACATCACCCTGACCAGCATGGCCGGATGACCCGGCACATCAATGCACCTGGTCAAACGTACCACCTGACGAGAAGGACGGCCAGGCATATGTAGATAGAGAGTAATGCAAAAGCATTAGAGCTCCAAATGAAAAATTGGGCAGCATAACGGCTGTAAATGCTCAAAAACAAATTTGAGACAACCCAAAAAGGAATAGCGTAACCACTCAACTATCAAGTTCAATTCTCTGGTCACCAAACTTACTTCATGCTTCCTAGGAATAAAAGAAACCCAATATCTCTCGACCCGTAGTCCTATAAGCTACCGATCGGAAACACGAGCCTAGGAGAAGATGAGAAATCTAGTCCTTAATTCCCGCAGAAAGACGAGGATAACCAGAATAGAATAACTTGAGAAGAGAACAAGAATCTTACGTTCCCTTCCACAAACAATTCCCTTATATATAACTAAAATCAATTCTAGACTCAACTTCGACCAGTTTGGTTTAGTAATCCTACAGTCAGTCAGGCTCTGATACCAACGCTGTCGGGACCCCGATTCTAAGCCATAGGAATCCAGCCTGTAACACATCGCATCCCTTTGTGGTCTCACGCATGGTTAACTCCACGGCTGCAGCCTTACCTTAGCCGGGACCGTTTGCGTCTTTTGACTCACGTATGCGATAGTGTCGCTAGCAAACCAATGTCAAAGAACCCGGATCGACATGTCTAGTCATAAACCAAAGTGGCAGTTCCGCACAAGGACAGGCATACATGACCCAACAAAGCAGGTGTCGGTCATCAACGAACGTAGACGAGTCGTAGCAAGCTAGAAGGACTCCATTACGTCGCGTGACATTTCCCCAAAGGGGACAGACACAGCAGCTAAGAAGGACACATGCCGGTCAACCAATGTGTCCGGAGCAGTAGCGAACTACCAAGGCTCGTTGGATCACAAAGGGGAATTTCCTTGTAAGGAGTGCTACTAAAGTTCACGACTAGGTATTCGAACCCCATACATATCAAGTAAGACACACGTACGCATGGCATACCGATATGTATAGATACATCGATGGCATCCCAACATAACCATAACCATACAAGCTTTATTTAAGAGGCTCGGAAGAGCCACACACATAATATTACACATTAAGGGTCTCACGACCCATAATAGCAGTCATACAATACAAGCCAGCGGAAGAGTTATAAACTGTCTGGGTACAGACAGGGCAACTAGTAGGCACGTGGCCTGACTATACTACAGAGCCGACGTAGGGCCAGATCGTAGCTGGGACACCAGCTACTCGTCGTCGTCGATGTCTACGAAGAACCCTCCATTAGGGTCATTAGCAACCTCTGCAACATTTATTAAACAAACATGAGTACGAAGGTACTCAGCAAGACTTTAGGAGAACTAACTACTCATGCAAGGTATCAAAAGGTATTTTGGGGTTTCATACGGGAAGCCAGCATTTGACTCGTGGCTAGACAACTTGCTTTTTTTGAAATTAGTTTTTACAACTTGATTTCTCGCACACGAGTCCACTAACACCACAACAATACACTATCGTGGAATCATTCCGTCTCCGTACGGAAATGCTGTCCAGGACACTCATGCTTATCTTGACAATTTTATGAGTAGCCATTGAAATTATCTATGAACAACATATGGCTCCAAGTAGTCCATATCCGCGGACGCGGCTATTCGAATAGATCATAAGCCTGCAGGGGTGTACTTCGTCACACACGCTCCCGCCACTTATCGCCATGTGCACGTCATGCACCTCGGCAACCTTCAAGCGGAAGCCCAGCGAGGGAGTCGGCCACGACCGTTAACCACACTAGTACCTAGTCCAGGTTTATCGCCTATCTGAGAGTAACCCGTACGGAAGTCCGGCCGAGGTTTCCGCCACGGCCTCAAACGATGTGCGCAGGGTTCCCAAGCCCACCATCCGGGTGCCACTTGGTACACCATGCCACTGCCTACCGCATCACGGTCCACCTCTCAGGTCAGCACCATGCACGGCCTCCAGCATTACTATAAACACCAGAAACTACATGCAACTCCTGGACCGAGTACTACGCGATTAATAGGCCGAGCGGGGTCATATTTCAGGGCCCAGCATGTGGTAGTATCTAGTCTTGGATTACATACACGGAACTCAGTTCCTAAGGACGGTTCCAATGAAACAACCCGCCATGTACTCCTACACAGCCTTTCACCGGTACCTTTACCAAATCAAGTTCAACACACGACCTTTTCTCACCGAACACATTCCACATTTCTATTCATCTCCCAGATGACAGACCATACACAACTCTAAGCATAGCATGCATAGCAGGATAAGGCACATCATAGCTCAAGCAACTACCAGGTATGCTAGGTTGCAAGGTTCGGCTATTTACTGTGACAAGGTTAAGTCATGCAAAGGAAGTGGGTCCAACTATCGTGGCAAAAGCAGTTGAAGCATTTGATCCTAATGCAATGAATAGGTGCAGGAGCAAGAACATAGGAGTTATCGGGATGATCAAAAGGGTTGCTTGCCTTGTTGCTCAGAGGAGGAACGATATCCGTCAGACGGATATTCGGTGGAATCCGGGGGTGCGGAGCCTACCGAAATGAATGGCAACATGCAATAACAATCATATGCAATCAAAATGATGCATGAGCATGGCATGAGAATGCAAAGTGATAAGTTATTATAATCAAGATGTTTTTAGGTTTAGAGTTGATTTGAATCACAAATACTCTACCCACGAAAACTGCTGCGAATCCACGCGCTGGTGGGCCATGAACAACATTCTTCTAGTTTCGTTGTCGAGGAGTGCTAGCAGCATTCTTCTGGTGACGTTGCAGGGGAAGGTTTGTTGTCACAGAATCAACATTCGTTTAGCTATTGCCAGAGAGTGCCAGTCACTCACGAAGACCTAGGGCAATTTTGAGGAAGCCCATCATTGGAATATACAAGACAAGTTATATAATGAAGATTCCCACTAGTATATGGTGGTGACAAAACGAGAGGCTCTCAATCATGAAGAATATGGTTCTATTATGAAGCACAAGTGTGGAAAAAGGTAGTAGCATTGTCCCTTCTCTCCTTTTCTCTCTTCTCTTTTTTTTATTTGGGCTCTTGGGCCTCTTTTTTGTTATTTTTTTATTTGGGCTCTTTGGCCTCCTTTTTATCCTCACATGGGACAATGCTCTAATAATGATGATCATCACACTTTTATTTACTCATAGCTCAAAGCTTAGAATGATGATGACTCTATGGCAAATGCCTTCGGAAGTGTACCGGGATGTGCAACGATCTAGCTTGGCGTATGACGTTGAAACATCTCGCTAGCTATCTTACGATCATGCAATGGCAATATGAGAGTGACGGCACAAGTCATGAGACGGAACGGTGGGAGTTGCATGGCAATATATCTCGGAATGGCTATGAAAATGCCATAGTAGGTAGGTATGGTGGCTGTTTTGAGGAAGGCATATGCTGGGTTCGTGTACCGGCGGAAGTTGCGCGACACTAGAGAGGCTAGCAATGGTGGAAGGTGAAAGTACATCTATACCATGGACTCACAATAGTCATGAAGAACTCACATACTTGTTACGAAAGTTTTTATTAGTAATTGAAACAAAGTGCTAAATGCATACTCCTAGGGGAAGGGTTGGTAGGTCTTAACCATCGCGCGATCCCGACCTCAACACAAAGGATGACAATCAATAGATCATTTATGCTCCGACTTCCTAACATAGCGGTTCACCATACGTGCATGCTACGGGAATCACTAACTTTAACACAAGTATTTCTAGATTCATAACACCCTACTAACGTAACTCTGAATATTAGCAAATCCTTGTCTCAAAACTAATTGAGAGGAATCAAGACTTCTCTTTCTACTCAATGCACATGAAGATGGAGGTTTTTGTATCCTCTTTGGGTACCTATCACCTTTGGGACTACTTTCATAGCATAAGCCAACTACCAAGTCACGCATCTCCGTGCTCTAAAAGATCTAAGCGAAGCACATAGAGGAAAATTATCTAGGTCAAAAGATATAAGTGAAGCACGATGAGCATTCTAGCAAAATCACGATGAATGCATGTCTCTCTCTAAAGGTGTGCAAAAAGGATGATTGTGGCACAACAAAAATAAAAGACTCCTACGATACAATACGCTCCAAGCAAAACACATATCATGTGGTGAATAAAAATATAGCTCCAAGTAATGTTACCGATGGATTGAACACGAAAGAGGGGATGGATTCCCGAGGCATCCCCAAGCTTAGGATTTTTGGTGTCCTTGGATTTCGCTTGGGATGCCTTGGGCATCCCCCATATTGAGCTATTTCCAATCCTTATCTCTTTGTCCATGAGAACATCACCCAAAACTTGAAAACTTCACAACACAAAACTTAAACACAAACTCGTGATATCATTAGCACAAGAAAACCAACTACCGCCTCTTTAGGTACTATAGCAAACTTTAATTCTATTTATATTGGTGTTAGCTTACTGTATTCTCACTTTTCCATGGCTAGTACCCCCCCTATACTATCCATAGTTTCATCAAAACAAGCAACCAACTCAACAAAAATAGAATCTGTCAAAAACAGACCAGTCTGTAGCAATCAGTATACTTCATATACTTCTGGTACCTCAAAAATTCTTAACAATTACGACTGCCTGAGCAAAAGGCATATCAACCAGTAGAAAAAAGAATAAACACAAAAGCTCTTTATGAATAAAAATGAAAAATCATCTCGTGAGCGAAAAGTTTCTGTCTTTTTCCAGCAGGATCAAACAACCATGACCAAGACTAGTCATAAAGGTTTTGCTTGGCTCAAACACAAAAACAAACACAAAATACACAGTAATAACAGAATTATGATAGTGTGGACGCAAAAAACAGAAAGAAAAAGAAATAAATTCATTGGGTTGCCTCCCAACAAGCGCTATTGTTTAACGCCCTTAGCTAGGCATAAGGCGATAGAATCACGTATCGTCGTCTTTGGTGCTCAAACCATAAGTAGCCCTCATCATGGATTCATAAGGCAATCTTATTTTCTTTCTAGGAAAGTGCTCCATGCCCTTCTTTAAAGGAAATTGAAATCTAATATTCCCTTCCTTCATATTGATGATAGCACCAATAGTCCTTAGGAAAGGTCTACCAAGAATAATAGGGCATGTAGGATTGCAATCAATGTCATGCACAATGAAATCCACGGGTACATAGTTCCTATTTTCAATAATAAGAACATCATTGATCCTTCCCATGGGTTTCTTGATAGTAGAATCCGCAAGATGCAAATTAAGAGAACACTCTTCAATCTCATTAAAACCCAGAACATCACATAAAGACTTTGGAATCGTGGAAACACTAGCACCCAAATCACACAAAGAATTGCATTCATAGTTTTTGATTTTGATTTTGATAGTAGGTTCCCACTCATCATGAAGCTTTCTAGGGATAGAGACTTCCAATTCAAGTTTCTCTTCAAGAGATTTTATCATAGCTTCGACGATATGATCGGTAAAGGCCTTGTTTTGGCTATAAGCGTGTGGAGAGTTTAGCATGGATTGCATCAAGGAAATTCATTCAATCAAGGAGCAACTATCATAATTGAATTCCTTGAAATCCAAAGTAGTAATTTAATTACTACTCAAAGTTTTAATATCTTCTACTCTACTTTCAATGCTTTTAGCATCAAGATAGACGGACTCCAAATCATTGGGGCGTTTTCATCCAAAGTGGACTCATATCCAGCCCCATCATCATTAGGTTTGACACAAGAAAACAAAGATTCAATGGGAGTCACACCAAGCACTTTAAGATCTTCGTGATTCTTATCACGAGAACACGCCTTTTTAAGCCATTCATGTCTAGCACGAATTTCGGCGGTTCTTTCTTTGCTCTGACTCATGGAAACACGCATAGCTTTCAAAGTTTCAGCCATATTGATCTCGGGAGGAGCAGATATAACTTTCAAAGCATCAATATCACTAGACATTCTATCAACGCTCTTAGCCAAATCGTCAATTTTGAGTAGTTTTTCCTCTATGGACGCATTGAAAATCTTTTGCGAGTTGATAAACTCTTTGATATTACTCTCTAGATTAGAGGGTAATCTATTGTGATTTCCATGATTATTGTTGTAGGAGTTGCCAAAGTTATTAGAGGGGTTACTAGGAAAAGGCCTAGGAACATAGTTTCCTCTAAAAGCATTGTTGTTGCCAAAATTATTCCTGCCAACAAAATTAACGTCCAAGCTACCGTTGCTACTCTCAATCTAGGAAGACAAGGGCATATCATTAGGATCTAAAGGAGCACTTCTAATAGCAACCAAATTCATTAACTCATCCATCTTAGCACTCAACGAGTTAATTTCTTCTATAGCGTGTACCTTCTTACTAGTAGGTGACCTTTCAGTGTGCCACTGAGAGTAGTTCGTCATGATATTGTCTAGGAGTTTTGTGGCTTCTCCTAACGTTATTTCCATGAACGTTCCACCTGAGGTGGAGTCCAAGATATTTCAAGAAGCGAAATTCAAGCCAGCGTAGAAGATTAGTATAATCATCCAAAGACCAAGCCATGAGCGGGACAATTTCTAACCATCAATTTCATTCTCTCCCAAGATTGTGCAACATGTTCATGATCAAGTTGCTTAAAATTCATGATATAATTACGGATAGAGATAATCATAGACGGCGGAAAATACTTGGATATATAAGCATCTTTGCACTTATCCTAAGAATCGATACTATTTTTGGGCAAAGACGAAAACCAAGTTTTTGCTCGATCTTGCAAAGAGAAAGGAAAAAAGCTTCAATTTAATCACATCATTATCCACATCTTTCTTCTTTTGCATATCGCAAAGTTCTATGAAGGTATTAAGACGGGATGCACATCTTCACTTGGAAGGAAGGAAAACTGCAAA
Source organism: Hordeum vulgare subsp. vulgare (assembly GCF_904849725.1). Taxonomy (NCBI): domain Eukaryota; kingdom Viridiplantae; phylum Streptophyta; class Magnoliopsida; order Poales; family Poaceae; genus Hordeum; species Hordeum vulgare. The sequence continues at coordinate 257,584,239 of NC_058524.1, read as the reverse complement.
AGAGTAAGGCTGAATATATGGTGTGAAGTAGACCCGGGGGCCATAGTGTTCACTAGAGGCTTCTCTCAAAATAGAAAATATTACGGTGGGCTAACAAATTACTGTCGAGCAATTGATAGAACCGCGCAAAGTCATGACGATATCTAAGGCAATGATCATACACATAGGCATCACATCCGAGACAAGTAGACTGATACTTTCTGCATCTACTACTATTACTCCACACATCGACCGCTATCCAGCATGCATCTAGTGTATTGAGTTCATGACGAACAGAGTAACGCCTTAAGCAAGATGACATGATGTAGAGGGATAATCTCAACCAATGATGAAAACCCCATCTTTTTACCCTTGATGGCAACAACACGATGCGTGCCTCGCTACACCTTCTACCATTGGGTGAGGTCACCGCACGGTATGAACCCAAAACCAAGCACTTCTCCCATTGCAAGAATCATAGATCAAGCTGGCCAAACAAAACCCAAAACTCGAAGAGAATTACAAGGATATGAAATCATGCATATAAGAGATCAGAAGAAACTCAAATCAGATTCATAGATAATCTGATCATAAATCCACAATTCATCGGATCTCGACAAACACACCGCAAAAGAAGATTACATCGGATAGATCTCCATGAAGATCATGGAGAACATTGTATTGAAGATCCAAGAGAGAGAAGAAGCCATCTAGCTACTAGCTATGGACTCGTAGGTCTGTGGTGAACTACTCACGCATCATTGGAGAGGTCATGGTGGTGATGAAGAAGCCCTCCATTTCTGAATCCCCCTCCGGCAGGGCACCAGAACGTGCCCCAGATGGGATCTTCTGGAGACAGAAGCTTGCGGCGGCGGAAAAGTACTTTCGATGATCTCCTGATTTTTTCTGGAATTTTTGGGAATATATCGGCGAAAGACCTAGGGCAGAGGTGGCCCAGGGAGCCCACAAGCCTGGGAGGCGCGGTCCCCCTGGTCGCGGCTAGGGGGCTTGTGGGGTCCCTGGTGGCCCCCTGCCCTGGTTCTCAGGTTCCCCGATGTTCTTCTGTTTCGGAAAAAATCTTTTTGGAAGTTTTGTGCCGTTTGGACTCCGTTTCAAATCCTCCTCTGAAAAGGGTCAAAAACACAGAAAAAACAGAAACTGGCACTTGGCACTGAGTTAATAAGTTAGTCCCAAAAAAGATATAAAAGGCATACAGAACATCCAAAGTTTGACAAGATAATAGCATGAAACCATCAAAAATTATAGATACGTTGGAGACGTATCACGAGGCTCGATGGAGCCATTGGGGAAGAGGTGAGGAGGACGTCGACGGGGGTGGCGGCGCGGTTCCGGCGAGAAGGCGATCTCAGTGGTGGTGGCGACGTTGGACAGGCAACCGTTGGGGAGGGGCCCGGTGGCGGGGCCGCCCTCGGGACCTCCGGCCGGCGGGAGGGAAAGGGCTCGTCGGGAGAGGATCCGGAGGTGGGGGCTACCGTGTCCGGCGGGGCCCCGACTGAGGGCGCTGGGGGGTTAGGCGCGGGAGGAGGTGAGGGGCGAGCCGGCGCTGGTTGAGGGAGGGGCTCCAACCGGTGGGGGTGATGGGGGTGAGGGAAGCCGTCATGGGGGGTTGAGTCACCGGTGGGAGGAGGGGTGGAGCTCGGCGAGTGGGAGGGGTCGGCGCGGGATCTCGCGAGGGAGGGATTTGGGGCTCCAGGGAGGTGGGGATCTGGGGCGACGGGGCTCTGGGTATCTCGTGGGAGGGAGAGACCGAGAGGAAGAGAGCGAGGCAGCACTGGGAGGGTCTCGGTCGCGGGATCCCACGAGGGGAGTGGGTGGAGACGACGGGGGGAAGGGTGGTGGCGGCAGGGGGCTGGGAGAGGGAGTGGTGCTAGGGTTTGGCCCGGTGGGGGCTTTATACCGCACCCGGGTTGGACCGGATTGGGGAGCCTGGCCGGCTCAGCCAATTTGGCCGAGTTGGGCTAGGGGCTTTTGTTTTTGTTTTGTTTTTTATTCCTTTTATATATATATTTTTTCATTTATAATTTTTTTAATACTTTCTTTTATTTATTTATTTTATTCTTTTGTTATTCTGTTTTAAATATATAGGGTTTTAACAAATTTTAAAATGTCCGGTTTATTTTTATAAATTATTATGGTATTTTTATAATTCATCCAACCGTATAGTTTTTTTTGCATTCGATAACTTTCAAGTTTGATTTCATTTTTAAATTTCGAATTCAAATTGTTTTGAACTAACGCGAGATCAACGATAGGGAATCACGATGACGTGGTGTCATTAGCGTGTGATCACTGTAGCTTAATTACATCCAACACTGTAGCAAAAGCTGAGGATATCACAACGACGGTCAAGAATATTTTGAAGTACATGAAAAGGACTAAGGAAATGTTTCTCGTTTATAGAGGTGACAAAGAGCTCATCGTAAAGGGTTACGTCGACGCAGGTTTTGACACCGATCCGGATGACTCTAAATCTCAAACCAGGTATGTATTTATTATTAATGGGGGTGCGGTAAGGTGGTGCAGTTCCAAGCAGAGCGTCGTAGAAAATTCTACATGTGAAGCGGAGTACATGGCTGCCTCGGAGGCAGCAAAGGAGGGTGTCTGGACGAAGCAGTTCATGACAGATCTTGGAGTTGTGCCGAGCGCACTAGATCCTTTAACTCTGTTATGTGACAACACTCGTGCCACTGTCTTAGATAAGGAACCAAGGTTTCACAAGAAGACCATACACATCAAACGACGCTTCAACCTCATCCACGACTACGTCGAAGGAGAGGATATGAATATTTGGAAGTGCACACGGATCTGAATGCAGCAGACCCGCTGACTAAACATCTTCCACGGGCAAAACATGATCAACACCATAACTGTATTGGTGTTTGATTTATTACAATGTAAATCGCATGGCGATGTGAGGACTAGATTATTGACTCTAGTGCAAGTCGGAGACTGTTGGAAATATGCCCTAGAGGCAATGATAAATAGGTATTATCATATTTCATGTTTAAAGATAATCGTTTATTATCCATGCTATAATTGTATTGAATGAAAACATAGATACATGTGTGGATACATAGACAAAACAATGTCCCTAGCAAGCCTCTAGTTGGCTAGCCAGGTGATCAAGGATAGTCAAGGTTTTCTGACTATGTGCAAAGTGTTGTTGCTTCATAACAGGATCACATCATTAGGAGAATCATGTGATGGACTACACCCAAACTATGAACGTAGCATATTGATCGTGTCGTTTTATTGCTATAGTTTTTTGCGTGTCAAGTATTTGTTCCTATGACCATGAGATCATATAACTCACTGGCACCGGAGGAATACCTTGTGTGCATCAAACTCCACAACGTAACTGGGTGACTATAAAGGTGCTCTACAGGTATCTCCAAAGGTGTCCGTTGAGTTAGTATGGATCAAGACTGGGATTTGTCACTCCGTGTGACGGAGAGATATCTTGGGGCCCACTCGGTAATACAAAATCACACACAAGCCTTGCAAGCAATGTGACTAAGTGTAAGTCACGGGATCTTGTATTATAGAACGAGTAAAGAGACTTGCCGGTAACAATATAGAAATAGGTATGCGGATACCGACGATCGAATCTTGGCCAAGTAACATACCCAAGGACAAAGGGAATGACATACGGGATTATATGAATCCTTGACACTGAGGTTTAACGGATAAGATCTTCGGAGAATATGTAGGATCCAATAGGGGCATCCAGATCCCGCTATTGGATATTTACCGAGGAGTACCTCGGGGCATGTCTACATAGTTCTCGAACCCGCAGGGTCTGCACACTTAAGGTTCGGCGATGTTTTAGTATAGTTGAGTTATATGTATGGTTACCGAATGTTGTTCGGAGTCCCGTATGGGATCACATATGTCACGAGGGTTTCCGAAATGGTCAAGAAACGAAGATTGATATATAGGATGGCTTCATTTGGTTACCGGAAGGTTTTTGGGCATTACTGGGAATGTATCGGGAGTGACGAATGGGTTCCGGAAGTTCACCGGGAGGGGGGCAACCCAACCGGGGGAAGCCCCATGGCCCAAGGGGAGGCGCACCAGCCCTTAGTGGGCTGGTGGGACAGCCCAAGAGGGCCTTGGCGCCAAGATAAGAAAACCAAAGAAAAATAAGAAAAAAGAGGTGGGAAGGAAGAGAAGGACTCCACTTTCCAATCCTAATTGGAGTAATATTGGACTAGGACTCCTCCTCTCCCTTGGCTGGCGTACCCCTGAGGGCTTGGCCCTCAAGGAAAGTCTCCTCCCCCTCCCTCCTATATATAGTGGTGATTTAGGGCTGATTTGAGACAACTTTTGCCAGGTGCAACTCAGATCTAGACATCATAGTTTTACCTCTAGATCGTATTTCTGCGGAGCTCGGGCGGAGCCCTGCAGGAGTAGATCCTCACCACCACCGGAGCGCCGTCACGCTGCCGGAGAACTCATCTACTTCACTATCTTGTTTGTTGGATCAAGAAGGTCGAGATCATCGTCGCGTTGTACGTGTGCTGAACGCGGAGGTGTCGTCCGTTCGGCATTAGATCGAAACGGATCGTGGGACGGATCGTGGGACGGTTCGTGGGGCTGATCGTGGGACGTTAAGACGTTCCACTACATCAATCGCGTTTCTTAATGCTTCCTGCTGTGCGATCTACAAGGGTACGTAGATCCAAATATCCTCTCGTAGATGGACATCACCATGATAGGTCTTCGTGTGTGTAGGAAAACTTTTGTTTCCCATGTAACGTTCCCGAACACACCCCAAGTCCAAAGAGGTGACCACTACGGAAGCCAAGATGAAAGCTGACAATGTGGCGGCGGAGGCCATGGAGCCCCTTCCACATGAGATCGCCGAGAGAGAGAGGGAGAGAGAGAGAGAGCTGGAGATGCGGGAGACATACAAGGGCGATGAGTGGCACGAGTAGTTTTGTGTGGCTTAGGAGGAATGTCGAGAAGCCTCGGTCCACCAAGGAATCGGCTGTGGAGTAACAACATAAGTGACGACCCACAAGTACACGGGTCAATCATAGTCCTTTCGATAAGCAAGAGTGTCGAATCCAACAACGAGCTGAAGGAAATGACAAATGGTTTTCAGCAAGGTATTCTCTGCACGTGCTCTACTAACAATGATAGATAGTTTTGTAGCAAGATAATTCATAACAAGTGACAAGTAACAATAGTAGCAAAGGTGCAGCAAGCTGGTCCAATACTTTTTATAGCAAAGTACAAGCCGTAAAGTTTTCTTATATAAGGCAAAGTGTTCTCGGGGACACATGGGAAAGTTTTCTTATGATTAACACCTCCCGCAAGCATGCACAACTACAAAAGAAGAACTAAGATAAATCTAACCATACCATGAAATATGTGGATCCAAATCAGCCCCTTACAGAGTAACGCGTAAACTAGGGTTTAAGATTATGTCTCTAGCAACCCATCATCTACTAATTACTCCACAATGCCTTCCCTTAGGCCCAAATATGGTGAAGTATGATGTAGTCGATGTTCACATTTCAGCACTAATGGAAGCTACGACATACATATCATCAAAATATCGAACAAATACTAACTTCACATGATTACTTATAACAAGACTTCTTCCGTATCCTCAAGAATGAAAGTAACTACTCAAAAGAGCACATTCATATTAAATATCAGAGGAGTATCAAATATCATTAATGATCTAAACATATAATCTTCTACCAATTAAACCTACTAGCATCAACTACAAGATGTAATCAACACTACTAGCAACCCACATGTACCAATGTGAGGTCTTGGGACAAACACTGAATACAAGAGATGGACTTGGGTATGAGATGAGATGGTGCTAGTGAACATTGATACACATTTTATATTATTTTTGGTACTAACTTACTTATCGAGTGTCCAATGCTAGTTCCTGATTTTTGTTTTGCATAAATTCCATATAAAACACAGTCCAAACATGATATAAATTTACAGAGAGTTTTTTCGGAATATATGTGAATTTTTGGAAGAAGCATCAATGCCACACGATGCCCAAGGCGCCTACAAGGCAACAGGGCATGGCCAGGGGTGGTCACCCCCTGATGCCTTTTGGTCACACCTTATGTTGGTTGGAGCTCTACTTTGGCCGCAAGGAAGATATTTTTGCGATAGAAATCCCTCAAAATTTCAGCCCGGTCAGAGTTACGGATCTCCGGATATTTAAGAAACGGTAAGGGCAAGAAAACAATAGCAAAACAGGAGAGAAACACAAAGAGAGATCCAATCTTGGAGTGGTTGCTGCCCTCCGAGAGCCATGGAAGCCATGAACCAGAGGAGAAACCCTCCTCCCACCTAGTGAGGAATCCAAGGAAGGATAAGAAGAAGGAGGGGGCTATCTCCCCTTCTCTCCTAGTGGCACTAGAGTGCCGCTGGGGCAACCATCGTCATGGTGATCTACACCAAGAACTTCGCCGCCGTCACCACCAACTCTCTCCTCCTCTATGCAGTAGTGTAAAACCTCTCTTCCATGATGTAATCTCTACATAAACATGGTGCTTAATGCTATATATTATTTTACAATGATGTGTAGCTATCCTATGATATTTGATTAGATCTCTTTTGCCCTACGGGTTAATTTTGGTATGATGTTATTGATATGAGTTGTATGTTGATATGGTGTTGTCCTAAGGTGCCTCCCGTGAGGCGCACACGTGAAGGATTCACGCTGGAGGGTTTGCAATATGTTCATGACTCACTTATAGTGGGTGGCTCGAGTGAAAGAATCTTACACCTCATTAAGGGAGTTGTTTGCGTATGGGAGCAAAGCGGACTTGATGTTTAATGCTATGGTTGGGTTTACCTTAATGATTTTCTAGTAGTTGCGGATGCTTGCTAGAGGTCCAATTATAAGTGCATATGATCCAAGTACGGAAAGTGTGTTAGCGTGTCACTCTCCCTCATTGCATATGATAAGTACCTACCATGTTATATTCAATTTCCTATGGAAAATCTTTCTCTTGCTTTACAAAAAGCTTTCTACTAAACAACTAACTAAATTAACATTTATCTAAATAGCCCCTAACTTTTATTTTATTTGTTTTTATTTTCTTGCAAAACTATCTATTACACCTACTAAGTACTTCTAGTTTCTTCCCGCAAAATAGTTGCATACTTGTTCTAGATAAAGTAAGTGTTAGCATGCGTAGAGTTGTATCGGTGGTCGATAGAACTTGAGAGAATATTAATTCTATCTTTATCTCCTCGTTGGATTTGACACTCTCACTTTTCGAAAAAATTCTAGAAATGATACCCTACACTTGTGGGTTATCGAACATGTTCATGAATATTGTTCCTCCCATAAAGGAGGAAGCATTGGTGATGACGATGACTTTGATCTCCCCCTCCCGGAGGGAAGTTTCCTCGGTAGAGTCTCTCTACTCAGGAGGGAAAGTGCTCCTTCCACAGGTTCCACCTTGAGCTAGCGGCGCTTCTTCCCAAAAGTATCCCTCTTATTTTTTATAGGTCAAAACCCTTCATATAGTAGAAGAAGCGCACCGGAGGCCGCTTGTGGGACCCACAAGGCATCAGGGCCCTCCTAGAGGGGTGGCCACACCGTGTTGCCTTTTGGTAAGGTGGTGGGGCCCCTCTCATAGTTATTTGCTCCAATAATTCTTATATATTCCATAAAACTTCTTCATGAAGTTTCAGGTCATTTTGAGTCCAGAAAATTTGCAACCTTTTCCACAACCTTTCAAGTCTAGAATTCCAGTTTCTGGTGATTTCCCTCTTTGTGTAAAACTTGTAAAATAAGAGAGAAAAGGTATAAGGATTGCATCATGAAGTAAAATAATGCTTGAAACTATTATAAGTACTAATGGGAAATCATGATGCAAAATGGACGTATCAGCAAGCTCTGGTGGCGTCAATACTACGAGTACTACAATGGTGAGGGCGACGCCGAGGACGAGGGCGATGTCGAGGATGAGGATGTTTTCATGGTCGAGTTTGTCCTAGGGGACATGGAGTTGAGCACCGGTAGAATGTCGCCCAGACAATTCAACAACATCTCATTGAACATCAGCGAGGCATAGGACGGCGCGTGAGCATCTTTATTAAAATTATGCGTAGTACTACTAGCCTTTTTTAGAGATCCGGTGTTTTGTTAGATCTATGTCTAGGTCAAGCAACTCTGTTTATTTAGTGAACTTACTTGATTAAGTAACTATCAGGTATGTGTCAGCTAATTTGTATACTAAATTTAACAACTGGTATTAAATTATGCATTGACGTGGATGAGCACTATAACCAGGGAATACTAGGGGGATTTATATGTTCTAATTCATCACATGTGTTCAAAGTAGAAGAATCGTTTCTGATGGTATGTTATTGCACTCATTTGTTCAGAAGTAATTGTATCTGAAGAAACTTTAAATGCCAAGTTTCCCTACACCTAGAGAAATATTTTGTCAACCACCAACATATCTACGTCTATCCCCCAAGGGCCACATTTCCCCTGTTTGCACCTTCCTTCCTAAGATATCTATCTAGTTCCACGCTTCCTTGCTTGCTCTCGTTGTCTTGCATCTGACCGCCACAGACGTCGTGGTCTCCTCAGATGGCCCCTCCAGCGGTATCTCCTGCAATGATGAATCTCTCACCAGCAAGGTATTCCAATCTCCTCTCTCTCTTTCTCTCTCTCTCTCGCTCACCTAGTGTTAGGGATATGGTTTGGAATTGGGGATTTTTAATGCGGTGGCCTATTTGATCCATTCCTTCCTCCTATAGCTGCCTAGGATCACCACTTCAAATGAATGGAGTGGGTATATGAAGATATGCGTGCTCGTTATCAACATCAATCTCCATGCATGAATTTAATTGATTTTGAATACGTGGACAGTGGGAGGAAGTTTTTGGGATGTGCACACGAGGTTAGCCGCACTCTTGTTGTTAGAAATAATTTCTTATATTAGATGTTATTCACAAACTTAGCTTGTCCTATTTCGTTATGGATGTGATGAAGACAATGTCATAGCTCGACGTTTGTGAGTGCTATTTTAATTGATGTCATGAGTTATTTCCTATAATATTCTCGATTGAACCGATGGCAATGCTATTTGAATTGATAACATGATTTCTTTGTTGTAAAATTTGTTCGTGTACATACCTGTTAGTATTAATTTGATGCCATTCAAACACTTCCGATGTGCATCCTATACTACAAAGACTGTTGAAGTTATATTTAGCTTTCTCATGAAATTTGCAATTTGTTATTACACATATAGAAATAGAGGAGTGGTGAGAACCAAATAATCCTAATGCAAAGAATTTTTGACTAGAACCATGGCATGTCCGATGAAGAGTTTGAAATGCCACATTCTAAGAAAAAGCAGACGGACTTGAAGCACAAGTTCGAACATGGCCAGCCATTTGTTGTTGGCGAATACCTTGATAAGTGCAGTTCTAATTGCCAAAAGTTACATAAATATTGCATGGAGAAAATGTCAGAAGGTAATACCGTTCTAGAAGTCCACTACTCTAGTATGGATTTCTGTCACATGTCGGGTACCATCTTTGTGGAATTAAAGGACTTTCATCTCTTCTTCAACTTTGATATGCTCGCTGGCACTCTTGTTCAATGTTTTAAGTTGTAAGTACTTCACAAACTTTGATCAAACTTCTTCATAGAAGGTTGTAAACAAAATAAATGTAGAGGTATTGTATTCCTCTCACGGAATTGATCAAGCAGTGATCAATAAGGGAGCATGCGCATTTCATAGATCATGATGCAGCAAACGACATTTTATTACTTGAAAGTGGTTCATGTCTGGACTCCATGCATCAGATCGCCAGGATCTTGAATAGGTTACATGTAGGAGGATTCTTCTTGTGGCCATATAATGAATGATAAGTTAAATATACAACCACACATACATTGATCATCTTTCAGTTTTCTACATTGTTCATAAGTTCATGTTTTTCTTCATATGTAGCAAACACTCGATCTTGATAGTCATTGTTTGTATTAGATGTGATTCACACACTTAGCTTGTGCTATTTTATTCTGGATGTGATTAAGACATTGTCATAGCTCTACGTTTGTGAGCGCTATTTCAATAGATGTCATGAGTTATTTCCTGTAATATTCTTGATTGAACCGATGGCAGTGCTATTTTAATTGACAACATGATTTCTTTGTTGTAAAATTTGTTCATGTACATACCTATTAGTATTAATTTGATGCCATTCAAACACTGTCGATGTGCATCCTATACTGCAAAGACTGTTGCAGTTATATTTAGCTTTCTCATGAAATTTGCAATTTGTTATTACAATTATAGAAATAGAGGAGGGATGAGAACCACATCATCCTACTGCAAAGACTCTTCGACTAGAACCATGGCATGTCCAATGAAGAGTTTGAAATGCCACATTCTAAGAAAAAAGAAGACAGACATGAAGCACAAGTACGAACATGGCCAACCATTTGTTGTTGGCGAATACCTTGATAAGTCCAGTTCTAGTTGCCACAAGTTACATAAATATTGCATGGAGAAAATGTCATAAGGCAATACCATTCTGGAAGTCCACTACTCTAGTATGGATTTCTGTCACATGTCGGGTACCATCTTTGTGGAATTAAAGGACTTTCATCTCTTCTTCAACTTTGATATTCTCGCTGGCGCTCTTGTTCAATTTTTGAAGTTGTAAGTACTTCACAAACTTTGATCAAACTTCTTAATAGAAGGTTCTAAACAAAATAAATCTACAAGTATTGTATTCCTCTCACGAAATTGATCAAGCAGTGATCAATAAGGGAGCATGTGCATTTCATAGATCATGATGTAGCAAATGACAATTTATTACTTGTAAATGGTTCATGTTTGGACTCCATGTATCGGATCGCCCGGATCTTAAATAGGTTACATGTAGGAGGATTCTTCTCGTGGCCATATAATGAATGATAAGTTAAATATATAACCACACATACATTGATCATCTTTCAGTTTTCTACATTGTTCATAAGTTCAAGTTTTTCTTAATATGTAGCAACAACTCGATATTGGTAGTCATTTTTCGAAAGCACAACACAATTTACTACCTGGATTCTCTAAGAGATATAGAAAACCCTCCGAATCTTATGCATCTTTAGGAATTCATGGATAGGCAATGAATTCTTTGATGTTCATACTTGGTATTCATATCTGGTTCAAGAATTGAGTATGTGAAAATTAATCTTCATTTGATGTGTATTCTCAATGTACATAAATTTAGGAGGATTCATATTCGACTTCCAACTATCTCTACACCACGAGATCGTTCTTCGGCAAGACACCAAAATTCTTTATTTTTCGAAAATGCTAGTCAAATGTGAAAGTTTCTAAGTAAACTCTTTCTATTTCCCTCTAAAAAAATAAGGAACAACTTACATAGGTTAGGTTGTGACTAACAGGGCAAATACATAACTGATTCTACACAAAAAAATCAGTATCCTCTACAACAAGAAGGGACCAACCTTTGTGGATAATATGTTTGCACACACATGATCTCCATATTCATATATTCTGGTTGTTGTAGGGATGCTGACAGGATAGTACCAACATGTGTGTAACTTAAATACTATCTTCTAATCAACAGGTATGACACATTCTGATCTAAAAAATTCGACAACTCATCTTTAAACCGATGACCCCTAAACTGCTCACCGCGGCTGACTTTCTGGTTGCTAGGAGATTTATCAGCAACTTCTTCTTGAAACACTGTATCAAGATCGATCAACATGATGAATATTTTAGTATTCCATTTTCTTGAACAATAAGTATGCATTCAATTAGTGTTAGCAGCCAAACTTATGTGCATGGATGTGTTTTTTTCATGTGATGAGGTACATAGTACACTGTGATTATGTACCACATATGTCAATAGTTCTATGGAATTTAGCTAGCATTTATTCAACTTCATATTGTAGCACATTTTGATGAGTGTTCCTCCCGTGGACACTATTTGTTCAATTACATATTAATACGCCTCTAACGTATTTATAATTTTTGGTTGTTCCATACTATGATATTATCAATTTTCGATAATTTATATGTATTTATATGTTGTTGCATATCATTTTTGGGAACTAACCTATTAACCCTATGCCAAGTGCTAGTTCTTGTTTTCTGCGTGTTTTTGGCTTTTAGAGAAACTAGTACCAAACTGAGTCCAAACGCTAAGAAACTTTTTGATGATCCTTTTTGGACAAAAGACGATCTGGAAGCTTCGGAAGGACAGAAGTTGCACGAGGATATGGCAAGGCAACACGGCATGCCTAGGGGGCAGGTACGCCATGTTACCTTGTGGGCCCTCCGTAGCTCCATCACACCTAATTCCACCCCTATAAATTCTCAAATGTTGGGACAACATCACAGAGCCCCTAAAAACACTTTTTCTGCCGCCGCAAGTTTCTATTCTGATAGAAGTCCATCTGGAGAGCTGTAACATCCCAAATTTTGGAATGTTAAAATAATTATTAGATTGTTTGTTTGTTTGCTTGAGTGATTGAAACTTGTGTGAAATTTGAAACTATTCAAAAACTTTTGAATGAGAGGGAATAAAATGACTTTCCCTTTCTCCGGTGAATTCAAATTCAATCATTTAAAAACAAAGAGAGAAGATGACATGACTTCTTCAACTATAAAGAATTTGAACGGAGATATTTGCATTTGAATTCTTTTGCATTTCTATTTGTTTTCTTCGTGCAAGAAATGCCGGGAAATACATTCTGTCAAACAGAAAAGAGAGGAGGAACATGACCCTCAAACACACGGGCATTTTGAAAGTTATTTGAACCCTAAAACTTAGAGGGTCATTTGAAAATTATTTGCAAAAGAAAATAAATCTTTTAGGCAATTTTGTGAAAATAATTTTTTCTGAAGTTTTTATTTTTGCCGTGGAAAAATGCCCATTATTTAGATTTTATTTTTCTGATAATTTTAGTATATAGAAACTCTATATTCCGAATTGATTTGATTTCCCTTTTATCGTTTTAGTTTCCTAGTTTTGAAAAAGGAAAGAAATTGTGTTTAAATGGAAATAAACGGTGACCCATTAAGACCTTTCCAAAAACTGGCTCAACAGGATCTTCTTCTTCCTCTATCTCCTTCCTCACGTGCACAGGAAACTTCCATAGCCATGGTGAGAGGAATCGCCACCTTCCCGATCTCCTTGCTCCTTCCTTCTCCGAGCACCCCGAGCCCCTATAAATACTCCCCTCAACCTCCTCTCCCCATTTTCCCCATAGCCCAGCCCCTCCCCTCGTCGGAACGCAGCCCCCACCTCGTCGGAGTTCGCCTCCAACAGGAACTCGCCGGAGCTCCTGCTGCTCCCTCCCGTCGCCCCCACGCCCCGCCGACTCCACCAACCTTCCGCCCGAGCTCTCCTCCATCACCTGGACCCCTCCACCGCCTCGGCCGGCCACCGGAGCAACCTTCCCGCCGTCTTCTCCAACTCCGGCGACTAACTCCGGTGAGATCCACGAAATCCCGTATTGAAGTTTTTTCAGAAAATTGCAATCTTAGAAAATTCATATCTATTAGTGTGTAACTCCAAATTAGATGATTCTTTTTGCCTTGGATCATAAATTTTATGCAGTTTCTGCAGATATATAATTTGTCTATGTTTGGAGTTATAAAAATTGAGTTAGATCAGATTTGAATTAAAGCTTGTTTTGCTTATTCCGGGAGTTTAAAAATAGCTTTTAATTTGATTCTTTTTGCTGCTGTTTCCTATTGATCATATCTTTCAGTAGTTTAAGTTTCAATTTTTTAAATAATTTTACTTAGGGTTTTAAGCAAAACAGATTCTGTTTTAGCCTTTTTTGTTTTCTTGCTATTTCTTTTGTATTATTTCTTCTTAATTTGTTTTTTTTGTAATTGTGACAAGTTATATTTTGTTTTCTGATATTTACCAGTAACTTTTCAACAACAACAAAATTTTATTTTATTTATTCTTATTTGTTTGCATGGAATCAATTCTAGTTCTATACTAACTTGCGAATTGATTGCATTGCTAGTTTGATTTCCTATTTTGAAAATACTTATAAAAAATATTGTTTTGTAAATTTTACTTCTGTTATCCTAGTTATTTTATATTTTGTTTTCTGTTATTTTTTCTATTTTAGAGTTTTATTTTCTGTTAGACAAAAACTATTTAGTGTTTGACATAGTAGAAGACTCCCTAGTCTTATTTGAAGTTTCCTTTGGATTCCTATTCGCTCTCTCTGTTGTTTTGATTGCTAGAATGATTGCTAGTATGAGTGCTTATGTGAATGATATGTTTGTTATATAGATTTCATCGGAGAGTGACGAGTAGTCTATCAAGTTATTTTCTCGAGAAATTCTTCTTCGTCAACATCACCAGGCAACTCATTTGATCATGTATCACCTATGTTTTATGCATCGTAGTTCTACCATCCTATGCCCAATTGCATGCTGAGTAGGTTCTTGGAAATTATGGTTACATATTGTAGTATCATGTGGTAGGCACCCAACAACCCCGTTACTTGGCCCGGGACGACAAATTTCATATTGCTATGCTTGAGTAGACGAGATTCTGGTTGAGAGTTTACCACGAGTGATGCGAGAATAATTTAATAACCAAGACCGGTTAAGTCAAGACTTTTCAAGACCTCGTGATGCAATGCAACTCTGGGTGAAGGACGGTTGATCGGCTCCCCGGAGAAACCAGTGGATGACTCGGGATGCTGGAGACGGCCATGACATCTTGCGGAAAGCTTCACCCGGGCTCAAAGAGACGGACGGATATTTTCAAGACCCAAGGCTTACCTGCACAGCCACAAGTCATTATGGGCTCTCGCTTGGTTGGACAACGCGGCGACTCTGGACAGGCGGTGCCACCAGATGTAGAAGAACGGTAGGATTTGGATGGGCACCGACACGGATTCAGAGGGACCCGTTGAAAGATCATGTTTTGATCATCCGGTCTTCAAACACCCTGAAGTGCGAGGACATACACGGAGGCGATCAAATCTTGTGGGGAACGTGTGCAAAACTCTGCAGAGTACTCAAACCTAATTGATTAGCCGTGTCCACGGTCATGGACAACTTGAGCCAAAGGAACTGAAGTTATCTGAAATTCTCAACACAAATAATAATATTGATGTGGGTATTATTGACAACACGGGGACGAGAATTGGTTGGTGGAACCATCTCATTAACAACCAACAATGTAGTAACATTTTGCTTTTAGCCCTCTCTTGATGTAGGAGAAACCTTGCTTTTCGCTAAAAACTTATAGCCCCACCTGCCATATATGCATATAGTATAGATGATTACTTTTCACCCCTCTCTTATGTGACCTGTCGGCATGTTGACCTACACGGCTACAACGTCTTATGTTGCAGATATTTTTCTTCGACGAGTAAGAGTACGATTCAGGGTTACGGTCTACACTCAACTTGCCGTTGGTGTTTATTGGGACTCCACTCCCTTGACTGCTTCCGCTGAGATATTTAAGGTATATATCAGTTTTACGCTATTTCCATGTGATTGCACTTTGATATATACATTGATGTACTGTGTGTGCCAGCATACTGATCCAGGGATGGCACAAATACACAGAGGCTTGACTCGTCTTGAGCCGGGTCGCTACAGAAATGGTATCAGAGCACATGTTGACTATAGGACGTGACCCTAGAAATTGGAAATCTCTTAGGAAAGGATCTCTCAAAAAACATTATTTTCAAGAACACATTTTACTTCTCATCTATTCTGATTTCATCAAACGTTCTCTCCCAGCTCCAATAGTTAGACAATACCCTTACCCCTTCGACCTCATGAAGAATCAACGGAGTTCTACTTCAAAGTAAAGAGGATTTCACCACGCGTTTGAAGAATTGAAGCTACACCAATTGAAGACTCTCAAGACCCGAAGAATTCAAAGACCCTGAAGCATTCGAATATTTATATGACCCTTAGAGGTCCAAACCCCTGTTATATACCCACGTTAGTTACGATGATTTGTGAGACGTCATTGGTGTGTGTTTTCCGATGGCCACAACTAAAACCTATTCTCAAAAATATTGTTTGTATTGTGTGTATCTCCCTCCCTCTCTTACCCGTCTCATCCCCAAAAAAACCTCAACCCTACCAGATGGAGTATGAAGCAGGACTTGTAGTCTCTGGACCAATGACCCAACTGGAGGCTGAAATATGGATTCAGAACATGGAGAACCACTTCGGGAACAACTTGATCTCAAGGAAGTATGAAGTGGAACACGCTCTTCAGTACTTTACACAAAGTGCTGCTATCTGGTGGAAAATGCACCATGCCATACAAGGATTTAGTGGAGCAGAAAGTTGGGAAGAATTCAAGAAGACTCTGTTAAGATCCCGACTTATCCAGAAGGGCTATGACAATCCGAAGGAGAAGACTTGTGCATGCAAGATCTGTGGAGAAATGGGACACACCCAGGAAGAACACAAGCATGGATGCACTCGTTGTGAAGAAAATCACCCAGCTGAGGAGTGCCCAACTAGTTAGGTGACTTGTTTCCTTTGTGAAGGAACCACCCACTACCCAGCGGCGTGTCACATTTACCCCAAGTATGCCTGAAACCCACAGACCCCGGGACTAACAAGGATCAAGTACTATCTTTTTGGAGAAGGAAACTTGTATCAGCAAACGTTTTCTTAGGAGCATACGACAACCTGAGAGTTGTGAAGATACAATAGACGTTTCGTTCAGCTTGCAGAACCAATGGATTATCCGAACTTCGTTCGTGGACAAGAAAAATTCTGCAATGCTTGTGAGGATGCCCAAGTGTTAGAATGCGAGATTCGCTAAACCTTATACAGAGAAATGATTTGGGTGTGGAATGGATTGATCACCATGACGACTTACTCTTATCATTTATCTTGCTATTCGGAATGGTAAATCTGAGAGACTTACCCATAGTGAGAGATGACATTTTTTTGAAGCTTTTGTTTAAGCCTTAGAGTGGTATAAGAAACGCCCCATGTACATGGCACTTGTTGTCACGCGTAGGAAATTTGATGGTGAGAATGAAACCAAGACCCCTCTCTCTGCAGGATAACCACAAATGGTAGACCACCATGAGAACCATCGATATGTTATTTAGAATTGACCACGAGACTGTCAGTTAAGAAGACCCAGTGACGGAAGAAGCTTATATCAACGGAAGATATGAAGACTGTGTGTGCCAGCATACTGATCCAGGGATGGCACAGAAACACAGAGGCTTGACTTGTTTTGAGTCGGGTCGCTACAAGAGCTTTTCTGGTGCCATGCCGCAGGGGGGAATCAATCATGGGGCCAATCTACATCAACCTTGCTTCCTCCATGTTGTTGTCTGAATAGTCCACCATAGACCTACGGGTCCATAGCTATTACCTAAATGGCTTCTTCTCTCTCTTCGATCTTCAATACAAAGTTCATCGCGATTCTCTTGGTGATCTATTCGATGTAATCTTATTTGCGGTGTGTTTGTTTGGATCCTATGAATTGTGGGTTTATGATCAGATTATTCATGAATATTAGGTGAGTATTCTCTGAATTCTTTTATGCATGATTATTATAGATTCGTATGTCTGTCTGACCTATCGGTTTGGTTTGGCTAACTAGATTGATTTATCTTTAGTGGGAGTGGTGCATTGTGATGGGTTCAATCTTGTGGTGCTCAAATCAAGTGACAGAAAGGGACATGACACGTATTTGTATTGTTTCCATTAAGGATAAAACGATGGGGTTTTATTCATATTTCTTGAGTTTACTTTGTCCACATCATGTTATCTAGCCCCAATAATTACTTTGTTTCATAATTAATACTCTAGATGCATGATGGATAGCAGTCGATCAGTAGGGTAACAGTAGTAGATGTAGGCAGGAGTCGGTCTACTTGCTTATGGACGTGATTCCTATATACATGATCATTGCCTTGAATAATACGTCATAAGTATGCGCTATTCTGTCAATTTCCCAACAGTAATTTATCTACCCATCGTATGCTCTCTTAAAGAGAGAAGCCTCTAGCAAAAACTATGACCCCCGGGTCTATTCAAATGATATTACATAAAATGCAAAAAAAATCCGTTTATTTCCTATTATTTAATTTTATATTTATATTATCTATCTATCAGTATTTAATCCTTGCAAGTAACGAGTTCAAGAGGCTTGACAACCCTATTGTCCGTGTTGGGTGCAACTGTTTGGTTCTGTGTGTGCACGTGGTGACAATTAGAGTTTGCTTAATACTCCTATTGCCTTTATAACATTTGTTGATGACCCACAATTATAGGGGATCTATCGTAGTCCTTTAGATAAGTAAGACTGTCGAACCCAACGCGGAGGAGAAGGAAATGACAAGCGGTTTTCAGTAAGGTATTCTCTGCAAGCACTGAAATTATCGGTAACAGATTGTTTTGTGATAAGGTAATTCATAACGGGTAGCAAGTAACAAATGCAAAAAAGGTGAAGCAAGGTGGCCCAATCCTTTTGTAGCAAAGGACAAGCCTGGACAAACTCTTCTATAAAGCAAAGTGCTCCCAAGGATACATGGGAATTTCTGTCAAGGTAGTTTTCATCATGCTCATATGATTCGCAGTCGTTATTTTGATAATTTGATATGTGGGTGGACCGGTGCTTGGGTGCTTACCTTACTTGGACAAGCCTCCCACTTATGATTAACCTCTCTCACAAGCATCTGCAACTACGAAAGAAGAATTAAGATAAATCTAACCATAGCATGAAACATATGGATCCAAATCAACCCCTTACGAAGCAACGCATAAACTAGGGTTTACGCTTCTGTCACTCTAGCAACCCATCATCTCCTTATTATGTCCCCATGCCTTCCCCTAGCCCCTAATAATAGTGAAGTGTCATCTAGTCGACGTTCGCATGACACCACTAGAGGAGAGACAACATACGTCTCATCAAAATATCAAACGAATACCAAATTCACATGATTACTTATAGTGGGACTTATCCCATGTCCTCAGGAACAAACGTAAGTACTCACAAAGCATATTAAAGTTCATAATTATATGAGTATTAGTAATAATTAAGGATCTGAACATATGATCTTCCACCAAGTAAACCAACTAGCATCAACTACAAGGAGTAATCAACACTACTAGCAACCCACAGGTACCAATATGAGGTTTTGAGACAAAGATCGGATACAAGAGATGAACTAGGGTTTGGAGACGATATGGTGGTGATGAAGATGTTGATGGAGATTGGCCCCCTATCCATGAGAGGATCGTTGGTGATGACGATGGCTTTGATTTTCCCCTCCGGGAGAGAGGTTTCCCCCGCAGAATAGCTCCGCCGAAGCTCTAGATTGGTTCTACCGAAGTTCCGCCTCGAGACAGCGGCGCTTCGTCTCAGTAGTTTTGATATGATTTTTTCCAAGTCAAAACCTTTCATATAGCAGAAGATGGGCACCGAAGGCCTTCCAGGGGGCCCACAAGCCTGCAGGGCGCGCCTAGGGGGGTAGGTCGCGCCCCTAGCTTGTGGCCACCTGGTAGGTCCCCTGATGTATTTCTTTCACCCAATATTTTTTATATATTCCAAAATAATTCTCAGTAAGTTTTCAGGACTTTGGAGTTGTGTAGAATATGTCTCTCAGATTTACTCCTTTTCCGGTCCAGAATTCCAGCTATCAGCATTCTCCCTCTTCATGTAAACCTTGTAAAGTAAGAGAGAAAAGGCATAAGTATTGTACCATAATGTATATTAACATCCCATAATGCAATAAATATCGATATAAAAGCATGATGAAAAATGGACGTATCAACTCCCCCAAGCTTAGACCTCGCTTGTCCTCAAGCGAAAACCGAGATCGATAAATATGCCCACATGTTTAGAGATAGAGGTGTCGATAAAATAAAATACAGACATGAAGGCATCATGGTTATCTTTAGAACGGCAACACATATTGACATAGAATATCTTATTCTAGAGTAACAATTCATTAACAAGGTAAAATATGAATCAAGAACTCTATGGAGACCTAACAAACATTGATTTCAGTCATTGAAGCAATTCCAATTTATCGCAACATAGGAAAGAGTCAATATAAGAGCTTGTAAAGGAAATCCACATACTCAATCATATTATAGTCTTTCATAATTTCTAACACTCACGCGGTACCTATGTGGTCAAGGCTTCAATCGGGCATACAGAAAGATAGGGGCTTATAGTTTTGCCTCCCAACTATTTACGTGAAGGGTAATGTCAACAATAATAACTCATGGCCACCCACATCCGAGTGGATATATTTGTCTAGATCATTCCTCAACACATGACGCTTGCCAAAAGATAAAGGAGAAATAATGGAAATGGTGAATATCACCACGACTCTTGCAAAAAGGTAAATACTTGAAAGTCAGGGTAACAGATAGGCCCTTCGGAGAGGGAAGCAGAGGTTGTCATGCGCTTTTCTAGTTGAATGTGCAATCCCTTAATGCAAAATAACGTCATTCTATATTTCCCCGTGTGATAAAGAACTTTATTTTGCAATATGTCACTTTATTTCTTCTATATCACAAGTTTGTATAAAGTTTATTTTCCTCACACTAATAGATCACACACATTTAAATAGCAATTTTTATTGCTTGCACCGATGACAACTTACTTGATGGATCTTACTCAATCCATAGGTAGGTGTGGTGGACTACCAAGGCAAAACTGGGTTAAAGGTGTTTGGATGCACAAGTAGTATATCTACTTTATGCAGAAGTTTTTGGCTCGTATGGGGTGGAAGCTGGCGACACATGTTGAAGGATCTATAACCATATAACTTCTATTCAGAAATAAGCAAACATAACTCATTATGTTGTCTTCCTTGTCCAACATCAACTTCTTAACATATAATATTTTAATGGGTGCTCACAATCACAAAATATGTCTAAGGTAATATATTTATATGTGTACCTCTCTTTCTTTATTTCTTCCTTTTAATTGCTACAATGACCAATAGCTTTGTTTGTCAACTCACAACCAATTTCAATCGACATACTTTTTATATGTGAAGTCATCACTCCCCATAAGATCATTATATATACTCTTTTGCTTTAATTATATACTTCTTTATATTTCTATTCCTCAAGATCATAGCAAGCAAGCAAACCCCTCAACTCAAAACTACTTTTTATTATATAACTCTCTGACTTGCTTATGTAAGGGAACATAAAGCAAAACTCAAAACTAGATCACACTAAAACTTTATTCTACTACATCAAGATATAACCAAAAGGATCGAACGAAGAAAGTAAAAGGTGTGATGGTGATACAATACCGGGGCACCTCCCCCAAGCATGGCACAACCCAAGGGGAGTGCCCATACCCATGTGTTTAGTTGTCTTTCTTCGGAGGTGGTGAGGTTGGGTTGTTGGTGAGGTTGGGGGCTTGTCCTCCGTCTTCCAAGGCATGGGATTACCATCGTAAAAACATCAACGAGTCTCCGGGATCCTCAGCTCTGCAGCCAAACTCATTCTCTTAAATCTGTATTCCTACTCTAGTTTTGGTTTTGTAGGTCATAGATCGGGGCTTGGAGATGCTCGGTTTTTCGTAAAGCTTGAAGACGTGCTCCCAGATATCATTGTTGTTAGTTTGTGCTTATGGGTAAACTCCGCGATCATCATGTGATTGGCATCGAGTCCTTGTTCCACCATCCCTTGGCACTTGAAGACTTGTTGCTCCATTGCTTTGAGACTTGTCTCCACGGTTCCGGTCTTCTTTGGCCCCTCAACATCATGGATGTGCAGCACCCCCTCATACATCTCAATGGTTTGAGGGTGTTGCAGCACCTCCACAAGGTAGGGGTTGATGACCCTCTCGAAGAACTTGTCCTTCAAAGCACTTGAAAATGTCATGTTGATCTAAATCTGCTACAAAAACACCTCAAAATGAAAACAGGAGATATAGTCGTGATACAAAGGTCAAAACCTTCGGGAGATTATATAATGAACTTTTACCGACCCGAAAGAGTATACCACAAGAAAACGGAGTCCATAGGGTACACGGGGTGGCCACAAGCCTGCAGGGCACGCCCAGGGGGGTAGGCCGCGCCTAGCTTGTCGCCTCCTCGTGTAGTTTTTGGAGTGCTCTAAATTTTACTAATTTTTTAAATATTCCAAAACTAATAAAAATTGCCATTGGAAAAGTTTTGGAATCGGTTTGCTTACCGTAACACATACCTATTCCTATTCGGAGTATGAAACATTCTAATTGGTCTCCCTAATGTACTCCTCCGGACTTATGGTATTGATAATATTAGTTTCAACATTTGTGGGAGTACCTCAGATATAATGTTTGATTCTTTGCCATTTACCACCTTCATATTTGTGCCTTCGGCGTTGTTGATCTTGATGGCACCGGAACGATATACTTCCTCGATAATGTAAGGCCCTTCCCATTTAGAGAGAAGTTTTCCTGCAAAAAAATCTTGCACGAGAGTTATATAGCAAGACATGATCACCTACATTTAATTCACGATTTTGTATCCTTCTATCATGCCATTTGTTAACCTTTTCTTTAAACAACTTAGCATTATCATAGGCTTGGGTTCTCCATTCATCAAGCGAGCTAATGTCAAATAACCTCTTCTCACCAGCAAGTTTGAAACCATAGTTAAGCTCTTTAATTTCCCAATAACCTTTATGTTCTAGCTCTAGAGGTAAATGACATGCTTTACCATAAACCATTTTATACGAAGACATACCCAGAGGGTTTTTGTAAGCGGTTCTATAAGCCCATAATGCATCGTCAAGTTTCTTAGACCAGTTCTCTCTATATCTATTAACGGTCTTTTGCAAGATCAATTTAATTTCTTTATTTCTCAATTGTACTTCACCACTGGACTAGGGATGATAAGGAGATGCAATTATATGATTAACATCATACCTAGCAAGCAATTTACGGAAAGCACCATGAATAAAGTGTGAACCACCATCAGTCATTAAATATCTAGGGACTCCAAATATAGGGAAAATAACTTCTTTCAGCATTTTAATAGAAGTGTTATGATCAACACTACTAGTTGGAATAGATTTTACACACTTAGTAACATAATCAATAGCAACTAGAATATGAGTATACCCATTGGACTTTGGAAAAGCTCCCATATAATCAAAACCCCAAACATCAAATAGTTCTATGACAAGAGAGTAATTCATAGGCATTTCCTGATGTTTATTAATATTACCAATTCTTTGACATTTGTCACAAGACAAGACAAACTTACGAGCATCCTTGAAGAGAGTAGGCCAGTAAAAACCAGATTGTAATACCTTGTGTGTAGTTCTATCTCCAGTGTGATGTCCTCCATAGGCCTCGGAGTGACACTTGTGTAGGATCTATCCCTGTTCATGCTCAGGTACACAACATATAATAATACCATCTACTCCTTCTTTATAAAGGTGTTGATCGCCCCAAAATTAGTGTCTTAAATCATAGAAGAACCTTTTGTTTTGTTGGTATGTGAAACTAGGTGGTATAAATTTAGCAACAATGTAGTTAGCATAAACAGCATAACAAGGAGTACTGCGTGAAGAATTTATGACATCTAATTGTTCATTAGGGAAGCTATCATCAATAGGTAGTGGGTCATCAAGAACATTCTCTAATCTAGACAAGTTATCTGCTACGGGGTTATCAGCGCCCTTCCTATCAATAATATGCAGAGCAAATTCTTGTAGCAGAAGAACCCATCTAATAAGTCTAGGTTTAGCATCCTTCTTTTCCATAAGGTATTTAATAGCAGCGTGATCAGTGTGAACAGTTACCTTGGAATGAACAATATAAGGTCTAAACTTATCACAAGCAAACAAAACTGCTAAAAATTCATTTTCAGTGGTAGCGTAGTTTCCTTAAGCACTGTCTAGAGTTTTACTAGCGTAATGGATGACATTTAACTTCTTATCAACTCTTTCCCCTAGAAAAACACCAACAGCATAATCACTCACATCATATATAATTTCAAAAGGTAGGTTCCAAGCAGGTGGTTCAACAACATGTGCAGTGATCAAGGTTCTCTTAAGAATTTCAAATACTTCCACACAATCATCATCAAAAACGAAAGACATGCGTCTATAAGCAAAGGTACCGAAAGGGCAAGTAAAAGTTGTCTTCTCTTGATCCTCTTTTGACACACGTATTTGAGAGAAACCAGAATAACCGTCTAGAAAGCAAAAATGTGTATGTTTGGATAGTCTTTCTAGCATTTGATCAATAAAAGGTAGCGAGTAAAGATATTTCCTAGTAGCTTTATTTAATTTCCTAAAATTCAGTTACCATTCTATATCCTGTAACAATTCTTTGCGGGGTCAATTCATTTTTATCATTAGGAACAACGGTAATACCTCCCCTTTTAGAGACACAATGAATGTGACTAACCCATCTACTATCAGCAATAGGATAAATTATACCTGCCTCCAATAGCTTTAGTATTTCATTCCTTACCACTTCCTTCGTTTTAGGATTTAATCATTATTGGTGATAAACAACTGGTTTAGCATCTCGCTCCATATTGATTTTGTGCTGACATAGAGTGGGACTTATGCCCTTAAGATCATCAAGAGTATATCCAATAGAGGCACAGTGCTTCCTCAAAGTTTTCAATAATCTCTTTTCTTCATGCTCTGAAAGGTTAGCACTAATAATAACAGGATATATCTCTTTTTCATCAAGATAAGCATACTTCAGAGTATTAGGTAATTGTTTAAGCTCAAACACGGGATCACCGTTGGGTGGAGGAGGATCCCAAAGTATTTCAACACATAGATTGTGTTTTAAAATAGGCTGGTGATCAAAGAAAATCTTATCTATTTCATTTCTTTCATTCATATGCATATCATTTTCATGATCTAGCAAATATTGTTCTAAGGGATCAATTGGAGGCACAGCAATAGAAGCAAGGCAAATAATTTCTTGCTTACTAGGCAATTCTTTATCATGGGGTTGTCGACAAAATTTAGAGAAACTGAACTCATGTAACACATCCCCGAAAGATACAGTGACCGTTTCTTTATCACAATCAATCTTAGCATTAACAGTATTCAAGAAGAGTCTACCGAATATAATGGGACAAAAAATAATCTTGTGGGAAACCAAGAACAAGAAAAATAGTAGGATACTTTATTTTCCCACACAAGACTTGAACATCTCTCACAATCCCAATTGGTGCAATAATATCTCTATTAGCAAGGTTGATGGTAACATCAATTTCTTCCAATTCAGCTAGTGCAATATCATTCATAATTTCTTGGTATAAGGTAAAGGGAATTGCACTCACACTAGCACCCACATAACATAAGCCATGATAGCAATGATCTCCTATTTTAATAGAAACAAGAGGCACACCAACAGTAGGTCTATGTTTACCTTTAGTATCAGGTCTAGCAATTCTAGCAGCTTCATCAGAAAAATGAATCACATGCCCATCAATATTATCAACCAAGGGATCTTTAACCATAGAAATATTAGGTTCAAATTTAATTTGTTCAGGAGGTATAGGTGTTCTAGTACAACTCTTACGAACCAAAGTAGAAGCTTTAGCATGCTCCTTTATCCTAACATGAAAGGGTGGTTTCTCAATATAAGCAGTAGGAATAACAGGATCAGCATCATAAATAATAGTTTCCTATTCAACTTTAATAGGTTCAACCACTTTAACTTCAATGGTAGGATGATATGTAAAGCACTTCTCTTTGGGGAGATCAACATGAACAGATTCACAAAATGAAGCTACTACCTCAGACTCAAGTCCAGATTTAGTGCTAACATCACGAAAAGAATCGGTGTCTATAAAGGTTTTAACACAATCAAACTTAAGGCTTATATCTGACTCATTACCTTCATTGAGTTCCCAATCTTCAGAGTTGCATTTAATTCTTTCCAATAAGTCCCATTTGAATTCAATATATTTCTTCATAAAGGAACCAACACAAGAATTATCGAGCATGGATTGATCATTACGAGAGAGCATAGCATAAAATTATGAATAATAGTTTCTCTTGGGAGATCATGATTGGGGCATGAATATAACATCGACTTAAGCCTCCTCCAAGCTTGAGCAATTATTTATCCTTCATGAGGCCAAAAATTATATATATACTTCCGATCACGATGAACCAGATGCATAGGATAAAAGTTCTAATGAAATTCCAATTTCAATCGGTTGTAGTTCCATGATCCAATATCATCACATAGAGTATACCACGTCAATGCCTTCTCCTTCAAAGATAAAGGAAACACCTTCTTCTTGACATCATCCTCAGGCAGACCTCCAAGTTTGAATAATCCACAAACTTCATCCACATAGATTAGATGCAAATCAAGATGTAGTGTTCCATCTCCTGCATAAGTATTAGCTAGCAGTTTTTCTTTCATACCCGAAGGAATTTCATAATAAATATTTTCAGTAGGTGCAGCACATTCAGGAGCATCTCTTTGTGCTTCCGGTCGGTGTGAAGATACCCCGAACAAGCCCCTCAAAGGATTATTTTCCATAGTGACAAGTAACATTAAATTTCAGCACAATATATACATTTTTCCTTACCAAGTTCCACTCACCAAAGGCGCTTCACTCCCCGGAAACGGCACCAAAAAAGAGACTTGATGACCCACAAGTATAGGGGATCTATCATAGTACATTCGATAAGTAAGAGTGTCGAACCCAACGAGGAGCAGAGGGAAATGACAAGCGGTTTTCAGTAAGGTATTCTCTGCAAGCACTGAAATTATCAGTAACAATAGTTTTTTGATAAGGTAATCTGTAATGGGTAGCAAGTAAAAAATGTAACAAAGGTGCATCAAGTTGGCCCAATACTTTTTGTAGCAAAGGACAATCCTGGACAAACTCTTATATAAAGCAAAGCGCTCCCGAGGACACATGGGAATTTCTGTCAAGCTAGTTTTCATCGTGCTCATATGATTCGCATTCGTTACTTTGATAATTTGATATGTGGGTGGACCGGTGATTGGGTGCTGCCCTTACTTGGACAAATCTCCCACTTATGATTAACCTCTCTCACAAGCATCCGGAACTACTAAAGAAGAATTAAGATAAATCTAAACATATCATGAAACATATGGATCCAAATCAGCCCCTTACGAAGCAACACATAAACTAGGGTTTAAGCTGTTGTCACTCTAGCAACCCGTCATCTACTTACTACTTACCAATGCCTTCCCCTAGGCCCAAATAATGGTGAAGCGTCATGTAGTCGATGTTCAATTTACACCACTAGAGGAGAGACAACATACTTCTCATCAAAATATCGAACGAATACCAAATTCACATGATTACTTATAGCAAGACTTATCCCATGTCCTCGGAACAAACGTAGTTACTCACAAAGCATATTCAGGTTCATAATCAGAGGAGTATTAATAATCATTAAGGACCTGAACATATGATCTTCCACCAAGTAAACCCAGTAGCATCAACTACAAGGAGTAATCAACACTACTAGCAACGCACAGGTACCAATATGAGGTTTTCAGACAAAGATCGATACAAGAGATGAACTAGGGTTTGGAGAGGAGATGGTGTTGATGAAGATGTTGATGGAGATTGACCCGCCCTCGATGAGATCATCGTTGGTGCTGACGATGACTTCGGTTTCCCCCTCCGGAAGGGAAGTTTCCCCGGCATAATAGCTCCGTCAGAGCTCTAGATTGGTTCTGGAGGGCGCCAAGGGGGGTATGTTGCGGCTCCTGGCTTGTGGCCACCTGGTGGGTCCCGTGATGTATTTCTTTCGCCCAATATTTTTTATATATTCCAAAATAATTCTCCATAAATTTTCAGGACTTTTGGAGTTGTGCACAAAATGTCTCTCAGATTTGCTCCTTTTCCGGCCCAGAATTCCAACTGCCGGCATTCGCCCTCTTCATGTAAACCTTGTAAAATAAGAAAGGAAATGCATACGTATTGTACCATAATGTGTATTAAGAACCCATAATGCAATAAATATCGATATAAAAGCATGATGCAATATGGACGTATCAATTCTCACTGAGTAAATACTTATCTCAACCATGTTGCATCTCCTCTCCTCTTCGAGGAAAATCCCAATGTATTTTACAAGTAGCATGAAGAATTTGTTGCGCCGTTGCCGTGGAGTATCATCAAGTTCTTGTCGGGTTCCTTTACACAAATTATCATTCACTTGTTATACTTTCTATTTGCCTTTATACATCCTTGGTCAAAAATATTAAAAAAAATTATATTTTCTAGTTTACTTGTTTGGTTGTTACTATGGCTAGTTCTTCTCTTGTTCCATGTACTCCAAGAATGATGTGCTTATCTTTAAACAAAGGGGAGGAGAAAATTTAAAATATGCTTCGCACAGTATTTGCGATGCTCAAAATAGATAAAGTCGTAGGGAATCCACCAACATCTAGCTTCATAATTTCTATGTGAGTATTACTACTTGGTATAGATTTGTGCTTGATACGATTAGGGGAGGTAATTTCTTAATTAGTAGTACTTCAGATGCTTTCCATGCCATGGAAAATTTAGTGGGATCACCACCTATTATTATTAATGAAAGAACATTGACTTTAGAGCATGTTATGCAAAGGCTAGAAATTATTAAAAATAAAATGCCTACCATAGAACACATTGAGGAATTAGATAAAAAGATCCACAATCACATCACTCAATTTGGATCAAAGTTAGGTATTACTTTGAAAACACTAAAATAGAAAGATACAATAATGCTTTCACGCTCTCTAAAACAAATGCTATGACTTCTCCCAAGAAAAATCCTAAAGTTATGTATGTCCTTAAGAATACTAGTATCACCCTTATTAAAAGAAACAAAGATCTTAAAATGATTAGTGTGCATCCCAATTTTGTAAACATGATAAGGGGTACTATTATCAAGCCTCCCCTTAATTCATTGGAAGCATGTATGTGTTATTGAGGAGATTTATAAGCGGTATGATAACACTTGATACTATGCATTATGCCTAGCTCGGGGCATAAAACGATAGCGCTTGTTGGGAGGCAACCCAAGAGTTATCTTTTTTTATAACTCATGTTATTTTGAGTTGACATGATTATTGATATATTAGTGATTGTGCTTTTTGTTTTAATTAGTGTTTGGGCCAACTAAAGCCTTTGGGGTGATTTGGATGATATTAGATTTGATCATGTGCAAAACAAGAAATTTTATGTCTAGTGTGGAACTTCTCTGACTTTACTAGATCGTCTTATTGATCTATAGTTTTTACACCACATTGATATAAAAAAATTCCCATGCTTTCTTTATTTCTCAGAATTTTCAGAGCTACAAAATTATGGTTTTAGTGCTCATCATTACAAACTATTTTGTTTTAGAAGGATTCTTATTTTGGTTGCATACTTTGCTTTTTTGAAGATGTTATGGATAATATTGAGGACATAAGTCATGGAGACTTTGCAATATAGTAACTTATGCAATAATTAAATTTGAATAAATTTATAAAATTAACTAAATTTTATGATTTGTCTATTATACTAATGGATCTCACGAGGTTTCTCTTGAGTTTTGTGTGCTGAAGTTTTCAAGTTTTGGATGTGACAATGATGGATGAAGGAATAAGGAGAGGCAAGACCCTACGCTTGAGGATGCCCAAGGCAAACCAAGGTAATATTCAAGGAAGACCCAACTGTCTATGTTTGGGGATGCCCCGAAAGGCATCCCCTCTTTCGTCTCCATTTTATTGGTGTCTCATTTGGAGCTGTATTTTTATTCATCACATGATATGTGTTTTGTTTGGAGCGTCATATATTATCATTTGATTTTATTTTAGTTTGCCACAATCATGTTTTCCGATACACCTATTTTAGAGAGACACATGTTCATCATAATTTGTCAGAATACTCTATGTTCTTTACTTATATATTTTGAGCTAGGTAGTTGCTCTAATGCTTCCCTTATATCTTTTAGAGCTCTGCAACGTGTAAATTTTATAGAAAGAATTGCACTCCCATGCTTCACTTAATAAAAACTTTCAGGTAGCTCGCTAAAAGAGAACTATGGGTTAATTATAATTTTGTAGTAATATGAGAGGACATGAATACATGGTTGTTTGTTAGTAGAAATATCGGTATTAAAGCATGTTACTAATTACTCATCCAAATATTTTTTATGTCATGATGATGATGTGTGAGCGTTCTTATGTCTGAATAAAATTATATGTGTTGTTTGGGTCGATGGTGCATGATGGTTAACTCCTACCAACCTTCTCCCTAGGGGTATGTAGTAGTACTTTGCTTCAAGAGAGCTACCACTCGTGCATTGCCCATTCTCACCTAGAGGATTGGTGTAGCCTTCACCGGTGCATCCAAACCCCGTGATATGATACGCTCTATCAAACACAAGCCACCTTATATCTTCCTCCAAATAACCAACATACCTACGTATCATAACATTTCCATTGCCATTCCGAGATATATTGCCATGCAACTTCCACCATTCCATCTCATGACTTGTGTGTTCATCATCATACTGCTTTGCATGATCATGTAGCTGACATGGTATTTGTGGCAAAGGCACTGTTCATCATTATCTACATGTTATGCTAGATCATTGCACATCCCGGTACACTGCGAGAGGCATTCATATATGGTCATGTTGTATAATAGTTTTCATATTGAGTTGTAAGTAAATAAAAGTTATGACCATCATTATTAGAGCACTGTCCCAGTGAGGAAAGGATGATGGAGACTATGATTCCCCTGCAAGTCAGGATGATACTCTGGACGGAAAAAAATAAATAAGAGAAGGGACAGTGCAATTATATTATTTTTCCACACTTGTTCTTAGAGGGAGCACCATCTTCTTCATATAGAGTATCATGATTTTTCATTTTCATATGCTAGAGGAAATCTTTCATTATAGAACTTTGCTTGTATATTCCGATGATGTACTTCCTCAAAATGCCTGAGATCTTCATGAGAAAGCAAGTTGGATGCACACACACTTAGCTTCCATTGAGCTTTAATACACTTATTGCTCTAGTGCATCCGTTTCATGGTAATCACTACTCCTCACAATGATATTGATTGATGGGCATCACCATAGCATGTTGGTTCGCCTAGTTGATGTGAGACTTTCTTTCCACTTTAACTTCTTTTGATCCCCACCACCATAATTTATTCCACCCATATATCATATCCATGGTTTACGCTCATATATTGAGTGAAGTTGAAAATGTTGAAGCGCGTTAGAAGTACGACCCAGTTACGTAACTTGACACCGAGGTGCTCATGATTTATGCTTATGCTATGAGGATGAGTCATGCCATACTTATGTGATAGAATGAGTATGGAATAACATTCTTTAAAGATTTTATATTTTTGATATGAATGATTACGTTCTTTATGTTTATGGATATTATTATGTTGATATTAATTATTTCATTGTTTCTCAAGATCATACCTAAAAGAGGTTACACGTTGGGTAGCATGTCGCAAAATAGGTTTTTACCATTTAAGTACTAGAGGACAACCAGGAATTAAGCTTGGGGATGTTGATATGTTTGCAACGTATCTATAATTTTTTATTCTTCCATGCTATTATATTATCAATCTTGGATGTTTATATGTATTTATATGTTGTTTTACATCATTTTTGGGAACTAACCTATTAAACCAGTGCCAAGTGCAAGTTATTGTTCTCTGCGTGTTTTTGGCATTTTAGGAAACCAGTACCAAATGGAGCCCAAATGCTACGAAACTTTTTGATGAGTTATTTCTGGACAAAAGAGGACCTGGAAGGTTTGGAAGGAGGCCAGAAGCTGCACGAGGAGACACCAAGGCAACAGGATGCGACATGTTACCTTCTGGGCCCCTTGTGGCTCCGTCTCACCTAATTCCACTCGTATAAATTCTCAAATATTGGGAAAACATCAGAGAGTCACGTGAAACACTTTTTCCGCCGATGTAAGTTTATTTTTTGATGGGAGGCCATCTGGAGACCTTTGTTGGTGCCCTCTCGGAGGGGGAAACGGTCACAGAGGCCATCTACATCAACCTTGTTGCCTCCATGATGTTGTATGAGTAGTCCACCACAAACTTGTGG
Organism: Hordeum vulgare subsp. vulgare; assembly: GCF_904849725.1. Taxonomy (NCBI): domain Eukaryota; kingdom Viridiplantae; phylum Streptophyta; class Magnoliopsida; order Poales; family Poaceae; genus Hordeum; species Hordeum vulgare. Next base: position 257,552,158 of record NC_058524.1, on the reverse strand, counting down.
GTCCATGGATAGTACCTATATGGCTTCTTCTTTCTCTTTAATCTTCAATACAAAGTTCACTCGATTCCCACGGTGATCTATTCAATGTTATCTTCTTTGCGGTGTATTTGTTGGTCTGATGAATTGTGGGTTGATGATCAGATTATTCATGAATATTAATCGTGTTCTCTCTGAATTATTTTATGCATGATTATTATAGCTTCATATTGCTCTCCAATCTATCGGTTCGATTTGGCCAACTAGATTGATTTATCTTCACTCGGAGTGGTGTGTTGTCATGGGTTCAATCTTGCGGTGCTCAATCCTAGTGATAGAAAGGGACCTGACACGTATTTGTATTGCGGCCATTAAGGATAAAATGATGGAATTTATTCATATTGCTTGAGTTTACTTTGTCTACATCATGTCATCTTGTCCCAAGTATTACTATGTTTCATAATTAATACTCTAGATTCATGCTGGATAGCGGTCAATGAGTGGAGTAATAGTAGTAGATGCAGGTAGGAGTCAGTCTACTTGCCTATGAACGTGATGCCTATATACGTGATCAATGCCTTGAATAACAGGTCATAACTGTACGCTATTCTATCAATTACCCAACAATAATTTTTCTACCCATCGTATGCTATCTTCAACACGGAAGCCTCTAGCAAAAACTATGGGCCCCGGGTCTACTCAAATTATATTACAAAAACTACAAAAATATCGCTTCCATTTATTTTCTATGATTTTATTTTTATTTTTATTATGTATCTATCAGTATTTCATCCTTGCAAGTAAAGAGTTCAAGGGGCTTAACAACCCTCTTGCACGCAAGGGTGCAAGTTTTGGTTCTGTGTGCAGGTGCTGATGACGATAGTTGTCTTAATACTCTATCTATTGGTTCGATATCCTTGGTTCTCATTGAGTTAAATAATTATCTCCACTGTGTTGCATCTCCTCTCCTCTTCAGGGAAAATCCCAGCGCAGTTTACAAGTAGCACATATCGTAGCCAATTTTCTTTTTACAGGGTGTTTCAAATGTGATATCGATTTAAGAGAACACGGTTCAAGAAACTAAGTGTGTGGGATCTAGAAGGGAAAGCACATGTCACTCATAGAGTTACCTCTTGTGATTTACCGCAAGAGCACACGGGGTCTGAACTGAACTGTTGGTGATACACATCAAATCACAAACGGTTTGCAGCACATTATCTCACACGTGAGCTTAGAGGATACGGTGCCCGATGCAAAATTAAATTGCACTATTTAATTATACATCAAATGTGTGCAATGATATCATCCATGGCATACGCTTGCCATACAAGACTCGTGTGGGATGATCCACATATCACGCATAGTTTCTACAATGCCCGTGTGGCTTAGGTAATATTTCAGAAATGGTTACATTTAAAACACCATTTGGTTTCCATGTGCAATTAGACGTGTTCGACTCTTGATCGCGAAAGGACAGAGAGTTGCATCTGCGGAGAAATTGGTTCAGGTGGTTCTCTCAAGGTTTCAAAATATTTGGGATTTTATGGTGCTGGAATTAGGTGAGATGGTGCCAAAAGGATCACACAAGACATGAGGGCGTGCCCTAGCCCAAGGCTCACAATGTTTCCTTGTTTTCTCCTTGCAGGTCTTGTAGTCCTCCCGTGAAGCTTCTAGGGTATCTTCAGGTCTAAAAAAATTGTCAAAAAATGTCATCGCGTTTGAACTCCGTTTGATATTGATTTTCCAAAAAACCGAAAAATAGGCAAAAACGGCAACTGGCACTGGGCACCGAGTTAATCGGTTAGTCACAAAAATGATATAAAATTGCATATAAAGTATCTAATATTGATAAAATAATAGCATGAAACAATCAAAAATTATAGATGCGTTGGACACGTATCACTATGTTGTCTAGTCGAATAGCTACCAAATGGTAATCCCACGGTTCAACTATACATTTAACACAGCCAAACAATGCTTCAACCCACGGATCGAGCCAAGACAAATACCACAAGGATGAATAAACATGCCATTAACGAAAATAAAAATATCGAATACTCAAATTTTATTCGGGAGCATGAAGTTTTATCAAATTTCCCTCCCTAATCCTAGCACGGTAGAGTTCGCGCACCATGAAGGAGGGTATTTACATGAGGCCTACTTCTTTCTACCCTCGCAACGGATCAAGTCTTGTCATTGAGATTAACAAACAAAACTAGCTGGTGGCCCACGCATCCTTGCCTTGTGCTCAGTGCTTTTTCAAAAACGATGGGGAGGGAAAAACTTCTTAAATGTGGTGCCTCAAAGAGCTAAACCAACTTGCACAAGCAACAAGCTCACTCATCGAACACTCTCCAAGATAAGGGTAAAAGTGCTAATTTAGTAGAACAACAAGTAGAAAAGTCTCCAACGAAAGTGGGAGCGATCCCGACATCCCACTCCCTAAGTTATGGATCTAGGATGGTGTTTTGGAAGAACCATAAACACAACCATTTGACTAGTTCTTAAACTTGAATCTTAACAGGATAGTCACCCTTTGCACACTAGAACGAGGGTTCTCGACACAGGTTTGCACAGGTCATTGGCTTAACGCCTACATAAATTTTAACACAGGTACTTGATACGTCTCCAATGTATCTATAATTTTTGACGGTTTCGTGCTATTATCTTGTCAAACTTTGGATGTTTTGTATGCCTTTTATATCTTTTTTGGGACTAACTTATTAAATTAGTGCCAAGTGCCAGTTCCTGTTTTTTCCGTGTTTTTGACCCTTTTGAGAGGAGGATTTTAAACGGAGTCCAAACGGAACGAAACTTTCAAAAATATTTTTTCCGAAACAGAAGAAGATCGGGGAACCTGAGAACCAGGGCATGTAGCCACAAGGACCCCACAAGCCCCTTGCCGCAGCCAGGGGGCACGCGGATCCCAGGCTTGTGGGCTCCCTGGTCCACCTCTGCCCTAGGTCTTTCGCCTATATATTCCCAAAAATTCGAGAAAAAATCAGGAGATCATCGAAAGTACTTTTCCACCGCCGCAAGCTTCTGTCTCCGCAAAATCCCATCTAGGGCATGTTTTGGTGCCCTCTCGGAGGGGGGATTCGGATACGAAGGGCTTCTTCATCAACACCATGACCTCTCCGATGATGCGTGAGTAGTTCACCATAGACCTGTGGGTCCATAGCTAGTAGCTAGATGGCTTCTTCTCTCTCTTGGATCTTCAATACAAAGTTCTCCATGATCTTCATGGAGATCTATCCATTGTAATCTTCTTTTGCGGTGTGTTTGTCGAGATCCGATGAATTGTGGATTTATGATCAGATTATCTATGAATCTTATTTGAGTTTCTTCTGATGTCTTATATGCATGATTTCATATCCGTGTAATTCTCTTTGAGTTGTGGGTTTTGTTTGGCCAGCTCGATCTATAATTCTTGCAATGGGAGAAGTGCTTGGTTTTGGGTTCATACCGTGCGGTGACCTCACCCACTGCCAGAAGGGGTAGCGAGGCATGCATCGTGTTGTTTCCATCAAGGGTAAAAAGATGGCGTTTTCATCATAGGTTTGAGATTATCCCTCTACATCATGTCATCTTGTTTAAGGCGTTACTCTGTTTGTCATGAACTCAATACACTAGATGCATGTTGGATAGCGGTCGATGTGTGGAGTAATAGTAGTAGATGCAAAAAGTATCGGTCTACTTGTCTTGGACGTGATGCCTATATGTATGATCATTGCCTTAGATATCGTCATGAGTTTGCGCGGTTCTATCAATTGCTCGACAGTTATTTGTTCACCCACCGTAATATTTGCTATTTTGAGAGAAGCCTCTAGTGAACACTATGGCCCCCGGGTCTACTTCACACCATATTTTCAGCCTTACTCTTTTACTTCGTTTCTCTTTCCGCCTTCAGATCTCACTTTGCAATCATTCTTGAAGGGATTGACAACCCCTTTACAGCGTTGGGTGCAAGCTCTTTTGTGTTTGTGCAGGTACTCTAGACTTGACTAGATTCTCCTACTGGATTGATACCTTGGTTCTCAAACTGAGAGAAATACTTACTGCTCCTGTGCTGCATCACCCTTTCCTCTTCAAGGGAAAAACCAACACAAGCTCAAGAGACGACACAAGGTTTCTGTCGATGTAGCAGAAGGATTTCTGGCGCCGTTGCCGGGGAGGATCAAGTCAAGAACTCATCCAAGTAAGTGTCGCAAACTCATCTCTTGCATTTACTTTTTTGCCTCTCGTTTTCCTCTCCCCCACTTCTGAAAAACAAAAATTTACAAAAAAATGTTTGCCTTTTTCATTTGCCTTTTTCGTTTGCCCTTTTCTCTCGCTTGCTCTTTGTTTGCTTGTGTGCTTGCTTGCTTGCTGAAGTCAGCATGATTGAAAACACCAAACTTTGTGACTTCTCGAATACTAATAATAATGATTTTATTAGTACTCCGATTGCTCCCGCCACTAGTGCGGAGTCATACGAAATCAATGTCGCTTTGCTGAATCTTGTTATGAAAGAGCAATTTTCCAGCCTTCCTAGTGAAGATGCCGCATCCCATCTTAATACCTTCATAGAGCTTTGCGATATGCAAAAGAAGAAAGATGTGGATAATGATGTGATTAAATTGAAGCTTTTTTCCTTTCTCGTTGCGAGATCGAGCAAAAACTTGGTTTTCGTCTTTGCCCAAAAATAGTATCGATTCTTGGGATAAGTGCAAAGATGCTTATATATCCAATTATTTTCCGCCGGCTAAGATTATCTCTCTCCGTAATGATATCATGAATTTTAAGCATCTTGATCATGAACATGTAGCACAATCTTGGGAGAGAATGAAATTGATGATTATAAATTGTCCCGCTCATGGCTTGAGTCTTTGGATGATTATACAAATCTTCTACGCTGGCTTGAATTTCGCTTCTAGAAATATCTTGGACTCCGCCTCAGGTGGAACATTCATGGAAATCACGTTAGGAGAAGCCACAAAACTCCTAGACAATATCATGACGAACTACTCTCAATGGCACACTGAAGGGTCACCTACTAGTAAGAAGGTACACGATATAGAATAAATTAACTCGTTGAGTTCTAAGATGGATGAGTTAATGAACTTGGTTGCTAGTAGAAGTGCTCCTTTAGATCCTAATGATATGCCCTTGTATTCCTTGATTGAGAGTAGGAACGCTAGCTTGGACGTTAATTTTGTTGGTAGGAATAATTTTGGCAACAACAATGCTTTTAGAGGAAACTATGTTCCTAGGCCTTTTCCTAGTAACCCCTCTAATAACTTTGGCAACTCCTACAACAATACTCATGGAAATTACAATAGATTACCCTCTGATCTAGAGAGTAATAACAAAGAGTTTATCAATTCGCAAAAGATTTTCAATCGTTTGTAGAATGTCTAGTGATATTGATGCTTTGAAAGTTAAATGCGCTCCTCCCAAGATCAATATGGATGAAACTTTGAAAGTTATGCGTGTTTCCATGAGTGAGAGCAAAGAAAGAACCGCCCAAATTCGTGCTAGACATGAATGGCTTAAAAAGACGTGTTCTCGTGATAAGAATCACGAAGATCTTAAATTTCTTGGTGTGACTCCCATTGAATCTTTGTTTTCTTCTGTCAAACCTAATGATGATGGGTCTGCATATGAATCCACTTTGGTTAAAAAATGCCCCAATGATTCGGAGTCCGTCTATCTTGATGCTAAAAGCATTGAAAGTGGAGTAGAAGATATTAAAACTTTGAGTAGTAAAGAAATTACTACTTTGGATTTCAAGGAATTCAATTATGATAGTTGCTCCTTGATTGAATGCATTTCCTTGATGCAATCCATGCTAAACTCTCCACACGCTTATAGCCAAAACAAGGCCTTCACCGATCATATCGTCGAAGCTATGATAAAATCTCTTGAAGAGAAACTTGAATTGGAAGTCTCTATCCCTAGAAAGCTTCATGATGAGTGGGAACCTACTATCAAAATCAAAATCAAAAACTATGAATGCAATGCTTTGTGTGATTTGGGTGCTAGTGTTTCCACGATTCCAAAGTCTTTATGTGATGTTCTGGATTTTAATGAGATTGAAGAGTGTTCTCTTAATTTGCATCTTGCGGATTCTACTATCAAGAAACCCATGGGAAGGATCAATGATGTTCTTATTATTGCAAATAGGAACTATGTACCCGCGGATTTCATTGTGCTTGACATTGATTGCAATCCTACATGCCCTATTATTCTTGGTAGACCTTTCCTAAGGACTATCGGTGCTATCATCGATATGAAGGAAGGGAATATTAGATTTCAGTTTCCTTTAAAGAAGGGCATGGAGCACTTTCCTAGAAAGAAAATAAGATTGACTTATGAATCCATGATGAGGGCCACTTATGGTTTGAGCACCAAAGACGACGATACGTGATTCTATCGCCTTATGCCTAGCTAAGGGCGTTAAACAATAGCGCTTGTTGGGAGGCAACCCGATGAATTTATTTCTTTTTCTTTCTGTTTTGTTGCATCCACACTATCATAATTTTGTTATGATTGTGTCTTTTGTGTTTGTTTTTGTGTTTGAGCCAAGCAAAACCTTTATGAGTAGTCTTGGGGATGGTTGTTTAATCCTGCTGCAAAAAGACAGAAACTTTTCACTCACGAGATGATTTTTCATTTTTATTCAGAAAGATCTTTTGACTTGATTATTTTTGCTGCTGTTTGATATGACTTTTTCCCAGGCAGTCGTACTTTTTCAGAATTTGTGAGGTAGCAGAAGTATACGAAGTATACAGATTGCTACAGGCTGGTCTATTTTTGACATATTCTGTTTTTGTTGAGTTGGTTGCTTGTTTTGATGAAACTATGGATAGTATCGGGGGTACTAGGCATGAAAAAGTGAGAATACAGTAGCCTAACACCAATATAAATAGAATTCAAGTTTGCTACAGTACCTAAAGAGGAGGTAGTTTGTTTTCTTGTGCTAATCATATCACGAATTTCTGTTTAAGTTTTGTGTTGTGAAGTTTTCAAGTTTTGGGTGATGTTCTCATGGACAAAGAGATAAGGAGTGGAAAGAGCGCAAGCTTGGGGATGCCCAAGGCATCCCAAGCCAAATTCAAGGACACCAAAAAGCCTAAGCTTGGGGATGCCCCGGGAAGGCATCCCCTCTTTCGTCTTCAATCCATCGGTAACATTACTTGGAGCTATATTTTTATTCACCACATGATATGTTTTTTTCTTGGAGCGTCTTGTATCTTAGTAGTATTTTATTTTTGTTGTGTCACAATCATCCTTGCTGCACACCTTTAGAGAGAGACATGCACTCATCATGATTTTGCTAGAATTCTCATCGTGCTTCACTTGTGTCTTTTGAGCTAGATAATTTTGCTCTATGTGCTTCACTTAGATCTTTTAGAGCACGGCAGTGCGTGACTTGGTAGTTGGCTTATGCTATGAAAGTAGTCCCAAAGGTGATAGGTACCCAAACAGGATACAAAAACCTCCATCTTCATGTGCATTGAGTAGAAAGAGAAGTCTTGATTCCTCTCAATTAGTTTTGAGACATGGAATTGGTAATATTCAGAGTTACGTTTGTAGGGTGTTGTGAATCTAGAAATACTTGTGTTAAAGTTAGTGATTCCCGTAGCATGCACGTATGGTGAACCGCTATGTTAGGAAGTCGGAGCATAATTGATCTATTGATTGTCATCCTTTGTGTTGAGGTCGGGATCGCGCGATGGTGAACACCTACCAACCCTTCCCCTAGGAGTATGCGTTTAGCACTTTGTTTCGATTACTAATAAAAAAATTCGCTACAAGTATGTGATTTCTTCATGACTAATGTGAGTCCATGGTATAAATGCACTTTCACCTTCCACCATTGCTAGCCTCTCTAGCGCCGCGCAACTTTCGCCGGTACACAAACCCACCATGTGCCTTCCTCAAAACAGCCACCATACCTACCTACTATGGCATTTTCATAGCCATTTCGAGATGTATTGCCATGCAACTCCCACCGTTCCATCTCATGACTTGTGCCGCCACTCTCATATTGCCATTGCATGATGGTAAGATAGCTAGCGAGATGTTTCAACGGCATACGCCAAGCTAGATCGTTGCACATCCCGGTACACTACGGGAGGCATTTCCCATACAGTCATCATCATTCTAAGCTTTGAGCTGTGAGTAAATAAAAGTGTGATGATCATCATTATTAGAGCATTGTCCCATGTGAAAAAGAGGCCAAGAGCCCAAATAAAAAAATAGAAGAGAGAAAAAGAGAGAAGGGACAATGCTACTTCCTTTTTCCACACTTGTGCTTCATAATAGCACCATGTTCTCCATGATTGAGAGCCTCTCGTTTTGTCACCACCATATACTAGTAGGAATCTTTATTATATAACTTGGCTTGTATATTCCAATGATGGGCTTTCTCAAAATTTCCCTAGGTCTTCGTGAGCAATCAAGTTGGATGCACACCCACTAGTTCTCCTTTTGAGCTTTCACATACTTATAGCTCTAGTGCATCCTTTGTATGGCAATCCCTACTCATTCACATTGATATCTATTAATGGGCATCTCCATAGCCCTTTGATACGCCGAGTCAATGTGACCATCTCCTCCTTTTTGTCTCACAACCACCACCACACTCTATTCCCCCTATAGTGCTATATCCATGGCTCACACTCATGTATTGCGTGATAGTTATAAAAGTTTGAGAAAGTAAGAGTGCGAAAACAATTACTTGGCCAATACCGGGGTTGTGCATGATTTACATTAGTTGTGTGAGGATGATGGAGCATAGCCAGACTATATGATTTTGTAGGGATAACTTTCCTTGGCCTTGTTATTTTGAAAGTTCATGATTACCTTGCTAGTTTGCTTGAAGTATTATTGTTTTCATGTCAATAGCAAACTATTGTTTTGAATATTAAGGATCTGAACATTCATGTCACAAGAATGAAGTTACAAAGGACAACTATGCTAGGTAGCATTCCACATCAAATATTTAGTCTTTATCACTTCCCTACTTGAGCACGAGCAGGAGTTAAGCTTGGGGATGCTTGATACGTCTCCAACGTATCTATAATTTTTGATGGTTTCATGCTATTATCTTGTCAAACTATGGATGTTTTGTATGCCTTTTATATCTTTTTTGGGACTAACTTATTAACTCGGTGTCAAGTGCCAGTTCCTGTTTTTTCCGTGTTTCTGACCCTTTTCATAGGAGGATTTTAAATGGAGTCCAAACGGAACGAAACTTCCAAAAAGATTTTTTTCCAAAACAGAAGAAGATCGGGGAACCTGAGAACCAGGGCATGGGGCACCAGGGACCCCACAAGCCCCCTGGCCGCGGCCAGGGGGCCGCGCCTCCCAGGCTTGTGGGCTCCCTGGGCCACCTCTGCCCTAGGTCTTTCGCCTACATATTCCCAAAAATTCCAAAAAAAGTCAGGAGATCATCGAAAGTACTTTTCCGCGGCCGCAAGCTTCTGTCTCCGCAAGATCCCATCTGGGGCGCGTTCTGGTGCCCTGTCGGAGGGGGGATTTGGATACGGAGGGCTTCTTCATCAACACCATGACCTCTCCGATGATGCGTGAGTAGTTCACCATAGACCTACGGGTCCAGAGCTAGTAGCTAGATGGCTCCTTCTCTCTCTTGGATCTTCAATACAAAGTTCTCCATGATCTTCATGGAGATCTATCCGATGTAATCTTCTTTTGCGGTGTGTTTGTCGAGATCCGATGAATTGTGGATTTATGATTAGATTATCTATGATCTTATTTGAGTTTCTTATGATCTCTTATATGCATGATTTCATATCCTTGTAATTCTCTTCGAGTTGTGGGTTTTGTTTGGCTAGCTTGATCTATGATTCTTGCAACGGGAGAAGTGCTTGGTTTTGGGTTCATACCGTGCGGTGACATCACCCAGTGACAGAAGGGGTAGCGAGGCACGCATCGTGTTGTTGCCATCAAGGGTAAAAAGATGGGGTTTTCATCATTGGTTTGAGATTATCCCTCTACATCATGTCATCTTGCTTAAGGCGTTACTCTGTTTGTCATGAACTCAATACACTAGATGCATGCTGGATAGCGGTCGATGTAAGGAGTAATAGTAGTAGATGCAGAAAGTATCGGTCTACTTGTCTCGGACGTGATGCCTATATGTATGATCATTGCCTTAGATATCGTCATGACTTTGCGCGGTTCTATCAATTGCTCGACAGTAATTTGTGCACCCACCGTAATATTTGCTATTTTGAGAGAAGCCTCTAGTGAACACTATGGCCCCCGGGTCTACTTCACACCATATTTTCAGCGTTACTCTTTTACTTCGTTGCACTTTCCACCTTCAGATCTTACTTTGCAATCAATCTTGAAGGGATTGACAACCCCTTTATAGCGTTGGGTGCAATCAATCTTGACGATATTCTACTACTGGATTGATACCTTGGTTCTCAAACTGAGGGAAATACTTACAGCTCCTGTGCTGCATGACCCTTTCCTCTTCAAGGGAAAAACGAACGCAAGCTCAAGAGACAATAGAAGGTTTCTGTCGATGTAGCATTACTTAACTTATCCCTCATGCGAGTTGTCGAGTCTTGACTCTAGAGGTGTTCTTCTTTTACTGGGTTGTTGGGAACCGGCTAGGTCAAAGTCCACATTGATCATGTGGGACCCATCTCTAGCCCATCTGAAGTTGATGATGAAGAAATTCTTGAGCTCGAGCAGCCTCCCGAACAGCTCTGGTCTCATGAACGCCCGAGGCACCATGGTCCCGAACCTCGAAGCACCAAAATGGCGTCGGCCAACCCCCTCAGGCAACTAGCTACCCCTACCCAGGCGAACCTATACGCAAGAGCATGGAACTCTGCCACAGTATGCACCTAGTGAGTTGCCATCGCTTCACTGACCCGAGCACAACGGCCATTCAGGTAGAAATCTGTGATGACTAAGGCAGCAAGTAGCCCATGAAGCCTTCCTTCTGCCAAATGAAAGTGACGGATGTACTCTTGAAGCGTCTTGCCTGGCTTCTGCTTAAGTTAGCAAAGTGTGACGTCGGTGGGGCGGGCTGCCACGGTTTCCTTTTCCCTGTTGGTAATATGCCCTAGAGGCAATAATAAATTGGTTATTATTATATTTACTTGTTCATGATAATCATTTATTATCCATGCTAGAATTGTATTGATTGGAAACTCAAATACATGGATAGATACATAGACAACACACTGTCCCTAGTGAGCCTCTAGTTGACTAGCTCGTTGATCAAATATGGTCAAGGTTTCATGGTCATAGACAAGTGTTGTCACTTGATAATGGGGTCACATCATTAGGAGAATGATGTGATGGACAAGACCCAAACTATGAACATAGTATATGATCGTGTGAGTTCATTCCTACTATTTTCTGCATCCCAATGTATCTATTCCTATAACCATGCAACTCTCGAACACCGGAGGAATACCCTCATGTGTATCAAATGTCGCAACGTAACTGGGTGACTATAAAGGTGCTCTACAGGTATCTCCAAAGGTGTCTATTGGGTTGGCGTGAATCGAGACTGGGATTTGTTACTCCGTATGATGGAGAGGTATCTCTGGGCCCACTCGGTAATACAACATCACAATGAGCTTGAAAGCAATGTGGATAAGGAGTTAGTAACGGGATCTTGTATTACGGAACGAGTAAAGAGACTTGCCAGTAACGAGATGGAACTAGGTATGGAGATAACGACAATCGAATCTCGGGCAAGTAACATACCGATGGACAAAGGGACAGTATACGAGATTGATTGAATCCTTCATATCGTGGTTCAACCGATAAATATCTTCTTAGAATATGTAGGAACCAACATGGGCATCCAGGTCCCGCTATTGTTTATCGACCGTAGAGGTGTCTCGGTCATGTTTGCATAGTTCTCGAACCCGTAGGATGTGCACACTTAACGTTCAGTGACGCTAGAGTAGTATTGGGATTTGGACGTTGGTGACCAAATGTTGTTCGGAGTCCCGAATGAGGTCCTAGATGTGACGAGGAGCTTCGTAATGGTACGGAGGTAAAGATTTATATATGGGAAGTCCTATTTTGGCTACCAGAAAAGTTTTGGTTTTATCGGTATTGTACACGAAAGCTTCTGGAATGTTCCGGAGGGTTCCGGAGGAGTACAGAAGGGTCCCTCCAGCCCCTAGGACATGCATGGACTGTAAGGTGGCGTCCAAGCCTTGTTGGGCTAGCCCCAAGGGCCCATGCGATTTGGAGGGAGGAGTCCCTAAAGGGGAAGGCACCTCCTAGGTGCCTTGGGGAGGGAGGAAATCTTCCTAGGCCCATGCCCCCTCCTTGGAAGAGGGGCTAGGGCTGTGACCCAGCCCTCCCTCTTGCCTCCTATATATAGTGGGGGAGGGGGAGGGGCTTAGCACACCAATTCACATGCCCCCGGGGAAGCCCTACCTCTCCTATAACTTCGTTTTCTCCCCCACATCGATTCCGACAGCGCTTGGCGAAGCCCTACTGGCATTGTTCCACCATCATATCCACCATGACGTCGTGCTATTTGAGATCCCACCTACTTCTCCTTCCTCTCTTGCTGGATCAAGAAGGAGGAGACGTCATCGAGCCGTATGTGTGCTGAACGCGGAGGTGTCGTCCGTTCGGCACTAGATCGGGATGGATCATGATGAGATTGCGGGATGGATCGTGATGAGATCGCGGGACGGATCATGATGAGATCGCGGGATGGATCGTGATTCGATCGCAAAGATGTTTGACTACATCAACCGCGTTATATAAACTTCCGCTTAGTGATCTACAAGGGTATGTAGATACACTCTCTCCTCTCATAGATGGTCATCACCATGGATAGATCTTGTGTGCGTGTAGGAATTTTTTTGTTTCCTATGCGATGTTCCCCAACAATGGAATCATGAGATAGGTCTATGCGCAGATGATATATTGACTAGAACACAAAAGAGTTTGTGGGCGTTGATGTTCAATTTGCTGCCCTCCTTAGTCTTTTCTTGATTCGGCGGTTTTGTTGGATTGAAGCTGCCCGGACCAACATTACTCGTACGCCTACGAGAGACCGGTTTCATCGACTAACATGCAACTTGTTGCATAAAGATGACTGGCAGGTGTTTGTTTCTTCAACTTTAGTTAAATCCGATTTGACCGAGGCGGTCCTTGGAAAAGGTTAAATAGCAACTTGCATATCACCGTTCTGGTTTTGCGTAAGTAAGATGGAATCATACTAGATACCCATAGCAGACACGTAAAACATGCAACAACAAATTAGAGGACGTCTAACTTGTTATTGCAGGGTATACATGTGATGTGCTATGACCAAAGACATGATATGATATATTGTATGTATGAGATGATCATGTTGTAATAATTAAATATCAACTTGCACATCGATGCCACGACAACCGGCAGGAGCCATAGGGTTGTCTTTAATTATTTTGCGCTTGGAGATGCTTTGCTTTATCGCTAGTAGTAGATTTAGTAGTAGCAGCTTAGTTAGAGCGACAACCTCGATGGCAGCACAATGATGGAGATCATGGTGTGGCACTGGTGACGATGGAGATCATGCCGGTGCTTTGGTGATGGAGATCAAGAAGCACAAGTTCATGGCCATATCATGCCACTTGTGATTTGCATGTGATGTTAATACTATTATGCACCTTGTTTTGCTTAGGACGGCGGTGGCATTATAAGGTGATCCCTCACTAAAATTTCAAGATAAAAATGTGTTCTCCCCGATTGTGCACCGTTGCGACAGTTCGTCGTTTCGAGACACCACGTGATGATCGGGTGTGCTAGACTCTATGTTCACATACAACGGGTGCAAAACAGTTGCACACGAAGAACACTCGGGTTAAACTTGACAAGCCTAGCATGTACAGACATGGCCTCGGAACATAAGAGACCGAAAGGTCGAGCATGAGTCATATAGTGTATATGATCAACATGGAAATGTTCACCATTGAAGCTAAACTCAACTCACGTGATGATCGAACTTGAGTTAGTGAATTTGGATCATGCGGCACTCGAATGACTAGAGGGATGTCAAATTGAGTGGGAGTTCTTAAGTAATATGATTAATTGAACTCATTATCATGAACATAGTCAAAAGGTCTTTATAAATTATATTGCAGCTTGCGCTATAGCTCTACTGTTTTTGATATGTTCCTAGAGAAAATTTAGTTGGAAGATGATAGTAGAAATTATGCGGACTGGGCCCGTAAACTGATAATTGTCCTCATTGCTGCGCAGAAGGCTTATGTCCTTAATGCACCGCTCGGTGTGCGAAACCCCGAGTCTCGTGTGTGGATGTTGCTAACATGTGACATACACGTTTTTTTATGAGTACATGATAGTTCAGTGTTTAATGCTTAAACGGCTTAGAATGGAGGCATTGAAGACGTTACGAACGTTGTGGGACATAAGAGATGAAATTGAGATTTCAGGCTCATGCCCGTGTTGAGAGGTGAGACCTCCGACAAGACTCTTTGTCTACAAAGTAAGGGAGAAAAGCTCAATCATTGAGCATGTGCTCAGATTGTCTGAGTACTACAATCGCTTGAATCGAGTGGGAGTTGATCTTCCAGATAAGATAGTGATTGACATAGTTCTCCAAAGTCACTACCACCAAGCTACAAAGCTTCGTGATGAACTATAACATATCAGGGATAGAGATGTTGATCCTTGAGCTATTCGCGATATTTGACACCGCGAACGTAGAAATCAAGTAGGATCATCAAGTGTTGATGGTTAGTAAAACCACTTATTTTGAGAAGGGCAAGGGCAAGAAGGGATACTTCATGAAAGGCAAACCAGTTGCCGCTCCAGTGAAGAAACCCAAGGTTAAACCCAAAACCTGAGACTAAGTGCTTCTATTATGAGGGGAATGGGCACTGGAGCGGAACTACCCTAGTTACTTGGTAGATGCGAAGGCTGGAAAAGTCGACAAAAGTATATTGGGTATACATGATATTGATGTGTACTTTACTAGTACTCCTAGTAGCACCAGGGTATTAGATACCGGTTCGGTTGCTAAGTATTAGTAACTCGGAATAAAAGCTACGGAATAAACGGATACTAGCAAGGCTGAGGTGATGATGGGTGTTGGAAGAAATTTCAAGGCTGATGTGATCAAACGTCACACGCTCCCTCTACCATCGGTATTAGTGTTGAACATAAATAATTGATATTTCGTGTTTGCGTTGAGCATAGACATTACTAGATCTTGTTTATTGCAATACGGTTACTCATTTAAAGAGAATAATGGTTACTCTGTTTACTTGAATAATACCTTCAATGGTCATGCACCTAATATGAATGGTTTATTGAATCTCGATCATAGTGATCCACATGTTCATAATATTGATGCCAAAAGATACAAAGTAGTAATGATAGAACCACTTACTTGTGGCACTACCGCTTAAAGTCATATTGGTATAAAAATGCATGAAGAAGCTCCATGCTGATGGATCTTTCGACTCACAAGTTTTTTGAATCTTTCGAGACATCCGAACCATGCCTATTGGTGTAAAAGCATGAAGAAACTCCATGTAGATGGATCTTTTGGAATCACTTGATTTTGAATCACTTGAGACATGCAAATCATGCCACATGGGCAAGATGACTGAAGGCCTCGTTTTCAGTAAGATGGTACGAGCAAGTGACTTGTTGGAAATAATACATTTTGATGTATGTAGTCCAATGAGTGTTGAGGCACGCAGCGGATAACGTTATATTCTTACTTCACTGATGATTTGAGTAGATACAGGTGTATTTGCTTGATGAACCACAAAGTCTGGAATATTGAAAAGTTCAAGCAATTTCAGAGTGAAGTTGAAGATCATCGTGACAAGAGGATAATATGTCTACGATGTGATCGTGGACGTAAATATATATTTGGGTTTCAAGTTTGGTAAACATTCAAGATAATGTGAAAATTGTTTCACAACTCATGCCACCTGGAACACCATAGTGTGATGGTGTGTCCGAACGTCATAGCCGCGCCCTATTGGATATGGTGCATAACTATGATGTCCATTATCGAATTACCACTATCGTTTTGGTATTAGGCATTAGAGACAACCACATTCACTTTAAACAGGGCACCACATAATTCCGTTGAGATGACACCGTATGAACTATGGTTTGGAGAAACCAAAGTCGTCATTTCTTGAAAGTTTAGGGCTGTGACGCTTATGTGAAAAGGTTTCAGCCTCATAAGCTCAAACCCAAAGCAGATAAACGCATCTTGAGAGGACACCCAAAACAGTTGGGTATACCTCCGATCTCAGATCCGGAAGAAAAGTGTTTATTTTTAGAAACCAGTCCTTTCTCGAGAAAAAGTTTCTCTCAAAATAATTGAGTGGGAGGATGGTGGAAACTTGATGAGGTTATTGAACCGTCACTTCAACCAATGAGTAGCAGGGCGCACGAAGATATTCCTGTGGCGCCTACACTAGTTGAAGTGGAAAGCTGATGATGGTGATCATGAAGCTTCGGATCAAGTTACTACCAAACCTCGTAGGTCGACAAGGAAACGTATTACTCCAGAGTAGTACGGTAATCCTGGCTTGGAGGTCATGTTGCTCGTCTACAATGAACCTACGAGCTATGGAGAAGCGATGGTGGGCCTGGATTCCGACGAATGGCTAGACGCCATGAAATTTGAGATAGGATCCATGTATAAAAACAAAGTGTAGAATTTGGAAGAACTACTTGATGGTCATAAGGATAGTAAGTAGAAGTGGATCTTTAAAAGGAAGAAGGACAATGATGGTAAATGTCACCACTAAGAAAGGTCAACTTGTCGCAAAGATGTTTCCGACAAGTTCAAGGAGTTGACTACGATGAGATTTTCTCACCCATAGTGATGCTAAAGTGTGTTGGAATTACTCTAGCATTTTCTGCATTATTTATTATGAAATCTTGCAGATAGAATGTGAAAACATTGTTTCCTCGATGGTTCCCTTGAGGAAAAGGTTATATGTGATACAACTAGAAGGTTTTGTCAATCCTAAGGATGCTAACAACTATGCAAGCTCCAGCGAGCCTTCTGTGGGCTAGATCAAGCATATCGAAGGTTGAATATACGCTTTGATAGATGATCAAAGATTTTGGATTTATACAAAGTTTATGAGAAACTTGTATTTCCAAGGAAGTGAGTGGGATCACTATAGAATATCTGATAAGTATATGTGGTTGACATATTGTTGATCGGAAATAATGTAGAATTTCTCGAAAGCATAAAGGGTTGTTTGAAAGGAGTTTTTCAAAGGAAAACCTGGATTGAGCTACTTGAACATTGAGCATTAAGATCTGTAGAGATAGATCAAAACGCTTAATAGAACTTTCAAATGAATACATACCGTGACAAGATTTTGAAGGAGTTCAAAATAGATCAGTCAAAGAAAGAGTTATTGGTTGTGTTATAAGGTGTGAGTATTGAGTAAGACTCAAGACCCGACCACGGCAGAAGAAAGAGAAAGGGCGAAGGTCGTCCCCTCTGCATTAGACGTAGGCTCTATGGTATGATATGCTGTGTACCGCACCTAATGTGTGCCTTGCCTTGAATCTGTCAAGGGGTATTAAAGTGATCCAGGAATGGATTACTGGACAACGGTCAAAACTTATCCTTTGTAACTTGTGGACTAAGGATTTTTTTTTCTCGATTATGGAGGTGATAAAAGAGTTCGTCGTAAAGGGTTACGTCGATGCAAGCTTTGACACTAATCCGGATAACTCTGAGAAGTGAACCAGATGCGTATACTAGAGCAGTCATTCGGAATTGTTCCAAATGGCACGTGGTAGAAGCATCTACAGGATGACATAGAGATTTCTAAAGCACACACGGATCTAAAAGGTTCACACCCATTGACTAAAAAAACCTCTCTCACAAGCAAGACATGATCGAAGCCTAGAACTGTATGGGTGTTAGATTCATTACACTCACATAATGATGTGAACTAGATTATTGACTCTAGTGCAAGTGCAAGATTGTTGGAAATATGCCCTTGAGGCAATAATAAATTGGTTACTGTTATATTTCTTTGTTCATGATAATCGTTTATTATCCATGCTAGAATTGTATTGATTGGAAACTCAAATACATGTGCGGATACATGGACAACACACTGTCCCTAGTGAGCCTCTAGTTGACTAGCTCGTTGATTAAAGATTGTCAAGGTTTCATGGCCATAGACAAGTGTTGTCACTTGATAACGGTATCACATCATTAGGAGAATGATGCGGTGGACAAGACCCAAACTATGAACGTAGCATATGATCGTGTGATTTTATTGCTACTGTTTTCTATAGGTCAATGTATCTGTTCCTATGACCATGAGATCATGCAACTCCCGGACACCGGAGGAATACCTTGTGTGTATCAAACGTCGCAACATAACTAGGTGAGATAAAGTTGCTCTACAGGTATCTCCAAAGGTGTCTGTTGGGTTGGCGTTAATCGAGACTGGGATTTGTCACTCCGTATGATGGAGACGTATCTCTGGGCCCACTTGGTAATACAACATCATAATGAGATTGCAAGCAATGTGGATAAGGAGTTAGTCACGGGATCTTGTATTACAGAACGAGTAAAGAGACTTGCGAGTAACGAGATTGAACTAGGTATGGAGATACCAACGATCGAATCTCGGGCAAGTAACATACCGATGGACAAAGGGAACAGTATATGGGATTGATTAAATCCTTGATATCATGATTCTACCGATAAAGATCTTCGTAGAATATGTAGGAACCAATATGGGCATCCAGGTCCCGCTATTGGTTATTGACCGTAGAGGTGTCTCGGTCATGTCTGCATAGTTCTCGAACCCGTAGGGTGTGGACACTTAACGCTCGGTGACGCTAGAGTAGTATTGGGATTTGTACGTTGGTGACCGAATGTTGTTCGGAGTCCCGAATGAGATCCTGGATGTCACTAGGAGCTCCGGAACGGTCCGTAGGTAAAGATTTATATATGGGAAGTCCTATTTTGGCTATCGATAAAGTTTTGATTTTATCAGTATTGTATCGGGAAGCTTTTGGAATTTTCCACAGGGTTCCGGAGGAGTCCGGAAGGATCCCTCTAGCCCCTAGGACGTGCATGGACTGTAAGGTGGCATCCAAGCCTTGTTGGGCTAGCCCCAAGGGCGCATGCGGTTTGGAAGGAAGAGTCCCAAAAGGGGAAGGCACCTCATAGGTGCATTGGTGGAGGAAACCTCCCTAGGCTCACGCCCCCTCCTTGGAGGAGGGCTAGGGCTGCGACACAGCCCTCCATATTGCCTCCTATATATATTGGGGGAGAGGGACGGGCTGAACACACCGATTCCCATGCCCCGGTGGCAGCCCTACCTCTCCCATAACTCCGTTTTCTCCTCAGATCGGTTCCCACAACGCTTGGCGAAGCCCTACGGGCACTGTTCCACCATCATCTCCACCATGTCGTCGTGCTGGTTGAGATCCCATCTACTTCTCCTTCCTCTCTTGCTGGATCAAGAAGGAGGCGACGTCATCGAGTCGTACGTGTGTTTAACGCGGAGGTGCCGTCCGTTCGGTGCTAGATCGGGACGGGTCGTGATGAGACCGCGGGACAGATCGTGATTGGACCGCGGGACGGATCGTAATTCGATCGCGAAGACGTTCGACTACATCAACCAAGTTATATACGCTTCCTCTTAGTGATCTACAAGGGTATATGTAGATGCACTCTCTCCTCTCGTAGATGGTCATCACCATGGATAGATCTTGTGTGTGTGTAGGAAATTTTTTGTTTTCCATGCGATGTTCCCCAACAATCCCCACATCTCCTTCGATGGCGGAAAACCGCACAACCTTGGGCTTGCCGGGCATGTGTTTCTTCTGGAGGCGAGGTGAGGCACCATCCCTTCATCGGCATGGACTTATCTAGCCGCACCCTGGCCATCGATGCTTGGTCACGAAGAAGACGACGATGGAGATGGAGTTGGCGTACCAAGAGACGTTAGCGGCTTTATCGATGTAGATCCGCATGAGTGTGCCCCTACCTAGCTTGCCAGGTGTCGGAAGGCGTGTGCTGGACACACAAGTGACACCGTGGATGGTAAAAGTCCCAGTGCTGGTTTGTTGATGGGGTATGAAGGCTTGGACCTACACAACTAGAAACACATGAAATGGACACGACGATTTACCTCGGTTTGGCCCGCATGGTCGCATAATACCCTACTCTTGCTTTCTATGTGTTGATGTGGGGGATTTACAAGCTACAAGTACTATGTGGAAAACTGGGAAGCGTTGTGTCATCCTACTGTTTTTCTACCAAGTGTCCAACCTTTTTGCTAATGTCCTTTTTCTATCTCCCATCTTCTCCCTTTTCTCTAACCACGTGACCACTCGGCATGGCCCTCCTTTTATAGATCAAGGGGTACCACAATGGCTTCGAGGATAAGGAATAACCTGGGTCTGACTAGGTAGGTGATCACATTTTATGCTTGGACAAAGTGTCGACGCCTTCTCTCTTTCAGGAACTAATGCTTGTCTTCTCACCGCCGACCATTGATGACGCATGTCTAGGGTGTGACATCGATACAGATGTGCACCATGCGGCCGCGTAGGTGAGTAAGTCACCCCTTGCGTCTTGTCCAACCTCTGGTATGCATGTCCTCCTGTTGTGTGGCTTACATGCACTGTGAGCGCAAAACAAGTGCACCACGCGTTGAACAGGCAATAATTTGCTGTCGAAGGCTGGCTGAGTGCGGTGCACCTAGGTTCGGCTATTGTTGGGCGCGGTAATTCTCGGGTCTTGGACCATAGGGGTCGTTGCCGGGTTCATTAAGTATCTTCGTTTTCGTCTTGGCTAGGCTCATTCGATGGAAGGAGAGGTCATGTTATACAAAGATATGCATGCCACCATCGAGCTGACCCTCTTCTGATGTGATTGCTTGTTGTAGTTCTGCACGAAGATTTGTATACCACCACTAGATAGAAGTGATACACAACCCATCCTTCTTTCTGGCCGAGGTCCAAGGATGACTATGGCCTATGCACAGTTGGATGTGTGAACCTATCTGTCATGGTACCGACACGATGGAGATAAGGGGGAGCTGCCCCCAAAAACCCCGACCGCCTGTTTTAAGTTATCCACGGAGGTCGGGCTGAACATCTGGGGTACGCCCGGATATCTAGCGGTTGGAAGCTGCATGCAAAGTGCCCAATTGGAAAAGTCTGAGGGCCTAAAAATCTCGCATGGGGACGGGTGTCCAGCCACTGAAGATGTGTGAGAGGGGTTGAGCCCGGATATCCGATGGCATCCCGGATATCCGGCATGAGGTGATTCACATGTGATGGCATGATATGAAGATAGAAGAGTTATGAAATCCGCCAAGGACTTCTATGAATATGAGATCACAAAATAGGGGAAAACAATAAACTAAGCCACTCGACGTATCTTATATATAGATATAATGCCTAGTCATGTATGACACACATAGAGGCATGAAGAACATTCTAAGGCATTGCAAAAAAAATCCTCTCAAAATAAGAAGGCGGTGGGCAAGGCCACCATGTTTGAGCATATATGGCTTGATCACAAGAAAGAAAATCTTCTACTGCAACTACATAATGTGCATTTTAAAACTAAACCAAAAAACCATACCAAAATAAATGAAACGAAACTATTTCTGCGGTTTTCATGGTTTTTGGTTTTGATATGGTATGAATTTTTCAAACCGTTTTGAATTTCTGTTTATATGGTATATACTCAAAAAATGTACAGTTAACCGAATAAAATAGAGTAAAATATATATTTATATTTCTTGAGACGTACAACCATATAACTAATCATTCTTCTTTTCCACGGATTCCCTGCTAAGCACGTCCATATTTCTTGTAACATAGTATTTTTCTCTTAAAAAGGCTCAAGACGTTAATAACCATCAAAGCATGAATACATTCATGCATATATACTTATATATATTCGTGTATGAGAACAGATATTTGATTCTCGGCCTCCATGGAGGTCTTTCTGAAAATAAATAAAAATTCAAACTTTCCAATTTAAAAAAGCTGAAAAAAGTATGCAAGTAAACAATGATGTCATCTGTATGTGTGCAAAATTTTATTATGGAAGACGTTGAAATGCAATCTATAAAAAAAAAGACAAATTCATGACCTAGAAGGATGAATAGTATGATGTGTTAAAAACCTCTGGACTTATCTTTTTTACACAATCCTCGTTTCAACGTATTTTGCCTTAAAACTTTACGTGCATATGTGTTATGACTGCATATATATTTGGCTTTTCCAGATTTTTTAAAATATAAAACTTATGAAATTTCATGAAACTTGAATTTTTTAAAACCGAGCACCATGGAGCTCGGCCTCCAAAGACAATATTTGCTTATAATGTCTGTATAAAAAGTATGTGTTTTGAGTCATAAATTTGACATTATTATGATATTATATTAAAATTTGAGTCAACTTTGATTATTATCGGATATATCAAAATTATACCAAAATAATTTGATATATACCGAAAACAAACAGATCTTAATTTCATAAGCATTTCTCTAAATATTAAGACCATAAAAACCAAAAACCGTATAAACCAAATCCAAATATACGGAATGCACAGAGTTTGGTAAGTATTACTTTCACGAAATTTTATTTAAGACCCAAACACTGTAGCTCCATTTTATATTGTTATATACCCTGACCTGACTGATGACCGAAGGCGCTCAAGTTCTTGCATGTCCTTTTCTAAAGAAAGAACAATACTCTATTTCTATTCCATTGCAATGCATGCATGCAGTTTGAAGCGTCAGGTCATGTATACAGTGTACGACAGTGTATCAGTCAATATGCGGGTTTTTTCACCGGTTTGACCTTTCTGCTAAACATGAGCACAAAATAAACCAGTTTTGAAAACATATCACAATCTAACTCTTTTCGAAACGTCACAAGTCGTGGCGTTGCTGTCCTAAAATGAAACGTCAGTCTTCTATGACGTTTATTCTTTCTTGCAACGTCAGTCTAGTGTGACGTTGCTGCTCTATTGTGAAACACCAATAACACTGGCGTTGCTGTCTATGAGTCGACGCAGTGTGCATGTGTGGTTTGACCTGAACGAAAATACGCAGGACTGCCAGCACAGCAACGCCAGCTCCCATGGCGTTTCTAGCCTGGGCAGAAACGCCAGATGTTGTGGCGTTTCAGCCTGGGCTACAAACGCAAGCTGCCACGGCGTTTGAATGTGGAGGTGAAACGTCACGGTAGAGTGGCGTTTGTAAGTGCCGTAGCAACGCCACGGGCTCTAGTGTTTCTAAAAAGATCAGATTGTAAAATATTATCACACATCGTGCAATATTTCCATCACGTGGGTCAAAACAATGAAAAAACTCTCAATATGCAGTGCGCAGCCGTAGTGGTAAAAGTAGTCCTACAGAAATGAGCCGGAGTAGGAGGGATCTCCAACGTTGACTAAGCGCGTTACCACATCTTTTCTTTGCCTTTTCGAATGTGTGTCTAGGTCAAAAAAAACAGCCATAAGAGCATCTCTAGAGGCCCCCTGTATAAAATCGACCGGTAAATTGTTTACAGTTCGTGGAAAAACATTTTTATGGGCTGACGTAGGCGACGGTCGAGCAGACTCCGCAAAAAGGATCCGTATATGAATATTATTTTATACGGGTCCGTTTTAAGGGGTCTGCTCGACCGTCACTCATGCTGGCCCGCAAATTTGTTATTTGCCTTCAATTTTAAGCATGAAAACACATTTATTTTCTTCTTTATTTTCTTCAGAGGCATTGGATACATAATAATTTATCAAATCTTTGTTAAAACAGCAAGACCAAAGAAAGCAGAACCACAATTAGGCATTTTAGAAGATATCCAACTTTCATAACTCTTCACACTAGTTGGATCAACATCTTCTTCATGCATTCATTGGTGATCTCGGGATTCCTTATCTTACAGTTTTCATTCTTCGGCTCTGATTCTAAAGAATTAGACGTTGCTTTCCCTTTAATTTCTTTTCTAATTGCACATGCAGCTGCATTGTTAGCCTCAATTATACTAAGGGATGCACGAACACATATTAGGTTTTTTCTATCAATAAATCGATGTATTCTTCTTCCCAATATCAAAATGAGCATCCACCTTCCTACACACATGAACACCTCAATAAACTACCAAATTTAACCAAATAAATGACAAAGCCGAACAAAAGAATAACATACCCCGTCGTTATTGCATTTGAAGAATACCCATCCTAGGTGTTGCCGTGTGCTACATGTGAGCCGCAGCACTGCCTCTAGGTAGTCATCGCACTGTATGAGCGGCATCGGCTATAACATCCCAAAATTATAAATTTTGGAATGTTAATATAATTATTGGATTGATTGTTTGTTTGTTTGCTGAGTGACTGAAACTTGTGTGAAATTTGAAACCTTTCGAAACTTTTGAATGAGAGGGAATAAAATGACTTTCCCCTTCTACAGTGAATTCAAATTCAATTTTTTAAAAGCAACGAGAGAAGATGACATGACTTCTTCAACTATAAAGAATTTGAACGGAGATATTTGCATTGAATTCTTTTGCATTTCCATTCGTTTTCTTCGTGCAAGAAATGCCGGGAAATTCTTTCGTCTTTTGTTTTGCATTTCCATCGCGCGAGAAAAGCCCGGAGAAAACTCCCTTGCACGCAAGAGAGAGAGCGGAGGAAAATGACACTCCAAAGTGCGGGCAAATCTCTGAAATAATTGAGCAAAGAAAACCCAAAATTCTTTTGCAAAAATAATTGCAAAAAGAAATAGCAAATTTGGGAATTTCAGAAAAAACATTTTTTTTCAAGTTTTTATTTTGGCTTTAAAAAAATGTTATTTGGGTAGAGATTTATTTTCTGATTTTTTTGGTATATAATACCATATATGGATATATTGATTTATTTTCTTTTTGGCTTTTATATTTTTTCTGTTTGGAAAGGTTTTAATTAGGAAATATATTTTTTTTCTTTTCACACCGCCCTGGGCGTGCTTTAGCCCACCCGAGCACCTCTCTCTCCCACGTCACCTCTCCTCCCTCTCCCCTCGCCTCCTTCCTTTTTCTTCTGCCCGAGACCACGTCTCCTCCCAGCACGGGATTCTCTTCCCCCACCGCCACCTCTCCTTCCTTAGCTCTCCTCCCCCGTGGCCTATATAAAGCTCACCTCTCCAGCCCCCATTGCCACCCTACCGCCGCCGCCTCCCTCTCCCCTACCGCCGCCGCCTCCCTCTCCCCTCGCCTACTTTATTTTATCTTCGTTAAACTCATATCTTAGTTCCTTGTTAGACAAAACTATTAGTGTTTGACGTAGTAGAAGACTCCCTAGTCTTATTTGAAGTTTCTTTCGGAATTCCTATTCGCTCTCTCTTTTGTTTTGATTGCTAGAATGATTGCTAGTATGAGTGCTTATGTGAATGATATGTTTGTTATGTAGATTTCATCGGAGAGTGACGAGTAGTCTATCAAGTTATTTTCTCGAGAAATTCTTCTTCGTCAACATCACCAGGCAAGTCACTTTGATCATACTATCACCCATGTTTTATGCATTGTAGTTCTACCATCCTATGCCCAATTGCATGCTGCCTAGGTACTTGGAAACTTTAGCATATGTTGTAGTATCATGCGGTAGGAACACAACAACCCCGATACTTGTCCCCGGGACGACAATTTCTTAATGCTATGCTTGAGTAGATGGGTTATCGGTTGAGTGTAT
Source organism: Hordeum vulgare subsp. vulgare (assembly GCF_904849725.1). Taxonomy (NCBI): domain Eukaryota; kingdom Viridiplantae; phylum Streptophyta; class Magnoliopsida; order Poales; family Poaceae; genus Hordeum; species Hordeum vulgare. The sequence goes on along the minus strand of NC_058524.1, from coordinate 257,526,456 downwards.
ACCACGAGTGATGCGAGGTTGATATAATAATCAAGACCGGACTAAGACAAGATTTTCAAGACCTCGGACGCAATGCAACTCTGGGTGAAGGACGGTTGATCGGCTCCCTGGAAAACCCAGTGGATGCCCGGGATGCTGGAGAGGCCATGTCATCCTGCGGAAAGCTTCACCCAGGCTCAAAGAGACGGACGGATATTTTCAAGACCCAAGGCTTACCTGCACAGCCACAAGTCATTATGGGCTCTGGCTTGGTTGGACAACGCGGCGACTCTGGACAGGCGGTGCTAGCAGATGTAGACGAACGGTAGGAATGGATGGGCACCGACAGGGATTCAGAGGGACCCGTTGAAAGACCATGTTTTGATCATCCGGTCTTCAAACGCCCTGAAGTGCGAGGACATACACGGAGGCGATCAAATCTTGTGGGGAACATGTGGAAAACTCTGCAGAGTACTCAAACCTAATCGATTAGCCGTGTCCACGGTTATGGACAACTTGAGCCAAAGGAACTGAAGTTATCTGGATTTCTCAACACCCTTACATATATTTGATGAGGGTAATTATTGGCAACTCGGGTACGAGAATTGGTTGGCGGAACCATCTCGTTAACAACAAACCTTGTAGTAACATTTTTGCTTTCAACCCCTCTTGTTGTAGGATAAAACTGGCTTTATGCAAAACTTAGCTCCACCGACCAAATATGCATGTAGAGATAGTTGATTATTATTTTACCCCTCTCTTATGTGACTTGCCGACATATTCAATATGCTGACCTACACGGCCGCAACATCTTATGTTGCAGATACTTTTCATCGACGAGTAAGAGTACGATTCAGGGTTACGGTCTACACTCAACTTGCCGTTGGTGTTTATTGGGACTCCACTCCCTTGACTGCTTCCGCTGAGATAATTAAGGTATATATCAGTTTTACGCTATTTACATGTGATTGCACTTTGATATATACATTGATGTACTCTGTGTGCCAGCATACTGATCCAGGGATGGCACAGATACACAGAGGCTTGACTCGTTTTGAGTCGGGTCGCCACAGAAATGGTATCAGAGCACATGTTGACTGTAGGACGTGACCCTAGAAACTGGAAACTTCCTAGGATAGGATCTCTCAAAAATCTTATTTTCGAGAACACCTTTCACTTCTCATCTCTTCTGATTTCATCAAATGTTCTCTCTCACCACAAATAGTTATACAATCCCCTTACCCCTTTGACCTCATGAAGAATCAATGGAGTTCTACTTCAAAGTAAAGAGGATTTCATCATGCAATTGAAGCTACACAAATTGAAGACTCTCAAGACCCGAAGAACTCGAAGACCCTGAAGCGTTCGAATATTTATATGACCATTAGAAGTCCAAACCCCAATTATATACCCACGTTAGTTACGATGATTTGTGAGCCGTCATTGGTGTGTGTTTTCCGACGACCACAACTAAAACCTATCTCAAAAAAATATTGTTGTACTGTGTGTATCTCCCTCCCTCTCTTACCCGTCTCATCCCCAAAACCTCAATCCTACCAGATGGAGTATGAAGCTGGACTTGTAGTCTCTGGACCAATGACCCAGCTGGAGGCTGAAATATGGATTCAGAACATGGAGAACCACTTCGGTAGCAACTTGATCTCAAGGAAGTATGAAGTGGAACACGCTCTTCAGTACTTTACACAAAGTGCTGCAATCTGGTGAAAATGCACCATGCCATACAAGGATTTAGTGGAGCAGAAACTTGGGACGAATTCAAGAAGACTTTGTTAAGATCCCGTATTATTCAAAAGTGCTATGATAATCCGAAGGAGAAGACTTGTGCATGCAAGATCTGTGGAGAAATAGGACACACCCAGGAAGAACGCAAGGATGGATGCACTCATTGTGAAGAAAATCACCCAGCTGAGGAGTGCCCAAGTAGTCAGGTGACTTGTTTCCTTTGTGAAGGAACCACCCACTACCCAGCTCAGTGTCACATTTACCCAAAGGTACAACAAGTTGTCCAGCAGCAGAAAGAAGCAATGAAGGAAACACTCAAGAAGAAGATTCTAGAAGAGCCAGTGATGAACGAAAATATTGAAGACCCCGATGGACAAGGTCTGACCCGATTTTTCTCCAATGCATGCTACTCATGTGGAGAAGAAGGACATTATTCACAGGACTGCACGAAGAGAAGCCAAGAGTATCTGGGATACTTCCCGACGGAAGAAGTGGAGTTTGATCCACTTGAAATAGAAGAACTGGCCAAAATAAAGGAGTCCGAAAAGAAGAACAAGTACCCTCGGAAGAACCAAATCTGTGCAGATGTAGACCTGAGTCATGTCAGATGTTACAAGTGTATGAAATTTGGCCACCACAAATACATGTGCTCAGGAAGGAAGCCGTGAATCCAAGGAGCAAAAACAGAAGCTAAGAAGCCTCGAGACTTGTCAGAAATCATTTGCTTTTGTTGCAAGGAAGCAGGACATTTTGCCAGCGATTGTCCACAAAGGAAGAAAGCTAGAATGGAGTAGTTAAGTTTTTGTCCGCGGCAATTAGTGTAATATGAAGAACTCTTGTTTTTCGTGAGATCATGGAGTGAAAAAAATTTTGTAACAGAAGTCCCTGAGATTGTAATAACATCATGAATAAATGGAATTTATTGTCTCATGATTGCCTATGTTGAAACTGTATGCGTTGTTTCTCATCAAACAAAGATCTCTGAACATTATGAGGATATGAGAAAATATGGTCTATGCAGGCATGAGTATAATTCATTTAAGTGTGGTAGTAATCGGTAAACCCACAGGATACATTGAGTAGGAGTGTACCATGATTATCAAGGAGCACCTCGGAAAGTTCGAGTGGAACTAAAGTACCTCCAAGAGAGGCAGATGAATAAAGTTGGCAGAAATGCTTGACCATACCGAACAATGTGGATGGCAGCATTTGTAATAGAGTACTTTTGAATTGGAGTTTTTGATAAGAAATTAAGGATGTAATAAAGGATTGATTATGAAATGCATATGATTTATGGAAGAAGCTATGATGGATCAGCAAACGTTTTCTTAGGAGCATACGACAACTTGAGATTGGTGCAGAAACGATAGATGTTTCGTTCAGCTTGCAGAACCAATGGATTATCCGAACTTCGTTCGTGGACAAGAGAAATTCTGCAACGCTTGTGAGGATGCCCGAGTGTTAGAATGCGAGATTCGCTAAACCTTATACACAGAAATGATTTGGGTGCAGAATGGATTGATCACCATGACGACTTACTCTTATCATTTATCTTGCTATTCGGAATGGTAAATCTGAGAGACTTACCCATATAGAGAGACGACGTTCTTTGAAGCTTTTGTTTAAGCCTTAGAATGGTATAAAAAAAGCCCATGTACATGGCACTTGTTGTCACGCGTAGAAAATTTTACGGTGAGGATGAAACCAAGACCCCTCTCTCTGCAAGATAACCACAAATGGTAGACCACCATGAGAACCATCGATATGTTATTTAGACTTGACCTCGAGACTGTCAGTTAAGAAGACCCAGTGACGAAAGAAGCCTATATCTACGGGAGAGCATCACCAAAGGATTTAATATGAAGACTGTGCGATGTCAGTTGCCAAAACCCAGAGGATCGTTAAAGCATTTTGAGGGACCAGTATCTCACATTTTAAGTGTGGTAGCATCCCACTTTGCAGGAGATTAGAATTGTTAGAAGACCCCCAAACCCTAACCTTTCTTTCTAGCCTCTTCGAATCTCGAGGACGAGATTCATTTTAAGTGTGGTAGTTTGTAACATCCCAAAATTATAAATTTTGGAATGTTAATATAATTATTGGATTGATTGTTTGTTTGTTTGCTGAGTGATTGAAACTTGTGTGAAATTTGAAACCTTTTGAAACTTTTGAATGAGAGGGAATAAAATGACTTTCCCCTTCTCCGGTGAATTCAAATTCAATTTTTTCAAAGCAACGAGAAAAGATGACATGACTTCTTCAACTATAAAGAATTTGAACGGAGATATTTGCATTGAATTCTTTTGCATTTCCATTCGTTTTCTTCGTGCAAGAAATGCCGGGAAATTCTTTCGTCTTTCGTTTTGCATTTCCATCGCGCGAGAAAAGCCCGGAGAAAACTCCCTTGCACGCAAGAGAGAGAGCGGAGGAAAATGACACTCCAAAGTGCGGGCAAATCTCTGAAATAATTGAGCAAAGAAAACCCAAAATTCTTTTGCAAAAATAATTGCAAAAGGAAATAGCAAATTTGGGAATTTCTGAAAAAACATTTTTTTCAAGTTTTTATTTTGGCTTTAAAAAAATGTTATTTAGGTAGAGATTTATTTTCTGATTTTTTTGGTATATAATACCATATATGGATATATTGATTTATTTTGTTTTTGGCTTTTATGTTTTTTCTGTTTGGAAAGGTTTTAATTAGGAAATATATTTTTTCTTTTCAAACCGCCCTGGGCGTGCTTTAGCCCACCCGAGCACCTCTCTCTCCCACGTCACCTCTCCTCCCTCTCCCCTCGCCTCCTTCCTTTTTCTTCTGCCTGAGACCACGTCTCCTCCCAGCACGGGATTCTCTTCCCCCACCGCCACCTCTCCTTCCTTAGCTCGCCTCCCCCGTGGCCTATATAAAGCTCACCTCTCCAGCCCCCATTGCCACCCTACCGCCGCCGCCTCCCTCTCCCCTCGCCGCCGCCCTAGCCCTGCACCACCGCCGCCAGCAGGCCAAGCCACTGCACCCCACCTTCGGCCACCCCTCCAAGGGCAACCCCAGCACCACCCGAGCCGCTGCACCCCTCCATCGCCGGCCCTTGCCACCCCCCGCCACCCCTCCACCCCCCTGCTGCACCTCCCCCCCCCGCCTCCATGAGCTGCAGCTACTGCCCACCTTCGGCACCCCACAGGAGCAGCACCCTCGCCTCCAGGATCTTTGCCCGAGCTGCCCCGAGCCGCCCGATGCCTCCCCCGCGGAGGAGAAGGAGCCCCGCCGCCACCTCCCCCAAAGCCCCACCGCCCCGGAGCTCTCCCTCGCCGGCCGTCTCATCTCGCCGGTGCAACACCACTGCCCAGTCAAGGTAGTTTTCCTCCCTCCCCTCTCTCTACTATATTGCATGTTATCTCCTTTAGCCCTTAGATCTTCATGCAACGGCCAGGATTAGATCATCTATACCTCTTCGGTTTATCCCAGGAAACCAGTGGTTTATTTTTCCACTTATGACTTTAGCCAGCACTTTTGTTAGAACTCGGCCGTTTGCCCGAAGCCATGCAACAAACACCCCTCTCAGCCACTAGCAACTTGCCACGTAGCTAGCTAGTTATCTCCAGTTTTTTCTGCGTGATTACAAAAAAATAGAAACTTTCAATCTTGTTTTGACCACAACTTTTTATCCCGAAGTTCAATAACACTGATTCTTTTTCCAGTAGCTCACAAATTGCCTGTAGTTTTTAAAAACATATAATTGGTCTATGTTTGAAATTTGCAAAAATAAGTTAGATCAGATTTAGTTTAAACCTTGTTCTGCCTATTCCAGGAGTTTAAAAATAGCTTTTAATTTGATTCCTTTTGGTACAGATCCCTAGTGATCTTATGCATCAGTGGTAAAAATTTCAGTTTTGTTTGAGTATTTTAGCTCACTGTTTCATGAGAAACAATTTCTGTTTCACCGCTTTTAGGTTCTCGGCTAATTCATTTTCTATCTTTGTTTTAAAATATTTTCTTTATTATTTCAGAAACATTATTATGTTTTGTTTCTGTTAGTTAACAGTAGTTTTGCAATAAGTCTTTATTTTATGTTTATTTGTTTTCATTACATCAATTCTAGCTCCGTAGTAACGTGCAATTGTTTTCACCGTTGTTTCAAATCCCGTTTGGGAATACTTTCAAAAAGTTTTGTGAAAAATACTTTATTTTATCTTCATTAAACTCATATCTTAGTTCCTTGTTAGACAAAACTATTAGTGTTTGACGTAGTAGAAGACTCCCTAGTCTTATTTGAAGTTTCTTTCGGAATTCCTATTCGCTCTCTCTTTTGTTTTGGTTGCTAGAATGATTGCTAGTATGAGTGCTTATGTGAATGATATGTTTGTTATATAGATTTCATCGGAGAGTGACGAGTAGTCTATCAAGTTATTTTCTCAAGAAATTCTTCTTCGTCAACATCACCAGGCAAGTCACTTTGATCATACTATCACCCATGTTTTATGCATTGTAGTTCTACCATCCTATGCCCAATTGCATGCTGCCTAGGTACCTGGAAACTTTAGCATATGTTGTAGTATCATGTGGTAGGAACACAACAACCCCGATACTTGGCCCCGGGACGACAATTTCTTAATGCTATGCTTGAGTAGATGGGTTATCGGTTGAGTGTATACCACGAGTGATGCGAGGTTGATATAATAATCAAGACCGGACTAAGACAAGATTTTCAAGACCTCGGACGCAATACAACGCTGGGTGAAGGACGGTTGATCGGCTCCCTGGAAAACCCAGTGGATGCCCGGGATGCTGGAGAGGCCATGTTATCCTGCGGAAAGCTTCACCCAGGCTCAAAGAGACGGACGGATATTTTCAAGACCCAAGGCTTACCTGCACAGCCACAAGTCATTATGGGCTCTGTCTTGGTTGGACAACGCGGCGACTCTGGACAGGCGGTGCTAGCAGATATAGACGAACGGTAGGAATGGATGGGCACCGACAAGGATTCAGAGGGACCCGTTAAAAGACCATGTTTTGATCACCCGGTCTTCAAACGCCCTGAAGTGCGAGGACATACACGGAGGCGATCAAATCTTGTGGGGAACGTGTGGAAAACTCTGCAGAGTACTCAAACCTAATCGATTAGCCATGTCCACTATCATGGACAACTTGAGCCAAAGGAACTGAAGTTATCTGGATTTCTCAACACCCTTACATATATTTGATGAGGGTAATTATTGACAACTCAGGTACGAGAATTGGTTGGCGGAACCATCTCGTTAACAACAAACCTTGTAGTAACATTTTTGCTTTCAACCCCTCTTGTTGTAGGATAAAACTGGCTTTATGCAAAACTTAGCTCCACCGACCAAATATGCATGTAGAGATAGTTGATTATTATTTTACCCCTCTCTTATGTGACTTGCCGGCATATTCAATATGCTGACCTACACGGCCGCAACGTCTTATGTTGCAGATACTTTTCATCGACGAGTAAGAGTACGATTCAGGGTTACGGTCTACACTCAACTTGCCGTCGGTGTTTATTGGGACTCCACTCCCTTGACTGCTTCCGCTGAGATAATTAAGGTATATATTAGTTTTACGCTATTTACATGTGATTGCACTTTGATATATACATTGATGTACTCTTTGTGCCAGCATACTAATCCAGGGATGGCACAGATACACAGAGGCTTGACTCGTTTTGAGTCGGGTCGCCACATCGGCAAGCCAATGAGCCACTGCGCAACCATCGAGCCTGGGCGACGGCCGGAAGAGTCCTTGCCGGCGAACCGACGATGACGACTTGAGGATGAACTAGTACATGCATGTGGTGCTGGCGCTTTGCCGGGGTTGTGCGGGGTGCTCCCCAACCAACCCATGGCTTTGGCGCAACCGCCGGTGGCCGGGAAAGCCAAATTCGTTGGCCGTGACAACACGGCCGCTGATATGCAGCTTTCCGGCCAGTCGAGGCATGAGGGAGTGCTGGAGGTCGATCTATGGTGTGTGGCGGCCCGCCGGCATGATCCCGGCGACTGGTACAGCCGTAATCGAAGGCGACGTCCGGCCGCGGTGGGTGGGGGAAAGCAGGGCTGAAATGTCCCACCAACAAACCACTCTAGATATATAGAGGGCACCGACGGCGCAGGAGGGAGAACGTGCGTTTTCTGTTGGGGAACGTAGTAATTTCAAAAAAAAATCCTACGTCATGCAAGGATTTATCTATGGAGAAACTAGCAACGAGCAAAGGGGTAGAGCATCTTCATACCTTTGAAGATTGCTAAGCGGAAGCGTTGCTAGAACGCGGTTGATGGAGTCATACTCGTAGCGATTCAGATCGCGGTGGATTCCAATCTATGCACCGAACGACGGTGCATCCGTGTTCAACAAACGTGCAGCCCGGTGACATCTCCAACGCCTTGATCCAGCAAGGAGGGAGGAGAGGTTGAGGGAGAGATCCAGCAGAACAACAGCGTGGTGACGGTGGAGCTGTGTGGTACTCCGACAGGGCTTCACCAAGCACTACGGAGGACGAGGAGGAGGAGGAGTAGGGTTGTGTCGAGAGAGACAAGTCGTGTCTCAAATCAGCCCCAAACCCTCCACTATTTATAGGAGGAGAGGGAGGATGGTGCCCACCCTTAGGGTTTCCCATCCTAAGGGTTGCGGCGGCCCATCTAGGGCAAGGGGCGGCGGCCAAGAGGTGGAGGGAGTGGCGCCCTATGGTGGGAAAGCCCACCACGTCTGGGGTTAGCCCACCTCCCATCTTTTTGCGCCTTGGGCTAATGGTGGTGGCGCACCAACCCACATATGGGCTGGTTCCCATCATCTTTGGGCCCATACACCCCTTCGAGGCTGGTGGCCCTTCCCGGTGGACCCCTGGAACCCTTCCGGTGGTCCTGGTAGATTACCTGTGTCGCCCGAAACACTTCCGGTGATCAAATCCTCACTTCCTATATATGAATCTTTACCTCTGGACAATTCCGAAACTCCTCGTGACGCCCGGTATCTCATTCGGAACTCCGAACAACCTTCGGTGACCACCTACACTATTCCCATATAACCCTAGTGTCATCGAACCTTAAATGTGTAGACCCTACGGGTTCGGGAAGCATGCAAACATGACCGAGACACCTCTCCGGTCAATAACCAACAGCGGGGTCTGGATATCCATGTCGGTTCCCACATGTTCTACGATGATCTCATCGGATGAACCATGATGTTGGGGATTCGGTTAATCCCATATGCAATTCCCTTTGTCTACCAGTATGATACTTGCCCGAGATTCGATCGTCTGTATCCCTATACCTTGTTCAATCTCGTTACCGACAAGTCTCTTTACTCGTTCCGCAACACATCATCCCGTGACTAACTCCTTAGTCACATTGAGCTCATTATGATGATGCATTTCCAAGTGGGCCCGGAGTTACCTCTCCGTCACACGGAGTGACAAATTCCAGTCTCAATTTGTACAACACAACAGACACTTTCGGAGATACTTATAGTGCACCTTTATAATCACCCAGTTATGTTGTGACGTTTAATACACCCAAAGGACTCCTACGGTATCCAAGATTTTCACAATCTCATGGTCTAAGGAAATGATACTTGACATTAGAAAAGCTTTAGCAGACGAACAACACGAACTAGTGCTATGCTTACGATTGTGTCTTGTCCATCACATCATTCCCCAATGATGTGATCCCGTTATCAATTACATCCAATGTCCATGATCAGGAAACCATGATCACCTATTGATCAACGAGCTAGCCAACTAGAGGCTCACTAGGGACACATTGTGATCTATATATTCACACATGTATTACGTTTTCCGGTTAATACAATTATAGCATGAATAATAGACAATTATCATGAACCAAGAAATATAATAATAAGCACTTTATTATTTCCTCTAGGGCATATTTCCAACAGTCTCCCGCTTGCACTAGAGTCAATAATCTAGTTACATTGAGATGAATTGAACACCCATAGAGTTCTGGTGCTAATCATGTTTCGCTCATCGAAGAGGTTTAGTCAACGGATCTGCGACATTCAGATTAGTATGTACTATACAAATATCTACATCTCCATCATGGATGTATCCACGAATGAAGTTGAAGCCGCACTTGATGTGCTTGGTCTTCTTGTGAAACCTTGGATCCTTTGCAATGGCAATAGATCCAATGTTATCACAGAACAGAGTCATCGGGCCTGACGCACTTGGAATCACTCCTAGGTGTTGGAAATATGCCCTAGAAGCAATAATAAATTAGTTATTATTATATTTCCTTGTTCATAATAATTGTTTATTATCCATGCTAGAATTGTATTGATTGGAAACTCAAATACATGTGTGGATACATAGACAACACACTGTCCATAGTGAGCCTCTAGTTGACTAGTTCGTTGATCAAAGATGGTCAAGGTTTCCTGGCCATAGGCTAGTGTTGTCACTTGATAACGGGATCATATCATTAGGAGAATCATGTGATGGACAAGACCCAAATTATATACGTAGCATATTGATCGTGTCATTTTATTGCTATTGTTTTCTGCGTGTCAAGTATTTGTTCCTATGACCATGAGATCATATAACTCACTGGCACCGGAGGAGTACCTTGTGTGCATCAAACGTCAAAACGTAACTGGGTGACTATAAAGATGCTCTAGAGGTATCTCCGAAGGTGTCTGTTGAGTTAGTATGGATCAACTGGGATTTGTCACTCCGTGTGACAGAGAGGTATCTCGGGGCCCACTCGGTAATACAACATCACACACAAGCCTTGCAAGCAATGTGACAAAGTGTAAGTCACGGGATCTTGTATTACGGAACGAGTGAAGAGACTTGCTGGTAACGAGATTGCAATAGGTATGCGGATACCGACAATCGAATCTCGGGCAAGTAACATACCGAAGGACAAAGGGAATGACATGCGAGATTATATGAATCCTTGACACTGAGGTTCAACCGATAAGATCTTCGGAGAATATGTAGGATCCAATATGGGCATCCATGTCCCGCTATTGGATATTGACTGAGGAGTACCTCAGGGCATGTCTACATAGTTCTCGAACCCGCAAGGTATGCACACTTAAGGTTCGATGATGTTTTAGTATAGTTGAGTTATGTGTGTGGTTACCGAATGTTGTTCGGAGTTCTGGATGAGATCATAGACATCACGAGGGTTTCCGAAATGGTCCGGAAATGAAGATTGATATATAGGATGACTTCGTTTGGTTACCGGAAGGTTTTTGGGCATTACCGAGAATGTACCGGGAGTGACGAATGGGTTCCGGAAGTTCATCGGGAAGGGGGTAACCCACCCGGGGGAAGCCCAAGAGGTCCTATGCGCAAAGGATGGAAAACCAAAGAAAAATAAAAAAAGAAAGGTGGGAAGGAAGAAAAGGACTCCACTTTCCAATCCTAGTTGGACTATGATTGGAGTAGGACTCCTCCTCTCCCTTGGCCGGTGCACCCTTGAGGGCTTGGCCCTCAAGGAAAGCCTCCTCCCCCTCCCTCCTATATATAGTGGTGATTTAGGGATGATTTGAGACAACCTTTGCCACGTGCAACTCAGATCTAGACACCATAGTTCTTCCTCTAGATCGTATTTCTATGGAGCTCGGGAGGAGCCCTGCAGGAATAGATCCTCACCACCACTGGAGCGCCATCACGCTGTCGGGGAACTCATCTAGTTCTCCGTATTGCTTGCTGGATCAAGAAGGACAAGATCATCGTCGAGCTATACGTGTGCTGAACGCGGAGGTGCCGTCCGTTCGGCACTAGATCGGAACGGATCGTGAGAAAGATCGCAAGAAGGTTCGTAAGACGGTTCGTGGGACAGATCACGGGACGGTTCGTGGGATGGATCGCAGGACGGTTCGTGGGACGGTTCGTGGGGCTGATTGAGGGACATGGAGACGTTCAGTACATCAACCGTGTTTCTTAACGCTTCCTGATGTGCGATCTAGAAGAGTACGTAGATCCAAATCTCCTCTCGTAGATGGACATCACCATGATAGGTCTTCGTATGCGTAGGAAAAATTTTGTTTCCCATGCAACGTTCCCCAACAGTGGCATCATGAGCTAGGTTCATGCGCAGATGTCATCTCGAGTAGAACACAAAGGGTTTTGTGGACGGTGACGTTAGATTTGCTGCCCTCCTTAGTCTTTTCTTGATTCTGCGGTATTGTTGGATTGAAGCGGCCCGGACCAACATTATTCGTACGCTTACGGAAGACTGGTTTCATCGATTGACATGCAACCTTGTTGCATAAAGATGACTGGCAGGTGTTGGTTTCTTCAACTTTAGTTGAATTGGTTTTGACCGATGCGGTCCTTGGAGAGGTTAAATAGCAATCTGCACATCTTCTTGTGGTTTTTGCGTAAGTAAGATGCGATCTACTAGATACCCATAGCAGCCACGTAAAACATGCAACAACAAATTAGAGGACGTGTGGATTGTTTTTGCAGGGTATGCTTGTGATATGATATGGCTGATGACGTGATGTGATATATTGGATGTATGAGATGATCATGTTGTAATAGTTAATATCGACTTGCCCCTATGATGGTACGGCAACCGGCAGGAGCCATAGGGTTGTCTTTAAACTAACATTTGTGTTTGCAGATGCGTCTACTATATTGCTAGGTCGTAGCTTTACTAGTAATAGCATAAGTAGCACGACAACCCCGATGGCGACACGTTGATGGAGATCATGGTGTGGCGCCGGTGACAAGAAGATCGTGCCGGTGCTTCGGTGATGGAGATCAAGAAGCACATGATGATGGCCATATCATGTCACTTATGAATTGCATTTGATGTTAATCCTTTTATGCACCTTATTTTGCTTAGAACGTTGGTAGCATTATGAGGTGATCTCTCACTAAAATTTCAAGACAAAATTGTGTTCTCTCCGACTGTGCACCGTTGTGACAGTTCGTCCTTTTGAGACACCACGTGATGATCGGGTGTGATAGACTCAACATTCACATACAACGGGTGCAAAACAGTTGCACACGCGGAACACTCAGGTTAAGCTTAACGAGCCTAGCATGTGCATACATGGCCTCGGAACACATGAGACCGAAAGGTCGAGCATGAATTGTATAGTTGATATGATTAGCATAGAGATGCTTACCACTGAAAGTATTTTCAACTCACGTGATGATCGGACTTGAGTTAGTGGATTTGGATCATGTACCACTCAAATGACAAGAGAGATGTACTTTTTAAGTGGGAGTTCTTAAGTAATATGATTAATTGAACTAATTATCATGAACATAGTCTAATGGTATTTGCGAATTACGATGTAGCTTGCGCTATAGCTCTACTGTTTTTATATGTTCCTAGAGGAAATTTAGTTGAAAATTGATAGTAGCAACTTTGCGGACTAAGTCCGTAAAACTGAGGATTGTCCTCATTGCTGCGCAGAAGGCTTATGTCCTTAATGCACCGCTCGGTGTGCTGCACCTCAAGCGTCGTCTGTGGATGTTGCGAACATCTGACATACACGTTTTTGATGACTACGTGATAGTTCAGTTCATGATACTCAATGTCATAGAAGCAAGGCGCAGAAGATGTTTTGAAACGTCGCGGAACATAAGAGATGTTCTAAGAAATGAAATTAAGATATCATGCTCGTTCCCTTGTTGAGATGTAAGAGACCTCCGACGAGATTCTTTGTCTACAAAGTAAAGGAGAAAAGCTCAATTGTTGAGCATGTGCTCAAATTGTCTGAGTGCAACAATTGCTTCAAACAAGTAGGAGTTAATCTTCCAGATGAGATAGTGATGGTTCTCCAAAGTCACTGCCACCAAGCTGCTAGAGCTTTGTGATGAACTATAAACATATCAAGGATATGATGATCCTTGAGCGATTCGCAATGTTTGACACCACGAAAGTAGAAATCAAGAAGGAGCATCAATTGTTGATGGTTAGTAAAGCCCCTAGTTTCAAGAAGGGAAAGGGCTAGAAGGGAAAGGGCTAGAAGGGATACTTCATGAAATGGCAAACCAGTTGCTGCTCTAATGAAGAAACCCAAGATTGAACCTAAACCCGAGACTAAGTGCTTCTGTTATGAGGGGAACGGTCACTGAGGCGGAGCTACCCTAGATACTTGGTAGATAAGAAGGCTAACAAAGTCGACAGAAGTATATTTGATATAAATGATATTGATGTGTACTTTACTAGTACTCCTAGTAGCACGAAGGTATTGGATACCGGTTCGGTTGCTAAGTCATTAGTAACTCGAAATTATAGCTATGGAATAAAGAGAGACAAGCTAAAGGCGAGGTGATGATAAGTGTTGGAAGTGTTTCCAAGGTTGATGTGATCAAACATCGCACGCTTCCTCTACCATCGGGATTGGTGTTGGACCTAAATAATTGTTATTTGGTGTTTACGTTGAGCATGAACATGATTGGATCATGTTTGTTGCAATACGATTATTCATTTAAAAGGAATAATAGTTGTTCTATTTGCTTGAATAATTACCTTCAATGGTTTATTGAATCTCGATCGAAGTGTTACACATGTTCATAATATTGGTGCCAAAAGATACAAAGTAATAACGATAGTACCACTTAGTTGTGGCACTGCCACTTGAGTCATGTTGGTATAAAATGCATGAAGAAGCTCCATGCTGCTAGATCTTTGTACTCACTCATTTTTCAACGTTTGACACATGCAAACCATACCTGTTGGTATAAATGCATGAAGAAGCTCCATAGAGATGGATCGTTTGGACTCACTTGATTTCGAATCACTTGAGACATGCAAATCATGCCACATGAAACAAGATAGTAACTTGTTGGGAGTAATACATTTTTGGATGTGAGCGGTCCAATGAGTGTTGAAGCACGCAGTGGATATCGTTATGTTCTTACTTCGCTGACGATTTGAGTAGATACAGGATTATTTACTTGATGAATGACAAGTATGAAATATTGAAAAGCTCAAAGCTATTTCAGAGTGAAGATCGTCGTGACAAGAGGATAAACTCTCTACGATGTGATCATAGAGATGAATACCTGAGTTACGAGTTTTGGTACGCAGTTAAGATAATGTGGAGATTGTTTCACTGTTCATGCCACCTAGAACACCATAGTGTGATGCTGTGTCTAAACGTCATAGCCGCGCCCTATTGGATATAGCGCATACTATGATATCTCTTATCGAATTCCCACTATCGTTTATGGGTTATGCATTAGAGACAACCACATTCAGTTTAAATAGGGCACCGCATATTTCTGTTGAGATGACACAGTATGAACTATGGTTTGGAGAAACCTGAGCTTTCGTTTCTTGAAAGTTTGGGGCTGCGACGCTTATGTGAAAAAGTTTCAGTCTGATAAGCTCAAACCCAAAGCGGATAAATGCATCTTCATAGGATATCCAAAACAGTTGGATACATCTCCTATCTCAGATCCAGAAGCAAAGTGTTTATTTCTAGAAACGGGTCCTTTCTCGAGGAAAGTTTTCTCTCAAAAGAATTGAGTGGGAGGGTGGTGGAACTTGATAAGGTCAGTGAACCGTCACTTCAACCAGTGTGTAGCAGGGCGCAGGAAGATGTTCCTGTGGGGCCTAGACCAATTGAAGTATAAACTAGTGATGGTGATCATTGAGCTTCGGATCAAGTTACTACAAACCTCGTAGGTTGACAAGGTCACGTACTACTACAGAGTGGTACGGCAACCTTGTCTTGCAGGTCATGTTGTTGAACAACAATGAACCTACGAGCTATGGAGAAGCGATGGTGGGCCCGGATTCCGACAAATGGCTCGAGGCCATGAAATCCGAGAGAGGATCCATGTAGACTTTGGAAGAACTACTTGATGGTTGTAGGACTATTGAGTAAAGATGGATCTTTAAAAGGAAGATAGACGATCATGGTGACTATTCACCTTGAGGAAAGCTCGACTTGTCGCAAAGATGTTTCTGACAAGATCAAAGAGTTGACTATGATGAGACTTTCTCACTCATAGTGATGCTAAAAGTGTGTTAGAACTATGTTATTAGTTGCTGCATTATTTATGAAATATTGCACATAGGAAATCAAAGCATTGTTTCCTCAACGGTTTCCTTGAGGAAAGATTGTATGTGATACAACCAGAAGGTTTTGTCAATCCTAAGGATACTAACAAGTATGCAAGCTCCAGTGATCCTGTCATGGACTAGTGCAAGCATCTCAGAATTGGAATATACGCTTTGATGAGATGATCAAAGTTTTTGGGTTTGTACAAGGTTTATGAGAAACTTGTATTTCCAAAGAAATGAGTGGGAGCACTATAGTATTTTTGATAAAGTATATGTGGTTGAGATATTGTTTATCGGAAGTAATGTACAATTTATGTGAAGCATAAAGGTTGTTTGAAAGGGGTTTTTCAAAGGAATACCTGGATAGAGCTACTTGAACATTGGGCATCAAGATCTATGAAGATAGATCAAAATGCTAAACATAACTTTCAAATGAAATGCATGCCTTGACAAGTTTTTGAAGGAGTTCAAAATAGATCAGCAAAGAAAGAGTTCTTGGTTGTGTTGTAAGGTGTGAATATGAGTAAGACTCAAAAGTCCGACCATGGTAGAAGAAAGAGAAAGGACGAAGGTCATCCCCTATGCCTTAGCCATAGACTCTACAGTATGCCATGCTGTGTACCGCACCTGATGTGTGCCTTGCCACAAGTCTGTTAAGAGGTACAGAGAGTGATCCAGGATTGAATCACTGAACATCGGTCAAAGTTATCCTTAGTAACTAATGGACTAAGGAATTTTTCTCGATTATGGAGGTGGTTAAAGAGTTCGTCGTAAAGGGTTATGTTGATGCAAGCTTTGACACTAATCCGAATAGCTATGAGTAGTAAAACAGATTCGTATAGTAGAGTAGATATTTGGAGTATTTCCAAATAGCACGTAGTAGCAGCATCTATAAGATGACATAGAGATTTGTAAAGCACACACAGATCTGACAGATTCAGAACCGTTGACTAAAACCTCTCTCACGAGCAAGACATGATCAAACCCCAGAACTGTATGGGTGTTGGATTCGTTAAAATCACATGGTGATGTGAACTAGATTATTGAATCTTGTGCAAGTGGGAGACTATTGGAAACATGCCCTAGAGGCAATAATAAATTAGTTATTATTATATTTCCTTGTTCACGATAATCTTTTATTATCCATGCTAGAATTGTATTGATTGGAAACTCAAATACATGTGTGGATACATAGACAACACACTGTCCCTAGTGAGCCTCTAGTTGACTAGTTCATTGATCAAAGATGGTCAAGGTTTCCTAACGGGATCACATCTTTAGGAGAATCATGTGATGGACAAGACCCAAATTTTATACGTAGCATATTGATCGTGTCATTTTATTGCTATTGTTTTCTGCGTGTCAAGTATTTCTTCCTATCACCATGAGATCATATAACTCACTAGCACCAGAGGAGTACCTTGTGTGCATCAAACGTCACAACGTAACTAGGTGACTATAAAGTTGCTATACAGGTATCTCTGAAGGTGTCCGTTGAGTTAGTATGGATCAAGACTGGGATTTGTCACTCTGTGTGACGGGGAGGTATCTCGGGGCCCGCTCGGTAATACAACATTACACACAATCCTTGCAAGCAATGTGACTAAGTGTAACTCATGGGATCTTGTATTACGGAACGAGTAAAGAGACTTGCTCGTAACGAGATTGAAATAGGTATGCGGATACCGACGATCGAATCTCGGGCAAGTAACATACCGAAGGACAAAGGGAATGACATACAGGATTATATGAATCCTTGACACTGAAGTTCAACCGATAAGTATATGTAGGATCCAATATGGGCATCCAGTTCCCGCTATTGGATATTGACTGAGGAGTACCTCGGGGCATGTCTACATAGTTCTCGAACCCGCACGGTCTGCACACTTAAGGTTCGATGATGTTTTAGTATAGTTGAGTTATATGTGTGGTTACCGAATGTTGTTCGAAGTCCCGGATGAGATCACAGACGTCACGAGGGTTTCCGAAATGGTCCAGAAACGAAGATTGATATATGGGATGACTTTATTTTGTTACCGGAAGGTTTTCGGGCATTACCGGGAATGTACCGGGAGTGACGAATGGGTTCCGGAAGTTCACCGGGAGGGGGGCACCTACCCGGGGGAAGCCCAAAGGCCCTAGGGGTGGCGCACCAGCCCTTAGTGGGCTGGTGGACAGCCCAAGAGGGCCTATGCGCCAAACATAGAAAACCAAATAAAAATAAAAAAAGAAAGGGGGAAAGGAAGAGAAGGACTCCACTTTCCAATCCTAGTTGGACTAGGATTGGAGTAGGACTCCTCCTCTCACTTGGCCGGCGCACGCTTGAGGGCTTGGCCCTCAAGGCAAGCCTCCTCCCCCTCCCTCCTATATATAGTGGTGATTTAGGGCTGATTTGAGACAACCTTTGCCACGTGCAACTCAGATCTAGACACCATAGTTCTTCCTCTAGATCATATTTCTGCGGAGCTCGGGCGGAGCCCTGCAGGAATAGATCCTCACCACCACCGGAGCACCGTCACACTGCCAGAGAACTCATCTACTTCTCCATCTTGCTTGCTGGATCAATAGAGCCGAGATCATCGTCGAGCTGTACGTGTGCTGAACGCGGAGGTGCCGTCCGTTCGGCACTAGATCGGAACGGATCGTGTGACGGATCGCAAGAAGGTT
The DNA here is from genome assembly GCF_904849725.1 of Hordeum vulgare subsp. vulgare. NCBI lineage: Eukaryota > Viridiplantae > Streptophyta > Magnoliopsida > Poales > Poaceae > Hordeum > Hordeum vulgare. The sequence continues at coordinate 257,508,057 of NC_058524.1, read as the reverse complement.
CGTAAGACGGATCGCGAGACGGTTCGTGGGACGGATCGCGGGACGGTTCGTGGGACGGTTCGCGGGGCTGATCGAGGGACGTGAAGACGCTCCACTACATCAACCACGTTTCTTAAGGCTTCCTGCTGTGTGATCTACAAGGGTATGTAGATCCAAATCTCCTCTCGTAGATGGACATGACCATGATAGGTCTTCGTGTGTGTAGGAAATTTTTTGTTTCCCATGCAATATTCCCCAACACTAGGTCGGTGATGAACTCCTTCATCTAGACTCCTTCCTGTGTTGCTTCTGAAGCAGCTATGTACTCCGCTTCACATGTAGATGCCACCATGATGTTTTGCTTGCAACTGCACTAGCTAACTGCTCAATTATTCAAAATATACACGTATCCGGTTTGTGACTTGGAGGCACCCAGATCTGTGTCGAAGCTAGGATTGACGTAACCCTTTACGACAAGCTCTTCGCCACCTCCATAAATGAGAAACATACCTTTAGTCCTTTTCAGGTACTTAAGGATGTTCTTGACCGCTGTCCAGTGATCCACTCCTGGATCACTCTGGTATCTCCCTACCAAACTTATGGCAAGATTCACATCAGGTCTAGTACACAGCATGGCATACATGATAGATCCTATGGCTGAAGCATAGGGGACGGTACTCATCTTTTCTCTATCTTCCGCCGTGGTCGGGTGTTGAGTCGTACTCAACCTCACACCTTGTAATACATGCAAGAACCCCTTCTTAGCCTTATCCATATTGAACTTCTTCAATAACTTGTCAAGGTATGAGCTTTTGTGAAAGACCTATGAGGCGTCTCGACCTGTCACTATAGATCTTGATGCCTAATATGTAAGCAGCTTCTCCAAGGTCCTTCATTGAAAAACTCTTATTCAAACAGGCCTTTAGGCTTTCTAATAGTTCTATATCATTTCCCATCAACAATATGTCATCCATATATAATATGAGAAATGCTAGAGAACTCCCACTCACTTTCTTGTAAATACAGGCTTCTACATAAGTCTGTACAAACCCAAACACTTTGATCACCTCAACAAAGCGAATGTTCCAACTCCGAGATGCTTGCACCAGCACATAGATGGACCGTTGGAGCTTGCATACCTTGTTAGCATTGCTAGGATCGAAAAAACCTTCCGGTTGTATCATATACAATTCTTCCTTAATAAAGTCATTCAGGAATGATGTTTTGACGTCCATTTGCCAGATTTCATAATCATAAAATGCGACAATTGCTAGCATGATCCAGACTGAATTTAGCATCGCTATGGGTGAGAAGGTCTCATTGTATTCAATCCCTTGAACTTGTCGATAACCCTTAGCGACAAGTCGAGCCTTATAGATGGTCACATTACCATCCACGTAAGTCTTCTTCTTAAAGATCCATTTATTTTATATGGCTCATCGATCATCGGGCAAGTCCACCAAAGTCCATACTTTGTTCTCATGCATGGATCCTATCTCGGATTTCATGGCCTCAAGCCATTTGTTGTAATCCAGGCCCGCCATCGCTTCTTCATAGTTCGAAGGTTCGCTGTTGTCCAACAACATGATTTCCATGACAGGATTGCCGTACCACTCTGCTGCAAAACGTTTCCTTGTGTACCTTCGAGGTTCAATAGCAACTTGATCCGAAGTTTCATGATCATCATCATTAACTTATTATCTAGTCGGTGCAGGCACCTCAGAAACATTTTCTTGTGTTGTGCTATTCTCCGGTTTGAGACGAGGTACAATTACCTCATCAAGTTCTGTTTTCCTCCCACTTACTTCTTTCGAGAGAAACTCGTTCTCTAGAAAGGATCCGTTCTTGGCAACAAAGATCTTGCCTTCGTATCTAAGATAGAAGGTATAGCTAATAGTTTCCTTAGGGTATCCTATGAAGACGCATTTTTCTGCTTTGGGTTCGAGCTTCTCAGGTTGAAGTTTCTTCACATAAGCATTGCAGCCCCAATCTTTCTGAAACGCAGCTTAGGTTTCTCGCCAAACCATAATTCATACGGTGTCGTCTCAACGGATTTAGACGGTGCCCTATTTAAAGTGAATGCGATAGTTTCCAATGCATATCCCCAAAATGATAGCGGTAAATCGATAAGAGACATCATAGATCGCACCATATCCAATAGAGTGCGATTACGATGTTCACACACACCGTTACACTACGGTGTGCCAGGAGACGTGAGTTGTGAAACAATTCCACATTTCCTTAGGTGTGTGCCAAACTCGTGACTCAAATATTCTCCTCCACGATCAGATCGTAAGAACTTTATTTTCATGTCACGTTGATTCTCCACCTCACTCTGAAATTCCTTGAACCTTTCAAATGTTTCGGATTGTGCTTCATTAAGTGGACATACCCATATCTACTTAAATCATTAGTGAGGGTGAGAACATAACGATATCCACCGCGAGCCTCAATGCTCATTGGACTGCATACATCGGTATGTATTATTTCCAATAAGTTGGTTGCTCGCTCCATTGTTCCGGAGATTGGAGTCTTGGTCATCTTGCCCATGAGGCACGGTTCGCATGTGTCAAACGATTCAAAATCAAGAGACTCCAAAAGTCCATCTGTATGGAATTTCTTCATGCGCTTAACACCAATATGACCAAGCTGGCAGTGCCACAAGTATGTGTGTGACGCCCTCGGTTTAATCGTACGCTAATCATACACGCAAATGCGTACGATAAAACCCAAGGACTCACGGGAAGATATCACAACACAACTGTAGACACAAATAAAATAACATCAGCTTCATATTACAAGCCAGGGGCCTCGAGGGCTAGAATACAGAAGCTCGATAAGCACACGAGTCAGCGGAAGCAACAATACCTGAGTACAGACATAAAACATGGGGTGCCTTAGAGAAGGCTAGCACCAAAGGAACACGATCGAACGAGGCGAGGCCTCCTGCCTGGGAACCTCCTAACTACTCCTGATCATTAGCGGCCTCCACGAAGAAGACACCATCGGGGCGGCAGGCGTCGGCAAGAAACTCCACTCCTGGGCTCCATCATCTGGTCGCAGCAAACGGATCAAGGGGACAAGGGGGAGAAAAGCAGCGGTGAGTACTCATCCAAAGTACTCACAAGTCTTACATCAGAACTATTCTAATTATGCATCAGTATCAAAGAAGGGGGTTAGATGTGGACTGACTGCAGCAATGCGAGAATAGAGAGAGAAGGCCTAGTCCTATCGAAGACTAGCATCTTCAGGGTCTTGCAGCAATAGACGAGAGTAGAACAGGGGTAAAACATTAATAGTCATATTGTTGCAGCTATAATAAAGTGAGGTCACGCCTAAAGATCCTCCCTCGACTCCCTGCGAGGAAGCAATCCCGAGGAAAACTAATTCCAGTTAAGTAACAATTGTAGTTGTATAAGATCGGGGCACAACTCCAAGTCGTCCTGTAACCGTGGACACGACTATCCGAATAGTTAATTTTCATCCCTGCAGGGGTGCACCACATGTCCCGTCATGCTCGATAACACTCTGGCCGGACATACTTTTCTGGATCCTGCCCGACTTCGGAATATCGACACGTCGCAGCCCCACCTAAGACTAAACAGAGAGGTCAGCCCACCGGTCTAAATCCTAAGCGCAAAGGGTTCATGGGCCCAGTTCCCCTCCACGCTCCTGCATGATGCGAGGGCGGCCGACGTCAGTCCTAGCATCCCTTAATCACAAGCGCAATGCAGAGTACCCATAATTCTTCCCACGTACCCGGTTAGTGCGAAAAGGTCTCCGACCAACCTAGATCAATTACCCAAATCCATTAACATTTTAATTAGGCCAACAACACAGTCTCACGGGAATCCACCCGTCTTACAACTAATCACCAAAGATCCCAGTAACATGGTCGAGTAACTGTGTGGTTGTAACATCGGGGGGAATCCGAGGTATCATCCTCGTTGGATTCCAAACGATGTACCCGTCAAGGTGGGCTTAGAGGAATCACCCTCGGGGTCCCACACTTGAGGGGTTGCATGACAGAGGCGTCATCGGGAATGGTGAAAGAGGAATCACCCTCGATAACCACGACCGACTAGCTATACTATAGAGATATCATCAGGAGTACTTAGCGAGGTGTCACCCTCGGTACCCGATAGTATCTCTGTAGCGTCGTACAACGAAGGGGGTGTATGTGTTGTGTCGGGTCAGGCTCGTCGATCAAAGATCGAGATTTGAAAACAAGCGGGGCAACTGAACTACGGGGTCAGAGGGGATGACTGCTCCACCTATACTAAGCATATTTAAAGTACAGGACTGAAAGTAGTAGTTCATCAAAAATAGGCTATGCATCAGATATAGGAGCTAACTACAACAGTAGCAAAATACTAATGCAAGCAGTAGGAAGAAATACATAGGCGATATAGGAATGATCAAGGGGGGTTTGCTTGCCTTGCTGCTCTGCGGCAAAGGACTGATCGGTAGGGTCGTAGATGTACCCGGCAGCAACGTTAGTCTCGGGGTCTACCGGTAAGAAGAGGGGGAAGAAACAATAAATAATTGCAACGGTGCAACACAATGCATGACATGGCAAGATGCATGCTAGACATGAGCTAACGCAGCAACATCCGTCAAAGACGGGTCGGAAGAATATCTGACGATATTTTCCGGGTCTCGGGCTACTACCGGTCATATTGGAAACGATGGAAATGTTCCACGTTTGCTATGCTAGGGACGCGTGACACACGAATGGACCGTGTATCCGGGTTCGTCTCGTTCTGCTGATCAACTTTCATGTTGAAAATATTTTGATCTGACTTATGCATTATTTTATATTAATTTTCAAAGTTTTATTCAATAATTAGGAATTAAAAACAGATTTAAATAATTTAATAAAAAGCTATTATGACATCAACATAATGTGATGCTGACATCAACAGTTCACTGGTCAACTCACCAGTGGGTCCCGAACGTCACAAGCACAAGTTTTAATTAAGATTAAATATTAATTAATCGGAATAATTTAGTGGGGGACCCACGTGTCATACTATAATTTTTCTAATTATCCAATTAATTAATTTAACTAATATATCTATTTATTTATTTAATAAAAACATTAACATTATTTTTATTTTTATTTTTACTTTTCTTTAAAAGGAGTTTGGGGCCTCCCTGTCATAGACAGCGGGGTGCGTTGGCCCCACCGGTAAGTGGCTTTAGGCCAAATACACATTTTTACTCACAGATACATAACCAAACATTTAACGTATACCGCCATATACCGAAATACATACATACATACATACGTGCATCTCATACGTACAAAATACATGCGCAAATACAACGTTTATTTTTATTTCTCTCAAAAACTTTCATCTCCCTCCCTCTGTTAACTTAACAGAGAGTCTTCTTATCTGCTTCTCCTCTTCTCAACGGAGAAGAAAACTAACTTCAATCTCTCCTACGTGAACATCACGTCGTCGGAACGGGGCGCCGTTCATCAGAACGGAACCGGGACGGCGAGGGGAATGAGATGGTGGGAGGAGCCCGAGGAGGGGCTCACCGACGTTGATGGGAGGGCCCGGTGAAGCCGGAGTTCGCGGGAAGGGCGGAGGAGACGGCATGGAGGCGTTCCCGGAGGCGGTGATGATGGATCCGGCGAGGAGGGGCCTCGGTGCGAGGCCCTAGCACGGCGGGGAGCTCGACCGACGTGAGGTGGTGAGGGGAGTGGAGCGGGATCTGGCGAGGAGGAGGCGTCGGAGGGACACTGCGGTGCACGGGCCGGCCGGCGCGGGCTTCGGCCTGGGCGAGCGGAGGGAGGCCGAGGCGGGGCCGCCATGGTCGACGAGGCCCCTGCCGAGGCGCCGGTGGGGAGGGGCGGCCGGTGAGGGGGGGGGGGGCTGAGTGCGCTCGAGGGGTTGGTGGGGGCTGACCGAGAGAAGGGTTACGTGGGACTCGGTGAGAGAGGGATCGTGCGGGAGGGGTGAGAGCGAAGGCGCCGGTGTGGTGTTCCCTTGGCGGCGGCAGATGGGAACGGGAGGAGCTGGGGGTGCGCTAGGGTTCCCAAAGCGGCGGCTGGAGGCCTGGCCGGCTGGGCCAGGGTTTTTTTAATACTATAATATATTTATTTATTACTTTTTTTCTAAATAGTTTTCTGTTTTAATTATATAGGGAGTGCAATAATTTTATAAATGCCATGTTCACTTTATAAATCATTAGGGAATCTTTATGTCTCTCCCGACATTTTCTTATCTTAAGATCAGAAAACTTCTATTGTTTTGATTTTATTTCAAACTTGAATTTGAATCATTTGAAGCTATGCGAGATTACCAATAGTAATCCCGGTGACGTGTCACCATTAGCATATGTTTAGTGTAGCTTAATTTACCGGGGCGTCACAACTCTCCCATACTAACAAGAATTCTCGTCCCGAGAATTAAGAGGTAGAAGGAAAGAGCTCGGGGTATTCATCACGAAGATGATCCTCGTGTTCCCAAGTGGCATCATCTTCAGGATGATTTGACCACTGCACTTTAAGGAACTTACTGACTTAGCGACGAGTCTGACGTTCAGCCTGGTCGAGGAGGCGGACCGGATGTTCTTTGTAAGAAAGGTCCTGTTGCCGCTCAAGCATATCATGATCCACTGCTCGAATATGATCCTTGAAGCAACGGCGGAGCTGAGGCACATGGAAGACATCGTGAACCTTAGAAAGGTTCGCCAGCAATTCCAATTGATAAGCCACTTTTCCACGTCTTTCGAGAACAGTGAAAGGACCAATATAGCGATGAGCTAAATTGTCGTTGATCTCAAAACGATGTGCACCTCTCATTGATGTGACATGAAGATCAGCCTTTTCTCCAGGTTGATAGACCATATCTTGATGATGACGGTCATACTGACTCTTCTGATGAGACTGAGCAGCCTTGAGATTGTCGTAATTAATGTGGACTTGATCTTTAGCATGTTGGATAACATCTAGACCAAAGAGTGATCAGTCTATTGAACGGTGGCTCGGGAATTCCATATGAGCCAAGTGCAAATGATACTTTGGAGTCAAAGATGTACATGAGAGTCAGGTTTCAATCCTGTGGAACTTTGGGTTATGGGTCCACCATGTGGGCCGAGAGTAGGCAAAGGGGTGACATACTATATGGTCTTGGTAGCAAGACATGTCAGAGGATAGCATGTCAGTTATGTTGGAACAACAGCGGTACCAAGGGCGGGGAACGAATAGAACCATTTTCCTGCTCGTTGAAACGAGGCGGACCAATAGGCAAGGTTCTCGTCCACCGGCGGCTACCGAAATGTTATACACAATAGTAACACGGTCTTACTCACAGAGTTGTACACCAAGGTTTATATCTAAACATGGAATTAACACTTCTTAGATAAGTTATGCCACAAGAAAGGTCAAAAAGGCCAATGGGAATGAGAATGTGTTCACACACACAAGTATTAAAGTATACCATTCCCTGGGAAAACATAGGGTATGGTATGCATGATGGGTCACCCGATACATAACCATCTTGATAAAGAGACAAGAAGAATCATGATGTTTGCCCATACCATATGGTTTGGATAATTGATCAGGAACAATTTAGCATTGCGCTTCCAATGTTCTTGTTGAAATTTGAAGTACCACATTCGTGCTTCGGGGTAGCATCGACATGGTCATCAGATAAAGGTTGGACTTTGGGTACACAAAGAATTCATCAAAAACAACTTATAAAATAAGCCATATAGTTTCCGCATGGAAGATGGCGAATCTTACATATGGGAGGATTTATAACAATAGATCATGCGGCCCGGTGTGCCAAACAAGACATCATCGTACCGGGTTACATAAGACCAAAGTTATAATTATTGGGAAAATGTTCCAACCATCATATCTGTCTGAAATTCAGATCTGATTGGTGACGGGACGCCTCGGACTCAAAGATGCCTGAGAAGAAAAGATGATGATGCAGGATTCTCAGGATATTAACTACACAACTAATCCTTGGATCACGAGTTGGCTTGTAAGACATATGAACACAAGGTCAAGACATTCGTGCCCACATAGAATTCTTACGTCAAAATGCAACTGAGTTCTCATTTGGAAACCATCATCGAGGATAACAAGGTTCTATGTGTAAATCTGGATAAGCTCTTATGAAGGAACTTATTTCCCTTGATCAAATCAGTTAGTGGCTTCGCGTGTTAAGAGAAGTTATATGAAGTGAAGATAGCAATCCTTCAAAACATATAAAACTTCACACATGCGTGAATGATTTGGGATTTCCCGAGAAGAAGAGAAACAAAATTTTCACATATTCACGGCGGAAAGATTGCACGTGAACTTTGGGGAAATACACTTATCCTATCAAACACATTCTTCATGAGCTAGGCACAAGTATAATCCTTTAAAGAGTTTCATCGTGGAACATGGAGAAGTTGAGGGTGTGGTTGATGGGCTCAGCAACAATCCCTCAAGATTTCGACGGGGATGAATTTCCAAAACTATAATATCAAGCAGATAACATTTGTCAAATCAAATGGTACAATGTTGTATGCTCGAGGGAACAACGACAATTAAACACTGGTCAAAGGGTGCACTTAGAAATACGGACGGAGTAGTACAACAAATGTCAAAAATGATGAGTCAACATCCAACACACTAAGAATGAAACAATCAGTTGTTAACCTCAAGGCAATAGGGTTGCCAGAAGTATTGGAATCACACATGAGAGTTCAGTTGTTGGTATTCCGGTTTGAAACACATGGGACAAAAAAAAGAATGGTGATGGCGAGAAGTATTACTGTATCAAGAATTCTTAAGAGGTGCATCGATGATCACAACATTCTTGACATAAAAGATAGTAATACTCCAAGGTAGAAGATAATTATAAGTTGGATAGTGAGGAACACAAAGGACAACACAAAACATGAACACGTTTGTGTTGGAGGGAAGGCACACAATGATGCCGATGATAATACAATCATCGAGGGGCAAGGATGGTATTTTTCAACATGCATTCGATTGATACCCTGCAAGAGCTCAGAATGCTGATGATGATCACGACACATTTGTCGAGAAATTTCATGAAGATGTAATCCTTTAGCGACGACATCAAGCAAGGGAATGATGAAGCAAGAGGTGGTCGGAAACACAGACAAGACTGCTAGCTTAGAATTGAGATTGCCTTTCAAGACAACCAACATTATGTGGAAGGCTCGATGCAAGCTTAACACACAGTTGGAATTGTGTTCCAGGGATGAAGGGTATAGATAGCATGGTCGAGCTACAACATGGCGTTGATGATGTAGCTTAACAGCTTGGAATGACAGGATCGAGTACAAATTCGTAAACAAGGAAGATTACTAAAAATTGTTGAATCGCAATGCATACTCGATTCAGTTATCGATGTACTCGCGTGTCCAACAATTAAAACACGAGGAAAGTGGAACTAATGAAAATATCATAGTTGATGAGGAGCTCACAAGAAGTTATATAGCTCCGTGATATCCTAGAGCTATAAGGAATAATATTCAGAGGTAGATCAACATTAAGGCTTGGACCGATGTATTGATCTGAAGAAGACAAGTACTTTAACTCCTCTAAGAACGAAATCAAGGTAGGACAACATGGTTGGAACCATGATTGTAAAGTACAAGAGCACATATACCAGATCAAATCATATAATGAATGATTATTCATACGAGAAGTATCTATGGTAGGATCAACGTCGTTTCCATGGGCATGAACACAGAGTTCAAGGTCGACTCCCACTTCATCAATGCATCACCTGCCATTTACTCCTCGCCTTAGATCAGGTTGTAGCTTTGAAAGGATATTCGGCAAAGCACCAAAAGAGTAAGACTCATGAAAACTATTCGAGTCATATTGATTTAGGAAGGCATAGGTTCAACCCAGCGGGGCACCTTAGGAACATATACCATACACTCGAAGAGTAACTAACACATGCTTGACAACAAAGCATGGCCAGCGAAAGCATAGGGTACAATTTATCAGATGGAGAAGACACAATCTACCAATGGCATTATGTATCAAGGGAACAATATCACAAGAATTTATTTGTTTTAATGTAAAGGATGCCGTCGGATAATAACCCAGAATGAGTCTGGCAGTCCACAAAAGATCTGATGTGAGTATCGGTACTCAATCAGAGGGAGATAGGATGCAATGCATCGGGTTATGGAACATTTGAAAAATATCGATACTTAATTACCAAAGGAATTAGGATTCCCAGGTTGGTGTATCAAAATCAGATGCTCCGATCAAATACACGTAAGCTGAAAGGATTTACGTGGACAACCACCACAGTTGATTTGTCGAGAACCAGCTCTGTCTGGAAGGACGTCTGAGATGGAAGATAATTCATGAGTATCTGCAGATGATTGTGTGCATTCACACAAAGGTAGAATCAATAAGATCACATGAAAATCACAAAGGATTTTAATGAATGCTGCTAGACATATGGGTTTAACCATAATGCAAGCAGGTGAGAAAGGTCATGAACATTAGGCTACGGAGGATTTCGGAAGACCGAATAGTATTTCGAAGAACTTTCGAAACCCATGACAACTGATGACGGACGAAACCCCGATAAGATAATTCGTTGCATCTCGCAAAAACAAGAGCATTTGGAAAGAAAATATGAATGACATTTGTATGTAGTCATCCACAAGGGTTGACGGAGGAAAGGAAATCGCAAGAGCGATGGGCACAAGTTCTCAAGAGAAAACATCGGAGAGTATCATCGGAGTCTTCTGACGGATTAAGCCATCGTCTAGAATTACGGGGCTCTCCAGGAGGAAATATTTACGAGAACCTAATGTTAGAGTTAGTAAAATCATTAACCCAGAAGAGAAAAGAGAGTAGAACCCAGAGTATAGGAAAGGAGTAAAAGATACTAATACCACCCAATTGAGATGTGGGTCCGTAAGCCACAACACTAGTGTTAGTAAAGTTTTTCAAACACTAGACTCAACTTCGGCCAAGGAGTTGGAAAGGGGGATACCTACAGGCAGCCAGCTCTGATAGCAACTTGTGACGCCCTCGGTTTAATCGTACGCTAATCATACACGCAAATGTGTACGATCAAACCCAAGGACTCACGGGAAGATATCACAACACAACTCTAGACACAAATAAAATAACATCAGCTGCATATTACAAGCCAGGGGCCTCGAGGACTAGAATACAGAAGCGCGATAAGCACACGAGTCAGCGGAAGCAACAATATCTGAGTACAGACATAAAACATGGGGTGCCTTAGAGAAGGCTAGCACAAAAGGAACACGATCGAACGAGGCGAGGCCTCCTGCCTGGGAACCTCCTAACTACTCCTGATCATTAGCGGCCTCCACGAAGAAGACACCATCGGGGCGGCAGGCGTCGGTAGGAAACTCCACTCCCGGGCTCCATCATCTGGTCACAGCAAACGGATCAAGGGGACAAGGGGGAGCAAAGGAGCGGTGAGTACTCATCCAAAGTACTCGCAAGTCTTACATCGGAACTATTCTAATTATGCATCAGTATCAAAGAAGGGGGTTATAGGTGGACTGACTGGAGCAATGCGATAATAGAGAGAGAAGGCCTAGTCCCATCAAAGACTAGCATCTTCAGGGTCTTGCAGCAATAGACGAGAGTAGAACAGGGGTAAAACATTAATAGTCATATTGTTGCAGCAATAATAACGTGAGGTCACGCCTAAAGATCCTCCCTCGACTCCCTGCGAGGAAGCAATCCCGAGGAAAACTAATTCCAGTTAAGTAACAATTGTAGTTGTATAAGATCGGGGCACAACTCCAAGTCGTCCTGTAACCATGGACACGGCTATCCAAATAGTTAATTTTCATCCCTGCAGGGGTGCACCACATGTCCCGTCACGCTCGATAACATTCTGGCTAGACATACTTTTCTGGGTCCTGCCGGGCCTCGGAATATCAGCACGTCGCAACCCCACCTAACACTAATCAGAGAGGTCAGCCTGCCGGTCTAAATCCTAAGCGCAAAGGGTTCATGGGCCCAATTCCCCTCCGCGCTCCTGCACGATGCGAGGGCGGCCGACGTCAGTCCTATCATCCCTTAATCACAAGCGCAATGCATCTCGGGACCACTCGGGCGCGCGCCACTACGATTGCTGACATCTGAAAAGCTTCGGCTGATACCGTGACGCCGAGTACCCATAATTCTTCCCGCGTAGCCGGTTAGTGCGAAAAGGTCTCCGACCAACCCAGATCATATACCCAAATCCATTAACATTTTAATTAGGCCAACAACACAGTCTCACGGGAATCCACATGTCTTACAACTAATCACCAAAGATCCCAGTAACATGGTCGAGTAACTGTGTGGTTGTAACATCGGGGGGAATCCGAGGTATCACCCTCGTTGGATTCCGAACGATGTACCCGTCAAGGTGGGCTTAGAGGAATCACCCTCGGGGTCCCACACTTGAGGGATTGCATGAAAGAGGCGTCATCGGGAATGGTGAAAGAGGAATCACCCTCGATAACCACGACCGACTAGCTATACTATAGAGATATCATCAGGAGTACTTAGCGAGCTGTCACCCTCGGTACCCGATAGTATCTCTGTTGCTCGTACAACGAAGGGGGTGTATGTGTTGTGTCGGGTCAGGCTCGTCGATCAAAGATCGAGATTTGAAAACAAGCGGGGCAACTGAACTACGGGGTCAGAGGGGATGACTGCTCCACCTATACTAAGCATATTTAAAGTACAGGACTGAAAGTAGCAGTTCATCAAAAATAGGCTATGCATCAGATATAGGAGCTAACTACAACAGTAGCAAAATACTAATGCAAGCAGTAGGAAGAAAGACATAGGTGATATAGGAATGATCAAGGGGGGTTTGCTTGCCTTGCTGCTCTGCGGAAAAGGACTAATCGGCAGGGTCGTAGATGTACCCGGCAGCAGCGTTAGTCTCGGGGTCTACCGGTAAGAAGAGGGGGAAGAAACAATAAATAGTTGCAACGGTGCAACACAATTAGGAATTAAATAATTTAATAATTAGGAATTAAAAACAGATTAACATAATTTAATAAAAAAACTATTATGACATCAACAGGATGTCATGCTGACATCAACAGTTGACTGGTCAACTAACCAGTGGGTCGTGAACGTCACAAGCACAAGTTTTAATTAAGATTAAATATTAATTAATCAGATTAATTTAGTGGGGGACCCACGTGTCATACTCTAATTATTCTAATTATCCAATTAATTAATTTAACTAATATATCTATTTATTTATTTAATAAAAACATTAACATTATTTTTATTTTTATTTTTACTTTTCTTTAAAAGGAGTTTGGGGCCTCCGTGTCATAGACAGCGGGGTGCGTTGGCCCCACCGGTAAGTGGCTTTAGGCCAAATACGCATTTTTACTCACAGATACATAACCAAACATTTAACGTATACCGCCATATACCGAAATACATACATACATACATACATACGTGCATCTCATACGTACAAAAGACGCAAATACAACCGTTATTTTTATTTCTCTCAAAAACTTTCATCTCCCTCTCTCTGTTAACTTAACAAAGAGTCTTATTCTCTGCTTCTCCTCTTCTCAACAGAGAAGAAAACTAACTTCAATCTCTCCTACGCGAACATCACGTCATCGGAACGGGGCGCCGTTCGTCGGAACGGAACCGGGACGGCGAGGGGAACGAGATGGTGGGAGGAGCCCGAGGAGGGGCTCACCGACGTTGACGGGAGGGCCCGGTGAAGCTGGAGTTTGCGGGAAGGGCGGAGGAGACGGCGTGGAGGCGTTCCCGGAGGCGGTGATGACGGATCCGGCGAGGAGGGGCCTCGGTGCGAGGCCCTAGCACGGCGGGGAGCTCGACCGACGCGAGGTGGTGAGGGGAGTGGAGTGGGATCTGGTGAGGAGGAGGCGTCGGAGGGACACCGCGGTGCAGGGTCCGGCCGGCGCGGGCTTCGGCCTGGGCGAGCGGAGGGAGGCCGAGGCGGGGCCACCATGGCCGGCGAGGCCCGTGCCGAGGCACCGATGGGGAGGGGCGGCCGGTGAGGGGGGGGGGCTGAGTGCGCTCAAGAGGTTAGTGGGGGATGACCGAGAGAAGGGTTACGTGGGACTTGGTGAGAGAGGGATCGTGCGGGACGGGTAAGAGCGAAGGCGCCGGTGGGGTGTTCCCGTGGCGGCGGCAGATGGGAATGGGAGGAGCTGGGGGTGCGCTAGGGTTCCCAACGCGGCTGGAGGCCTGGCCGGCTGGGCCACTAGGCCCAGTTGGGCCAGGTGTTTTTTTTAATACTGTAATATATTTATTTATTACTTTTTTCTAAATAGTTTTCTGTTTTAATTATATAGGGAGTGCAATAATTTTATAAATGCCATGTTCACTTTATAAATCATTAGGGAATCTTTATGTCTCTCCGGACATTTTCTTATCTTAAGATCCGAAAACTTCTATTGTTTTGATTTTATTTCAAACTTGAATTTGCATTGTTTGAAGCTATGCGAGATTACCAATAGTAATCCCGATGACGTGTCACCATTAGCATATGTTTAGTGTAGCTTAATTTACCGGGGCGTCACAATGTGGAACTATAATTATCAACCTTACATCTTTTGGTACTCACTCTGTGAATATGTGTAACATCACAATCGAGATACATTAGGAATAAACCATTGACCAGCGGGGCATGACCATAAAACATACCACTCATATAAATAGAACAACCATTATTCTAAGATTTAAATGAGTAGCCATCTTGCATCAAGCGAGATCCCAATACAATGTTCATGCTCAAAGTTGGTACTAAATAACAATTATTAAGGTTTAAAACTAATCCCGAAGGTAGATGTAGAGGTAGCGTGCCGACGGCGATCACATCAACCTTGGAACCATTCCCGACGCGCATCGTCACCTCATCCTTAGCCAGCCTACGCTTGTTCCGCGGTTCCTGCTTAGAGTTGCAAATGTGAGCAACAACACCGGTATCAAATACCCAGGAGCTACTACGAGGGCTAGTAAGGTACACATCAATAACAAGTATATCACATATACCTTTGACGTTGCCGGCATTCTTATCCACTAAGTACTTGGGGCAATTCCGCTTCCAGTGACCGGTTCCCTTGAAATAATAGCATTCAGTCTTAGGTTTGGGTCCTTTCATTGGCTTCTTCCTGGCAACTGGTTTACCGGGCGCGGCAACTACTTTGCCGTCTTTCTTGAAGTTCTTTTTACCTTTGCCTTTCTTGAAACCGGTGGTGTCTTATTCACCATCAACACTAGATGTTCTTTCTTGATTTCTACCTCCGTAGATTTCAGCATTGAATACAACTCGGGAATAGTCTTTTCCATCCCTTGCATGTTGTAATTCATCACAAAGCCTTTATAGCTAGGTAGAAGTGACTGGAGGATTGTGACAATGACTGCATCATCCGGAAGTTCAACTCCCAACTGAGTCAAGCAGTTGTGCAACCCAGACATTCTGAGTATGTGCTCACTGGAATAACTATTCTCCTCCATCTTACAGCTAAAGAACTTGTTGGAGACTTCATATCTCTCGACACGGGCATGAGCTTGAAAAAATTTACAGCTCCTCGAACATCTCATATGCTCCGTGTTTCTCAAAACGCCTTTGGAGCCCCGGTTCTAAACTGTAAAGCATGACGCACTGAACCAGAGAGTAGTCATCACTCTGTGACTGCCAGGCGATCCTAACATCCTGGTCTGCCACGAGAACGGAGGATCGCCTAGCGGTGCATTAAGGACATATGCCTTCTTGGAAGCACTGAGGATGAGCTTTAAGTTACGAGCCCAATCCGCATAGTTGCTCCCATCATCTTTCAGCTTGGTTTTCTCTAGGAACGCGTTGAAGTTGAATGATACATTTGCGTTGGCCATTGGATCTACAATATTTGTATAGACAATTTGAGACTAAGTTCATGATAATTAAGTTCATCTAATCAAATTACTAATGAACTCCCACTTAGATAGACATCTCTCTCGTCATCCAAGTGTTACATGATCCACGTCGAGTAGCCCGTGTCCGATGATCACGTGAGACGGACTAGTCATCAATGGTGAGCATCTCCATGCTGACTGTATCAACCATACAACTCATGTTCGATCTTTCGGTCTCCCGTATTCGAGGTCATGTCTGTACAGGCTAGCCTCGTCGAGTCAACCTAAGTGTTTTGCGTGTGTAAACTGGCTCACACCCGTTGTATGCGAATGTTAGAATGTATCACACCCGATCATCACGTGGTGCTCCGAGACAACGATCCTTCGCAACGGTGCACACTTAGGGGAGGGATCATCTTATATTTGCTACCATCGTCTAAGGAATAAGATGAAAAACATGATAAACATCACATGCAATCATATAGTGACATGATATGGCCAATATCATCTTGCTCCTTTGATCTCCATCTTCGGGGCACCATGAGCATCATTGTCACCGACATGACACCATGATCTCCATCATTGTGTCTCCGTGAAGTCATCACGCCAACTATTACTTCTACTACTATAGCTAACGTTTAGCAATAAATTAAAGTAATTACATGGCGTTGCATCTCATACAGTAAATTAAAACAACTCATATGGATCCTACCGGTTGTCATACTCATCTACATGCAAGTCGTGAATCCTATTACAAGAACATAATCAATCTCATACATCACATATGTAACATCACATCCTTTAGGCCATATCACATCACATAGCATACCCTAGAAAAACAAGTTAGACGTTCTCTAATTGTTGTTGCAAGTTTTACGTGGCTGATTAGGGTTTCTAGCAAGAACTCTTCTTACCTACGTGACAGCCACAACGTTGATATGCCAATGCTATTTACCCTTCATAAGGACCCTCTTCATCGAATCCGATCCGACTAAAGTGGGAGAGACAAACACCCGCTATCCACCTTATGCAACAAGTGTATGTCGGTCGGTGGAACCAGTCTCACGTAAGAGTACGTGTAAAGTCAGTCCGGGCCGCTTCATCCCACAATGCCGCCGAATCAAGATAAGAGTAGTAACAACAACCAATTGACAAAATCAGCGCCCACAACTTTTTGTGTTCTACTCGTGCATAGAATCTACGCATAGAACCTTGGCTCGGATGCCACTGTTGGGGAACGTAGTAATTTCAAAAAAAATCCTACATCATGCAAGGATCTATCTATGGAGAAACCAACAACAAGCAAAGGGGTCGAGCATCTTCATACCTTTGAATATCACTAAATGGAAGCGTTGCTAGCACGGGGTCGATGGAGTCGTACTCGCAGTGATTCAGATCGCGGTGGATTTCGATCAATGCACCGAACAACAGTGCCTCCTCATTCAACACACGTGCAGCCCGGTGACGTCTCCAACTCCTTGATCCAGCAAGGAGGTAGGAGAGGTGGAGGGAGGGCTCCGGCAGCACGATGGCATGGTGATGGTGGAGCTGCGTGGTACTCCGACAGGGCTTCGCCAAGCACTACGGAGGACAAGGAGGACGAGGCGTAGGGCTGCGTCGAGAGAGAGAGAGAAGTCGTGTCTCAAATCAGCCCCAAACCCTCCACTATTTATAGGAGGAGAGCGAGAGGGTGCCCACCCATAGGGTTATCCACCCTAAGGGGTGCGGCAGCCCATCTAGGGCAAGGGGCGACGACCAAGAGGTGGAGGGAGTGGCGCCCTAGGGTGGGCAAGCCCACAACGCCTAGGGTTAGCCTACCTACCCTCTTCTTGCGCATTGGGCTGCTGGTGGTGGCACACCAGCCCACATATGGGCTGGTTCCCATCCACCTTTTGGCCCATATACCCCTTTAAGGCTGGTGGCCCTTCTCGGTGGACCCTCGGAACCCTTTCGCTGGTCCCGGTACATTACCAATGTCGCCCGAAACACTTCCGGCGATCAAATCCTCACTTCCTATATATGATTCTTTACCTCCGGACCATTCTGGAACTCCTCGTGACATCCGGGATCTCATCCGGGACTCAGAACAACCTTCGGTAACCATGTACACTATTCCTATATAACCCTAGCGTCATCGAACCTTAAGTGTGTAGACCCTACGGGTTCGGGATGCATGCAGACATGACCAAGACACCTCTCCGGTCAATAGCCAGTAGCGGGGTCTGGATATCCATGTTGGTCCCCACATGTTCCACGATGATCTCATCGGATTAACCACAATGTCGGGGATTCGATTAATCCCGTATGCAATTCCCTTTGTTTACCGGTATGATACTTGCCCGAGATTCGATCATCGGTATCCCTATACTTTGTTCAATGTCATTACCGGAAAGACTCTTTACTCGTTCCACAACACATCATCCCATGACAAGCTCCTTAGTCACATTGAGCTCATTATGATGATGCATTATCGAGTGGGCCCAGAGATACCTCTCTGTCACACGGAGTGACAAATTCCAGTCTCGATTCATACAACCCAACAGACACTTCAGGAGATACCTGTAGTGCAGCTTTATAATCACCCTGTTACATTGTGACGTTTGATACACCCAAATCACTCCTATGGTATTCGGGAGTTGCACAATCTCATGGTCTAAGGAAATGATACTTGACATTAGAAAAGCTTTAGCAGACGAACAACGTGCTCTAATGCTATGCTTAGGATTGGGTCTTGTCCATCACATCATTCCCCAATGATGTGATCCCGTTATCAATGACATCCAATATCCACGATCAGGAAACCATGATCATCTATTGATCAACGGGCTAGGCAACTAGAAGCTCACTAGGGACACATTGGGATCTATATATTCACACATGTATTACGGTTTTCGGTTAATACAATTATAGCCTGAATAATAGACAATTATCATGAACCAGGAAATATAATAATAACCACTTTATTATTGCCTCTAGGGCATATTTCCAACATTTTCGTGGGTTGGGTGGGCATTTCGCCGCGCCCCGCAAAACAATTTACGGGTCGGACGTGTCTGTGGGGTCTGGTCGGGCAACATTTGACGTCCCAGCCCGTATTTTGGCGGTTATTTTGCATGTCAGGGCATTATACAGGGTCTGCTAGAGATGCTCTAATTTGGTTGCCCACATCTAGGGTGCATGTAGGAGGAATCAATATTGATCCATAGTTTGATTGCCTAGTGTGCACTGGACACATAAATTACACGTTGTTTGGTTGCAATTTGAATAAAGTGTTATCATCTTCTCAATGGTGATGACCTTATCACACACGATTTAAATATAATTTTAGTCTTCTTCTTCTTTTGAAACATCACGCAATGGAGGGGGCGTGGAGGGGGATGCTCCCCACCTGAACATATTTCAAATTATCCAACAAGGACCAGTTTAGGAGAGATGAGAGGAGATAAAACCCGCCCATACGGGTGCGGATTTTTTTGTTTCACCTTTCGGAGACGATGGAACCCTAGGGTGAGATAAGAGATTACAACGTGGATTACATCAAATGAGGTTTGGATAATCCTTCGAAAAGTCATGGCATTTCGTTCAACCCAAAATTTCCAAAGAACTAACAAAAAGAAGAAAAGGGCAAACCAATCGCGGAAGGCTTGGATGACGGGGCATGCTCCATAAATCCTATAGAGGCGAGTAACATGGCTGAAGACATAGTGCTTTTCATATGAAAACTGATGCGGAGCAAGAGAATGACAGGTAAGCCCGGTCCTCCTAAGCGGCATTGTAGCAAGGGAAAGATGATAATGCATTGATGGTCTTGCGGTGCAAATTAGCTTGAGTGTTAAGCTTGTCCAGGTAGAATAACCATACAAAGATTTGAACCATGCTAGGAACGTTATAGTCCCGATATGAGCAAGTTTCAACCCGACAACTGTGAAGCAAGGGCATCATACGCACCATTTGTGGAGAAGGGGGCCCTGTTGAGTATTGATCGTTCGTCCGGCGCTTTTAGAGGATCACATCCCGCAACAAAAATCTCAAAGCAGCCAATTCATTAGAAGCGGTTAACATCAGTCACTTGCGTAAGCCTACATCAATCCCATTCATCACTAAATTTTTAGCAAGAGTATTTGGCTTTATGTAGCATGAAAACAAGGTTGGGAATGTTGTGAAGATTGGCTCTGGAAATAGCCATCGACCTAACCAAAAGAAAATGAATGTACCGCCTCGTATTCTAACCTGTGAAATCTTTCTAAGGATGTAAAGGTGTTTAAAAATAATGTTGCCAAGAAAATAGGTATTTTACCTAGACCAATGTGCGGGGAAGGGATTAAGAATCCAATCCTTGCATGACAATAAGAGGTGAACGTAAGAATTTGAATACACACAAATTTGGATGGCCAGCATGCACATAAATGTTTGTAGATGGATAAATTGTGTGATCTTGCAGTCAATGTAGGAGATGTCATGATAGAATGCGCGGGCATGAACTTGGAAAAGGTATGTGTTGACTGTCAACAATGGTGGTCGGTTATTCGATCGATGCAGATGGCGAAGGCGACGGTGACGGTGTGATCCTTCCCAAGACAAGAATAGAAGGCTGAGCAAAGCTTGCACCACCTCCATTCTACTCCCGTACCACGCTGCCCATAGTGGCGGCTTTTTAAAATTCCATGGACAACTCATGCGAGGTCCTTTTATCTAGTCAAGTGCACAACTCGCATGTAAGAACCATCTCATCTCCCAAGCATAAATTCACTCAATTACTACCAATTTTTTGGAGGCAAAACTAGTGCAGCACTAACCTTATTCTTCTTCTTGCTTAATGAAATTGTGGCAGAGCTTTGGCCTTTTCAATCAAAGATAAAAAAGTTTGACAACTGAAAGTAACCGGTAATTTGTTTTCCGCATTCGTGTGCAGATAGAGGGGCGAGTCCACGGACACGCATGCAAAATGACGACATCCAACCATAGGCGCATACATTTTGGCAAAAAATCAAACCAACTTGAGAAATTTGTACAAACACGACGGAATTTCATGCAAACATGACGGATTTCATACAAACACATTTCGAATATATTTTAACTAAAAACATAAAACTATATGCACATGTCGGGCGCTACACTAGTCTATACGATCGGCCACAAGGGTGTTGAAAATATGCCCTAGAGGCAATAATAAATTGTTTATTATCATATTTCCTTGTTCATGATAATCATTTATTATCCATGCTATAATTGTATTGATTGGAAACTCAGATGCATGTGTCGATACATAGACATCACAGTGTCTCTAGTGAGCCTCTATTAGACTAGCTCGTTAGTCACAGATGGTTAAGGTTTTCTAACCATAGAGATGAGTTGTTATTTGATAACGGGATCAGATCATTAGGAGAATGATGTGATCGACAAGACCCAATCGTAAGCATAACATTTGATCACTAAGTTTATTGCTATTGCTTTCTACATGTCATCACTAAGTTTATTGCTATTGCTTTCTACATGTCAAGTGTCTGTTCCTAAGACCATGAGATCAAGCACCTCCCAGACACCGGTGGAATGCCTTGTATGTATCAAACATTACTTCATAACTCCGTGATCATAAAGATGCTCTAGAGGTATGTCCGAGGGTGTCTGTTGGGTTGGCATAGATCAAGACTGGCATTTGTCACTCCGTATGATAGAGAGGTATCTCTAGTCCCTCTCGGCAATACAACATCAAAAGAAGCTTGAAACCAACATAACTAAGGAGTTAGTCATGGGATCTTGTATTACGGAACGATTAAGGAGATTTTCCGATAATGAGAGTGAACTAAGTATGGAGATACCGATGATCGAATCTCGGGCAAGTAACATACCGCTGGAATCAATATTGGAATCCAGGTCCCGCTATTGTCTATTGACCGTAGAGGTGTCTCGGTCATGTGTGCATAGTTCTCGAACCCATAGGGTCCGCACGCTTAACGTTCTATGATGATATAGTATTGTTGAGTTATATATGTTGGTAACTGAATGTTGTTCAGATTCCCAGATAAGATCTCGGACATGACGAGGAGCTTCGGAATGATCTGGAGGTAAACATTCATATATAGGAAGTTCCTTTTTGGTCATCGAAAAAAAATCGAGCATCACCGGCAAAGTACCGGGAGTGTCAGAAGGGTTCTTGGGTCCTCCGGAAGGGGCCCACCTACCCCAGAGGGGCTACATGGGCTGAGCAGGGTGTGCACCATACCCTAGTGAGCTGGGAGCCTCTCCCAACCTAGGCCCATGCGGCTAGGCAGGTGGAGGGCAAGCCCTAGGGGGTGGCGCCACCCTTTCTTGGGTGGCAAGACAACACTTGTTCGCCTCCCCACCCCTAGAGGAAACCCTACGGCCAACCCCCTCCTCCCTTCCCCCTATATATGAGAGGAGAGGGAGGGCATCCACACACCAAGCCTTTGGTGGCGCCCTCCCTCTCTCTAGATTATTTTTCTCCTCCGTCACGTCTGCGGAAGTGCTTGGTGAAGCCCTATTGAGATTGCACCACCACCACCGTGGTGACACCGTCGTGTTGCCGGAGAACTCTTCTACTACTCTGTGCTCACTCGTTGGATCGAGGAGGAAGAGACATCATCGAGTTGTACATGTGCTAAATGCGGAGGTGTCGTCCGTTCAGAGCTTGATCAAGACGAATTGTGATTGGATCGCGAAGACGTATGACTACATCAACCGTGTTTCATAACGCTTCCGCTTAGAAATCTACAAGGGTGTGCAGATGCACTCCCCCACTCGTATGTATACATCTCCTTAGATAGATCTTGGGTGTTCGTAGGAAAAAAATTTGTTTCCCATGCAATGTTCCCCATCAGTGGCATCATGACCTAGGTCTATGTGTAGATGATATGCACGAGTAGAACACAAAGTGTTTGTGGGCATTGATGTTCAGATTGCTTACCTCCTCAGTCTTATTTTGATTCAGTGGTATTGTGTGATGAAGCATCTTGGACCAACCTTACTTGTACATGCACAAGAGAACGGTTCCACCAACTGACATATAACTTGGTTGCGTAAAGGTGGGTGGCGGTTGTGTGTTTCTCCCTCTTTAGTTGAATCAGATTCGATAAAAGCGGTCCTTGTAGAAGGTTGAATAACAACTTGAATATCCCCGTTGTGTCTTTGCGTAGGTAAGAACGATTCTTGCTAGTTGCCCATAGCAGCCATGTAAAACTTGCAACAACAAAGTAGAGGACGCCTAACTTATTTTTGCAATGCATGTTGTGATGTGATATGGCCAAAGACGTGATTTCATATATGTGATTTATGAGATGAACATGTTTTGTATAGTTATCATGACTTGCATGTCAATGAGTATGGAAACCAGAAGGAGCCATAGGGTTCTCTATAATTTATTTGTGACATTTGCTTCACTCTATCACTATGAGTTAGCAATAGTTTTAGAAGCAATAGTTGGCGCGATAACCACATGATGACACGATAATGGAGATCATGGTGTCATCTTCGCAACGATGGAGATCATACCGGTGCTTTGGAGATGGAGATCAAAATCACAAGATGATGATGGCAATATCACGTCACATTTATGATTTGCATGTGATGTTTATATTTTATGCATCTTATTTTCCTTGGGACGATGGTAGCATTATAAGACTATTCCTCACTAAAATTTCAAGATAAAATTGTGTTCTCCCCAAGTGTGCACCATTGCGGACGTTCGTCGTTTCGAAGCACCTCGTGATGATCGGGTGTGATAGACTCTATGTTCGCATACAACGGGTGTAAGCCAGTTTTGCACATGCAAGACACTTGGGTTAAACTTGATGAGCCTAGAATGTACAGACATGGCCTCGGCAGACACGAGACCGAAAGGTCGAACATGATTCATATAGTAGATATGATCACCATGGAGATGTTCACTATTGAAACCACCTCATCTCACGTGATGATTGGACTTGGGTTGGTGGATTTGGATCATGTCACACTCACACAACCCGAGGGACGTTGATATGGATGGGATTTAGTTAGTAATATGATTAATTGAAATCATTATCATGAACATAGTCTAAATATGTCTTTGCAAATTATGTTGTAGATCAATGGCTCAGGCAGTACCTCCCGTGAAATTTAATGTGTTCCTCGAGCAAGCTAAGATGAAAGATGATGGAAGTAACTATGTGGACTGGGTCAATAATCTGAGGATTATCCTCATGCAAAAGGGTTATGTCCTTGATGCAACGCTTGAGGCACCACCCCCTCCGGTGTCGTCTACAGTTGTAGTGAATGACTGTCATGCGCGTGCTGATGTCTACTCTATACTTCAGTGTGCCATGTTGTACGTCTTAGAATCGGCACTTCAAAAGCGTTTTGAACACCATGAAGCATATGAGATGTTCCAGGAGTTGAAGTTAGTATTTCAAGTAAATGCCCAGATCGAGATGTACGATACCTCCGATAAATTCTTCTCCTGCAAGAAGGAGGAGAATAGTTTTGTCAGTGAGCACATACTCAAAATGTCTGGGCACTACAACCGCTTTAATTAGTTAGGAGTTGAGCTTCCGTGTGAGACGGTAACTAAGAGTTCTCATGTCACTGCCACCTAGCTACAATGGCTTCGTAATGAACTATAATATGCAAGAGATGAACTAGTCAATATCCGAGCTATTAGCGATGCTGAAAGTCGCGGAAGTAGAAATCAAGAAGGAGCATCAAGTGTTGATGGTGGGTAAAACCACTAGTTTCAAGAAAGTCAAGGGCAAGAAGGGAAACTTCAAGGAGAACGGCAAGCCAGTTGCCGCTCCCGTGAGGAGACCCAAGGCTGACCCAAGCCTGAGACTGATTGCTTCTATTGCAAGGGTAGTGGCCACTCGAAGCAGAATTGCCCCAAGTATCTGGCCGATAAGAAGGTTGGCAACGTCAACAAAGGTATATTTGATATACATGTTATTTATGTGTACCTTACTAGATCTCGTAGTAGTGCCTCAGTATTTGATACCAGTTCGGTTGCTCATATTTGTAACTTGAAATATGAACTACAGAATAAACGGAGGCTGGCAAAGGACGAAGTGATGATGCACATCGGAAATGATTCCAAGGTTGATCGTCATCGGCATGCTCGCTCTTAGATTACCACGGGGATTAGTTTTAAACCTATATAATTGTTATTTGGTGCCCGCATTGAGCATGGACATTATATCTGGATCTTGTTACTTGCGAGACGATTATTCATTTAAATCAGAGAATAAAGGTTGTTCTATTTTTATGAGTAACATCTTTTATGGTCATGCACATAATGTGAATGGTTTATTCTTGTTGAATCTCGATAGTAGTGATACACATGTTCATAACATTGATGCCAAAATATGCAAAGTTAATAATGATAGTACCACTTTCTTGTAGCAGTGTCGCTTAGGTCATATTGGTGTAAAACACATGAAGAAGCTCCATGTTGATGGACTTTTGGAATCACTCGATTTTTAATCGCTTAATACATGTGAACCATGCCTCATGGGCAAGATGAGGAAAACCCCGTTTTCCGGAACAATGCAATGGGCAAGTAACTTGTTGGAAATTATACATACTGATGTGTGTGGTCCAATGAGTATTGAAGCGTGCAATAGATATTGTTATTTTCTTACTTTTACTGATGATTTGAGTATATATGGATATATTTACTTAATGAAGCACAAGTGTCAAACGTTTGAAAAATTCCAGCAATTTCAGAGTGAAGTTGAGAATCATCATAACCAGAAGATAAAGTTTCTGCGATCTCATCGTGGAGGAGAATATCTGAGTTATGAGTTTGGTATACATTTTAGATAATGTGTAATTGTTTCAGAGCTCACGCCACCCGGAACACCACAATGTAATGGTGTGTACGAATGTCGTCATCGTACCCTACTGGATATGGTGCATTCTATGATGTCTCTTACCAATTTGCCACTATCATTTTGGGGTTATGCATTAGAGACGGCTCCATTCATTTTAAATAGGGAACCATCTAAATCCGTTGAGACGACACCTTATGAATTATGGTTTGGAATAACCAAAGTTGTCGTTTCTTAAAGTTTGGGGCTGCGAGGCTTCTATTAAAAGGCTTCAGCCTGATAAGCTCAAACCCAAAGCGGAGTAGTGCGTCTCCATAGGATACCCTAAGGAAACAATTGGTCATACCTTATGAAAGGACGTGGATGTCGCCTAGAGGGGGTGAATAGGTGCTTTAAAATAATTATGGTTTAGGCTTGAACAAATGCGGAATAAAACTAATGTTTAATTTGTTAAGCACAAAAACTAAAATAACTAGGCTCACCTATGTGCACCAACAACTTATGCTAAGAAAGATAAACAACTAAGTGATAGCAAGATATATAACTAGAAACAATATGGCTATCACAAAGTAAAGTGCATAAGTAAAAGGCTCGGGTAAGAGATAACCGAGGCACGCTGAGACGACGATGTAGCCCGAAGTTCACACCCCTGCGGATGCTAATCTCCATTTGGAGTGGTGTGGAGGCAGAATGCTCCCCAACATGTCACTAAGGCCACTGTAATCTCCTCACACCCTCGCACAATGCAAGATGTTGTGATTACACTAAGGGCCCCTTGAGGGTGGTCACGAAACCTGTACAAACAAGGTTGGGGGAATCTCCACAACTTAATTGGAGGCGCCCAACAAAACCAAGAAGCTTCACCACTATGGCATATGGCTTCGAGGTGACCACAAATCCTCGAGGCAATCTTCACAACTTAATTAGAGACCTCGGTGCTTGCCCGGAGCTTTACACCACAATGATAGAGCTCCGAGGCACCACCAAGGTTCTAGGACACCAAAGCATCCACGAAGAATAGTCTCTAGGGTACCAAGTACCAAAGGGCAATAAGCTTCTCAACTTTCCACTTCCACGTATCACCGTGGAGAACTAAAACTGATGCAACTAATGCAATGGCAAGAACACACGGAGTGGTCAAATACCTCACACTCAAATCCCTCCACAACAACAAAAGCTATGGAGGAATATGAAAGGAAGAACAAGGGGCTCACAAAGAACTCTAAGATCAAGATCCAAGGGGTTCCCCTCACATAGAGGAGAAAATGATTGGTGGAGATGTGGATCAAGATCTGCTCTCTCTTTTCCCTCAAGAACTAGCAAGAATCATTGGATGGATTGAGAGTTAGAAAGATCTAAGAAGGTCAACAATGGGGGAAAACACAAGATGGAAGGATTGGGAACCATTGGGGAAGAAGACCACCTTAAATAGGTCCCTACAAATCTGACCGTTACAACCGTTTTTACAGGCAGCGGTACAACCGGTTGTTAGGGCGCTACAATTGGCCAGCCTTAATTAGCGGAACAATCGGCCAGCTACCGCTCAACAACGGGTCCAAAATAGAGACTTGGCCCGAGGTTCCACCTGCCACGGCCACTCGACGTGGCTATGTCCCAAGCGGTACAACCGCTTGGAACACCGGTAGTACTGCTATACTTAATTTAGCGGCACAACCGGGCCACCACCACCCAAGTACCGCAGGTACACACAGCCGTGTCCGGTTGTGGACCGGTACAACCGCCTAGAGGTTCAGAAGTACAACCGCCCTAGGAAGTGGTACAACCGCTGGAAGAAAACATGATATCAGAAGTGCCATAACTTTCTCAAATGAACTTCGAATTGAGCAAACTCAAGCTTGTTGGATTTAGGACGACAAGAGCTATCCAACAACAGTTATGAAAATCTTAAGAACATGCAGTTATGAAAATGCAAATGATATAGAGATGTGAAACCTCTATGAATCAAGAACCGAAAAAAACTCCCAACATCGAAAACATTATAGAAGATGCATATGGACTCCGTTTTCGATGAACTCGAGCTTGTCATGAAGATGACCATAAGCTCTACATCTCACAAAGATAAACACCAAACAGGAACCAACAAATGTGATGCAAGGATGCAAACGGTTTGATCTCTCAACGGACTATACGATCAAGCTACTCACTTCAGAGCCCCCCCCCCCTTGACAGTACGACAATCTATCCTAAAATAGAAAAACCTATCAAGGGCAAACCCATACCCTGCACATGGTCCACTTGACCTAGATGATGACAATATTGACTTCCTCAAGATGGACCACCTTTCATGATTGCGTTGGCTTGATGAAGACTAGTTGATTTCTCCCCCGTACTCACTATGGGCGAGCCACTCTTCAGCACATCTTCACAAGTCCATTGCCACCACAATGGACGGCAAGATTCAAGCATGATATCTTCGTGATGCTCCACTTGAACTTGCACACCACAATCTTGATGATGATCACCACTTGATGTCATCCTTTATGGGTTGAATGGGATCTTCCTCTTGACGCAAACCCATGGAAACACACCTAACCCCACATAGAACTCTCACGAAGACCATGGGTTAGTACACAAAAGCGTAATGAACAATGCTTACCATACCATGGGATCACTTGGTCCCTCTCGGTACATCTTGTACGCTTCGTCTGTTTATCAACTTAATTTAATCTTTGACTTAGTCTTGATTAACCTTATGTCTTTATGACCATTATTTGGACAATACCTAATACGTCCATTTTGCATCATGATTTCATGTTGATATTTATCGCTTTATGGGCTATTATTACACTTCACGGTACAATACTTATGTCTTTTCTCTCTTATTTTGCAAGGTTTACATGAAGAGGGAGAATGCCTGCACTTGGAATTCTGGCCTGAAAAAGGAGCAAGTTTGAGATACCTATTCTGCGCAACTCCAAAAGCCGTGGAAATCAACAAGGATTTATTTTGGAATTTATAAAAAATACTGGGACGAAGAAGTACCAGAGGGGAGCCAGCGGGAGGCCACAAGCCTGCTAGG
Organism: Hordeum vulgare subsp. vulgare; assembly: GCF_904849725.1. Taxonomy (NCBI): domain Eukaryota; kingdom Viridiplantae; phylum Streptophyta; class Magnoliopsida; order Poales; family Poaceae; genus Hordeum; species Hordeum vulgare. Next base: position 257,479,334 of record NC_058524.1, on the reverse strand, counting down.
CGAAGCCTACCCCCTGGCCGTGCCTAGGGGGCTTGTGGTCTCCCTGCTGGCCCTCTGGCCCCCTCTTTTGCTATAAGGAGGGTTTCATTCCAGAAAAAATCAAGAGGAGGCTTTAGGGAGGAATTGCCGCCGCCACGTGGCCGAACTTGAGCAAAACCAATCTAGAGCTCCGGCAGGGTCGTCCTGCCGGGGAAACTTCCCTTCTGGATGGGGAAATCGTCGACATCGTCGTCACCAACACTCCTCTCATCGGAGGGGACTCATCACCATCAACATCTTCATCAGCACCATCTCATCTCAAAACCCTAGTTCATCTCTTGTAACCAATCTCCGTCTCGCGACTCCGATTGGTACTTGTAAGGTTGCTAGTAGTGTTAATTACTCTTTGTAGTTGATGCTAGTTGGATTACTTGGTGGAAGATTATATGTTCAGATCCTTGATGCTACTCATTACCTCTCTGTTCATGAATATGATTATGCTTTGTGAGTAGTTACTTTTGTTCCTGGGGACATGAGATAAGTCATGCTATAAGTAGTCATGTGAATTTGGTATTCGTTCGATATTTTTGATGTGTTGTATGTTGTCTCTTCATAACACTTCATAACACTTCACCATTATTTGGGCCTAGAGGAAGGCATTGGGAATTAGTAAGTGGATGACGGGTTGCTAGAGTGACAGAAGCTTAAACCCTAGTTTATGTGTTGCTTCGTAAGGGGCTGATTTGGATCCACTAGTTTAATGCTATGGTTAGAATTTGTCTTAATTCTTCTTTCGTAGTTGTGGATGCTTGTGAGAGGGGTTAGTAATAAGTGGGATGCTTGTCCAAGTAAGGGCAGTACCCAAGCATCGGTCCACCCACATATCAAACTATCAAAGTAGCGAACGTGAATCATATGAACATGACGAAAACTAGCTTGACAGAAATTCCCATGTGTCCTCGGGAGCGCTTTACCTCCTATAAGACTTTGTCCAGGCTTATCCCTTGCTACAAAAGGGATTGGGCCACTTTGCTGCACCGTTGTTACTTTTGTTACTTGCTACTTGCTGCGAATCATCTTGTCACACAACTATTTGTTGCCGATAATTTCAGTGCTTGCAGAGAATACCTTGTTGAAAACCACTTGTTAGATCCTTTGGCTCCTCGTTGGGTTCGACACTCTTACTTATCGAAAGGACTACGATAGATACCCTATACTTGTGGGTCATAAATACCCTGTATACCACGTTGGTCATCATATAAACTCCTTGAAACCAACAAATGGACTTCAAGAAGTGCATATGGACAAATCTACAAATATAACTTAAGGCAACCATTAGTCCATAGGAATTGTAATCAATTGCCAAAACCACATATGGAGAAATATGCTCTAACACCTTCTATTTCATATCCGAAGGCAAAGTATTTGTTGTTAATCATGTATCCTTTCTGGAGAAGGAGTTTCTCTCGAAAGAATTGAGTGGGAGGAAGGTAGAACTTGATGAGGTTACTGAACCGTCACTTCAATTAGAGAGTACCACGACACAGAAAGTTGTTTCTGTGACACCTACACCAATTAAATAGGAAGCTAAGGATGATGATCTTGAAGCTTCAGATCAAGTCACTACTAAACCTCTTAGGTCGACAAGGACATGTACTGCTCCTGAGTGGTACGGTAATCCTGTCTTGAAGGTCATGTTGTTGGACAACGGTGAACCTACGAGCTATGGAGAAGCGATGGTGGGCCAGGATACAAAGAATGGCTAGAGGCCATGAAATCTGAGATTGGGTCCATGTATGAGAACAAAGTATGAACTTTGGAAGTAATACCTGATGATCGTAAGTCTATTCAGAACAAATGGATCTTCAAGAAAAAGATGAACGCGGATAGTAATGTCGCCGTCTATAAAACACGACTTGTTGCAAAAGGGTTTTCACAAGTTCAAGGAGTTGACTACGATGAGACTTTCTCAGGTGTAGCGATGCTGAAGTCCTTCAGGATTATGTTAGCAATAGCTGCATTTTTTATTATGAAATCTGCCACATGGATGTCAAGACAATGTTCCTTAATGGTTTCTGATGACCCACAAGTATAGGGGATCAATCGTAGTCCTATCGATAAGTAAGAGTGTCGAACCCAACGAGGAGCAGAAGGCTCTGATAAACGGTTTTCAGCAAGGTAATAACTACAAGCACTGAAAGTAGCGGTAACAAGTGATGGTGTAGTGAGGTGAAACGTAGCAAGCGAAAAGTAACAAGTAACAAGTAGTAGCAATGGTGCAGCAAGTGGCCCAATCCCTTTTGTAGCAAGGGACAAGCCTGAACAAAGTCTTATAGGAGGAAAAACGCTCCCGAGGACACACTGGAATTTCTGTCATGCTAGTTTCATCATGTTCATATGATTCGCGTTCGTTACTTTGATAGTTTGATATGTGGGTGGACCGGCGCTTGGGTACTGCCCTTACTTGGACTAGCATCCCACCTATGATTAACCCCTCTCGCAAGCATCCGCAACTACGAAAGAAGAATTAAGACAATGTCTAACCATAGCATTAAACTAGTGGATCCAAATCAGCCCCTTATGAAGCAACGCATAGACTGGGGTTTAAGCTTCTATCACTCCAGCAACCCATCATCTACTTACTACTTCCCAATGCCTTCCTCTAGTCCCAAATATGGTGAAGTGTTATGTAGTCGACGTTCACATAACACCACTAGAGGAAAAGACAACATACAGCATATCAAAATACCGAACGAATACCAAATTCACATGACTATTATTAACATGACTTATCCCATGTCCTCAGGAACAAAAGTAACTACTCACAAAGCATAATCATAATCATGATCAAAGGTGTAATGATCAGCATCAAGGATCTGAACATAAACTCTTCCACCAAGTAATCCAACTAGCATCAACTACAAAGAGTAATCAACACTACTAGCAACCTTAAAAGTACCAATCGGAGTCGCGAGACGGAGATTGGTTACAAGAGATGAACTAGGGATTGGAGAGGAGATGGTGCCGATGAAGATGTTGATGAAGATGCCTCCCATCTGACGAGAGGAGTGTTGGTGATGACGATGGCGACGATTTCCCCCTCCTGGAGGGAAGTTTCCCTGGCAAGATCGTCCTGCCGGAGCTCTAGATTGGATTATCTCAAGTTCCGCCTCGTGGCGGCGGCGAAACCACGAAAAAGCTCCCGCTTGATTTTTTCTGGAATGAAACCCTTCATATAGCAAAAGAGGGGGGGCAGTGGGCCGTCAGGGAGCCGACAAGCCGTGTAGCCACCACCAGGGGGGTGGCGGCTACCAGGCTTGTGGCGCTCTGGTTGCTCCCCTCTGGTACTTCTTTCGCCCAGTATTTTTTATATAATCCCAAAAAATTCCACGTAAGTTTTCAGGGCATTTGGAGTTGTGCAGAATAGTGGACTAAGATTTGCTCCTTTTCCAGTCCAGAATTCCAGCTGCCTGAATTCTCCCTCTTCAAATAAACCTTGCAAAAGAAGAGAGAAAAGGCATAAATATGGTACCACAAAGTAATATAACAACCCATAAAGGAATAAATATCAACATGAAAGCATGATGCAAAATGGACGTATCAACTCCCCCAAGCTTAGACCTTGCTTGTCCTCAAGCGAAAACCAAGTTCCATAAACATGTCCACATGTTTAGGGACGAAGATGTTGATAAAACATAATACGAACATGAGGGCATCATGGTCACACCTAGAACAGCAATACATCATAAAGATTCTTATGGGAAAGTAACAATTCCTTCACAAAGCAAAGTATGAAGCAAAAACCTTACCGAGAAGTAACCAACAATAGTCCAAAGTCATTGAAGCAATTGCAATTTATCATAACATCAGAAAGAGTCAAATAAGAGCTTGTAAGGCAAACCCACATACTCAATCATCTCTTTTGTTTTCCACAATTGTTACAACTCACGTGGTACTCATGGTGTCAAAGTTTCAGCTGGACACAGAGGAAGATAGGGGCTTATAGTTTTGCCTCCCAACGATTTACCTCAAGAGTAAAGTCAACAATAATAAAGCATAAGTACTCAACTCCAAGTTGATATATGAATATAGATCTTTCCCAAGCATGTGACGGTAGCCAAGACAAAGGCAAAAATAGGGAATTTGTGAATATCACCATGACTCTTACAAGGGCAAAAAGTAAAGGTACAAGATACGCCCTTCGCAGAGGGAAGCAGAGGTTGTCATGCACTTTTGAGGTTTGAATGCGTGTCCTCTTAGTGCGGAGGAACGTCACTTTATATTGCCTCCTGTGATAAAGAACTTTATTATGCAGTCTGTCGCTTTTATGTCTTCCTCATCACAGGTTCGTACAAATCTTATTTTCCACACACTAATAGATCAAACATATTAGAGATAAATTTTTATTGCTTGCACCAATGAAAACTTACTTGAAGGATCTTATTCAATCAATAGGTAGGTATGGTGGACTCTCATGGCAAAACTGGGTTGAAGGTTTATGGATGCACAAGTAGTATCTCTACTTGGTGCGGGAGTTTTGGCCAATATGAGGTGTTAGCAATCGTCACATGCTAAGGGATCTCAAATCGTATAACATTGTTTGGAACCAACCAAACACAATTCATTATGTTGTCTTCCTTGTCCAACCTCTACTCCTAAGAATGTAATAGTTTGGTGAGTGCTCACAATTGTAAAAAGTGTCTAAGATGATACATTTATATGTGAACCTCTCTTTCCTTATTACTTCTTATCAATTGCAACAATGACTGAGGTCTATGTTGATTTATTCTCAACAAGTTTCAATCATCATACGTGTCATATGTGAAGTTATCACTTTCCATAAGATCGTCTCATGATCTTTCATGCTATCATTCTTTTCATACTTTTGATCACGACATAAAGCAAAGCCCTTGACTAAGATACTCTTTATTATATAGCTCGTAAGCTCGAATACATCGGGGGAGAGACAAAAGCAAAAGACTCAAACTAAACACTAAAGACTTATTCCTCTAAGAGAAGAAATAAAAACTGAAAAGGAAAGAACTAAAACAAAGGTAAAAGCAAAAGATATAAAGGTGATACGATACCAGGGCAACTCCCCCAAGCTTGGCAGAAGCTAAGGGGATTGCCCATACCAATGCTTAGTTGTCTTCCTTTGGTGGTGATGGTGGTGGAGTTGTTGAAGCAGTCTGACCCTCCGTCTTCCAAGGCATAGGTGCTCCATCATGGCAGGATGAATGAGTCGCCGGAATCCTCAAATCTGCAGCCAACCTTATTGATTTAAATTTATACTCATACTCACTGTTTTGGTTCTGCAGGTCATAGATCTGGCCCTGAAGTTGGTCAACCCTGTCATAGAGCCTGGAGAGGTGTTTCCCAATGTCAATGGAATCCATCTTGTGATTGATGGTGAACTCCGTGATCATCACGTGGTTGGCGTTGAGTCCACGCTCCACCATCCCTTGGCACTTGAAGACTTGTTGCTCCATTGCTTCGAGCCTCGTCTCCATGCTTCCGGTCTTCTTAGGCCCCTCAACATCACGGATGTGCAACATCCCCTCGCTCATCTCGATAGATTGAGGGTGTTTCAGCACTTCCGTGAGGTAGAGATTGATGACCTTCTCGAAGATCTTGTCCTTAGGAGCGTTTGGGGAAGTCATGATGATCTAGATCTGCCACAGAAATAGGCTCGAAACGAAAACAGAGGAAGACTGCGCGATACGGAGATCAAAACCTTCGGGCGAATATATATTGATTTTTTCTGGACCAGAAGGAGTGCTCCGCAAGAAAACGGAGTCCGGGAGGCACACGAGGTGCCCACAAGCCCCCTAGCCGCCACCAGGGGGAGGCGGCTTCCAAGCTTGTGGCCGCCTCGTGCGCTCTTCGGACTGCTTTTTATTTTTCTAATTTTCCAAAAATTCCAAAACGGAGGAAATTTCCTATTGGAAAAGCATCCGAGTCCAATTTCTTACCGAAACAGATACCTATTCGTTTTCAGGGTCTGAAACGGGCTGATAAACATCCCTTATGTACTCCTCCGGAGTTATGACATTGATGATATTGGTCTCAACATTTATGGGAGTACTGGAGATATAATGCTTGATTCTTTGGCCATTTACCACTCTAGGAAAATTTCCTTTCGTGTTATTGATTTTGATGCCACCGGAACGATATACTTCCTCGATAACGTAAGGACCTTCCCATTTAGAGAGAAGCTTGCCTCCGAAGAATCTCAAATGAGAATTGTATAGCAGGACATAATCACCTATATTGAACTCTCGTTTTTGTATTCGTTTGTCGTGCCATCTCTTAACCTTTTCCTTGAACAACTTGGCATTCTCATATGCCTGGGCCCTCCATTCATCTAATGAGCTGATATCAAACAACCGCTTCTCACCGGCAAGTTTGAAATCGAAGTTGAGCTCTTTGATTGCCCAATAAGCTTTGTGTTCCAGCTCAAGAGGTAAATGATAGGCCTTACCGTAAACCATTTTATACGGCGACATGCCCATGGGATTCTTATAAGCAGTTATATAAGCCCATAGTGCATCGTCAAGTTTGCTAGACAAATTCTTCCGAGATCTATTGATGGTCTTTTGTAGGATCAATTTGATCTCCCTATTACTCAAATCCACTTGACCACTAGACTGAGGATGATAAGGAGATTCAACTCTATGGTTGACATCATACTTAGCGAGCATCTTGCAGAAAACACCATGAATGAAGTGTGAACCGCCATCAGTCATCACATATCTAGGGACTCCAAATCTTGGGAAAATGACTTCTTTAAGCATGTTAATAGAGGTGTGGTGATCAGCATTTTTAGTGGGAATAGCCTCTACCCACTTGGTGACATAATCCACAGCAACTAAGATGTGAGTGTACCCATTGGAACTCGGGAAGGGTCCCATACAATCAAAGCCCCAGACATCAAATGGTTCAATGATAAGTGAATAGTTCATAGGCATTTCCTAGCGCTTACTGATGTTCCCTATTCTTTGGCATTCCTCACAAGACAAGACAAACTTGCGGGCATCCTTGAAGAGAGTGGGCTAATAGATACCTGATTGCAATACCTTATGGGCAGTTCTATCTCCAGCCTGGTGTCCTCCGTAGGCTTCGGAATGACACTTCTGCAAGATCTGTCCCTGTTCATGTTCACGCACACAGCGTCTAATAACACCATCTACTCCTTCCTTATAAAGGTGAGGATCATCCCAAAAGTAGTGTCTCAAATCAAAGAAGAATTTCTTCTTTTGCTGATAGGTGAAACTGGGTGGTATGTATTTGGCTAATTTATAATTTGCATAATCGGCATACCACTGTGCACTATGTGAAGTGCGGATGACATTTAATTGCTCATCAGGAAAGCTGTCATCAATAGGTCGTGGGTCATTAAGGACATTCTCTAGCCTCGACAAGTTATCTGCTACAGGGTTATCAGCACCCTTTCGGTCAACGACGTGCAAATCAAATTCCTATAGCAGGAGAACCCATCTGATCAGCCTAGGCTTAGCGTCCTTCTTCTCCATAAGGTACTTAATAGCAGCATGATCAGAGTGAATAGTGACTTTGGAGTCAACTATGTAAGATCTGAACTTTTCACATGCAAACACGACTGCTAAAAACTCCTTTTTCGTAGTGGCATAGTTTCTTTGGGCACTGTCTAGAGTTTTACTAGCGTAGTGAATAACATTCAACTTCTTGTCAACTCTTTGTCCTAGAACAGGACCAACAGCATAATCACTAGCGCCGCAAATGATTTCAAAGGGCAAGTTCCAGTCAGGTGGTTGAACGATAGGTGCGGTTATCAAAGCCTTCTTAAGTATTTCGAAGGCTTCCTCACAATCCTCATCAAAAACAAAAGGAACATCCTTCTGCAAGAGGTTGGTAAGAGGCCTAGAAATCTTAGAGAAGTCTTTCATGAACCTTCTATAGAAATCAGCATGACCTAGGAAACTTTGTATACCTCTATTATCTGTGGGGCAAGGCATTTTCTCAATTGCATCAACCTTAGCCTTATCAACTTCAATGCCTCTTTCAGAGATTTTGTGTTCGAAGACGATGCCTTCATTAACCATAAAGTGGCACTTCTCCCAATTCAACACGAGGTTGGTATCTTCGCATCTCTGTAAGACTCGATCAAGGTTGCTGAGGCAATCATCAAAGGAAGACCCGTAAACGGAGAAGTCATCCATGAAAACCTCGACAATCTCTTCAGAAAAGTCAGAGAATATAGCCATCATACATCTTTGAAAGGTGGCAGGTGCATTGCATAAGCCAAAAGGCATACGTCTATAAGCAAAGGTACCGAAGGGGCAGGTGAAAGTGGTTTTCTCCTGATCAGATTGTGCAACAGGTATTTGCGAGAAACCTGAATAACCGTCTAGAAAGCAGAAGTGTGTGTGTTTTGATAGCCTTTCTAGCATTTGGTCGATAAACGACAAAGGATAATGGTCTTTCCTGGTTGCCTTGTTCAGTTTCTGGAAGTCTATCACCATCCTATAGCCAGTAATAATCCTTTGTGGGATTAGTTCATCCTCCCTTCTTAGGTACGCAATGTACTGGACTCACCCAATCACTATGAGCAACATGATAAATGATTCCTGCTTCCAGAAGCTTTAATATTTCTTTTCTAACGACCTCTTTCATCTTAGGATTTAATCTCCTTTGATGATCAGCAACTGGTTTAGAATTAGGATCAGTTTTAATCTTGTGCTGACATAGAGTGGGACTAATACCCTTAAGATCATCAAGAGTATATCCAATAGCAGCACGGTGCTTCCTCAGAGTTTTTAGTAACTTCTTCTCTTCGTGCTCTGAGAGGAGAGCACTAATAATAACAAGATATATCTCCTTCTCATCAAGATAGGCATACTTAAGAGTATGAGGCAACTGTTTAAGCTCGAACACAGGATCACCCTTTGGTGGGGGAGGATCCCCAAGCAGTTCAACAGGCAGATTATTCTTGAGAATAGGATATTGTTCTAAGAAAATTTTATCTATCTCATCTCTCTCCTCCATGTGCATATCATTTTCATGCTCAAGCAGATATTTCTCTAAAGGATCCGTAGGAGGTACAGCAATAGAGGCAAGAGCAATGATTTCGTCCCTACCAGACGACTCTTTTTCATGGGGTTGTCTTCCAAACTTGGAGAAGTTAAATTCATGAGACACACCCTTGAAACTAACAGTGACGTTCTGCTTAATGCAATCAATGTGAGCATTGATAGTGTTGAGAAAGGGTCTACCAAATATGATGGGACAAAAGCTATCTTGTGCAGTACCAAGGACGAGGAAATCAGTAGGATACTTCGTCTTACCACATAGGACTTCTACATCTCTCACAATTCCCAGAGGGCAGATAGTGTCTCTATTAGCTAGCGTAATAGTGACATCAATGGGTTCTAACTTAGCAAGTGCAATCTCATCTTTGATTTCATCATATAGAGAACGGGATATTGCACTAACACTAGCTCCCATATCACATAAACTATGGTAACAGTGATATCCTATCTTGACAGAAACAACGGGTAGGCCAACTACAGGTCCGTATTTGTCTTTCACGTGAGGATTAGCAATTCCAGTGGAGTCCTCATAGAATTTGATAACATGCCCGTCTACGTCTTCGGCTAAGAGATCTTTGATAATAGCAACACTAGGTTCAACTCTAATCTCCTCAGGGAGTGCAAGTGGTCTAATGTAACCCCTACGTAACACAGTTGGAGCTTTAGAATAATCCTTTATCCTAGCAGGGTATGGTGGTTTCTCAGTGTAGGCACAAGGAACAACAGGATCACTAAAAGCAATGACTTTCTCCTCAACTATATTGGTTTTGACTATGTTGCTTTCTACATGAGGATGATACTTAAACCACTTCTCTTTGGGAAGATCAACATGAGCAGCAAAAGATTCACATAGAGAAGCTACTATCTCAGAGTCAAGTCCATACTTAGCGCTAAAATCTCTAGAAGTGTTTGTCTCAACAAAAGATTTAACGCAATCAAACTGGAAATTCATACCTGACTCCTTACCTTCCTCCAGCTCCCAATATTCAGAGTTACGTTTGATTCTCTCCAATAAATTCCACTTGTGGTCAATATCCTTCTTCATGAAAGAACCGGTACAAGAAGTGTCAAGCATGGTACGATCTTCATGAGAAAGCCGAGCATAAAAGTTTTGAGTGATAATTTCTCTCGAGAGCTCATGATTGGGGCATGAATATAGCATTGATTTAAGCCTCCCCAAGCTTGATCTATGCTTTCCCTGTCACGAGGCCAAAAGTTATAAATATAATTCCGATCATGATGTACTAAATGGATAGGATAGAACTTTTGATGAAATTCCAATTTCAACCGATTGTAGTCCCATGATCCAATATCATCACATAGCCTATACCATGTCAACGCCTTATCCTTCAAAGATAAAGGAAAGACTTTCTTCTTTACCTCATCCTCGGGCAAACCTGCAAGCTTAAATAAACCACAAACTTCATCTACATAGAGCAGATGCAAGTCTGGATGTGAAGATCCATCTCCCGTAAAAGGATTAGCCAGCAGTTTCTCAAGCATACCCGAAGGAATTTCATAAAACATATTTTCAGTAGGTACCTCAAGTTGAGGAACAACTCCTCATGCTTCCGTTCGTGGTGAAGATACCTCGAACAAACTCCTCAAAGGAACAGTTTCCATAGTGACAAGTGACGATAAATTTCAGCACATTATTTAAATGTTTCCTTGCAAATTTCCACTTACCAAAGGCGCTTCACTCCCCGGCAACGGCGCCAGAAAAGAGTCTTGATGAACCACAAGTATAGGGGATCAATCATAGTCCTTTCGATAAGTAAGAGTGTCGAGCCCAACGAGGAGCAGAAGGCTCTGATAAACGGTTTTCAGCAAGGTAATAACTGCAAGCACTGAAAGTAGCGGTAACAAGTGATGGTGTAGTGAGGTGAAATGTAGCAAGCGAAAAGTTACAAGTAACAAGTAGTAGCAATGGTGCAGAAAGTGGCCCAATCCCTTTTGTAGTAAGGGACAAGCCCGAACAAAGTCTTATAGGAGGAAAAACGCTCCCGAGGACACACGGGAATTTCTGTCATGCTAGTTTCATCATGTTCATATGATTCGCGTTGGTTACTTTGATAGTTTGATATGTGGGTGGACCAGGGCTTGGGTACTGCCCTTACTTGGACAAGCATCCCACTTATGATTAAACCCTCTCGCAAGCATCCGCAACTACGAAAGAAGAATTAAGACAACGTCAAACCATAGCATTAAACTAGTGGATCCAAATCAGCCCTTTACGAAGCAAGGCATAGACTGGGGTTTAAGCTTCTGTCACTCCAGCAACCCATCATCTACTTACTACTTCCCAATGCCTTCCTCTAGGCCCAAATATGGTGAAGTGTTATGTAGTCAACGTTCACATAACACCACTAGAGGAAAAGACAACGTACATCATATCAAAATACCGAACGAATATCAAATTCACATGACTATTATTAACATGACTTATCCCATGTCCCCAGGAACAAAAGTAACTACTCACAAAGCATAATCATAATCATGATCAGAGGTGTAATGAATAGCATCAAAGATCTGAACATAAAATCTTCCATCAAGTAATCCAACTAGCATCAACTACAAAGAGTAATCAACACTACTAGCAACCTTACAAGTACCAATCGGAGTCGCGAGACGGAGATTGGTTACAAGATATGAACTAGGGACTGGAGAGGATATGGTGTTGATGAAGATGTTGATGAAGATGCCTCCCCTGCGACGAGAGGAGTGTTGGTGATGACGATGTCGATGATTTCCCCCTCCGGGAGGGAAGTTTCCCCGGCAAGATCGTCCTGCCGGATCTCTAGATTGGATCTGCTCAAGTTCCTCCTCGTGGTGGCGGCGAAACCACGAAAAAGCTCCCGATTGATTCTTTCTGGAACGAAACCCTTCATATAGAAAAAGAGGGGGGCCAGTGGGCCGTCAGGGAGCCCACAAGCCCTGTAGCCGCCACCAGGGGGTGGCAGCTACCAGGCTTGTGGCGCCCTAGTAGCTCCCCTCTGGTACTTCTTTCGCCCAGTATTTTTTATATAATCCCAAAAAATTCCACGTAAATTTTCAGGGCATTTGGAGTTGTGCAGAATAGTGGACTAAGATTTGCTCCTTTTCCAGTCCAGAATTCCAGCTGCCTGAATTCTCCCTCTTCAAATAAACCTTGCAAAATAAGAGAGAAAAGGCATAAATATGGTACCACAAAGTAATATAACAGCCCATAAAGCAATAAATATCAACATGAAAGCATGATGCAAAATGGACGTATCAGTTTCTTTAAGGAAGAGTTGTATATTACGCAACCAAAGGGTTTTGTCAATCCTAAAAATACTGACAAATATGCAAGCTCCAATGATCCATTTATGGACTGGTGCAAGCATCTGGGAGTTGGAATATTTGCTTTGATGAGGTTATCAAAGCGTTTGGGTTCATACAAGTTTATGAAGAAGCTTCTATTTACAAGAAAGCAAGTGGGAGCTCTATAGTGTTTCGAATATTATATGTAGATAACATATTGCTCACTCGAAACAATATAAAACTTTTGGAAAGCGTGAAGATATATTTGAACAAGACTTTTCCAATGAAAGGCATCCGAGAAGCTTATTACATATTAGGCATCAAGATCTATAGAGATAGATCAAGACGCTTAATAGGACTTTCACAAAGCACATACCTTGATAAATTTCAAATGTTGGAAATATTCCTTAGAGGCAATAATAAAGTGGTTATTATCATATTTCCTTGTTCATAATAATCGTTTATTATCCATTCTATAATTGTGTTGATTGGAAACTCAGATACATGTGTGGATACATAGACAACATCGTGTCCCTAGTGAGCCTCTACTAGACTAGCTCGTTGATCAACAATGGTTAAGGTTTCCTAACCATCGACATGAGTTTTCATTTGATAATGAGATCACATCATTAGGAGAATGATGTGATGGACAAGGACCAACCGTAAGATATCATTTGATCGTATCACTAAGTTTATTGTGATTGCTTTCTACATGTCAAGTTATGTTTCTAAGACCATGAGATCATGCAACTCCAAGACACTGGAGCAATACCTTGTGTGTATTAAACATCGCAACGTAATTGGATGATCATAAAGATGATCTACAGGTATGTCCGAGGGTGTGTGTTGGGTTAGCATGGATCGATACTGGGATTTGTCACTCCGTAAGATGAAGAGGTGTCTGTGGGCCCTCTTGGTAATATAACATTGCAAGAAGCTTGCAAGAAATGTGAATAAGGAGTTAGTCACAAGATCTTGTATTACGGAATGAGTAAAGAGACTTGCTGGTAACGATATTGAACGAGGTATGGAGATACCGACGATCGAATCTCGGGCAACTAACATACCGCTGGACAAAGGGAACTACATACAGGATTTATTAAATCCTTAGCATCGTGGTTAGACCGATAAAGATTTTCGTGGAATATGTAGAAACAATATGGGCATCCAGGTCCCGCTATTGGTTATTGGTTGTAGAGGTGCCTCGGTCATGTCTGCATAACTCTCGAACCCGCACGATCCGCACACTTAACGTTCGATGACGCGACAGTATTGTTGAGTTATGTATGTTAGTAACCAAAAGTTTGTTCAGAGTATCGGATGAGATCCCAAATATGGTGAGGAGCTACGCAATGGTGTGGAGGTGAATATTCATATAAGGGAAGTTGGTATTCGGGTCCCGAAAAAGTTCTCAGACTTACCGGTTTTGTGACGGAGATGTCGGAAGTGTTCTGGGGGTCCACCGGGAGGGTCCACCTGCCTCGGAGGAGCCCATGGGTTGGGAGAGAGGCGTACCAGCCCCTCGTGGGATGGGTGCCCCATCTCACCAAAGGTACATGCGGACAAAGGGCTAGGGCAAGCTCAAGGGTGGGCGCCACCCCTTGCATTGGGTGGCAAGGCTTGGGGAAACCCTAGGCCGACACTCCTCCACCCCTCCTCCTATATATATATATAGGAAAGAAGATGGAGGCAGCCAACACACCAAGCCTTGGCAGCGCCCTCCCTCTCTCTCTAGATCGTTTTCTTCTCTCGTCGCGTCTGCGACAGCGCTTGGCGAAGCTCTGATGAGATTGCACCACCACCATCTTCACCACACTGTCGTGCTACCGGAGAACTCATCTACTACTCCGCCCTCTCTCGCTGGATCGAGGAGGCGGATATATCATCGAGTTGTACATGTGCTGGACGCGGAGATGTCGTACGTTTGACGCTAGATCGGTATGGATCGTGATTGGATGTGAAGACGTACGACTACATCAATCGTGTTTCTTAATGCTTTCGCTTAGCGATCTACAAGGGTATGTAGATGCACTCCTCCTCTCGCAGCTATACATCTCCATAGATAGATCTTGTGTGTTCAGGAATTTTTTTGTTTCCCAATAACATTCCCCATCAAGCGGATCCTTTTATTTCCCATGTCGGACAGTCATCTCACCGGACTGCCAAGGATTCCCACACGTCACGGTGGGCATAAAACCCGATACTTGAAACCCGAACCCGAACCCGTATTAACCAAACACGAAAAACCCGAACCCTAAATCGGGTTGTTGTTTTAGAAACCCCAAATTTATTTAGAAAATTCGGGTTTCAAGTCATTGTACCTGAATAACCTGATTAACTCGAAATAAATAAAAGTCCTAGGAAAAATATGCCACAAACAATACAGCCCAGCAACCCAGCCCACGAAGCTGCACTCCGTGAATCCCCACGACGTCATGATCCAACCCACGTAACCCTTGTGCTCAACTGCTCACAACACGCGACCACACTTTCAGCTTCCAATGAGGTAGCGACCCAACCACCACACTTTCATCTTCGTGGATGGCTGGCGCAAGTCCAGCAGCCTTCCATGTCGGAGATTTCACCCCAAGCGGTCTCCGTCCCATGCATGCCTCCTCGCCAAAGCCAGCCACCGTGACCATGGCGCCCGGTCGAATCATGCCATCTTTGCCTCCGCTGCTCCAGGAGACCTCGGCCTTGCCTCCGGCCTAATCCAGTCGCCCGCAACCTTCGTGTCCCCTGCCACATGCCGAACCTTCCGTGCTCGCCACCGCTCACGTCTGTCCAAGTGAGAGGAAGCTCTCGCCGCTGCGCTTAATTATCCCGCATGCAAGGAGATTTGTTCTTTTGTTAAGATTCGAGTAATTCGGGATTGCCCGAACCCGAACCGGAAATTGAGGGTACCTGAATTTACGGGTTTCTCATTTTTTGCACAAATTTCGGGTATGAGTTTCGGAAACCTGAAATTTTGAAAACCCGAATTACCCGACCCGAATTTTTGGGTAAACCCGAACGCCCACTGTGACCCACACGAATATGCTTCATCACAAAGGACATCTCGCTTCCCCACCGCTCATCGGAGTGGAACCCCCGACGGATGCTTCAACGAGAGGGGAAGAGGGCATCTCCGCTTCCTTGTAGCCCATCTAGGGTTGACGAAGGTCCTCGCAAGAGAAAAAACTAGCAAGACACCGTCTATGTACACCGGTGTCGTCCAGGCGATGGCTTTCATCGGACATTGGGCAAATATGGTTCGATCAAGATTTGCTTTTCTGGAGTACCAAAAGCAAGCATGACATCGTTATGAACATAAAGGCCCAAGGTATGGAATCCTAGAAAGAGGCTAGCCCAACTTAAATGAGATATGATAGCTTCTTTATGGTCTAACATTCTTGCCAATACATTATCCTCATTCTGTTCCGGATTGTAATCCCAGTCAGCCACAAACTTTGTGTTTGTGGATGGAATCCCCCAAGAAGAGTTAGAATGGCAGTTCCCGCTCCTTGAGCGGTACCAAATAAATGATTATCTGAATCAGGGTTTTGGGCATAATGATTCCACTGACCCGTCAAAAATGGTCCGAACCCCTGAGGATAGGGTAATTGAAAGTGCGTTATATCGACTAGAGGGGGGGTGAATAGGAGATTTTTAGAATTTCATCACTGAGGAAATTCCTTTTGAGGAAATTCCTCACTGATGACTAACTTACAGCAGAAACAATAAAGGATCAGAAGTGCAAAGTTTCACAACAGCAGTTTTTCAGTGTGAGGAATGTGAAAACAGATTGCACAGTGAGCAGGCACGCGGAAAACAGATGAGGATTAACTAGCGTGAAGAATTTGGGGTTGAGGAATTTCAGAGAAAGCCTTCAGCAAATTCTTCAAACAGTAACAGTGAAAGTCATCCACACATAATCTGAGGAAAGTAAGGAGATGAGGAATTAGAACCCGTTTCACGGCGAAGACACTAGTTGATGACCCAGTTCCAACTGTTGTGACAGTTGTACATCTGGTTTGGAGCGGCTTGGTATTGAAACCAAAAGACACACAGTCCCGGGACACACAGTCCCTACCGTGTTCTCCTTGGCCTAAGAACACACAGTCCTCGCCCAACACTCGTGGTAAGTCTTCAGGGCAGACTTCCAAACCCTCACAAACTTGGTCACCCGGCGATCCACAATTGACTGCTGGATTGCTCTAGACCATGACGCCTAACCGTCTGGAGGATGCACAGTCCTCGAAGGTAAAAGGCTTTAGTCCCACACAGGAACAACTTCTTCAGTGATGCTCAATCACTTGGTTCTAGGTTTGTGGTTTGGTGTTTGGGGTATTTCCTCACTGATGAATTACTCTCGAAGACTCTGAGGAATTGGGTTGCTCTTATGACAAGTGTCAGTTTCTAACGGAGCAGCCAACCAGCTAATGGTTGTGGGGGCGGATATTTATAGCCTCGGAGCATCCCAACATGATTTGACACTAATGCCCTTAAATAATAGGACCGTTGGTGTGGATAAGACCAATGATGTGGCGTGGCTATTGAAACGGTCGGGACCCTCAACTGTGAGAGTCCTCATGTCACTCATATTCCTCACTTGAGGCTTTTGGTAGGATTAGGCTTGGGTTGAGCATCATGAGGAAATTCATTCCAAAGTGTAACTTCGACCCCCTTTAACAGTACGATGTTCCTATTACTCAAGTGTGAAGAAAATAAAACAGAAAGAGTAAATCTTCATGCTTCAAAGTCTTCAGAATGATTTTCTTCAGGACACACCGAATTCCTCAATTCAATATCTTCATGCGGAATATCAATTTCATCGCGGATTCTTCGCGATTCAATTCTTCAACTTCAGACCAATTTCTTCAACCGAAGATATACATTTTTAGGGGTTGATATTCCTCAAATATTTCAAACTCCTCAGTGACTTATAGATCCTGTGTACACTCACAAACACATTAGATACTGAACCTATAAGTCTTCAAACCACGAATATCACTAAGGGGCACTAGATGCACTTATGATCTCCCCCTTTTTGGTGGTTGATGACAATTAGGTTAAGTCTTCAACAGGGATAAAAATATGAAGTGTAAATACACATTTGAGGAATTTGAAATCAAGATTCAGAGATACTCCTCCTGAAGATGTGCATATCTTGAGGATTTTTCTTTTCACAGCAAATGCACATTGATGATTTATATCATGGAGATCTCCCCCTGAGTCTTGGAAATCATGAATACATATGACATATAGTATGAAGAAAATGATGATGCATGATGAAAAATGGTATCTGACGAATTTCAGCATGCGTGCATTAAAAATTTGAGGAATAAGCATGCGAAGAAAAACGTTCAAAAGCGTTAGAGTACCATCGGGCTTAAGTTACAACTCATTACATAAAAACTTCAGAAGAGCCAAGAGTTTGTAACTTAAATATAGTTCATAAGCCCCAAAATATCCCGCTTGAAGACTAAATCTCAAGTTCCTCCCCCTTTGTCATCAAGTGACAAAAGGGGACAAACTGAGGACTAACGCCCGTGAAGACTTCACTTCTTGGCGGTTGATGAAGATGCGTGGTGCTTCTTGGGAGTAGTCTTCTTCCTTGGACCGGTGGCAGTGTCGTGTTGTTCTTCATCAGATTCAGCAGTGCAGAATGAAGAAAAAGAACTGTCTTCAAGATCTGGAACTGGAATTGGCCTGAACTTCTTCTTGGGTGGTCACGACCAGTCAAAGTCACGCTCGAACTCCAATTCTTCAAGTTTTGTCCGAGTTTTCAGATGAGCAAGTGTAGCCCAAGTGCGATCAAAAACCTCATGCAGATAGTGATGGTTAAGCTTCACAGAGTCATGTGTTTCAGTGAGGGTTTTCACAATGGCGCCGAACTGGCGTTTGACCCACTTGTGATTGAGATCCACCTTCTGGTGAAGACTGAGGAGAAGCTCTCTTGTATTCAGCACGCGAGGAGCAATAGGGCTTTGAGGGTGAGTCTCAGTATCATCCCATGAAGAATATGCTTCCGGCTCTCTGAACTGGGCATCAAGGGGCCTACGACCTTCATCAATAACTGACTTGCCTTTTCCTTCAACTGGCTCGAAAGTCTTCTAGTTGACCCTGATAGGAGGCATATAACCAACATGGTTATTGAAATCAGCATGGAAGTTGATGTCTGTCCTTGTCCTGATGAATCTCATGATCCATGGGGCATATATCTTGTGATCAATTGGACACATGGCATTGTCGGCCAAAGTCCTCAAGAAGAAATCATGGATGTTGATAGGAATACCATGAATGATGTTGAAGAGGATATTCTTCATGAAGCCTACAACATCTTCTTCATCATCATGTCCCTTGATTGGTGCAAGGACGCTGTAGAGGATTCTGTAAACAGATCTTGGTTCATACTTGAGCTCGTGGACGAGGAAGGTTTTTCTCGGTGGTTGCCCTTTAGCCAAAGGCTTCATGAGGACTTCCATCATCCCGTTGGGCAGCTCACGCTCACCATAAAGCTTCCCAGCCTCCTCTGAGGGAATTGATACTCGCAATTCACGCAGTAGCTCAGTAGCAGGAGCCTTGTAGTGAGTGTTTTGTGTCATCCAGTCAAACACCCAGGTGTTAATGTCTTCAGGATCGCCAGATATGTGAAGAGTGGCATAAAACTGAAGAATGAGCTCACTGTTCCAATCAGAGATGTCTGAGCACATTGGTAGCAGTCCAGCTTCATGAAGAACATTGAGGACTGGAACCAGGCATGGAATTGCTTCAAGTTCAACATGAGGAATATGCCTGTGCTGGAATATCTTATTTCTTCCACACAACACAGAGGCATAGTAATTCAGCTGTGTCCTCATCCAAAACTTCAGATGTCTGATTTGAGGCTTGTCATAGGGATTTTCTCCAATGAAATACATGCGTTCTTCAAATAAGTTCTTGTTTTGAAACTTTGGACGCTTGGAGAATGGCTGACGCTGCATTGGCTGAAGATTTTGTTGAGGAACTTGAGGGGAGACAACAATTGCAGTCTCGGGGTTGAGCACGACGAAAGCATTGTCTTGGTCCGGTGCATTTTCCTCAGCATTGTCCTCAGGGTGAGGAATTTCATCAGCTTGGGCTTCAGGCTGAGGAGCTTGCTCATGTTGTGCTTCATGTTGAGGAATGGGATCTGGCTGGGCATAAGGCTGAGGAATTTCATCAACTGGAGCATCCTGTTGAGGGTTCTGCTTCGGAGAAGGAATAGGTTCATTCTGAGCCTCAGTGTGAAGATCTTGCTCAGGAGGAGGAGTTGGGTCAGCCTGATCCTCAACTTGAGGATTTTTTTTCTCAGGACTCTGAATTTCATCAGCTTGAGGAATTTCACTTTGCTCTTCCTTAGCTTGCTTGGTGACTGAGCCAGAATCATCAGCTGGTGCAGCTGATCCTTGTGTAGTTGCTGCCTGAGGAACGGAGGGCTGAGGACTGTCGTCAATGCGAATTTCTTCGTCAGTGTGTTCCTCAGATGCGGTATCTTTCATTTCCTCATCTGGCCCTTTCTCCTGATCTTCAAAGGTGACCATTTCATAAGATGGAGCGACGTTGAGGGGCACAGGGTCCAGTGGAGCATTATCTTCAAGCGCTTTGAGGCGCTTGGCCTCAGTGTTTTCTTCTGCTGAGGAGGCCTTTCTCTTTTTGGCTTCCTTCTCAGCAGCCCTGGTCTTCTTCACGTGTGATGCAGACGGAGTCATCTTCTTCACCTTTGAAGCTTTTGGTGAAGAGGTTCTCTCGACAGATTCATCAGCTGACTTTGAGGAACCAGCTGGAGTAGAGTCATCAGCTTGCTTTGATGCAGCAGCTAGATCATGGGCAGTCTCACCAGCTGTAGCAGATTCATCAGCTGGATTTCCCGTGGTGATTTCTTCAATGGCCGGTACATCCATACGGCTATCTTGTGGTATTTCCTCAGCTTGAGGAGTTTCATCAGCTTGAGGAGATTCATCAGCTGGCTCTTCAATCAGAGGCTGAGGAGTTGGTACTGGAGGGGCAGCCTTCTTGTTGTAGTCGTCAACAGCTTTAGTGGCAAATTTTATGAAACTGCTCTTGAGACTCTGACGATCAGATAGCTTGGAGTATTTATCAGTCAAAGTCTTCAACTCAGCCTGTGTTGACACCAGTGCATCAGGCGTCAAGTTGAGGAGATTCTTCTTGAGGAGTTTCTCCTTTTTGAGCTTAGCAACCTTGGCCTTCTTGGCTTGCTGCTCCTTCCACTTGGCCTCGTTGATGAATGTGGCCACCATGTGGCTGATGCCAGGGGGAAGTTTCAAATCATCAAGCGGAGTGTTGGGGTCCTCATACCATATGTTTATGTAGTCTAGGAGGACCTTGGGGTCCATGGCCAGAGGAATGGCGCTACCAGAAGCTTGAGCTACCCTCTCCTGCTTGTTTCTGATTATAGCTTGCAGGGTTTCATCATCATATTCATCACTACCCTCTGATGCAAATGGGACTGTGATGATTTTCCTGGGGCTTGGTTGTGTTCCTCTTTCAGCAGACACCTGAGTCTTCACAGGAGGTGGTGAAGACTTTGTCTCCGAGCTGGTTGTAGCTGGGAGTGAAGAGCTGGAGGTAGCGGGCAGTGGCTTCATGACTGGCTTCAGTTCTGGTTTTGAAACATGTGGTGATTCTGAGGATTTTGGCGCTGATGGTTTTGGCACTGAGGGTTTTGTAGCTGATGCCAGAGATGGTTTCTCTTGAGGCTTTGAAGCCTTTGGTTTTGATGGCACAGACTTCTGTTGAGGAATTGTCGAACCAAAGGTCTCAGCTGCAGAGGAAGTAGCTGCACTTGAAGCTGCAGCAGATGATTCATTGTATTTCCTCAGCGCAGCATCTGCCTACTTCTTATGCTTAGCCAAGTGCTTATCCTTTTCATCAGGATATTCATCAAGGGTCTTGAGGCTTGAGCGATGTGCTACTTGATGAGCCTCAAGTGGAGCTCGTTTGCCAGGAGGCCTCAAAGCGAATTTCTTCGCATACTTGGGAGTGATAAATCTGTATTCCTTCCACTCCTTTGCCCATCAGCGTTCTATCTTCTGAAGCCGAATCTTTCTCTTGGCCATTGTTTCATATTCATCAGGTGTGCAATAGTCCAAGTAAATATCCTCAGGGATATCCAAAGCTGTATTCTGCTCAAGTTTCTTGCCTCCCTTCTGTTTCCTGTCATCCTTCATTTTCTTCAGCTGAGGATTTTGCTGATGAGATTGAACTCTTGAGGATTCTGATGAGACTTGAAGATTTTCTTCAAGAAACGTTGCAAATGAGTTAATGTGATGAGAACCGAGAGATTCATCAGCTGACATGTGTGTACCTCTGAACAGAGTATAGTTGCAAGGAATTTGGAGAGGTCATATGCGTTCTCGGATTTGAAGAAAATGAAAAAGTTTGACAGTTGAGGAATTTAACCAGTGGTTGAGGAATTTGCCTAAGCATACTGTTCTTGGGTTCCAGAGTTGTACAGATCCGAAAATTCGCACAATTGAGGAATCTCGTGAAAATCTTAGATGCTTAGTGAAGTTCATCAACAGTGTGGTGATAGGCAGTGTTTGAGGAATCAGATGCATATGGATTTTTGAGGAAAAACAGATTTCACATCTCAGATGTAAAATAGTAGATCTAACTTGCTGTAAAAATAGGGTTTTTATTTACCCTAGATGGCGCGCACGAAGAATAGAGAAGTATTGCAGAGAGAAGCTCTTCGGTGCGTGTCCAATGCGCCCTAACTCGGCAGCAGAGGACGTCTAAGGCGGCAGCGGACGAAGATGGTCCGACTCCGGCGTGGTTCCGGCGACGGAGAAGTCGAGGCAGTGAAGCTCTTCTTCGCTGGCGACGAGACTTCCAGCGGTGGCGCTAGGGTTCGGTGCTTTTGCTGTAGCAGGAGAGCAATGGAGCGAAGAAATGTATGCCGAGGGGGATAAGGACATATTTATAGCCAGGCAGTTACTGTTGGCGCGAAGAAATCGGACCAAATAGCCACTGCCTCTACGTCTCCGCAGGACACGTGTAGCTTCCGAGCGAGGCGGTGGAGATAGTGGAGATCGTGGTTATCCGAACGTGGGAAGTGGGGTTCAGTTACTGTGCATTAAAGAAACATTTTTGAAGATTTGAGGATTTTGTTACAATATCATCAGCTGACAAGGACGCAATGAGGATTTTGAACAAAGTTTCAAGTAGAACGCATATGAAGAATTGAATAGACTGGATGAGAGTAGCATATAGGGAAAGTAGGGTCCGATCACATTCACTTAGATGAAATATCAACTTGAAGAAATAGCTATAAGTGAATGTTGTTGAGGACTTGAAATCACAGTCTATCTAGTTAAACGAAAGTCATCATGTGTTTTTGAAGAAAAACAAGTTTTGAGGAAATGGAACTTTGAAGAAAATCAACTTGAGTAATTTCACGTTGGGCGGTGGCGTGACCCACCATGTAAGAATGTTGATTACACACGCCGCGTACAATTGTCGTAGGGCCCTGAGAATCAATTTCTTCGTTGATTTCTTCACATTCAGAGTGATATTCTTCATCAGTTGAAGAAAATCGATTCATCATGTGTTGCACATCTAAGTCATCAATTTTGCATAAGTGTTAGGATGTGTGCATGTTTTTACAAAACATTTGAAGATTCTAAGATATTTAGCTCACACCGCAACTTGCAAAACCTTTTCTCATCCAAGGGCTTAGTGAATATATCCGCCAGTTGATCATCAGTCTTCACATGGCCGATGAGGATATTGCCCTTGAGGACATGGTCCCAAAGAAAATGATGACGAATCTAGATGTGCTTAGTCTTCGAGTGTTGTACTGGGTTGTATGCAATCTTGATTGCACTCTCATTGTCGCAGTAGAGAGCCACATTCTTCATGTTGAAGCCATAGTCCTTGAGGGTTTGCTTCATCCATAGTAATTGAGCACAGCATGAACCAGCAGCAATGTACTCAGCTTCGGCAGTGGAGAGTGATACGCAGTTCTGCTTCTTTGAGGACTAGCAAACTAGTGATCTTCCGAGGAAATGGCATGTACCAGAAGTTGACTTGCGATCCACACGATCACCAGCATAGGCAGAATCAGAATACCCTACCAGATGTAGATTTGACCCCTTGGGATACCATAATCCTAGTGTTGGTGTGTGAGCTAAGTATCGAAGAATATGCTTCACAGCCTTATGGTGTGATTCCTTCGGTTTTGCTTGAAAACGTGCACACATGCAAACACTAAGCATTATATCTGGCCTAGATGCACATAGATACAATAAAGAGCCAATCATAGAGCGATATACCTGTTGATCGAATTCTTTACCATTTTCATCAGTGTCGAGGTGGCCATTCGTAGGCATTGGAGTCTTGGCACCCTTGCATTCATGCATGTCGAATTTCCTCAGAACATCCTTGAGGTATTTCTCCTGTGATATGAAGATTCCATTGCGTTGTTGACAAATTTGAAAACCTAAGAAGAATTTTAGCTCCCCCATCATAGACATCTGATATTCTTCACTCATCATGTAAGCAAATTCATCACTGTATCGTTTGCCAGTACAGCCAAATATGATATCATCGACATATATTTGGCACACAAATAGCTCATTATCATAGGATTTAGTGAAAATAGTTGGATCGAGTGAACCAGATTTGAAGCCTTTTCTTCATGAGGAATTCCTTCAATGTGTCATACCATGCCCGAGGGGCTTGCTTGAGACCAAAGAGCGCCTTTTTGAGTCTGAAGGCTTTGTCTGGATTCTTTGGATCCTCAAAACCTCGGGGCTGAGCAACATATACTTCTTCCTCAAGCTTACCATTGAGGAATGCACTTTTCACATCCATTTGATATAAGATGATGTTATGATGATTAGCATAAGCAAGTAGTATTCGAATAGCTTCAAGTCTAGCAACAGGCGCAAAAGTTTCACCGAAATCTATTCCTTCAACCTGGGTGTAGCCTTGGGCTACGAGTCGTGCCTTATTCCTCACCACTTGACCATCCTCATCTTGCTTATTTCGGAAAATCCACTTTGTTCCGATGATGTTGTGCTTGCGAGGATCTGGTCGTTTGACTAGCTCCCATACGTCATTCAGCTTGAATTGAAGAAGTTCGTCTTGCATAGCTTGGATCCACTCCGGTTCCAAGAAAGCCTCGGCAACTTTTGAGGGTTCTGTGATAGATACAAAGGAAAAATGCTCACAAAAGTTAACTAAGTGTGAAGCTTTTGAGCGAGTGAGAGGACCTGGTGCGTTGATGTCGTTGAGAATTTTGTCAAGTTCTACTTCATTTGTAATCCTCGGATGAGCTGGTTGAGGATTTCGTCTGGGCTGAGGAAGAGGTTCTGGAGCAATTTCCTCAGGAGCATCTTCCTGATTTTCATCAGTGATGGGAATGGTTTCTTCATCAATTTCCTCAGTGGGAACAATGTCTTCAGTAGGCTTGAGCTTTATTGCTTCCTCGGGAGACAACTTATCTGGATCAGAAGGCAATTTCTCTCTTTGCGAGCCATTAGTTTCATCGAACCGCACATCTACAGTCTCAACAACTTTGTTGTGATAGTTGTTGAAGACTCTGTAGGTGTGCGAGTCCTTTCCATAACCGAGCATAAAACCCTCATGTGCCTTAGGTGCAAATTTTAAGCTATGGTGAGGATCTCTAATCCAACATTTTGCACCGAAGACTTTGAAATAACTTACATTGGTTTTCTTATCAGTGAGAAGTTCATATGAGGTTTTCTTGAGGAATTTGTGAAGATATACCCTGTTGATGATATGGCATGCAGTGTTGATTGCTTCAGGCCAAAAGCGACGAGGAGTCTGATATTCTTCAAGCATGGTTCTTGCCATCTCAACCAGAGTCCTGTTCTTCCTTTCGAAGACACCGTTCTGCTGAGGAGTATAAGGAGCAGATAATTCGTGAGTAATACCAAGTTCATCAAGATAATCATCAAGACCAGTGTTTTTGAACTCTGTTCCATTATCACTCCTAATATGTTTGATCTTGATGCCAAAGTTCGTCGAGGCCCTTGAAGAAATTCGTTTGAAGATTTCCCGCACTTCAGTTTTATATACGATGATATGCACCCGTGTATATCTGGTATAATCATCAACTATGACGAAGCCATATAAAGATGTTGCATTGGTTAGTGTGGCATAGTGACTAGGTCCAAATAGATCCATATGAAGCAATTCGAAGGGACATGTAGTGGTCATGATAGTCTTCGAGGGATGCTTGGATCTGGTCATTTTCCCAAATTCACATGCACCGCAGAGATGATCCTTGAGGAATTTGACTGATTCGATGCCGATGACATGCTTCTTCTTCGCGAGCGTGTGCAAATTCCTCATGCCTGCATGACCTAGTCTTCGGTGCCACAACCATCCTTCTGAGGTCTTTGCTAATAAGAAAGTGGCTGGTTGAGGACCTGTAGAGAAATCAACAATGTACAAATCCCCTCTTCTTACACCCTTCGAAGACTTTGGATCTGTCAGATTCCTTGATGACTACACATCTATATCTACCAAAATAACAATCATATCAAGATCACAAAGCATCAAGACTGACATGAGGTTAAAACCAAGGGATTCAACAAGCATCACTTTGTCCATATGCCTATCCTTGGAAATAGCCACTTTGCCAAGTCCCAATACCTTGCTTTTACCTTTGTCAGCATATGTGATTTGCTTCAGAGGTGATAGAGTTAGTGGCATATTCATCAGTAAGCTTTTATCACCAGTCATGTGATGTGTGCAGCCACTATCAAGAACCCACTCAGTATTCTTGGGTTTGTCATCCTGCAGATGAATTAGTACAGCTTACCATCTCATATGCTTCAGATTTGAAGAATATGATATCAATTTCATCAGATAAGAATTTCATCATAACATAATTAAAAGGACGTGTGAAATATTTCAATTTCATCAATATTAGGTTGCGTCCTATCAAACATTTCCTCAAGTCTCCAGCAAATTCTTCAGATGATGATTTTCATCTGGAGACCTAACCTGCAAAAGTGATTAGTTCGATTCTCACCACCCACATCTGAAGGGGTGGTAAAGCATTCATCATCCTGCGAGCACCATATGAAAAAGGTGGCATTGGAGCTAATGCACTTCTCTTATCAGTAGGGGGTTAAAGTACTCATATGAATATGCAAAGAACTGGTTTGAGGACTTATGAACATAATGATTTGAAGAGTAACACTCATATTCATATTCCTTGTAGTTTCCCTGCATGTTAGAAGTATTAGCACGGGAATGGGCATAATTTTGACCAGTTGAGGATTTTGATCCTCTTGAAGACTTTGGTCCTCCTGAGGATTTTGATCTGGGGTTCAGATTCTTCATTTGTGGTGTCATGAGGACATTCACCTCAAGATTTTCAAGACAACTTTTGGGAACCCAGATTTTCCTCAAAGGAGGGCCATTCCTGCAGTTAGCTCCAACATATCGAGCAAATACTTCACCAGATTGATTTTTGAACAGTTTATAGTTGGAGTCAAATGATTCATCTGAGGAATAGGATAATTCACATGAAAAACCAGTTAGATTGGATGGATCAAAAGGAGGCCCAGTAGCAGGAAGCCATGAGGTTTTGGGATACTGCTCAGGTTTCCAATAGATCCATCTGCATTTAATTTCCTCTCAAAGGCAATTCCTTCTTTCCTCGGGTCCCCCTTCAAGATCTGCTTTTTGAGCACATCACAAAGGGTTTGATGTCCTCTGAGGCTTTTTTATATGCCTGTCACATACAATTCCTTCAACCCTGCATTTTCATCAGTAACATTTGTGTTTTCCTCAAGTGAGGAAATAGACACTACAGCTGCAGTTGAAGAATTTGTAGCAATAGAAGTGATTCTGGTGAAGAATTAGCAGTTTCGCGTTCAATGCATTTAAGACATGGAGGAATGAATTCAGCTTGAGCAGCGCTGATCTGTTGAGCTAGAAATGAATCATTTTCCATACGAAGATCATCATGAGAAATCCTCAGCTTCTCTAGAACAAGCTTCCTTTAAAGAAATTCATAGGAAAGTTTCTCATGATCAGCGAGGAGGGTATCATAACGATCTTGAAGATTATCAAATCTAGACTGAAGACTTTTCACATCTTCAGTGAGGATTTGGGTAAGATTCATTTCATCATTCAACAGATCATCACTTCTATCTAGCAGTTTCTGAAGCTTTTCCAAGGCAGTTTGTTGTTTAGTGGCAATGATAGCAAGTTTACTGTAACTGGGTTTTTTATAATCATCAGGTTCACAGTCACTTGAATCAGAGGAGGAAGCAACATTCGGTACCTTTGAACCTTTTGCCATGAAGCAATAGGTTGGAGCGAAGTCATCAGCATAGTCATCAGTGTGGATGGTGTTATCATCTTCTTCAAGGTTAAAGATTGACTTGCTGACGAAAGTGGTTGCAAGTGCAAGACTAGCAACTATGAGAGTCCTCATGTCACTCATATTCCTCACTTGAGGCTTTTGGTAGGATTAGGCTTGGGTTGAGCATCATGAGGAAATTCATTCCAAAGTGTAACTTCGACCCCCTTTAACAGTACGGTGTTCCTATTACTCAAGTATGAAGAGAATAAAACAGAAAGAGTAAATCTTCATGCTTCAAAATCTTCAGAATGATTTTCTTCAGGACACACCGAATTCCTCAATTTCAATATCTTCATGAGGAATATCAATTTCATCGCGGATTCTTCGCGATTCAATTCTTCAGCTTCAGACCAATTTCTTCAACCGAAGATATACATTTTTAGGGGTCGATATTCCTCAAATGTTTCAAACTCCTCAGTGACTTATAGATCATGTGTACACTCACAAACACATTAGGTACTTAACCTATAAGTCTTCAAACCACCAAAATCACTAAGGGGCACTAGATGCACTTATAGTAATACATCTAAGAAATTATTCCATCGAACGTACTCTCCCCAAATGTCGGCGGCCTCCTGTGTTCTACTTCTCCTCGATGATGGTGAGGGACGCGGAGGCACTGGCCACCGACTCGTCGCTTTCCGCACACTCGGCTTGTGTCTCTGCCCGCATGGCGTAGCCACACGCACGGAAGGCGCGATCACCGCTGTGCAACCCGCCATGCCGGCGTGGAGCAACTCACCACTCCTTATCGAGCTGGCTTGGAACGACGAGTTGCTGAACCACGCGCCAACTTGGAGCGGCAATTGGCTCCGTCAGGCTAGGCGAGGGAGGCAGAGCAGCGAGCTGCCTTGGGCGTGCTCGTATCCGACAGGATCAACGGGCTACCCTTCTGGCTTGTATGTCGGAGAACTGTTCTTGAAAAGCCATCAAAAGAGTGGAAAAATGATGAAGGAGGAGATGGGGAGCGGCGGAGGGGTATGATTCTTGCCCGGCGTGTGGCCTCGTTTAAATAGAGGGCGGATGGAAGGAGCCGGCCGGGGTTGCGTTTAGTGTCGGCTCACTCATGAATAAATGTGTGGTCGGAGTAGGTTTGTTAGCTTCCACACGGGTTTAATAAAGGCATTTGAATACGGCGAGGGTTTGTTCACGCGGACGTGCATCAGTCGGTGCCCTCGGTCGGTGGGCCGCTTCAATGACGAAGGCAGTGAGTGGTCGTGTCCGCCCTTAGCCGCCTTCAATGTTGAGCAGCCTGATTTATAACGGCATGAATGCGAGCAGCTCGTGTCTGGCGGGAAGCGCGCGGAAGAAGAAGGGGTTTTTGGTTGGCCAGGACGGTGAGAATCACACGAAGTATCGGTTCGAACTTTCGCAAACCTTTCCCACATTTGTTTCTGATTTATGGGAGAAATTACATTCAAACTGTTCCATGGACAACGGCATTTGATGATTTTCGTGATCCGAATGGTTATGAAAGATTTGCGGACCCGTTTTAAAGATGCCGTTATGTCCCTCGTTTCCGCAAAAAGAAAATAACATTTATGTCCCTCTGAAGTCTCGAGTATATGTACACGTATGGTTATGGTACCGATAGAACCGTTTCATGAGATAAGAAGATGAGAGTTTGGAACGGAAGGCAGTTCCGATTACGTATTGGGAAAGTCCGGCCGGCAGCGGCTCCCATACCTCCTGGATTCTTGCGAGGAGTTACCTAGATTTTATTCCAGTCCAGATCGGAGTAGTTTACACGTCGTGTCATCTGGACGGGATTCCAACAAACAAACGCAAACGAATTTTCCCTCCTTGGTGTCCTTGTTATACTACCCGTATACCGTGTACAACGTCCCAGCACCACCATATATATCCACCTCCACACGGCCTCGTGCTCCAGCGTGCGTCCTGTCCTGCTCCTGTCGTCGACGACGAGTCCCTGTCGACCACAATGGCAGCGGCGAGGTTGCTCCTGCTGCCCGGCGTCGCTCTCGTCGCCCTCCTCCTCTTCCTGCCCTTCGGCGCCGCCGCCGCTGGCACCGCCGATGGGTCAGAGGAGTGGGGATACGTGCAAGTCCGGCCGAGTAAGAGAATCAGTGTTTCCTCTTCT
The DNA here is from genome assembly GCF_904849725.1 of Hordeum vulgare subsp. vulgare. NCBI lineage: Eukaryota > Viridiplantae > Streptophyta > Magnoliopsida > Poales > Poaceae > Hordeum > Hordeum vulgare. The sequence continues at coordinate 257,449,531 of NC_058524.1, read as the reverse complement.
TGTAGCTCATTCATGGTGGCGTGGTTAACAATTGAACTCTGCAGAGGCGCACATGTTCTGGTGGCTGTACCGTAGCCCCCACCGCGTCGACAACGACACAGCGCCATGGCCGACCGTGCTGTGGCTGCAGGGCGGCCCGGTGAGTATTGAATTAAAGAATCTTCCATAGATGAGCATGCTGATGATTCAATCTGGCATGCATTGCAGGGCGCTTCGGGGGTGGGTTACGGCAACTTCATGGAGATCGGGCCGCTGGACACGGAGCTCAAGCCCCGCGCCACCACCTGGCTCAACAAAGCCGACCTCCTCTTCGTCGTATGTTCATCTTCTTCTTCTTCCTCCTCCTCGCGTGGGGCTTGGCAATGGCCATTGCCGGTTAGTTGTTGATTTCTGAGATTGCTCCGTGCAGGACAACCCAGTGGGCACGGGGTTCAGCTTCGTGGAGGGCGGCAACAAGAGCCTGATGGCGCAAACGGACGGGCAGGCGGCGCGCGACCTGACGGCGCTGCTCATCAAGCTCTACCGGCACAAGAAGCTGCTGCAGGGGAGCCCGCTCTACATCGTGGCCGAGTCGTACGGCGGCAAGTTCGCCGCCACCACCGCCCTCGCCGCGCTCAGGGCCATCCGCCAGGGACATCTCAACGCCAAGCTTGGAGGTACAGTAGCTTTGCAAATCCATTGATGAGGTATCCCATCATGCATGATGCAGCAGCTAATCTAGTACTGTATTAATAATCCATTGATTGACTACAACGCATGCAGGCGTGGCCCTGGGGGATAGCTGGATTTCACCCGAGGACTCCGTGGTAAGTCTTGACGACTGTCCCGTGCTGTGTTGTGGTTGCAGAATGGACTAGTAAGTAGAGTAATTTAACAGAGAGGATTTACTGGACGCAGTTGTCATGGGGCCCGTTACTGTACCAACTGTCCCGTATCGACGAGAAGGGACTGCGGCAATGCGACAGGTAGAAAAACCTTCCAATTCTGCGCGATCAAGTTAAAACCGACCCTTGATACCTTAATAACTACTGCTTATCTTAGATTTGTTTAGATATATATGTCTTAGTTAAATTTTAGTATTTAGATACATTCGTTTTTAGACAAATTTTAGAACAGAGCTTCATTTTAAAATATAATTTTTTTAAAATATTTCATTATAAACTATATATGGATGTATATAGACATATTTTAAAGTGTATATTCATTCGTTTTGTTTCGTATGTACTCCCTCCGTTTCTAAGTATAAGTCTTTTAAGCGATTTCATTAAGGGTCTACATACGGAACAAAATGATTGAATCTATACTCTAAAATATGTCTATATACATCTGTATGTAGTCCACTAGTGAAATCTCTACAAAGACTTATATTTAGGAACGGAGGGAGTAGTTTATTGTGAAATCTATTAAAAAAGTCTTATATTTAAGAATGGAGGAAGTATAATTATAATATTAACGAGTTTCTTGAATAAAAATGAGCAGCCTCGCGAAGCAGATCAAGGCGCAGCTCAAGGCGAAGCAGTACGGGGCGGCCGAGAAGTCGTGGGAGGACCTCGAGTCGGCCGTGCTCGAGCACAGCAACTCCGTCGTGCGCATCCCTCTTGTTCCTACCTCTGCCTCTGCTTTGTTTGTGTTCTGCTACTGACTTGTAATTGCGTGGGCAGAACTTCTACAACATCCTCAAGGACGAGTCGTCGGAGGACGCGGCAGTGCTGGCCACCGCGGGGGCGGCCGTGAGGAAGGTGGGGTACACGCGCTACATGAGCTCCAAGGCGACGAGGGAAGGCGGCCTCGACGGCCTCATGAACGCCGAGGTCAAGGCCAAGCTCGGCATCATCCCCAACAACTTCACCTGGGGAGAGCAGTCGGGCGACGTCTTCCAAGCCCTCGCAGGCGACTTCATGAAGCCAAGAATCAACGAGGTGATCGATTGATTCTTCATTGTACTGGACTACGGACTAGTTCCTAACTAATTTCAGTGCAGCTAATGGCTTACTGTATCTGTAATTAAGCTGATAAACTGAAAAATGGATGCATGTAGGTTGACGAGCTCCTCAAATTTGGAGTGGAAGTGACCATATACAGCGGACAGGTATTGGAAAAACCATACCACCGTCTCTCCTCTGTCCGACTAGTTGATCCGTGCGCATCTTTGCAATCCAAAGACCCAAGCCTGCACGCATTTGTTGCCTGTCGTCTGTCCGTCCATTGGTGTCGTCCTTTTGTTTTGACCGCCTAGTGTTGGAGTAGTATGCACGGCGCACGCAAGCTTCCAAATCCATCGATCAAGATCAAAATCCCTGACATATGACGCCCCAAGTTTGTCCTAACCGCTGTTGCTTACCTACACGTGCGGCTGGCCCGCGCAAACAGTAAGAGCAAGTACAATAAAGTTGAGTCAGCTGGCTATAAGGAATAAACTAATATATTTTTGTATAGTTAGAGGAAAGAGACGAAGAGAGAGAAGGTAAGCGGGTTCTTAGCTAAGAGCCAGCTCTAGCACGTGCTCCTAGGCATTTTGTGAGTATGAAAGGTGGACCATATAGTAAAAAAGTAGTACACATTTGCAATGAGCTATTGTACATATTGGCTATAAGATGGGTTATAGATGACATGGCAATGGCTTATAGCCAGCAGCTGGCTATACTATTGTACTTGCTCTAATGCATCCCAGAATCTCTCGACTTAATAACCAATACTCCCTCCGTAAACTAATACTATAAGAGTTTACAGAGGGAGTAGAATACTGTATGATAAATTGCATTTTGTAATGAGATCCAACTACTGTAATGAACATTGCTTCTTGCAGCTCGATCTCATCTGCGCAACCAAGGGAACACTGGACTGGGTCCAGAAGCTCAAGTAAGTGCTGCAACTCACCTGTTTATGTGTGTGTGTTTGCATGGACATCTGTGTTTTAACCGTTGATGCATGTGTGTGTTCATGCTGTCAGGTGGGAAGGCCTTAAGAACTTCACAGACTCGCCCAGAAAGCCGCTCTACTGCAAGGCGGGTGAAGCAGCCGGCACCCAGGCCTTTCTCAAGTCGTACAAGAACCTGAAATTCTACTGGATACTCGGAGCTGGCCACATGGTAAATCAACACAAAACTTGCATTCATCAAATAATTAAGCACCCTACCATATTGTTATTGTTGGGTGAGCATGTGAATGTGCAACTTGATGCAATAATTCATGGCTTGTGTTTCTGACTGACCTGGAGAAGAGTGTGCATTCATCTACTCCCTCCGTTTCATAATATAAGTCTTTTTACAAATTCCACTAGAGAACTACATACGGATGTATATAGACATACTTTAAAGTGTAGATTCACTCATTTTATTTTGTATGTAGTCCCTTAATGAAATGGCTTAAAAGACTTATATTTAGGAACGGAGGGAGTAGTGGTTGGTGAGATAAGGATCACATGCACAGGCACAGCTCTCACTCATAAAAAAACTGACTATTTTGCATTGTCTGTGAGACGAGACAGCAGGCAGAAATAGTGATAGATAGATAGGAGGTCAAGGCAGGTGTACTGCTGCCTGTTGGATGTCCATGGTGGCTAAAATCTAATGCTCTGTTTTTTCCCGTGACAGATACCGATCGACAACCCTTGCCCTGCACTCAAGATGCTGGGTGACATTACACATTCTCCTGCTCGGTAGAAAGAAGACGACGGCGACGCACCAAGCAGCCTGACACCAACACAAGAAATGATTCCTTTTTTTCCCTTTTTCTTTTCACAGTAAAAATGCTGGACGTTTATGAGATACGAAAGATGAGAAAAGAGAGATAAATGAATAGAGAGACATCTGTTTGACTTTATAGCATACAGTACTGGTGCAACTATGTTACTTTTCGGGTGACAGGGTATAATCAAAAATCAAAATTCACAGCATACAATCTCCTCGCTACATCCATATAATCTACTCTGCGTCTATATAATCTACTCTATAGCTATGTTACTTTTTGAAAATATGGTTGTCGTTGGACTTTGTTGATCTTTTCTTTTTCTTCATTTAGACATGACTTTGTTCTTGTATAACTTTGCTGTTTGCCAGGGTGTTTATTTATGTGTGTGTGCCCGTGTTCGTGTTGGATGTATACATCCTATAATGCAGTGATCAGATGTGTGCTCATTGTGTTTGTATTTGTTGACTTCGGATTTTAACATGGTGAAAAACCAAATTAAGATTGTTTCAAATGAAGAAGTGCTATGCATGAAAAAGTTATGTATGGTCGACATGAACATCTTTGAAGTTTGGGTTATCGCCATCCGATCTCATCTCGAGGGTCAAGGTTGTGCTCGAAGTACTAGGATTTTGCATGCAAAGTAATGTTCGTCGATTACGCCTCCAAGACTGCCTCATATGAGACAATGCTATACATGTATTGTCTTTGCCTCGTAGAAATGATCCATTTTGATATACAAACCGTCTCAATCCAAGCTCGTATGCAAAAATTAGAGCCGATACATTGTGGATCCATCATGAGTAATAAATGGCACGGGGCATCAGACACGTGTGTGGGTCATGTCTGATGACTCGCGCGAGGGATTGAGCCTTCAAGATGGGCTAGAATAAAATAAACATTCAACATCAAATTTCTTTGTTTTGTCTAGGTGATTGATTTTGATATATAAATCATTTAAATCCAATGTCGTATACAAATTCCATGGGCCGTGCAATGAGCAGACAGAAGTTTGCGTTAGATTCACGCTCAATCCGAGTTGGATTAGAATTAGGACTCTAGGACGTGAATTGATGTAACTTTCTTGCAAGGAAAGCTTAGATGAATACTTCACTTGTACGGGAAATCTAGCATCCTCTTATACATGTTGGAGTTGACAACCGATTGAACAAAACACAATCGACAAATCAATCTATCATCTTTTACCTTTAGTTTTATCTTCTTCCTTATTCCTCTTCTTTGTCGGGGTGATTCGACGGTCCATGGGACCAGCAGGGTCCCTTTGCTACGATTCTACGGGGATTACGGGCGCACAAAGAGCATCACAGATTGGTGCGTGCACATGGGTTTAGACAAGTTCGGGCCGCTTAGGAGCGTAAAACCCTACATCCTGTGTTTTGGTGGATTATGCAGATGATCACAATACAGACGCGCTCGCGTGACAAGGATGCTCGAGGGTAGAAGCTACGCTTGTGAAATGAATAGAAAGTCAACCTTTCTAAAGGTAGCCATGGACCTCCTTTTATAGTCCAAGGGGTTACCACATTGGCTAATTTAGTCTCGTCGTGGGGAGGATAGTCCACAAGCTAATTGCCAAAACTACTGACAAAATCATGAAAGCACAAATGCTTCCTTGGTGGTTTTGATAATTCATGACAACATACATTGTCTCTTGGACTAACACTTTTACCTAGTATATGTCAGGCTTAGTCCATAAAGAGCATTGGCTAAAGGTTTATGTGGAGATGCCCCTTGATGCAAGAAAGGAATAAGATTGGCTCAAGCTTCAAGCAAGAAGACTCTTCATTTTATATTTGTGAGAAATCACTTTTGAGTCCATATGAAAGCCAATACTATTAAAAGGGGGTGAGGTATTAAAATGAACTGGTTACTCAAGTGCTCACAGATAGCCAACAAAAGTACTCATTCATTTTCCCACATAACACTTCTATCGAAAGCCAAATATCCAAAATCGGTGCCACCAAGTTTTCAAATTCGGCCCTACCGATTTTCAACTCACACAAAACCATAGCCAAACCTACCATTTCGGTACAACCGATTCTGCATCGGTGCCACCGAGTTCAGGTGACCAACCTTCTGGTGCCTCGGTAAACAAAATCAGAATTTCCGAGTTTGGGTATCGGTGTCATCGAGTTGGGTCATCTAACCGTTCGCCACCTTTTTGGTTCTGCCAAGTTGTGTATATCGGTCTCACCGAGATTCAAAAGTTGCTGCCTTTTGTGCAAGTTAGTACCACCGAGTTTATGACTTCGGTGTCACCTAGTTGGTCACTTTAGGTGTAACGGTTGGATTTCGGGTGCAGCCTATATATACCCCTCCACCAACCTCTCATTCGTAGAGGAAGCACTCAGAACACACACTTCATTGCCAGAACCATTTTTCTAAGAGAGAGCCACCTACTCATGTGTTGAGATCAAGATATTCCAATCCATCCATTTGAAACCTGATCTCTAGCCTCCCCAAGTTGCTTTGCACCAAATCAATCTCTCCTACCCATGCCTATTCTGTGAGAGAGTGGTTGAGTGTTGAGGAGATTATCTTTAGAATCACAAGAGCAAGGAGTTCATTGTTCTACCACATCTATTACCTTTTGGAGGGTGATGCCAACTAGATTGGTTAGGTGTCGCTTGAGAGCCTCCTACTTCGTGTTGTGTGCTACTTCTTGAGCTTCGTTGGTTTTCCCTTGAAGAGGAAAGGGTGATGCAGCAAAGTAGATAAGTATTTCCCTCAGTATTTTGAGAACTAATATATCAATCCAGTAGGAGGAACAAGTAAGGCCCCAATCTTAGCACCTACACAAACAATCAAACACTTGCACCCAACGCTAAAAAGGGGTTGTCAATCCCTTCACCGTTATTTGCAACGCTGAGATCTGATAGAGCTAGATATAGAAGATTGCTACAACTAAAAGTAAAACAAAAGTAAATAAATGGCAGCAATATATTTTTTGTATTTTTGGTTTATAGATCTGAAAGTATAATATGGAAAATAGACCCGGAGGCTATAGGTTTCACTAGAGGCTTCTCTCATGAAGGAAAATAATACGGTGGGTGAACAAATTACTGTCGAGCAATTGATAGAAAAGCGAATAATTATGAAGATATCCAAGGCAATGATTATGCATATAGGCATCACGTCCGTGTCAAGTAGACCAAAACGATTCTGCATCTACTACTGTTACTCCACACATCGACCGACACCTGCCTGCTTCTAGAGTATTAAGTTCATGAAGAACAGAGTAACGCATTAGGTAAGGTGACATGATGTAGAGGGATAAACTCAAGAAATATGATGAAAACCCCATATTTTTATCCTCGATGGCAACAATGCAATGCGTGCCTCACTATCCCTACTTTGTCACTAGCTGAGGACACCGCAAGATTGAACCCAAAACTAAGCACTTCTCCCATTGCAAGAATTACCAATCTAGTTGGCCAAACCAAACCAATAACTCGAAGAGACTTGCTAAGATATGAAATCATGCATATAAGAATTCACAGAAGATTCAAATAATATTCATAGATAATCTGAACATAAACCCACAATTCATTGGATCTCGACAAAAACACCGCAAACGAGTATTACATCGGATAGATCTCCATGAAGATCGTGAAGAACATGGTATTGAAGAACAAAGAGAGAGGAGAAGCCATCTAGCTACAAGCTATGGACCCGTAGGTCTGTGGTGAACTACTCACGCATCATCGAAGAAGCAATGGAGTTGATATAGATGCTCTCCGTGATCTATTCCCCCTCCGACAGATTACCGAAAAAGGCTCTCAGATTGGATCTCACGAGAACAGAGGCTCCCGGCAGCAGAAAAGTATTTTTTGGTGTCCATTCTAGTATTGGGGGAATATTTGGAATCTATAGGACAATGATTAGGGTTAGGATGTTGTAGGGGGCCCACAAGCCGGGGGGCTCCCCCCTATGGCGTGCCCTGCAGGCTTGTCCTCTCCCGGCAGGTCTCCTGCCCCCTTCTCAAAGTCTGGTAGCTTTCTTCTGGATCAAGAAAAATCATTCTGTAGATTTTATTCCTTTTGGACTCCATTTAATATTCCTTATCTGCAATTCTCAAAAACATGGAAAAAAACAGAAACTGGCACTAGGCTCTAGATTAATAGGTTAGTCCCAAAAATAATATAAAATAACACATTAATGCATATAAAACATCCAAAACAGATAATATAATAGCATGGAACAATAAAAAATTTAGAGATAGTTGGAGATGTATCAAGCATCCCCAAGCTTAATTCCTGCTCGTCCTCGAGTAGGTAAATGATAAAAATAGAATTTTTGGTGTGGAATGCTACCTAACATATTTATCCATGTAATATTCTTTATTGTGGCATGAATATTCAGATTCATAAGATTCAAAACAAAAGTCTAGTATTTATAAAAACAATAATACTTCAAGCATACTAACAAGGAAATTGCGTCCTTTCGAAATAATATGGCCTTAGAAAGTTATCCCTACAAAATCATATGGTCTTGCTATGCACAACCCCGATGAAAGTCAAGCAATTGTTTCACACTTTTTATGTTCTCAAACCTTTTCAACTCTCACGCAATACATGAGCGTGAGCCATGGATATAGCACTATAGGTGAACTAGAATATGGTGGAGGTTGCAAAAAGAAAGAGGGGAAGATAGTCTCACATCAACTAGGCGTATCAACGGGCTATAGAGATGCCCATCAATAGATATCAATGTGAGTGAGTAGGGATTGCCATGCAACAAAATACACTAGAACTATAAGTGTATGAAAGCTCGAAAAGAAAACTAAGTGGTTGTGCAAAAGATGAAATTCCACTAGTTATATGAAAGTGACAAAATAGGAGACTCTCTATGAAGAACATGGTGCTACTTTGAAGAACAAGTGTGGAAAAGGATAGTAACATTGTCCCTTCTCTCTTTCTCTTTTTTTATATTTCTTTTTGGTGGACATCTTTGGCCTCTTTTCTTTTTTGTAAAGTCTGGAGACTCATCCCAACTTGTGAGGGAATCATAGCTTCCATCATCCTTTTCTCACACGGGACAATGCTCTAATAATGCAAATCATCACACTTTTATTTACTTACAACTCAAAGGTTACAACTCGATATCTAGAACAAAATATGACTCTATAAGCAATATGGAAGTGATGGTGCGTGTCATAAAAAAACCGGGATGGTGGTGTTCCATGGCAATATGTCTCTGAATGGCTATGAAAATGCCTGAATAGGTAGATATGGTGATTGTTTTGAGGAAAGTATATGGTGAATGTTTTGAGGAAGGCGGGTTTAATGTATCGGAGGAAGTTGCGCAGTACTAGAGAGGCCAGCAAAGGTGGAAGGGTGAGAGTGCGTATAATCCATGAACTCAACATTAGTCATAAAGAACTCACACACTTATTGCAAAATCCTATTAGTTATCGGAACAAAGTATTAGACGCATGCTCCTAGGGGAAGGGTTGGTAGGAGTTAACCATCGCGCGATCCCGACCTACACACAAAGGTTGACAATCATTAAACAAATCATGCTCCCACTTCATCACATAACGGTTCACCATACGTGCATGCTACGAGAATCACAAGCTTTAACACAAGTATTTCTTCTAGTTCACAATTACTTACTAGCATGACTCTCATATTACCATCTTAATATCTCAAAACTACATGCAAGGAATCAAACCTCTCATCCTATTCAATGAACTTAATATGAAAGTTTTTATTATATCCCTCTTGGATGCCCATTATATTAGGACTAAATTCATAACCTAAAACAATTACCATACTATTTAAAGACTCTCAAAATAATATAAGTGAGGTACGAGAGTTTAATAATTTCTGTAAAATAAAACACCACCATCCTCTAAAAAATATAAGTGAAGCACTAGAGCAACATTGCCTAGCTCAAAAGATATAAGTGAAGCACATAGAGTATTCTAATAAATTCACGATTCAGTGTGTCTCTCTCAAAAGATGTGTGCATCAAGGATGATTGTGGCAAACTAAAAAGTAAAGACTCATATCATACATGATGCTCCAAGCAAAACACATATCATGTGGTGAATAAAAATATAGCCTCAAGTAAATTTACCGATGGATTGAAAACGAAAGAGGGGATGCCTTCCGGGGCATCCCCAAGCATAGGCTCTTTGGTATCCTTGAATATGGCTCAGGGTGCCTTGAGAATCCCCAAGCTTAGGCTCTTGCCACTCCTTATTCCATAGTCCATAAAATATTTACCCGAAACTTGAAAATTCACAACACAAAACTCAACGGAAAACTTATGAGATCCGTTAGTATAAGAAAACTAAATCACCACTTTAGGTATTATTGTGAACTAATTATTTATTTATATTGGTGTAATATTTACTATATTCCAACTTCTCCATGGTTCATAGCCCCGATACAACCCATAGATTCATCAAAATAAGCAAACAACACAAATAAAACAGATTCCGTCAAAGACAAAACAATCTGTAGAAATCTATAAACTTCGAATACTTGTGTAACTCCAAATATTCTGAAAATTTAGGATAGTCAGGGAAATTTGTATATCAATCTTGTGTAAAAATTTCAGATCAAAAGGATGTTCCAGTGACAAAATGCCTGGACTGAGAGCGAAAGTTTCTGTTTTCAACAAAATCAACTTGCAAACACCGTAGACCATCCCAAAGGTCTTACTTGTCTCAAACACTAATTAAAACAAGAAAACACAATTGTTACAGAGGTAATAATCCGTGCAGCACTCAAAAACAGAAGCAAAAACAAAAGCATGAAAATAAAATTGGGTTGCCTCCAAGCAAGCGCTATTGTTTACCGCCACTAGCTAGACATAATGCAATAGATCTAGGTATTGTCATCTTTGGTATGCAATCCATAAGTAGCTCTCATAATATATTCATAAGGTAATTTTATTTTATCTGTAGAAAATTGCTCCATGCCTTTCCTTAATGGAAATTGGAATCTAATATTTCCTTCTTTCATATCAATAATTGTACCAATCGTTCTAAGGAAATGTCTACCAAGAATAATAGGACATGTAGGATTGCAACCTATATCAAGAACAATGAAATCTACGGGCACATAATTCCTATTTGCAACAATAAGAAAATCATTAATCCTTCCCGTAGGTTTCTTAATTGTAGAATACTCTAGATGCAAATTTAAAGAGCAATCATCAAATTCACGGAATCCTAGCACATCACGTAAAGTTCTTGGAATTGTGGAAACGCTAGCACCCAAATCACACAAAGCATGTCACTCATAATATTTAATTTTAGTTTTAATAGTAGGTTCCCACTCAACATAAAGCTTTCCAGGTATAGAAACTTCCAACTCAAGTTTTTCTTCAAAATATTTCATCATAGCATCCACAGTTTGTTTAGTAAAAGCTTTATTTTGATTATAAGAATGCGAAGAACTCAACATGGATTGCAACAAGGAAACCCAATAAATCAAAGAACAACTATCATAATTAAAGTCCTTGAAATCCAAAAGAGTGGGCTCATTGCTATTTAAAGTTTTGACCTCTTCAATCCCAATTTTATCAATCTTAGCATTAAGATTTGTAAACTCTGAATCATTGGGACGCCTTTTAACTAAAGTTGACTTATCTCAAGTCCCATCTTTTTCAAGATTTATACTAGAAAACAAAGATTAAATAGGAGTCACATCAATCACTTTAAGATCTTCATCATTATTATCACGAGAAAACACCTTTTCAAGCCATTCACGCTTAGCACATATTCTAGCGGTTCTTTCCTTACACTCATCAATAGAAATTCTCATAGATTTGAAATACTCATTAATATCATGCTTGGGTGGAATAGATCTAATTTTCAAAGAACCAATCTCAAGAGAAATTCTATCAACGTTCCTAGCCAAATCATCAATCTTGAGCAATTTTTCTTCAGTCATAGCATTGAGACCTTTTTGCCAGCTAATGAATTCTTTAATATTATTCTAAAGATAAGAGGGAATCTTATTATAATTTACATCAGAATTGTTGTAGGAATTACCATAATTGTTAGAGGAATTACTAGGAAACGGCCTAGGATTGAAATTACCTCTATACGCATTATTGCCAAAATTGTTCCTACCAACAAAATTCACATCCATAGATTCATTATTATTTCCATTCAAATAAGACAAAGGCATATTGTTGGGATCAACAGGAGAACTCTTACTAGCAAACAATTTCATCAGTACATCCATCTTTTCACTTAAAGTATTTATTTCTCCGATAGCATGCACTTTTTTACTTGTAGAAGATCTTTCGGTATGCTACTGAGTAATTTGACACAATATTATCTAGGAGTTTAGTAGATTATACTAATGTGATTTCCATAAAAGTACCACCCTCGGCGGAATCTAAAAGATTTCTAGAAGGAAAATTCAATCCCGCATAAAAAATTTGTATAATCATCCATAAACTCAAACCATACGCGGGGAAATTCCTAATCGTTAGTTTCATCCTCTCCCAAGATTGTGCAACATGCTCATGATAAAGTTGCTTAAAATTAATTATATCATTCCTAAGGGAGATAATATTAGCGGACGGAAAGTACTTGAAAATAAAAAACATCTTTACACTTATTCCATGAATCAATACTATTTTTAGGTAAAGATGAAAACCAAGTTTTTGCACGATATCGTAGTGAGAAAGGAAATAGCTTTAGTTTAACAATTTCATTATCCACATCTTTATTCTTTTGCATATAGCACAACTCAATGAAAGTATTTATATGGGATGCGACGTCTTCACTAGGAAGGCCAGAAAATTGTTCTTTCATAACAAGATTGAGCAAAGCAGCATTGATTTCATAAGATTCCGCACTAGTGGCGGGATCAATCGGAGTACTAATAAAATCATTATTATTAGTAGTGGAAAAATCACATAACTTGGTATTCTCTTGAGTCATTGTGACAAAGCAAGCAATCTAGCACACAAGCAATCAAACGAAAAGACGAACGGAAGAAGGGCGAATAAAAAGGCAGATCTTTTTGGTATTTTTTGAAAATCGTTTTAGAAGTGTGGGAGAGGAAAACGAGAGGCAAATGGAAATAAAGTAAATGCAAGGGATGAGTTTGTGATGGGTACTTGGTAGGCTTGATCTTGCTATGTATCCTCCCCGGCAACGGCGCCAGAAATCCGTCTTGCTACTTCTTGAGCTTGCGTTGGTTTTCCCTTGAAGAGGAAAGGGTGATGCAGCCAAGTAGATAAGTATTTCCCTCAGTTTGTTGAGAACCAAGGTATCAATCCAGTAGGAGGAATAAGCAAGGCCCCAATCTTAGCACCTACAGAAACAATCAAACACTTGCACCCAACGCTAAAAAGGGGTTGTCAATCCCTTCACGGTTGTTTGCAAGGATGAGATCTGATAGAGATAAACATAAAAGATTGCTAGAACTAATAGTAAAACAAAAGTAAATAAATGGCAGCATTTTTTTTTGTTATTTTTGGTTTATAGATCTGAAAGTATAATATGGAAATAGACCCGGGGGCCATAGTTTCACTAGAGGCTTCTCTCATGAAGGAAACTAATACGGTGGGTGAACAAATTACTATCGATCAGTTGATAGAAAAGCGAATAATTTTGAAGATACCCAAGGAAATGATTATGCATATAGGCATCACGTCCGTGTCAAGTAGACCGAAACGATTTTGCATCTACTACTATTACTCCACACATCGACCGACTCCTGCCTGCATCTAGAGTATTAAGTTCATGAAGAACAAAGTAACGCATTAGGTAAGATGACATGATGTAGAGGAATAAACTCAAGCAATATGATGAAAACCCCATCTTTTTATCCTCGATGGCAACAATGCAATACGTGCCTCGCTACCCCTACTTTGCCATTGGGTGAGGACACCACAAGATTGAACCCAAAACTAAGCACGTCTCCCATTGCAAGAATTACCAATCTAGTTGGCCAAACCAAACCAATAACTCAAAGAGACTTGCTAAGATATGAAATCATGCATATAAGAATTCAGATAAGATTCAAATAATATTTATAGATAATCTGAACATAAACCCACAATTCATCCGATCTCGACAAACACACCGCAAAAGAGTATTACATCGGATAGATCTCCATGAAGATCATGAATAACATGTATTGAAGAAGAAAGAGAGAGAAGAAGCCATCTAACTACTAGCTATGGACCCGTAGGTCTGTGGTGAACTACTCATGCATCATCAGAGAAGCAATGGAGTTGATGTAGATGCTCTCCGTGATCAATTCCACCTCCGGCAGATTACCGGAAAAGGCTCCCAGATCGGATCTCACGGGAACAGATGCTCCCAATGGCGAAAAAGTAATTTTTGGTGTCCATTCTGGTATTGGGGGAATATTTTGGAATTAATAGGACGAAGATTAGGTTAGGAGGCCTGCAGGGGGACCACAAGCCAGGGGGCTCCCCCCTACGGCGCGCCCTGCAGGCTTGTCATCTCCCGGCAGGTCTCCTGCCCCCTTCTCAAAGTCTGGCAGGTTTCTTCTGGTCCAACAAAAATCATTCTGGAGATTTTCTTCCGTTTGGAGTCCGTTTAATATGCCTTATCTGCAATACACAAAAACTTGGATAAAACTGAAACTGGCACTAGGCTCTAGGTTAATAGGTTAGTCCCAAAAATAATGTAAAATAGCATATTAATGCATATAAAACATCCAAAACAGATATTATAATAGCATGGAACAATAAAAAATTATAGATATGTTGGAGACGTATCATTGTGGAGTTGAACCAATATCTTTGTAAGGGCAAGTAGATCGCCTACTTCGTGAAGATCTACCGCGAGCGAGGCTAATCCTTCATGGACGGAAGCCGTGGTGGAATAGAAAAGACCGCTTCTTCGTGGACCCCTTGTGGGTGGAGCCCTCCGTGGACTCTCGCAGCCATTAGCCTCGATGGGTTGAAGTCTCCACTAGCATGGGCGTATGATAGCACCACCTCTCAAAACCATGCAAAAGATCACCGTGTCAACCTCTTTGCATTTGATTTCCTAAACTCTACTCCTTACTACATGTGCACAGTCTTTTACTTTCCGCTACCATATATGTTAACTAGCATGTGTAGGATGCACTAGACTTGTTCGAATCGCTAAAATCTGCCAACCATCAATTTTGGAAAAGGCTAGGATTTTAATCTTGTCAAGTAGTCCATTCACCTTCCTTTAGACACCTCTTCTACCGATCCCTCAATTGGTATCAAAGCAATGTCTCCAAAACCTTGGTTTAATCATCGTTGGAGGAAGAAGAATGTGACTAGTTCGGGGATTTTTAGTTGTAGAGTGACCATTTTTAATGGTGAGTATTATAGACAATGGAAAGATGAAATTCTTGATATATTTGATGAATTCCATTTGCGCAAGTATGTTGAATATCCCTATGCGCCTCCTATTGATCCCATACATCCTTCTCATGATGATGAAATTGATATGCTTGGTAATCTTAACACTGTTAATCGAATCATTAGAGGACTACCAAGAAATGTGCTTAATAAAATGCAAAACTTTGAGTGTGCTCATACTTTATGGAAAGACTTAGAGGAAAGATATCCAAATTATTCCTTGAAAAATCTTGATATCATTATCCACAAATGCATTGCCTTTCACAAAATGAAGCCAAATGATCCTAATTTTTATAAATGTCTATTTGAGCTTCGTTTGACCTCATGCGTGCTAAAGGATATGTCACTACTATTAACAATATCATTGTTGAAGCCATTCACATGTATAAACATGAACATTGTCATAGTCAAACTTTTGATGAAATTCTTGTTTCTTATGATGAGGGGATTTCGTCCGATGATGATTATGTGGAGCATGGCTACTACGATGAAGATGAGGAGTTTGACATCGAGTATGAGAAGGCCATGAGGCGCCTTAGTCTTATGGCGAACCTTAGAGACTATATGGCAGAGGAAAGGAGTGGATACTTGACAGTGGATGCATGGATCACATGACCGGAGATAAATACATGTTCCATGAGATCACATGAAAGCACATATGCTCCCTTGGTGATTTTGATAATTCATGACAACATACATTGTCTCTTGGACTAACACTTTTACCTAGATATTTCAGGAAAAGTCCATGGAGAACTATGGCTTAAGGCTTATGTGGAGATGCCCCTGGATGCAAGAAAGGAATAATATTGGCTCAAGCTTCAAGCTAGAAGACTCTTCATTTTATATTTGTGAGAAATCACTTTTGAGTCCATAGGAAAGCCAATACTATTAAAAGGGGATGAGGTAGTAAAATGAACTGATTGCTCAAATGCTCAAAGTTAGCCACTAAAACATTGAGTCATTTTTCCCACATATCCACTTTGTCAAGATCCACGTACACAAATTTGGTGTCACCAAAATTTCCATATCGGACCCACCGAGTTTGACCTCAGACAGAAACCCTAGCCATTCCCACCAAATCGATGCAACCGGAACCAAGTCGGTGCTACCGAGTTTAGTGTGACCAACATTCCGTTGCCAAGATATAGAAAACCGGAATTTCCGAGTTTGCATATTGGCGCCACTGAGTTTGGCCATCTGACCGTTAGTCACCTTTTCGGTGCCACCGAGTTTCATATATCGGTCTCACCGAGATTCAAAGTTCACACCTTTAGTGCTAATCGGTACCACCGAGTTTTGAACTTCGGTGTCACCGAGTTTATCCTTTTGTGTGTAACGGTTGAATTTTGGCTGGTGCCTATATATACCCCTTCACCCACCTCTCATTTGTGGGAGAAGCACTCAGAACACACACTTCACTGCCAGATCCATTTTCTGAGAGAGAACCACCTACTTATGTGTTGAGACCAAGATATTCCAATCCTATCATTTGAAACTTGATTTCTAGCCTCCCCAAACTACTTTCCACCAAATCAACCTTTCCTATCCATGCATATTTTGTCAGAGAGTGATTTGTGTTGAGGATACTATCTTTAGAAGCACAAGAGCAAGGATTTCATTGATCTACCACATATATTACCTTTTGGAGGGTGGTGCCTCCTAGATTGGCTAGGTGTCGCTTGGGAGCCTCCTACTTCGTGTTGTGTAGTTGAACCAAGATGTTTGTAAGGGCAATGAGATCGCCTACTTTGCGAAGATCTACCGTGAGTAAGGCTAGTCCTTCGTGGACAGAAGTCGCAGTCGAATAGACAGGGCCGCCTCTTTGTGGACCCTCCGTGGGTGGAGCCCTCCGTGGACTCTCGCAGCCATTACCCTCCGTGGGTTGATATCTTCGCTAACATGGACGTACGATAGCTCTACCTATAGGAACCATGCCAAAAATCGCCTGTCAACCTTATGCATTTGATCTTCCTAATCTCTACTCATTTACATGTGCAAAGTCATTACTTTTCCGATGCCATATATGTTGACTAGCATGTGTGGGGTGCACTAGACTTGTTAGAATTGCTAAGTTTCTGCCCTCCTAGAATTCGGGTTGGGCTAGAAATTTTATCTTGGCAAGTAGTCTATTCACCCCCCTCTAGACACATCTTCTATCGATCCCTCAATTGGTATCAGATCAAGGTCTCCAAAACCTTGGTTTAACCGCCATTGGAGGAAGATCAAGGTCTCCAAAACCTTGGTTTAACCGCCTATTCTTGATGGGCAGTACTTTAGACAATGGAAAGATGAAATGCTTGTTATATTTGATGAGTTCCATTTGTGCAAGTATGTCGAATATCCCTATGTGCCTCCCCTTGATCCCATACATCCTTCTCATGATGATGAAGTTGATATGCTTGGTAAGCTTAACACTGTGAATCTTATCATTAGAGGTTTACCAAGAAATGTGCTTAATCAGTTGCAAAACTTTGAGTGTGCTCATACCTTGTGGAAAGACTTAGAGAAAATATATCCATATTATTCATTGAAAAATCTTTATATCATTTTCCACAAATGCATTCCTTTTTCACAAAATGAAGCCAACCGATCCTAACTTTGACAAATGCCTATTTGAGCTTCGTGACCTCATGCGTGCTAAAGGAGATGTCATTTCTATTAACAATATCATTGTTGAAGCCATTCGAATGCATAAGCATGAACATTGTCATACTCAAATTTCTGATGAAATTCTTGTTTCTTATGATGATGGAACTTCATCCGATGATGACAATGTGGAGCATCGCTACTACAATGAAGATGAAGAGGTTGGCATCAAATATGAGAAGACCATGAGGAACCTTAGTCTTATGGCTAACCTTAAAGACTACATGGCTGGTGGAAAGGAGTTGGTTCTCGATAGTGTATGCACCGATCACGTGACCGGAGATAAATACATGTTCCATGAGATTACACCAAACCGTGGACCTCGGAAGTATGTGACTTTTGGAGACAACTCCAAAGGTAAGGTACTTGGTCTTGGTAAGGTGGTCGTATATCATGAAAGTACCATTCATAATGTCATGCTTGTTGAATCCCTTGGCTACAATCTTCTTTCCGTATCTAGATTAGTAAACTTTGGTTTCGATGTGCTATTTACGAAAGTTGAATGCCGAGTGTTTCGCAGCGACAATCATATAACATCGTCTTTACTAGTTTCCGTAGAGGTGATCTATACATTGTTGATTTCTCTAAGATATCCAAACCCCGTACATGTCTTATCGCAAAATATTCTAAAGGTTGGTTAGGGCATAGAAGGCTTGGACATGTTGGTATGCGTAATCTTGACAAACTTATCAAAGGTGATCATATTCTTGGTGTTAAAGATGTTATCTTTGACAAAGATAGACTTTCTAGTGCTTGTCAAGCAGGAAAGCAAGTTGGTGGAAGTCATCCCGTGAAGAACATCATGACCACATGAAGACCCCTCGAGCTGCTTCACATGGATCTATTTGGTCCCAATGCTTACAAGAGTCACGGTAGAAATTCTTATGGTTTAGTCATTGTTGATGATTTTTCCAGATTTACGTGGGTCTTCTTTCTCAATGATAAATCGCATGTACAAATGAACTTCAAGTACTTTGCTCGGAACGCTCAAAACCAGTTTAAAGTGAAGATCAATAAGGTTCAGAGCGACAACAAAACGGAGTTCAAGAACACTAATGTGGATAGTTTTCTTGATGAAGAAGGTATCTTACATGAGTTCTCGGTGACGTATACACCTTGTTGAGAGGAAGAACCGGACTCTCGTAGAGATGGCGAGAACGATGCTGGACGAATACAAGACTCCAAGACACTTTTGGGCAGAAGCCGTGGAAACCGCTTTCCATGCCATAAACCGACTCTACCTGCACAAGCTTCTCGGTAAAATGACATACGATCTACTCACCAGTAACAAACCCTAAGTTGGATACTTTCGGGTATTCGGCTCTAAGTGATATATTCTTGATAAGCATCGTCGATCTAATTTTGCACCTAAATCTTATGAAGGTTTCCTTCTTGGTTACGGAATAAACTCTCACGCTTACTGTGTCTACAACTACTTCACCCAAAGAGTTGAAGAGACGGTAGATGTGAAGTTTGATGAGACTAACGGTTCGCAAGTCGAACAATTGCCAATTGATGTAGGAGATAAGGAACCTTCGGAAGCTATCAAAGATTTGTCTATTGGCAAGATTCGTCCGGTGGAGGTGAAGGAAAGTACTTAATCAACTCAAGTGGAAGCTCCCACTTCGCGTCAAGGCAAACCACAAAAGGACATGGAAGCATCCACAAGCGGTACACGGTATGATGAAGAAGAGGAAGAGGTACATCATGATGATCCACCTCAACCTTCCTCACCACCACGCCAAGGAGATGATGACGTCAACGACAACACTCAAAAAGATGAAGATGATGAAGAAGAAGCTCATCCATCCAATAAGAATAACCCGTCAAGAATTAGAGCAAGAGTGGTCAGAGATCATCCGTTGGAACAAATCTACGGTGACATAAAAAACGGGAGAATCACTCGCTCTAAATACCGTTTAGCTATCTTTTGTGAGCATTATTCTTTCATATCTCTAATTGAAGCCTTGAAGGTAGAAGAAGCTCTTCAAGATCCAAATTGGGTGAACTCTATGCACGAGGAGCTACACAACTTCGAGAGGAAACAAATATGGACACGTGTTGAAAAACCTAAAGGCGAACAAAATATCATTGGTACACGATGGGTGTTTCGGAATAAGCAAGATGAAGATGGACAAGTCATATGCAACAAGGCGCGTATCGTAGCCCAAGGATACATGCAAGTCGAAGGTATGGAGTACGGTGAGACCTATGCCCCCTTTTCTAGACTTGAAGCCATTCGCATTCTTCTCACTTATGCCAATCACCATGATATTACTCTTTACCAAATGGATATCAAAAGTGCTTTTCTAAATGGTCAAATTGAGGAGGAAGTTTATGTTAAACAACCTCATGGATTTGTAAACCCTAGGAAACCTGATCATGTTTACAAACTTTGTAAAGCGTTATATGATCTTAAACAAGCCCCTAGAGCTTAGTACAAATGCCTAACAAAATTTCTTATTGAAAAGGGTTTTGAGATTGGTAAAATTGATGCAACCTTATTCACTAGAAGAGTTAATGGTGAACTATTTGTGTGCCAAATATATGTGGATGATATTATCTTTGGTTCCACTAACCCACATTTTAGTGAAAAGTTTGGAAAGCTGATGTTAGAGAAATACGAGATGTCAATGATGTCAATGATGTGCGAGATGAAATTCTTCCTTGGTTTGCAAATCAAACAATCGAGAGAATGTACGTTTATCTCTCAAACCAAGTACACCAAGGATATGATCAAGAAGTTCAACATGCAAGAGTGCAAAGGTATGAGAACCCCCAAGCGTACTAGTGGACATGTCGACCTCACTAAGGAGGACAAACCAGTTAATCAAAAGGTTTATCGATCAATGATTGGTTCATTGATATATCTATGTGCCTCCCGTCTTTACATCATTTTGAGAGTTTGCATGTGTGCCTGATACCAAGCGGCACCTAAAGAGTGTCATCTATTGGATGTTAAAAGAATAGTGAGATACCTGATACATACACCAAACTTTGGAATATGGTATCCCAAGGGATCTTCTTCTAATCTTGTTGGCTATTCCGACTTGGACTATGTCGGAGACAAGGTTGATGGAAAATCCACCTCGGGTACATGTCAATTTCTTGGGAGATCTGTTGTGCCTTGGTCATCCAAGAAAGAAAACTCGGTATCTTTATCTACTGCCGAAGCAGAATACATTGTCGCTGGATCATGTTGTGCGCAATTACTACGAATGAATCAATCTCTTAAGGATTATGGCATTCATGTTAGAAAAGTTCCATTGTTATGTGATAATGAAAGTTCTATTGAAATTTCCTATAACACTGTGCAACATTCTCGAACAAAACATATTCAAGTGCAACATCATTTTATTCGTGATCATGTTGGTAAAGGAGATATAGATCCCAAGCATGTTTGTACCGACAAACAATTAGCTGATATCTTTACAAAACCACTTTTTCAGAAAGGGTTTTGTCATTTGAGGAGTGAGTTGAATATCATTGATGATTCAAACTTGAGCTAGACTCACTCGGATGCATGCAAGGGCATGAGCTTGATTGCCTATTCCATGATGCTTTTGATTTGACACCATCTTATATCGTGGAAAACTATGCTCCCGTGTATTGCATCTAACCTTTTGTAGGTACTTGGAAGAACTAAACTCTACAAGATTGCAAAGAACTCTCATTAAAAGCAATCTTGACATGGCCAAGTATCAACAACCCCTTTCTCAGAGATGAAGGAAGAAAACAACAAAATCATATCCTTGACAACCATTTGTTCAATCCATTCACTCTTGTCATTAGGATATATTATGTTTTTCCTTGCATGACTAACCACTGTATGTGAAAAGTAAACCAAAACGACAAGGATACCTCCCAACTCAAGATGATCTTCATCAACATTGAGCATCCACAACAAGTTCACCTACATGCCATGTCATCAACATCATTCGAAGGTATGTACTCATATTCTTGATAAAACTTGACACAAATTCATGAGGTAGAGAAACTCAAGTGATATGAAGACATTGAAGTGCTTAATCGAAAAATGGTAACCCCATTTCACGCTTAACGATGAGTATGACCTATGATCAAGCATTCTTGCTTGACTCCTCAAGTCAAATACTCTACTATAGGTGACCTAGTCACCGCCCAACATCTAGATGTGCATTCCTGTATGGTTCATATTTTTTATGCTTTACTTCTAGGAACCATACAACATTCATCTATAGGTGTTTATTTTTTTAAAATTCTTTACTGTGTTGTCCTGAATTTCTTATTTGCCATTTTTCACTTTGTATTTATCCTACAATTGGTATTTTTTCAATTGGGATTTGTTACAATTGGTAACCCTGAATTGGTACTTTACATTTGGTATATATTTAAGGAGTTGATCTTCAATTCAGCTCGGTTTCACCGGATTGAAAAAATCGGCCCCACCGATTTCTTCGAGAGGCCTATTTCACATACTCGGTTTAACCGAATCACAATGCCTCGGTGACTCCGAAAATTATATCTGCTTATCATTCTTCTAGAATTTTTTTGAATATTTTCCAAAGCGAGAGAAATATTTTCTTTGATCCCAAGTTTATAACCTCAAGAGTTTTATTGAACCTATCACATTTTCAAAGGAGAATATAATCTTTTTCCTATACTTTTCAAAGGAGGAGAAATCTTCAAAAAAAAGATGTCTAAGTGATCCCACAATGTAAGAGGGAGAAACATCTGGGATCCCTTACAAACAGGGGGAGATCTTTCTAGGAACTCTTATCCATATTAAAGGGGGAGAACATTCACTGAACTCTTACATGTACCTAAGGGGGAGATGAATCAATGAAATCATATCCATATCTAAGGGAGAGAAATATTTTAAGGAACCCTTATTAGAAGGAGATGAATCTAGGACCCCTTACTCTCAATGAGCCCTTCACATTGACCTTTTTGGCAATTAATGCCAAAGGGGGGAGAAATATCAAAGCTTCCAATAAGCTTACATAAAGGGGGAGAAATATTTACATGAAGGGAGAAATATCAAGAGGGGAGATATAGGTTCCTAAAGGAAGGTCTACCCAAGGGAAGATCTTCCAAGAGGGAACATATATCAAACCTTACATACTCAGGGGGAGCAACACTATTAAGGAGGAGGGAGAGTTACAAATTTGTATTTTCTAGATTGAACTTGTCTCACCCTACCTACTCCCAATATCTATATACCATGATTCAGGGGGAGAGGTAATCACATATTCATTCTTAAGGGAGAAAGTTCTAAGTTTTCTTGGAGACATATGTATCATCAAATCATATTTTCTCATATGTTCTCCATATCATGGTGCTATTGAAGCACGTGCTGTTGAAGCTCTTTGCATCCTTAGAATAGTATACTATTGTGATATCTAACAACTGTTTTTCTCATGTGTACTCCTACTGCTAAGATGCTCAAGATTCCTCAAGGTAAGTATATGCATCATATCCTTGGTCATGATGATATCTTGTTTCTTGCACATATTATTTGCAAGAGGGAGTCTTGAACATGGAAGTTCTTCATTCATATGTGTTTGCTGCATACAGCCAAGATTTACATGACTTGTCTTGTCCTTTCTACGTTATGTGTGCCCATGCATTCTAAAGCAACTATCCTTTAAAAAAGGGATTGCACACGTTTAGGGGGAGCTTGTACTAGTCATATATCCTTCAAAGTTGTCATATTCTAATGCTTTTTTATTTGAATCTTTGATTGTATGTTGTCATCAATTAGCAAAAAGGGGGAGATTGAAAGCACAAATGATCCCTTGGTGGTTTTGATAATTCATGACAACATACATTGTCTCTTGGACTAACATTTTTACCTCGTATATTTCAGGTTTAGTCCATAGATAGCATTGGCTAAAGGTTTATGTGGAGATGCCCCTTGATGCAAGAAATGAATAAGATTGGCTCAAGCTTCAAGCAAGAAGACTCTTCATTTCATATTTGTGAGAAATCATTTTTGAGTCCATAGGAAAGCCAATACTATTAAAAGGGGTGAGGTACTAAAATGAACTGGTTGCTCAAGTGCTTAGAGATAGCCAGCAAAAGTACTCAGTCATTTTCCCACATAACACTTCTGTCCAAAACCAAATATCCAAAATCGGTGCCACCAAGTTTTCAGATTCGTCCCTACCAATTCAACCCAGGCAGAACCCTTGCCATAATCGGTGCCACATAGTTCAGTTGACCATCCTTCTGTTGCCTCGGTACATGAAATCGGAATTTACGAGTTTGGATATCGATGTCACCGAGTCGGGTCATCTAACCATTTGCCACCTTTTCAGTTCTACCGAGTTGTGTATATCGGTCTCACCGAGATTCAAAAGTTGTTGCCTTTTGTGCAAGTCGGTACCACCGAGTTTATGACTTCGGTGTCACTGAGTTGGTCAGTTTAGGTGCAACGGTTGGATTTTGGGTGCTGCCTATATATACCCCTCCACCAATCTCTCATTCATAGAGTAAGCACTCAGAACACACACTTAATTGCGAGAACCATTTTTCTGAGAGAGAGACACCTACTCATGCGTTGACATCAAGATATTCTAATTCATCCATTTGAAACTTGAGCTCTAGCCTCCACAAGTTGCTTTCCGCCAAATCAATCTGTCCTACCCATGCTTATTCTGTGATAGAGTGATTGAGTGTTGAGGATACTATCTTCTGAAGCACAAGAGCAAGGAGTTCATTTTGCTACCACATCTATTACCTTTTGGAGGGTGGTGCCTTCTAGATTGGTTAGGTGTCACTTGGGAGCCTCCTACTTCGGGTTGTGGAGTTGAACCAAGATGTTTGTAAGGGCAAGGAGATTGCCTACTTCGTGAAGATCTACCGTGAGTGAGGCTAGTCCTTCGTGGTCGGAAGCCATGGTGGAATAGACAACGCCGCTTCTTCATGGACCCCTTGTGGGTGGAACCCTCCATAGACTCTACTCCTTACTACATGTGCGAAGTTTGAAGTCTCCACTAACATGGACGTACGATAGGACCATATATCAGAACCATGCCAAAAATCGTCGTGTCAACCTCTTTGCGCTTGATCTCCTAAACTCTACTCCTTACCACATGTGCGAAGTATTCTACTTTCCGCTGCCATATATGTTGACTACGATGTGTAGGGTGCACTAGAATTTTTAGAATCGCTAAAATATGCCAACCATTAATTTTGGAAAAGGCTAGTATTTTAATCTTGTAAAGTAGTCTCTTCACCCCCTCCAGACACCTCTTCTATTGATCCCTCAAAGCAACATCGGGAAATACCTAACTCTGACGGACAGATAGATACACATTAAATGCGCCATGAGGTGGCGCGCTAGCACATTCCCCGACAAGGATTCCCTCTCCTTTCGTGTGTTCGTCCATCTACCTTCTATTTGCTTCACACGCCGCAGGACCGGTGTCCATTAAAGAGACTGCATGCCTTTGACTACACCCACCTAACCGCCTGGCCGCTCGACACCTCACGGATGCTTACAATCAACGTGATGAGGTGGAGCGGCGGAGATCTGGAGGGGTCTTGTCGGGCGTGGTTGCTGTCTGGCTCTCCTCCTCCCGGCAAGGTGGCTTGGTGAGGCCATGTTTCCGGTATTCACTCATTGTTATGCAAAGGTTGTCTTTGGACGGCAGGGTCTCGTCGGCCCGGGGGCCGCGGCTTCCTGTGTACAGGTCTGGATACTAAACCCCCATATTTTAGTACATCGACAGTAACCCCAGGGTCTAGGCCACACATGCGTGTGTGACGTTTGTTGAGCTAGGCCAAAAAATAGTGCAGAAGCACATGCGACCGCTATTCCATGCGGTTATGATGATTCTTACTCTTTTTCCATGACGTACATTTACTGCGGGTCGTGGGAGTGGTGGAGCAGGGCGGAGCCTACAAAGTGTTATTGGGAAGACGCGAGCTCGTTGAACGAGCACGTGTGATCTTCGCTAGTGATCCGTCTCATCTACCACTATTCCCTTTATGACGTGTGTCATGTGCAAGTCGTGGCATAGGCAAAGTTGGGAGGTTGTCGCAGCGGCCTGTGACTGTCCCTTCGGGTGGTGAAAAGTCGGCCTCTCTCGTCCCCTTCCTATAAGAACGGGCTTGAGTGGAGCGCTGCTCATTCATCCCCCTTTCAGTCGTTGACATTCTTCTTCCCTATCCCTTTTTGTCGGCTCCAAGGAGCCACCAATGCAACGGCGAGGGGCAGAGGAAACGGACGAGCCCAAACTTCAGTGGTTGGCTCATGAACCTGTTCCCAGTTGCGCACTGAGGCGACAACAACAAGGGATAGTACCGATTCTCGATGTCACCATGCGGCCATGGATCGTGGGGGACGAAATGCTATGCGTCGTGGTGACCATGGCGGTGTCCCTCCCCCGCCGACCTGAGTGGAGCCCCCTGCATGGGATGCGACACATGAGTTCATGTTCTCGCTGCACCGGTGCCCCCGCAGCTGGCTACGGCTTCCCTGCCCCTTCTCCAGGGCTATGGAGGGCAGGAGGCCAGCAGGTCTGTGGCTACGGGCGGACGGATGCCGCAACGGGCTTGTATGGGTGGCGGTCGACTCCTCCCGTGGTGGCGCCATCTTCCTGGCGCTGCGCTGGAAATCGTTCGCACGCTCCCGTGCCCTAGGTCCGGAGCATCTTCTTCACTTCAGATTTGACGAGGAGACTATGCTCTATGTCAGATTCTTTTGGGGCTCCCGTTGCCGACTGGATTGTTTTGCAGAAAGTTCCAGCGACAACGGGATCGACACCTCCACTGATGATGAGGATGACGATATCTTCTGTGGCGCCAAGCTCGAGGGAAACGATTCTGGGTAGGTGCGACGGCGGCTTGGCGGGATTCACAAGGCACCACCGCGTCTTGGCTTGGCTGGTCAAATATTGGCGCTCCATCCGCGAGGCCTCGTTCTTGAACTAGTCACCACATCTTAGTGGTAGATGTTCTTCTATTCCTAAATGGTTTCCTATGTAATCCTGCGACTAAACATGCAAAGAATATCATAGGGTACTGCCCCGTTAAATGTATTAAATTTCTATCATGTCTTGACAAAAATCTGCTCTTTCTTTCTCTTTTTCCTTTCCTGTCGCGAACCCGCACCCTTGTACTTTTATTCGTCATGCTTTTCAAGAACACTTGCTGACGTGCTCCCGGTATGACCGCCCTGTCGTCCTTGTTGTTACTGCTTAGAGTGTTTAGCCAAGACACCCAAGTGCGCAAAACTTTCGACAAGGTCCTTATGCGTTGCTTGCCGGCACAAGTTTTTACCGTGGGTGGGATCGAGTCCTAATATCCAAGTGGTGACCCCGTTGTTGGCAAGATCTCTTAGTCATCGTTGCCGCGGCTGCTTAGTGTGTTGAACAAGCTCGAAAATACTCAAGCGTGCAACAATTTTGACGAAGGCCCTTCGCGTGGAGATCTTTTCACACGAGTGCGAACTGGGTTGCGGGAAATTTTGGAGAATTTTTTACTTAGCTTAGCTTTTCCTTTCGCCGAACCCTTGTCGCAAGGTGGTTGTTGCCGCGTCCATAGGTGTCCTTTCCATCACCCTCCCCTGGTAGGCTTATACGTGGGGGGCCCCTCTTACCTTTGAGAAAAAGAAAGAAGAGAAATAGATGAGGCTAGGAACCTTGGCGACCCTGTATCCACCTTAGATAGGTGATGAGCGAGCACAACGGTTTATGGAATAGTACATAATATAAATATGGACTTTGACAAAAGGTTGGGTAACACTTAGCTTTATTTACTATGCATAGAGTCATCACCTGGCTTTGTACTAAGAATTACACGCTTTGACGCGAGACATGTACAAAAGTGGTTGTCGGGAGGACCAACAACCACGCCTCACGGGTCGAACTTGTGAAGATTCTTGATATTCCATGAGTTCAGCACGGGGTTCCATCTTCGGTCTCTAGGCGGACAACACCAGGCTTGGTGGCTTGTACTACCTAGTAAAGGCTTTCCCACTTCAATATCAACTTGTTGGATCCCTTCGCAGACTCAATTCGTCGAAGAACAAGGTCGCCTTACTCAATGCTCCTTGCGTGCACTTTGCTGCTATGATGGCGGCGCAAGGCCTACTGGTATCGAGTGGCATGTAGTGCCGCCTGAAGACTATGTTCCTCGAGGAGCGTGGAATCATCTTGCTCTAGCCGCTCTTGCTGGTCCTCGTTAAAGGCATGCACTCGAGGTGACCCGCATATGAATTTCATGGGGAGCATAACTTTTGCCCCATAGACGAGGGAGAAGGGTGTCTCACCAATAGCTCGAATTGGTGTCGTTCTGATTAACCAAAGAACTGGCGGGAGCTCGTCAACCCAGTGCCTTCCATGCTTGTGCAGCTTGTCGAAAGTTCTCGTCTTGAGTCCTAGCAACACTTCAGCGTTTTCCCTAACTGATTGGCCGTTGCTCATTGGGTGAGCAACTAATGCAACACATAGCTTGGCGCCGACCTCTTGGCAATATTGCATGAAGGTGTTGTTGGTAAATTGTGTGCCCTTGTCGGTGATGACCCTCTTGGGCACACTAAAACGATAGACTATTCCTATGAGAAACTTGACTACTTCTAGAACCATTACCTTTCTCACTAGTTCCACCTTAGTCCACTTGATGAACTTGTCGACTGTGACGAACAAGAACTAGAAGCCCCCGGTAGCACGGGGAAAGGGCCTGACATAAGAATCACCAGTAAAACAATATGGTTTGAAAGGCTTGTGCGGGTTGATGTGTTTGCTTCGCGTGGTATTTGCATGGTTCACATCTTGTCACTCCTGCCAAGGCATCATGAAGAGCAGTCGGCCAATAGAAACCATGTCAGAACACCTTTCTGACAAGGGCTCGCGGCCCAATGTGGGAGCCACATATCCCTCCATGTATCTCTGCCAACAACTGTTGTCCTTCCTCCTGACAGATGCACCTCAATTGCATCCCAATAGGTTTTCTTCTATACAGAACGTTGTCCACGAACTGGTATATACTTGATTGCCAGGCTACTCTTTTGGCGTGTTTTTTAATCTTCGAGGAGGCCTCCGGTCTAGAGGACTTGGACGATCTGCTGTGCCCATGACGGAGCGAGGGGCTCGACTACACGGACTAAAGGTGTTTCTTCTACCGTGGGAGCATAGTCTTCTATGACAAGGGCTGCTGGGACCGCTAGAGCATGTTGCTCACTGGCAGGTGTCCATCGCTGCCGACAACTTTCTTGGCGGTCACTGGTGGCTCTACGGGTAAATAGTTGCTCCAGTTGACCTTCCTTTTCTTGGCTCATTGATTCGATGTTGCGACGGATGGCTGAGTAAGTCAGAGTACAAAAGTACCTGGTTGCACATGCAACGTTTGAGCTGCTCATTTTGACAGGTCATCGGCAATGTCATTCTCTGCACGGGGGACGTGCTCCATTTGTAGACCATCAAAACGCTCCTCCAAGTTCCTCGACGTATGCTGCCATCAAAGGACTATGGTAATCTTTGTTCACTTGGATCACAACCAGATCAGAATCCCCTCGGACTACCAATTTCTTATTACCAACGTTGGCTGCTATCCGTAGTCCGGCAAGCAATCCCTCATATTTAGCTGTGTTGTTGGTTGATGTTTGTCACGAAAAGGGCTTATGGATCACGTACCCGAGGTGCTCTCCGGTGGGTGCGACAATGTGATAGCCTGGCTTATTAGGGATGATAGACTACTCATATCAGTAAGGAATTCCTTCTTTTCTGAGAGCCCATTCGAACAGAACTCTCAGGTTAAGCGTGCTCAGCTTGGAGTAGTTCTAGGATGGGTGACCGACCGGGAAGCTGATCCCGGGTGTGCATGAGTGAGGACAAAGTGCGCAGAAAAGACTAGTATTGATATGTGGGGCCAGTCTAGATCCCGCCAGGAGTAAGGACCCCCGGCTGGTGTGTCCGGGGCGTTACAAGTTTGGTATCAGAGCCGACCCTCGCCGTTACACGAATGTTAAGCGTGCTCAGCTTGGAGTAGTTCTAGGATGGGTGATCGACCGGGAAGTTGATCCCGGGTGCGCATGAGTGAGGACAAAGTGCGCACAAAAGACTAGTATTGATATGTGGGGCCAGTCTAGAACCCGCCAGGAGTAACGACCGCCGGCGGGTGTGTCCGGAGTGTTACAAGTTTGGTATCAGAGTCGACCCCGGAAAAGACTAGTATTGATATGTTAGGCCAGTCTAGATCCCGCCAGGAGTAACGACCGCCGGCGGGTGTGTCCGGGGCGTTATAAGTTTGGTATCAGAGCCGACCCTTGCGGTTACACGGATGTTAATCGTGCTCAGCTTGGAGTAGTTCTAGGATGGGTGATCAACCGGGAAGTTGATCCCGGGTGCGCATGAGTGAGGACAAAGTGCGCACAAAAGACTAGTATTGATATGTGGGGCCAATTTAGATCTCGCCAGGAGTAACGACCGCCGGCGTGTGTGTCCGGAGTGTTACAAGTTTGGTATGAGAGCCGACCCCGGAAAAGCCTAGTATTGATATGTGGGGCCAGTCTAGATCCCGCCAGGAGTAACGACCGCTGGGGTGTGTGTCCGGTGCGTTACAAGTTTGGTATCAGAGCCGACCCTCGCGGTTACACGGATGTTAAGCATGCTCAGCTTGGAGTAGTTCTAGGATGGGTGATCGACCGGGAAGTTGATCCCGGGTGCGCATGAGTGAGGACAAAGTGCACAGAAAAGACTAGTATTGATATGTGGGGCCAGTCTAGATCCCGACAGGAGTAACAACTGCCGGCGGGTGTGTCCGGAGCATTACAAGTTTGCTATCAGAGCCGACCCTCGCGGTTACACGGATGTTAAGCATGCTTAGCTTGGAGTAGTTCTAGGATGGGTGACCGAACGGGAAGTTGATCTCGGGTGCGGATGAGTGAGGACAAAGTGCACAGAAGAGACTAGTATTGATATGTGGGGCTAGTCTAGATCCCGCTAGGAGTAACGACCGCTGGCGGGTGTGTCCGGGGCGTTACAAGTTTGGTATCAGAGCCGACCCTCGCGGTTACAAGGATGTTGGCGGACAGGTGTGCGGTCATGTTGTTCATGACATTTGTGACCCGTCGTGGCACACGACATGGCACATGTACTGGACTGGAAGCACAAACGTTTGTGCCAAGAGGGAACGCTCCTGTGGCCCGACGAGGACGTCGGTTCCTCTGAGTGGTGGTGTATGTGATAGCCTGGCTTATTAGGGATGGTAGACTACTCATATCAATAAGGAATTCCTTCTTTTCCGGGAGCCTATTCGAAAAGAACTCTCAGGTTAAGCGTGCTCATCTTGGAGTAGTTTTAGGATGGATGACCGACCAGGAAGTTGATCCCGGGTGCGCATGAGTGAGGACAAAGTGCACAGAAAAGATTATCCGGGGCGTTACAGACAAGCATCACACCGCCATCGACGCCTTACACTAAGAAAGCCCTGTCAAAGTACATGATCCATTCTTGAGGCTCCTCCTTTCCATGAAGGGTTGTTTCCAGGGTCTTTGGGAAGCGGGTGACGACGATGATGTGGTGTGCTTGGAAGTAGTGGCACAACTTGTGGGAGGACATGAAGAGGTCGAAGAGTAGTTTTTGTAGCCCGAAGTACCTTGATCTAGTCCAGTGCAAGAGAGAGCTGACAAAGTACACCGGTCGCTGCACCGTCTTCTTCTTTTGTACAACCTGCCGACCAGCCTCTTGCACCGTATCCTTGCCCTCAAGTTCTTGGCTTGCAAGGGATGGCCATGGTTTGTCGTTTGCCAACTCAGGGGTTGTTTCCACATCTTCCTCAGCTTTGATCTCTGCCACTAGCGCGGTGCTAACCACTTGGTTTGTTGTTGCCAAATATAGCCGAAATGGTTCCTCAGGTTTGGGCGCGACTAGGGTTGACGGAGAAGACAAGTACCTCTTCAAGTCTTGCAGTGTATCCTCTGGCTCCGGAGTCCATTTCATAGGATCTGCCTTTTTCAAGATCTTGAAAAATGGCAGGGCACGGTCCGTAGACTTGGCGATGAACCCCCTGAGGGCGGCAATGCAGCCCGCCAAGCGGCGTATGTCCTTGACATGCTTCAGAACTTCGAAGTAGTCAATGGCTTCAATCTCCATTGGGTTTGCTTCTATCCGGTGCTGTGACACAAATAAACCGAGGAGCTTGCCAGATGGAACTCCGAATACACACTTCTCGGGGTTGAGCTTCAAGTTGATCTTGCAAAAATTGGCCAAGGTGTCTTCAAGGTCTTGAACCAGTGTGGCTTCGTCCTTGGTCTTGACCATAATGTCATCCATGTAGGCTTCTACATTCCTATGCAGCTATTTATCGAGACCGATCTGGACAGCCATTGCATAAGTTGAACCTTCACTCTTCAATACAAATGGCATGCGATTGAAACAGTACGTACCACAAGGAGTGATGAACGTTTTTTTCTCTTTGTCTTCCTTGGCCATAAAAATCTGGGGGTAACCAGAGTAGGCCTGAAGGAAGGCCAGTCGGTTGCAGCCAGCAGTCGAGTCCACTATTTCGTCGATGCACGGCCAAGGGAAGGAATCCTTCGGGCAAGCCTTGTTGACATCAAGGAAGTCGATGCAAAGCCTTCACTTCTCGTTTCCCTTACGCACTACCATAGGGTTCGCTAACCATGTTGAGTGAAGAACGCATGTGACCATGCCTGCTGCTTCCAACTTCTTGATTTCTTTGACAATGAACTCCTGCCGCTCGAGTGCTTGGTTTTGAACCTTCTACTTGACGGGGCGCGCATGGGGACAAACGGCAAGGTGTGATCGATCACCTCCCTGGTAACACCGAGGATGTCAGATTGTTGTGAGGTAAACACATCGACATTCCCTTATATGAAGGAGATGAGCGCGCTTTCCTATTTGTTGTCGAGGGTGACACTTATGGTGAAAGTGCCACCCTGGGCGTCTTCCCGTGCAGCCACTTGCTTCGTCTTGGGGATGGTCACTTTGTTCTTCTTGCTCCTAGTGGCGGAAGTTTAAAATGAATCCTCGACGGGCATGCAGCACCCTGGGGCGCACTTCTCGGAGTCCTAATCACAATATTTTTCGGATTTCTTGGTCTTCCTCTTCCCCTTGGGAGTTTCGTCGGCATGAGTGAGTGCCTCATCAACAGACGCTGCAACTGCTTCCCGGTAAAGCTTGTCGATGCAGAGGACCGCGTCCTTGTTGTGAGCATGGATGGTGATGATGCTCATTGGCCCTGGCATCTTGATCATGTTGTCTGTGTGATCGAACGCCACCATGAACTTCGCTAGTGCCAGTCGGCCCAAGATCCCATTGTATGGAGGGACATCTTGGCGATGTCGAAGGTGACCCTTTCTGTCGCGAAGTTGAGCTTGTTGCCAAACGTCACCGACAGGGTTATCTTCCCCTTGGGTTGTAGTTTCCCTAGGTTGACCCCCTGGAGGGACCCCGTCGTCTTGAGATCAGTGTCAGGAATCTGTAGCCGCTTGATCACGTCCGACGAGATCAAGTTGAAACTAGCCCCACTGTAGGCGAACAACTTTGTCACCTTGAGGTTGCGAATTGTTGGCAAGACCAACAATGGCACACACCCGACGACAGTGGTGCGTTTAGGGTGATCCTCGGCATCAAAGATGATGGGAGTGTTGGACCATTTGATGGGTTTCCTTGCCTCTGCTGCCGGTTCTGTGGCGTTGACCTCACGAGCCACTGTTTGATCTTCCTATGGGAGGATGGCAAAGATGCGCCTCCCTCAACAAACATAGCATCCACAGCCTTCTGGAAATCCTGGCCTTTGGATCCTTCTTCTTCCTCATAATCACCAGCTTCTTCATCGTCAGATTTCTTGTCTCGGCATTGAAAAGTTTCTGCTTTCGCTGCTTGGCCTTGCCATGGCAGTTGCCACGGTTCTTCTTGCCGGATCCACCCGCACCGTCCTGGCCCTTCTCCTTGTTGCGCCTTTCGTACTCTTGCTTCTGTTTCTCAGCAAGCTACTCAACTTGGCGACACTCGGTGATGTCGTGGCACTTGGTGAGGTGAATCTTGAAGTATGGCCCGCCGGTTTTTTCTCCTACTACGTCCTTTTCATCTCTAGAGCAGGCATCTACATCCTTGTCGGACATGTCTAACCTGGCTTTCTTGCCGATAGTGGAGTTGTTGTCACCTTTGACAACCATAACTTCCTTGCCCTTGTGCTTCTTGTTGTGCTTCTGACTCTTTCCCTTGGAGGAGGACGCGTTGTCGTCATCGTCCGAGTCGACTTCCATGTCGGCGTCTTCCCTTGGAACCCTTCTTCCTTCTCCAGCCCATGCACATGTGTCAGCCAGAGCGTAGAGCTCAACGATGCCCCATATATTGTTGATGATCATCTACTTGCACATCCGATGATTGCATACCTTTGTGTGGAACACAGTGATCACCGCGGCACGGTGGATGTCCAGGATGTTGTGGTGTACATGGCTGAATCCTTTGATGTACTTGCGGAGGGTCTCACCGTCTCTCTAAAGAATCATATGCAAATCACTATGCTGTCCCACGAGCTTGTGACCCCCGTGGTAGGCACCAATGAACTGGTTGCATAGATCCACCCAGGAGGAAATAGACCCCTCTGACAAGTTCATCTGCGAACTCCTCACGTTGGGTTTGAGAGCCAACAGGAAGTAGTTGGCAAGCACTTTCTCATCATGTCCCCATCAGCCTGCATTGCTATGGTGTAGATGCCAAGGAACTCTCATGGGCCGATCTTGCTGCCGAGCTTGTCTGGCAGCTCCAGCTTGAAGGCTCTGCTAGAAGGCCAACGAAGTTGCTGTAGCTCGCGAGTGAACGCCGGGCAACCACCTCATAAGGTAGCCTTTCGGGTGCTCCTGACTCTAGCTCGTCGACAACTGGATCTGCACGATCGTCCGATTGACGACGTGTCTCCTATCGCCTCTCTATGGTGATGCGTGATGTCTACGCATGCTTCTATTCTTGTAGATTATGTTGGGCCTCCAAGCACAGAGGTTTGTAGGACAACATCAATATCCCTCAAGTGGATGGCCTAAGGTTTATCGAACTCAGGGAAGTGGAGGTTGAAGATGGTATCTCTCAAGCAACCCTGCAATTAAGATACAAGAAGTCTCTTGTGTCCCCAACACACCTAATACAATTGTCAGTTGTATAGGTGCACTAGTTCGGCGAACAGATGTTAAAAGGCAAGTGATACGGATGGTAAAACAAGGTATTGTAAATCTGAAATAAAAATGGCAGCAAGCAAACATGAAACAAAACTGAAAGTAAACGGTGTTCAATGGTGGAAAACAAGGCCTGGGTTTCATACTTTCACTAGTAGCAACTCCCAACAACATTAACATAATTTAATCACATGATATTTCCACTAAAACATGCAATGGAGATGTACTTGGAGGTCATTCCTTTGTGATCAAGAGAGGACAAGAATTATGTAGGCCTACAAAAGCACACCTCAGAGTTTGTAGTTCTCATCTATGGATTTCCCAATGTCACCGCGACCATCCAAAGAGAGTACCACAATCACCACAACATATCTCAAGGATAGTCAAAGACAAGCACCAAGAGACTCTCAATCTTCAATCAATTCACAAAAGAGGAAACCACTCATGAAAATATTCTTCTAATCCATGTCCAATAGATCGCTGTCACCATGGTCTCAGTGATTATACTCCCTCCGTCCCAAAATAACTGTCTTAACTTTACACTAGCTCTAGTATATTGTTGTATTAAGCTTAAGACACTTATTTTGAGATGGAGGGAGTAGTACATAAGATCAAGTAACTACATCAATCCTGTACATAGAAGAAGGGAAAACATCATGGGATCACCCTAGATTAACATACCCTATGATCATAATCAAGATCACATCATTGGAGAGAGAGGTGACCACATAGCTACACGTAGAAGACCTCGGCCCCGAGGGAGACTACTCACACACGGCCATGGTGAGCAAGAGGTTGATGGAGAGGTGCAGACCAGAGAGGACACGGCGGCCGATGGTGGTCACGACCCTTGGGGGCGGCGGCCCTGGGCCCCCCTTCTTCCTTGGAGATGGTGCTGGTATGGAGGTGGTTCTTCACCCCAAGACGTGTGCTTGGGAGGAGGAAATCTCGTAGCTCTTGGCGGCTCTCGAGAAATCAGGTGTTTCCTCTCCTTATATGAGTTGGGATGATAATCCTTGGCCCTCCGATGGATGCCCCTTTGATCCAAGGGCTCTTGGGCACCTCTAGAACCTTCCTAGGAACCCCTCTCAGCCCTAATGAGGTTCCCAAGTCGTGGCTTGGCCGAATCCATCTAATATGGTAAGAGTTGGACTTAATCACGTCACCAATTCCCGTAATCCTGTAATGAGATATTTTTCTTCCAGTAAAACGGGCTTTCCTGGAGCGTACGAACTCCAAATGGGCCGAATTTATGTCGAGAATTATGAGTATAAAATTCCACACAACTTTCGCATCTATTATTGTTCTATTTGAGGTCATATTCAAGACGGAAATAAACGATCTCTAAAATCTATAGGGGGACAGATTTCAGGAAAGTCAGAGTCCCACTCCAAGAAGGTTTCCTCTTCTATTTTTGATATTTCCTACACATCAAAGTGTAAGACAAGAACATTGTGAACTTTTTCAACTATTAGTAGGTTAGTCCAAATAAATCATAAACTTAATATAAAAACAATTATCAAAAGCATAAAAGTAACATGAAACCATCAAAAATTATAGATACGTTTTGGACGTATCAACATCCCCAAGCTTAGTTCCTACTCGTCCTCGAGTAGGTGAAACGATATAAACAAAATAAGTTTTGAGGTGACATGCTACCAACATAATCTTGATCGTCATATTTGTGAAAGCATTTGTAAGCTGAGATCATAGCACTCTAAACATAGACATGATATATATAATTCTAACAATGAAACATAGCAACCATGTTGCAACATGAAAAGTAACACAAACAAAATATCATGAATAATAATGCACTTGAAAGTTATAAGTTTATTTCGAGCATAAAGAAAACATAGCAAAGTGGTATTTCGCTTGTCCTTAAGAGTGCGTCAAAACATAAATGCCAGTGCACCTTCAAAGTTCAAGTGGTGACTAGATACAAATAATTTGAGAAAAAGTAATAACATAATCATGAATCAATCAATAATAATTTTTGGGAATATGCACATTATACTCAGAATGACAACTATGCTCTCTTAACTGGTGCATAAAGTTAGAAGATGAAGACTCAACATAACAGTAAAAGAAAGGCCCTTCGTAGAAGGAAGCAAGGATTATTCATGTGATAGAGCTTTTAGAGATTTTTAAAATCAATAAGATTGTAAAACAAGCTTTTGGGAGGTGCATAATTCGTTAACGAATGCTAGCAGATAGTCCAATACTTCTCATGCTGGACAAGTTTTGAGGAACGGCTCTCAAAGTGGGGAAAATCACATCCCCTTAGTCTCCTTTGTTTATCACTATTCTGATTTCTCATGAACAAAGCGTGAAGGAGGTTTTGTTTGTTTCTATTATCTTTTATGAGCTGGGTGCACTCATGCTAGTCCCTCCTCATATTAGGGGTTCGCATATTAGACATGCAAACCCAAGATAAAGCTAGTCAAGTATGAGAACATCATTAGAGCTAAAACAGAGGCACACAACAGGAATAATTTTGGAAGTTTTAAAGGTAGCACATGAGAAATTTACTTGGAATGGCGGTTAAATACCACAAGTAGGTAGGTATGATGGACACATTTGGCAAACTTTGTTTTTTTGGGAGTTGGCTGCACGAGTAGAGCTCATACACAGTACATGTCGAGGCTAGAAAGAGACTGGGAACGACCAACTAAGAGAGCAATAACGGCCATAATCATGCATAGTGACAAAACATTATTAATCAAAGCATAAATAATATTACAAGTCTAAAACTAAATGATCATATAGGCTACAGGTGACTAGTTTGTAGTCATAACAAGGTGTGAGCATACGCCAAGTAAACCCAAATGAAGCAGTGAAGGAGAATAACACAATATTATACTACTTCGATGTGATAAAAACAACACATGATTCTTTCAATGGCACATTAAGCACTCTCAGCTATTTGAGACAAGTCATGCTACATCAATAACTACTAAGCATATAATTAATATAATATCTAACGCTGACATGTTAAAGTCTAAGCCATAGTCTAAACAAGCTTCCTATTGCACCACTATAAGCATGAAATATTTTACTCTTCTCCAACACCAAGCAACTTTCTTGAAACAAGTCTCATACATAATATTAATTAAAGACCAGAGAGATAATCATATATAAGTGAAGCAAACTAACAATCTCTAAACAAAACAAGAGCTAAACGCAGTACTAGCAAAAAGTGAACACTCGCAGAACAATAAGAGTGAAAACCAGAGTGTTCTAAGCAATTAAAACATAGCGTGTCTCTCTCCCAAATAAGAATGATAGGATGTAACTTATTTATGACCAGCAAGCAAAACTAAAACAAACTAAAAAGTAAAGAGCGGGATGCTCCAAGCATAGCACATAACATATGAAGTGATAAAAATATAGTATGGAGAAGGACGAACTGATGATTCTTGATGGAGAACGGGATGCACGGGGGCATCCCCAAGCTTAGATGCTTGAGTCTCCTTGAATATTTCTTGGGGGTGCGTGGGGCATCCCCAAGCTTGAGTGGTTGACACTCCTGGATGTTCTTTCATCATCTTCCATCACATACTTGAAAACTCCCTTCATATGAAACTCTTCATAAGCTGATTAGAGTGGTTAGTACCCATAATAAAATAGTTTTTCTCCACTGGAAATAAAGATTTTCATGATGAGCTACTGTTTCTCAAGATTTCCAAAAAGTTTTTGCAAAGAAAAAGAAAGCTTAAGATTTGCCAAAAGGACGAAAACGCAAAACGTGGCAGAATCTGTGAAAAACAGACCAATAGGTAGTAAATAATTTCTTCAGTGCACTTCTGCAACTCAAATCAAAAAACTTAGAACATACGCCAAAAATACAATTGTATAGAGAATACTGTCAAAACAATTCAGATCAAAAAGATGATGTCGTGATTTTTGGTGAATTTTTTCCGTCAAGTAGACATAATCTGTTTCTGGACAACATGTCACAACTTTTGAACTTTCTTGCAATCGGAGGCTAAAACTTGGCACAAAGCTTAAAAATGAAGATACAATGATGTTTCTATAGTAGTAACACACATCAAGACCACTAAAACTGAAAGTAAAAACTCAAAGTAAAGATAAAAAGGGTTGTCTCCCTGGAGCTCTATCTTTATAGCCATAAAGATAGACTTAAGATTTTAATGATGCTCTCGTAGGAATAAGAGTTGTAGAACAAAGGAGAGAATCAAGAAGAAAATACCAAACACATTTAAGTCTAAGATGATTCTTATTCATAGGAATATTGCAATAGAATAATTCATTGAAGCACAAAGCAATAAGCATAGGAAGGCAAAACAAGTGCAGCTTCAAAACCTTCAACATAAAGAGAGGAAGCTTGATATTATTGAAATATCAATAAGCACATGTTCCCTTCTCATAATAATTTTCAGTGGGAACATGAATAAACTCAACAATATAAGTATCACATAAGGCATTATTTCCATGATCCAAAAGCATAAACGTATCATTACTCTTCTTATAAGCAAAATCTTTCTTATTTGGAATAGTGAGAGTAAAGCAATCATTATCATCATGGAAGTCATCATTTTTAGGAGGCATATCATAATCATAATAAAATTTATCTTCTATAGTAGGTGGACTAAAAAGCTCACATTCATCATCATCATATAAAGGAAGCATAGTATCATCAAAGCAAATTATCTCCTCAAAAGTTGGTTGACTAAAAATATCATGTTCATCAAACCCGTCATCCCCAAGCTTAAAGCTTTCCATGCCATTAGCAATATTGATATTCAAAGGAAGTATACTAATAACATTGCCACCATCATAATTGTTATGCAAATAATAAATTTCCATAGGTTTTTTAATTTTCTCCTCAAACACATCATGTCCTAGTTCAAGATAAAGTTTATAAATATCTCTCATATTTTTGTTGTTTTCCATTAAGCTTAACTAGTAAAAATAAAAATAAGAAACGAAAAGATTTAATTCCAAGATCTAAAGAT
This sequence comes from Hordeum vulgare subsp. vulgare, assembly GCF_904849725.1. Taxonomy (NCBI): domain Eukaryota; kingdom Viridiplantae; phylum Streptophyta; class Magnoliopsida; order Poales; family Poaceae; genus Hordeum; species Hordeum vulgare. The sequence continues at coordinate 257,409,727 of NC_058524.1, read as the reverse complement.
ATACATTCAAGCACTCACCTCCCCGGCAACGTCGCGAGAAATAGCTTGATGTCTACGCACGCTTCTATTCTTGTAGACTATGTTAGGCCTCCAAGCGCAGAGGTTTGTAGGACTGCAACAATTTCCCTCAAGTGGATGACCTAAGGTTTATCAAACTCAGGAAAGTAGAGGTTGAAGATAGTCTTTCTCAAGTAATCCTGCAATTAAGATACAAGAAGTCTCTTGTGTCCCCAACACACCTAATCAATTGTCAGTTGCATATGTGCACTAGTTCGGCGAAGAGATGTTAAAAGGCAAGTGATATGGATGGTAAAAAAAGATATTTTAAATCTGAAATAAAAATGGAAGCAAGCAAACATTAAAGCAAGCTGAAAGTAAACGGTGTTCAATGGTTGAAAACAAGTCATGGGATTCATACTTTCACTAGTGGCAACTCCCAACAACATTAACATAATCTAATCACATGATATTTCCACTAAAACATGCAATGGAGACATACTTGGAGGTAATTACTTTGTGATCAAGAGAGGATGAGAATTATGTAGGGCTACGAAAGCACACCTCAGAGTTCGTAGTTCTCATTTATGGATTTCCCAATGTCACCGCGGCCATCCAAAGAGAGTACCATAATCACCACAACATATCTCAAGGATAGTCAAAGACAAGCACCAAGAGACTCTCAATCTTTAATCAATTCACAAAAGAGAAAATCACTCATGAAAATATTCTTCTAATCCATGTCCAATAGACCCTTGTCACTATGGTCTCGGGGATTATAGTACATAACATCAAGTAAGTACATACTTCCAATACATAGAAGAAGGGGAAACATCATGAGATCACCCTAGATTAACATAGCCTATGATCACAATCAAGATCACATCATGGGAGAGAGAGATGACCACATAGCTACACGTAGAAGACCCTTGGCCCCGAGAGAGACTACTCACACATGGCCATTGTGAGCAAGAGGGTGATGGAGAGGTGCACCCCAGAGAGGAGACGGCGGCCGACGGCGGCCATGGCGTCGACCACGCCCCTTGGGGGCGGCGGCCCTTGCCCCCCTTCTTACATGGAGATGGTGATGGTATGGAGGTGGTTCTCCACCCCAAGGCGGCTGCCTGAGAGGAGGAAATCTCGTAGCTCTTGGTGGCTCTCCGGAAATCAGGTTTTTCCTGTGCTTATATGAGTCGGGACGATCATCCTTGGCCCTCCGATGGATGCCCCCATTGATACAAGGGCTCTTGGGCACCTCTAAAACCTTCCTAGGAACCCCTCTCAGACCTAATGAGGTCCCGAAGTCGTGGTTGGTCGAATCCATCTAATATGGTAAGAGTTGGACTCAATCACGTCACCGATTCCCGTAATCCTGTAATCAGATATTTGTCTTCCAGTAAAATGGGCTTTACTGGAGCGTATGAACTCCAAATGGGCCGAAATTTATGTCTAGAATTATCAGCATAAAATTCACCACAACTTTCATATGTACTAGTTTTCCATTTGACGTCATCTTAGAGGCGGAAGCAAACAATCTCTAAAATCTTTAGCGGGGACAGATTTCAGGAAAGTGAGAGTCCCACTCCAACAAGGTTCCGTCTTCTATTTTTTATAGTTCCTACACATCAAAGTGTAAAACAAGATCCATAAAAAAAGTGTAAAACAAGAACATTGTGCACGTTTTAAACTATTAGTAGGTTAATCCAAATAAATCATAAACTTAATATAAAAACAATTATCAAAAGCATAAAAGTAGCATGAAACCATCAAAAATTATAGATACGTTTTGGACGTATCAGTGCGTGCATCCTCCTTGCGCCTATCCTTCAAGACCTGGCATTGATCTTTCTTCTGCCATGGGTTTGTCGAGGAGTGGGAGTACATCTTGTCTTGCATGTCGGTCCCGCGAGTAGGTTGTTGCTGTTGTGGGGGCAACTGCACCATATGTGCTTTGCCCGCGCCGCATCCGGTGGTAGGCCTCGTCAGGGTCACCTGGCACGCATGTGAAGCTTCCGCCGCATCTGGCCGGTAGTGATTCACGAAGCTCAGAAAATCTGGATGGTCGCCCACCATTCTTGCATGTTTTCTAGTGCGACAGGAAGTTCAGCAACAGTCGGGCATGCACCAGGGCTTCCCCCTGGTTTTGGGCATGGAGCGATGCGAGGCGTGGGTGGCGCTCCGACTCCTGGCAATGCCACAAGGAGCACCTCCACGCATCGTCGCCCGCTGTCCACTAACACAAGGGGGCTGTGGATGATGTTGTACCTTCGCACCTTGAGATTGGTGTGCAGGGGTCTTGTCCGCACACTGGTAAGGGTTGCCTTGTTGGGGAACGCCGCATGGGAAACAAAAATTTTCCTACGCGCACGAAGACCTATCATGGTGATGTCCATCTACGAGAGGGGATGTGTGATCTACATACCCTTGTAGACCGTACAGCAGAAGCGTTAGTGAATGCGGTTGATGTAGTGGAACGTCCTCACGTCCCTCGATCCGCCCCGCGAACCGTCCCGCGATCAGTCGCATGATCTAGTGCCGAACGGACGGCACCTCCGCGTTCAGTACACATACAGCTCGACGAGCGGACGGCACCTCCGCGTTCAGCACACGTACAGCTCGACGATGATCTCGGCCTTCTTGATCCAGCAAGAGAGACGGAGAGGTAGAAGAGTTCTCCGGCAACGTGACGGCGCTCCGGAGGTTGGTGATGATATTGTCTCAGCAGGGCTCCGCCCGAGCTCCGCAGAAACGCGATCTATTGGTAAAACCGTGGAGATATGTGGTCGGGCTGCCGGGGCAAAGTTGTGTCAAATCAGCCCTAAAACCTCCGTATATATAGGGGGAAGAGGGGGAGCCTTGCCTTGCGGTCCAAGGACCCCTAAGGGCTTCGGCTGAGCCAAGGGGGGGAGTTCTCCCCTTCCAAACCGAGTCCAACTAGGTTTGGAAGGAGGAGTCCTTCCCCCTTTTCCCACCTCCTCTTTTTTTTCTCTTTTCTCTTTGATTTTTCTTCCTATGGCGCATAGGGCTCTTTTGGGCTGTCCCACCAGCCCACTAAGGGCTGGTGCGCCACCCCCAATGCCTATGGTCTTCCCCGGGGTTGGTTTCCCCCCCGATGAACTCCCGGAACCCATTCGTCATTCCCGGTATATTCCTGGTAACTCCGAAAACCTTCCGGTAATCAAATGAGGTCATCCTATATATCAATCTTCGTCTCCGGACTATTACGGAAACCCTCGTGACATCCGTGATCTCATCCGGGACTCCGAACAACATTCGGTAACCAACCATATAACTCAAATACGCATAAAACAACGTCGAACCATAAGTGTGCAGACCCTGCGGGTTCGAGAACTATGTAGACATGACCCGAGAGACTCCTCGGTCAATATCCAATAGCGGGACCTGGATGCCCATATTGGATCCTACATATTCTATGAAGATCTTATCTTTTGAACCTCAGTGCCAAGGATTCATATAATCCCGTATGTCATTCCCTTTGTCCTTCGGTATGTTACGTGCCCGAGATTCGATCGTCAGTATCCGTATACCTATCTCAATCTCGTTTACCGGCAAGTCACTTTACTCGTTCCGTAATACAAGATCCCGCAACTTACACTAAGTCACATTGCTTGCAAGGCTTGTGTGTGATGTTGTATTACCGAGTGGGCCCCGAGATACCTCTCCGTCACACGGAGTGACAAATCCCAATCTCGATCCATACTAACTCAACGAACACCTTCGGTGATACCTGTGGAGCATCTTTATAGTCACCCAGTTACGTTGCGACGTTTGATACACACAAAGTATTCCTCCGGTGTTAGTGAGTTATATGATCTCATGGTCATAGGAACAAATACTTGACACGCAGAAAACAATAGCAATAAAATGACACGATCAACATGCTACGTCTATTAGTTTGGGTCTAGTCCATCACGTGATTCTCCTAATGACGTGATCCAGTTATCAAGCAAGAACACCTTGTTTTTAATCAAAAGACATTGACTATTTTTGATCAACTGGCTAGCCAACTAGAGGCTTGCTGGGGACAATGTTTTGTCTATGTATCCACACATGTATATAAGTCTTCATTCAATACAATTATAGCATGGATAATAAACGATTATCTTGATACAGGAATTATAATAATAACTATATTTATTATTGCCTCTAGCTCATAATTCCAACAGTCTCCCACTTGCACTAGAGTCAATAATCTAGCCCTCACATCATCATGCGAATTACATTGTAATAAATCTAACAGCCATACAGTTCTGGTGTTGATCATGCTTTGCCCGTGGAAGAGGTTTAGTCAGCGCGTCTGCTACATTCAGATCCGTGTGCACTTTGCATATATTTACGTCTTCCCCTTCGACGTAGTCGCGGATGAGGTTGAAGCGTAGTTTGATGTGTCTGGACTTCTTGTGAAAACGTGGTTCCTTTGCTAGGGCAATGGCACCCGTGTTGTCACAGAACAAGGTTATTGGATTCAGTGCGCTTGGCACCACTCCAAGATCCGTCATGAACTGCTTCATCCAGACACCCTACTTAGCCGCCTCCGAGGCAGCCATGTACTCTGCTTCACATGTAGAATCTGCTATGACGCTTTGCTTGGAACTGCACCAGCTTACCGCACCCCCATTAGAGTCGTCCGGATCTGTGTCAAAGCTTGCATCGACGTAACCTTTTACGGCAAGCTCTTCGTCACCTCCACACACGAGAAACATCTCCTTAGTCCTTTTCAGATACTTCAGGATATTCTTGACCGCCGTTCAGTGATCCACTCCTGGATTACTCTGGAACCTACCTGCCATACTTATGGCTAGGCTAACGTCCGGTCTAGTGCAGAGCATTGCATACATGATAGAACCTATGGCTGAAGCATAGGGGACGGTGCGCATATGCTTTCTATCCTCATCAGTTGCTGGGCACTGAGTCTTACTCAATCTCGTACCTTGTAAAACTAACAAGAACCCTTTCTTGGACTGTTCCATTTTGAACCTCTTCAAAACTTTATCAAGGTATGTGCTTTGTGAAAGTCCTATCACGCGTTTTGATCTATCCCTATAGATCTTAATGCTTAGAATGTAAGCAGCTTCTCCTAGGTCCTTCATAGAGAAACTTTTATTCAAGTAATCCTTTATGCTCTCCAAAAACTCTACGTTGTTTCCAATCAGCAATATGTCATCCACATATAATATTAGAAACGCCACGGAGCTCCCACTCACTTTCTTGTAAATACAAGATTCTCCAACCACTTGTATAAACCCAAATGCTTTGATCACCTCATCAAAGCGTTTGTTCCAACTCCGAGATGCTTGCATCAGCCCATAAATGGATCGCTGGAGCTTGCATACCTTGTTAGCATTCTTAGGATCGACAAAACCTTCGGGTTGCGTCATATACAACTCTTCCTTAAGGAAACCGTTAAGGAACGCCATTTTGACATCCATCTGCCAGATTTCATAATCGAAATATGCACCTATTGCTAACATGATTCTGACGGACTTAAGCATCGCTACGGGTGAGAATGTCTCATCGTAGTTAACTCCTTGAACTTGTGAAAAACCCTTTGCCACAAGTCGAGCTTTATAAACGGTCACATTGCCGTCAGCGTCCGTCTTCCTCTTAAAGATCCATTTGTTCTGAATAGCCTTGCGGCCCTCAGACAGTACTTCCAAAGTCCACACTTCGTTCTCATACATGGATCCTATCTCGGACTTCATGGCCTCTAGCCATTTGTTGGAATCTGGGCCCACCATTGCTTCTTCATAATTTGCAGGTTCATTGTTGTCCAACAACATGATTGATAAGACGGGATTACCGTACCACTCTGGAGCAGCACGTGGTCTCGTCGACCTGCGTGGTTCGACAGAAACTTGAACCGGAGTTTCATGATCATCATCATTAACTTCCTCCTCAACCGGCGTCGCAACGACAGAGGTTTCCCCTTTCCCTGCGCCACCATCCAGAGGGATGAGAGGTTCGACAACCTCGTCAAGTTCTATCTTCCTCCCACTCAATTCTCTCGAGAGAAACTCCTTCTCGAGAAAAGCTCCGTTTTTAGCAACAAACACTTTGCCCTCGGATTTGAGATAGAAGGTGTACCCAACTGTCTCTTTTGGGTAACCTATGAAGATGCACTTTTCCGCTTTGGGTTCCAGCTTTTCAGGCTGAAGCTTTTTGACATAAGAATCACATCCCCAAACTTTAAGAAACGACAACTTTGGCCTTTTGCCATACCACAGTTCGTATGGTGTCGTCTCAACGGATTTTGATGGTGCCCTATTTAAAGTGAATGCAGTTGTTTCTAATGCATAACCCCAAAATGATAATGGCAAATCGGTAAGAGACATCATAGATCGCACCATCTCTAATAAAGTACGATTACGACGTTCGGACACACCATTACGCTGTGGTGTTCCAGGCGGTGTCAACTGTGAAACAATTCCACATTGTCTTAAGTGAGCACCAAACTCGAAACTCAGATATTCACCCCCACGATCATACCGTAGGAACTTGATCTTCTTGTTACGATGATTTTCAACTTCACTCTGAAATTGCTTGAACTTTTCAAAAATTTCAGACTTATGCTTCATTAAGTTGACATAACCATACCTACTCAAATCGTCAGTGAAGGTGAGAAAATAACGATATCCGCCGCGTGCCTCTACGCTCATCGGACCACACACATCGGTATGTATGATTTCCAACAAGTCACTTGCACGCTCCATTGTTTCGGAGAACGGAGTTTTAGTCATCTTGCCCATGAGGCATGGTTCGCACGTGTCAAGTGAATCAAAGTGAAGTGACTCCAAAAGTTCATCGACATGGAGTTTCTTCATGCGCTTTACACCAATATCACCTAAGCAGCAGTGCCACAAAAATATGGCGCTATCATTGTTAACTCTAACTCTTTTGGTCTCAATGTTATGTATGTGTGTATCACTATCAAGATTCAATATGAACAATCCTCTCAGATTGGGTGCATGACCATAAAAGATGTTACTCATAGAAATAGAACAACCATTATTCTCTGACTTAAAAGAGTAACCGTCTCGCAATAAACAAGATCTAGATATAATGTTCATGCTCAACGCAGGCACTAAATAACAATGATTCAAGTTCATAACTAATCCTGATGGTAACTGAAGTGAAACTGTGCCGACGGCGATTGCATCAACCTTGGAACCATTTCCTACGCGCATCGTCACTTCATCTTTCGCCAGCCTTCGTCTATTCCGCAGTTCCTGTTTCGAGTTGCAAATATGAGCAACAGAACCGGTATCGAATACGCAGGCACTACTATGAGAGCCGGTTAAGTACACATCAATAACATGTATATCAAATATACCTGATTTTTCTTTGGCCGCCTTCTTATCAGCCAGATACTTGGGGCAATTGCGCTTCCAGTGACCCATACCCTTGCAATAGTAACACTCTGTTTCAGGCTTAGGTCCAGCTTTGGGTTTCTTCGTCGGATTGGCAACAGGCTTGCCGCTCTTCTTTGAATTACCCTTCTTGCCTTTGCTGTTTCTCTTGAAACTAGTGGTCTTATTCACCATCAACACTTGATGCTCTTTACGGAGTTCAGACTCTGCGACTTTCAGCATCGCAAACAACTCGCCGGGAGACTTGTTCATCCCTTGCATGTTGTAGTTCAACACAAAGCCTTTATAGCTTGGAGGCAGTGATTGAAGGATTCTGTCAGTGATAGCTTCTTGCGGGAGTTCAATCCCCAGCTCAGCTAGACGGTTTGAGTACCCAGACATTTTGAGCACATGTTCACTGACAGACGAGTTCTCCTCCATCTTGCAAGCATAGAATTTATCAGAGGTCTCATACCTCTCGATCGGGGCGCTCTTCTGAAAGATAAACTTCAACTCCTGGAACATCTCAAGTGCTGCATGACGCTCAAAGCGACGTTGAAGTCCCGTATCTAAGCCATACAAGACTGCACATTGAACTACTGAGTAGTCCTCCTTACGTGCTAACCAAGCGTTCTTAACATCCTGATCAGTCGTAGCGGGTGGTTCATCTCCTAGTGCAGCATTAAGGACATAATCCTTCTTCCCAGCTTGTAAGATTAGCTTAAGATTACGAGCCCAGTCTACAAGTTGCTTCCATCATCTTTCAACTTAGCTTTCTCTAGGAACGTATTAAAATTCAGGGTGACTGTCGCGTGAGCCATGATCTACAACACAAATATATTCAAAGTGGACTTAGACTATGTTCAAGATAATTAGAGTTTAACTTAATCAAATTACTCGCTAAACTCCCACTCAAAAAGTACATCTCTCTTGTCATTTGAGTGGTTCATGATCTACTTACACTAGCTCAAGTCCGATCATCACGTGAGTTGAGCATAGTTTCAGTGGTAAGCATCCCCATGCTAATCATATCATCTATATGATTCATGATCGACCTTTCGGTCTCATGTGTTCTGAGGCCATGTCTGCACATGCTAGGCTCGTCAAGCTTAACCCGAGTGTTCCGCGTGCGCAACTGTTTTGCACCCGTTGTATGTGAACGTTGAGTCTATCACACCCGATCATCACGTGGTGTCTCGAAACGACGAACTGTAACAACGGTGCACAGTAGGGGAGAACACAACTTCGTCTTGAAATTTTAGTGAGAGATCATCTCATAATGCTACCGTCGTTCTAAGCAAAATAAGGTGCATAAAGGATTAACATCACATGCAATTCATAAGTGACATGATATGGCCATCATCATGTGCTCCTTGATCTCCATCACCAAAGCACCGGCACGATCTTCTTGTCACCGGCGCCACACCATGATCTCCATCAACGTGTCGCCATCGGGGTTGTCGTGCCACTCATGCTATTACTACTAAAGCTACATCCTAGCAAAATAGTAAACGCATCTGCAAGCACAAACGTTAGTTATAAAGACAACCCTATGGCTCCTGCCGGTTGCCGTACCATCGACGTGCAAGTCGATATTATCTATTACAACATGATCATCTCATACATCCAATATATCACATCACATCGTTGGCCATATCACATCACAAGCATACCCTGCAAAAACAAGTTAGACGTCCTCTAATTTTGTTGTTGCATGTTTTACGTGGTGACCATGGGTGTCTAGTAGGATCACATCTTACTTACGCAAACACCACAACGGAGATATATGAGTTGCTATTTAATCTCATCCAAGGACCTCCTCGGTCAAATCCGATTCAACTAAAGTTGGAGAAACTGACACCCGCCAGTCATCTTTGAGCAACGGAGTTACTCGTAGCGATGAAACCAGTCTCTTGTAAGCGTACGAGTAATGTCGGTCCGAGCCGCTTCGATCCAACAATACCGCAGAATCAAGAAAAGACTAAGGAGGGCAGCAAAACGCACATCACCGCCCACAAAAACTTTTGTGTTCTACTCGAGAAGACATCTACGCATGAACCTAGCTCATGATGCCACTGTTGGGGAACGTCGCATGGGAAACAAAAATTTTCCTACGCGCACGAAGACCTATCATGGTGATGTCCATCTATGAGAGGGGATGTGTGATCTACGTACCCTTGTAGACCGTACAACAGAAGTGTTAGTGAACGCAGTTGATGTAGTGGAATGTCCTCACGTCCCTCGATCCGCCCCGCGAACCGTCCCCCGATCAGTCCCACGATCTAGTGCCGAACGGACGGCACCTCCGCGTTCAGCACACGTACAGCTCGACGATGATCTCGGCCTTCTTGATCTAGCAAGAGAGACAGAGAGGTAGAAGAGTTCTCCGGCAGCGTGACGGCGCTCCAGAGGTTGGTGATGATCTTGTCTCAGCAGGGCTCCGCCCGAGCTCCGCAGAAACGCGATCTAGAGGTAAAACCGTGGAGATATGTGGTCGGGCTGCCGTGGCAAAGTTGTGTCAAATCAGCCCTAAAACCTCCGTATATATAGGGGGAAGAGGGGGAGCCTTGCCTTGGGGTCCAAGGACCCCTAAGGCCTTCGGCCGAGCCAAGGGGGGGAGTTCTCCCCTTCCAAACCGAGTCCAACTAGGTTTGGAAGGAGGAGTCCTTCCCCCTTTTCCCACCTCCTCTTTTTTTTCTCTTTTCTCTTTGATTTTTCTTCCTATGGCACATAGGGCTCTTTTGGGCTGTCCCACCAGCCCACTAAGGGCTGGTGCGCCACCCCCAGTGCCTATGGGCTTCCACGGGGTGGGTTGCCCCCCCGGTGAACTCCCGGAACCCATTCGTCATTCCCGGTACATTCCCGGTAACTCCGAAAACCTTCCGGTCATCAAATGAGGTCATCCTATATATCAATCTTCTTTTCCAGACTATTCCGTAAACCCTCGTGACATCCCTGATCTCATCCGGGACTCCGAACAACATTCGGTAACCAACCATATAACTCAAATACGCATAAAACAACGTCGAACCTTAAGTGTGCAGACCCTGCGGGTTCGAGAACAATGTAGACATGACCCGAGAGACTCCTCGGTCAATATCCAATAGCAGGACCTGGATGCCCATATTGGATCCTACATATTCTACGAAGATCTTATCGTTTGAACCTCAGTGCCAAGGATTCATATAATCCCGTATGTCATTCCCTTTGTCCTTCGGTATGTTACTTGCCCGAGATTCGATCGTCAGTATCCGTATACCTATTTCAATCTCGTGTTCCGGAAAGTCTCTTTACTCGTTCCGTAATAAAAGATCCCGCAACTTACACTAAGTCACATTGCTCGCACGGCTTGTGTGTGATGTTGTATTACCGAGTGGGCCCCGAGATACCTCTCCGTCACACGGAGTCAGAAATCCCAGTCTCGATCCATACTAACTCAACGAACACCTTCGGAGATAACTGTAGAGCATCTTTATAGTCACCCAGTTACGTTGCGACGTTTGATACACACAAAGTATTCCTCCGGTGTTAGTGAGTTATATGATCTCATGGTCATAGGAACAAATACTTGACACGCAGAAAATAGTAGCAATAAAATGACACGATCAACATGCTACGTCTATTAGTTTGGGTCTAGTCCATCACTTGATTCTCCTAATGACGTGATCCAGTTATCAAGCAACAACACCTTGTTTATAATCAGAAGACACTGACTATCTTTGATCAACTGGCTAGCCAACTAGAGGCTTGATAGGGACAGTGTTTTGTCTATGTATCCACACATGTATATAAGTCTTCATTCAATACAATTATAGTATGGATAATAAACGATTATCTTGATACATGAATTATAATAATAACTATATTTATTATTGCCTCTAGGGCATAATTCCAACATGCCTATCATGGGGCGTTGGTTGCAGTGCTCTTGTGAAGTGCGCGGTGGAGGTGCCACCATATGTGCCGTAACGTTAGGCATGGCATTTGCCATGACGCTCGCTGCCGCCGCCACTGTAGTGGCAGCTTCGGAGGTCGCCAGTGCGTCCTGGGACATCACAATGGCTGGGTCCGGGTTGCAGTTCGCACAGCTCCGCGTGGTGTTGTGGCTGCGCTCTCCAGTATTTAGTGCGCGATGCTTGTCCCCGCCTCCGATGACCGTAGCGGCCGGCGTGGGCAGCCCCAACGAAGGCTGAACAGCTGCCGAAGCTGCATGGCCTTCTTCGACACAATACGGGGTTGACAAAGATATTGTAGAAGACACGAAGAGTTGGATAAGATTCTTGCACCAAATCCTCCCTACCTAGCGTGCCAAATATGTCAGGGTGATTCGACAATCTATGGGACGAGCAGGGTCCCATTGTTATGGTTGTGTGGGGATTACGTGCGTACAAAGAGCATCACCGACAGCCGTGTGCACAGGGGCTTAGACATCTTCGGGCTGATCGGGAGCGTAAAATCTCGTGGATTATGTGGATGATCACAATACATACGCACTCGCCCGACAAGGATGGTCGAGGGTCATACGTCTCAAACGTATCTATAATTTTTGATGGTTCCATGCTGTTATCTTGTCATCTTTGGATGTTTTATGTACATTTTATATCTTTTTTGGGACTAACTAATTAATTCAGTGCCAAGTGCCAGTTCCTGTTTTTTCTGTGTTTTTGACTCTTTTCAGATCTGATTTTGGAACGGAGTCGAAACGGAATAAAATCCGTGAAATGATTTTTCGTGAACGGACAAAGATCAGGGGGCCTGCGGGCCAAGCGAGGAGGGCTGCAGGGAGCCCACAAGCCCCCACTCCGCCACCAGGGGGAGGTGGCGGTGGGCAGGCTTGTAGCGTCCTTGGCGCCCCCCTGACCTAGATCTTGCGCCTATATATTCCCTAAAAATCAGAAAAAAATAAAGGGAGCCTCGAAAATACTTTTCCGCCACCGCCAGCTTCCATTTCCACGAGATCTTATTTGGAGACCCTTCCCGGCGCCCTGCCGGAGGGGACTTTGGAGTTGGAGGGCTTCTTCATCATCATCATCGCCCCTCCAATGACTCGTGAGTAGTTCACTTCAGACCTATGGGTCCGTAGTTAGTAGCTAGATGGCTTCTTCTCTCTCTTGGATCTTCAATACAAAGTTCTCCATGATCTTCATGGAGATCTATCCGATGTAATCTTCTTTGGTGGTGTGTTTGTCGTTATCCGATGAATTGTGGATTTGTGATCAGATTATCTATGATATATATTCGAGTATTTGCTGATTTCTTGTATGCATGATTTGATATCCTTGTAAGTCTCTCCGAGTCTTGGGTTTTGTTTGGCCAACTAGATCTATGATTCTTGCAATGGGGGAAGTGCTTGGTTTTGGGTTCTTACCATGTGGTGACCTTTCCCATTGACAGTAGGGGCAGCAAGGCACACATTGAGTGGTTGCCATCAAGGGTAACAAGGTGGGCTCTGCCGTTGATATGAGATTGTCCATCTACATCATGTCATCTTGCTTAAGGCGTTACTCTGTTCTTTTGGACTTAATACACTAGATGCATGTTGGATAGCGGTCGACGTGTGGAGTAATAGTAGTAGATGCAGAAAGTATCGGTCTAATTGTTTTGGACATGATGCCTATAGATATAATCATTGCCATAGATGATGTCAGACTTTGCACGGTTCTATCAGTTGCTCGACAGTAATTCGTTCACCCACCGTCTACTTGCTTTCATGAGAGAAGCCACTAGTAAACACTACGGCCCCCGGGTCTATTCACATCTATCGTTTACACCTCCGCTTTTACTTTGCTTTGTTACTTTGTTGCTTTCAGTTCTCACTTTGCGAACAATCTATAAGGGATTGACAACCCCTTCATAGCGTTGTGAGCAGGTTCTTTGTGTTTCTGTAGGCACTTGTGATACTCTTTCACTGGATCGATACCTTGGTTCTAAAAACTGAGGGAAATACTTACCACCGCTGCGCTACATCACCCTTTCCGCTTCGAGGGAACACCAACGCAAGGCTCCAAGGCCACGGGGAAATCCTTTGCCTATTTGCCTTGGAAGTCCCTAAAGGCGTAGCCGTAGCAGAAGGATCCCGGGTGGCGTTGCTGAGGACAATCAAGACAAGAACAGTCTCCCGTCAGCACGTGTTTTTGGCGCCGTTGGAAGGTCTTTTGTTGCAGTAGCAGAAGTATTTCTGGCGCCGTTGCCGGGGAAGGAGAGATCTATCCAAGTAGGTCTCACAAACTCATCTCCTGCATTTACTTTTTTGCGAGTTGCCTCTCGTTTTCCTCTCCCCCACTTCACATTTGCCGTTTTCATTTTCCTTTTTTTCCTTTGCCGTTTTCTTCTGCCTTTTGCCGTTTCTCTTTGCCGGTTTTCTTGCTTGCTTGTGTCTTGTTTGTTTGTTGAAGTCATCATGGCTGAAAACACCAAACTTTGCGACTTCTCGAGCACTAATAATAATGATTTTATTAGTACTCCGATTGCTCCCACCACTAGTGCGGAATCGTATGAAATCAACGCAGCTCTGCTGAATCTTGTTATGAAAGAGCAACTCTTTGGCCTTCCTAGTGAAGATGCCGCATCCCATCTCAATACCTTCATTGAGCTTTGTGATATGCAAAAGAAAACAGATGTGGATAATGACGTGATTAAGTTGAAACTTTTTTCCTTTCTTCTTTGCCTAAAACTTGGTTTTCTTCTTTGCCTAAAAATAGTATTGATTCTTGGGATAAGTGCAAAGATGCTTACATATCCAAGTATTTTCCGCCGGCTAAGATCATCTCCTTACGTAACGATATCTTGAATTTCAAGCAACTTGATCATGAACACGTTGCACAATCTTGGGAGAGGATGAAGCTTATGATTAGAAATTGTCCCGCTCATGGCTTGAGTTTGTGGATGATTATACAAATCTTTTACGCTGGCTTGAATTTCGCTTCTCGCAATATCTTGGACTCCGCCTCAGGTGGGACGTTCATGAAAATCACGTTAGGAGATGCTACAAAACTCCTAGAATTGATGAATTTGGTTGCTAGTAGAAATGCTACCGTAGATCCTAATGACATGCCACTATCTTCCTTGATTGAGTAGCAACACTAGTTTGGACGTGAATTTTGTTGGTAGGAACAATTTCGGCAACAACAATGCTTTTAGAGGAAACTGTGTTCCTAGGCCTTTTTCTAGTAACTCCTCTAACAATTATGGCAATTCCTACAACAATGCTTATGGAAATCACTGCAAATTACCCTTTGATTTAGAGAGTAATATCAAAGAGTTCATAAACTCTCAAAAGATTTTCAATGCGTCCATAGAGGAAAAACTACTCAAAATTGACGATTTGGCTAAGAGCGTTGATAGGATGTCTTGTGATATTGATGGTTTGAAAGTTAGATACGCTACTCCCAAGGTCAACTTGGATGAAACTTTGAAAGCTATGCGTGTCTCCATGAATGAGAGCATGAATGGTTTAAAAGGGTGCGTTCTAGTGATGCAAATCACGAAGATCTTAAAGTGCTTGATGTGTCTCCTCTTCCATCTTTGTTTTCGCGTGTCAAACCTATTGATGGAGGGGCTGGATATGAATCCACTTTGGTTCAAAACCAACCCAATGATTCGGAGTCCACCTATCTTGATGATAAAGGTGTGGAGAATGGAGTAGAAGAAATCAAAATTTTGGGTAGTAATGAAACTCCCACTTTGGATTTCAAGGAATTCAATTATGATAATTTCTCCTTGTTTGAATGCATTTCTTTGATGCAATCCATTGCATATTCTCCACATGCTTATAGCCAAAGCAAAGCCTTTACCGCGCATATCGTAGATGCTATGATGAAATCTCTTGAAGAGAAGCTCGAACTAGAAGTCTCTATACCTAGAAAACTTCATGATGAGTGGGAACCTACTATCAAAATCATGATAAAAAACTATGAGTGCAATGCTTTGTGTGATTTGGGTGCTAGTGTTTCCCCGATTCCAAAGTCTTTATGTGATATTCTTGGTTTTCATGAGATTGAAGAGTGTTCTCTTAATTTGCATCTTGCGGATTCTACTGTCAAGAAACCCATGGGAAGGATCGATGATGTTCTTATTGTTGCAAATAAGAACTATGTACCTGTGGATTTCATTGTACTTGACATAGATTGCAATCCTTCATGTCCCATTATTCTTGGTAGACCTTTCCTAAGGACTATTGGTGCTATCATTGATATGAAGGAAGGGAATATTAGATTTCAATTTCCTTTAAAGAAGGGCATGGAGCACTTTCCTAGAAAGAAAATAAGATTGCCTTATGAATCTACGATCAGGGCTACTTATGGTTTGAGCACCAAAGATGACTATACGTGATTCCATCACCTTTCGCCTAGCTAAGGGCGTTAAACAAAAGCGCTTGTTGGGAGGCAACCCAACGAATCTATCCTTTTTCTTTCTGTTTTGTGTTTTCCACACTTTCATAATTATGTTATGATTGTGTTTTTTGTGTTTCTTTTTGCTTTTGTGCAAAGCAAAACCGTTATGATTAGTCTTGGGGATGATCGTTTGGTCATGCTGGAAAAGACAGAAACTTTCTGCACACGAAAAGAATTTTCATTTTTTTTGTAAGAGATTTTGAGTTGATTCTTTTTGCTGCTGATTTCTACGCAAATTGTTCAGATTGTCGTAATTGTTCAGAATTTTTGAAGTACCATAGGTATACAAAATATACAGATTGCTACAGACTGGTCTGCTGTTAACAGATTCTGTTTTTGTTGTGTTGGTTGCTTATTTTGATGAAACTATGGATAGTATCGGGGGGTATTAGCCATGGAAGATTGAAAATACAGTAACCCAACATTTGCACAAGTATAATTTAAGTTTTCTACAGTACCTAAGGAAGTGGTGGTTTTCTTTCTCATACTAATGTTATCACGAGTTTCTGTTTAAGTTTCGTGTTGTGAAGTTTTCAAGTTTTGGGTGAAGTTCTTATGACAAAGAGATAAAGAGTGGGAAAAGATCAAGCTTTGGGATTCCCAAGGCACGCCAAGAGATTCAAGGATGCCGTAAAAGCCTAAGCTTGGGGATGCCCCGGGAAGGCATCCCCTCTCTCGTCTTCAATCCATCGGTAACGTTACTTGGGGCTATATTTTTATTCACCACATGTTATGTGTTTTTGCTTGGAGCGTCTTGTATCGTAGGAGTCTTTTATTTTTTTTGTGTCACAATCATCCTTGCTGCACACCTAGAGAGAGAGACATGCACACACCGTGATTTTGTCGAGCTTCACTTATATCTTTTGGTAGACAATTAAGCTCACATGTGCTTCACTTATATCTTTTGAGCTAGATACTTTTTCTCTATGTGCTTCACTTATATCTTTTAGAGCACAGCGGTGCGTGGCTTGGTAGTTGATCTATGCTTTGAAAGTAGTCTCAGAAGGGGTAGTTATCAAAAGGGATACGAAAACTTCCACCTTCATGTGCATTGAATAGTTAGAGAAGTTTGATTCATCTCAATTAGTTTTGAGTTGTGGTTATGGTAATATTGAAGTCATGCTAGTAACGTGTTGTGGATCTAGAAATACTTGTGTTGAAGTTAGTGATTCCCGTAGCATGCACGTATGGTGAACCGCTATGTGATGAAATCTGAGCATGATTAGTCTATTGATTGTCATCCTTTGCGTGGCGGTCGGGATCGCGCGATGGTTTATACCTACCAACCCTTCCCCTAGGAGTATGCGTTGAATGCTTTGTTTCGATTACTAATAAAACATTTGCAACAAGTATATGAGTTATTCATGACTAATGTTGATTCCATGGTTTAGATGCACTTTCACCTTCCACCATCACTATCTTCTTAGTGATGTGCAACTTTCGCCGGTGCACAAAACCCACCATTAGCCTCCCTCAAAACAGTGTGATGATCATCATTAATGGAGCATTGTCCCATGTGAGGAAATAAAAGAGGCCAAAGAAGCCCACCAAATAAAATAAAATAAAATAAGAGGCCAAAGATCCCACCAAAAAAAGAGAGAAAAAGAGAGAAGGGACAATGTTACCACTTTTCCACACTTGTGCATATTAAGCACCATGATCTTCATGATTGAGAGTCTCTCATTTTGTCACCACCATATAGCTAGTGGGAAATTTTTATTATATAACTTGGCTTGTATATTCCTATGATATGCTTCCTCAAAATTTCCTTAGGTCTTCGTGAGCAAGCAAGTTGGATGCACACCCACTAGTTTGCTTTAAGAGCTTTCACTTACTCTTAGCTCTAGTGCATCATTTGTATGGCAATCCCTACTCATTCACATTGATATCTACTGATGAGCATCTCCACAGCTCATTGATATGCCTAGTTAATGTGACTATCTTCTCCTTTTTTGTCTTGCAACCTCCACCACACTCCACACCATCTATAGTGCTATAACCATGGCTCACGCTCATGTATTGCGTGAGAGTTGAAAAGGTTTGAGAAAGTAAAGGTGTGAAACAATTACTTGGCCAATACCGGGGTTGTGCATGATTTAAATTCGTTGTGCAATGATGATAGAGCATAGGCAGACTATATGCTTTTGTAGGGATAACTTTCTTTTGGCCTTGTTATTTTGAAAGTTCATGATTACCTTGCTAGTTTGCTTGAATTATTATTGTTTCCATGTCAATAGCACACTATTGTTTTGAATCTAATGGATCTGAACATTCACGTCACATAAGAGGAATTACAAAGGACATCTATGCTAGGTAGCATGAAAGCATCAAAAATTCATTCTTTATCACTTCCCTACTCGAGGACGAGCAGGAGTTAAGCTTGGGGATGCTTGATACGTCTCAAACGTATCTATAACTTTTGATGGTTTCATGCTGTTATATTGTCATCTTTGGATGTTTTATGTACCTTTTATATCTTTTTTGGGACTAACTTATTAATTCAGTACCAAGTGCCAGTTCCTGTTTTTTCTGTGTTTTTGACTCTTTTCAGATCTGATTTTGGAACGGAGTCCAAATGGAATAAAATCCCCGAAATGTTTTTTTCCCGAACGGAAAAAGATCAGGGGGTCTGTGGGCCAAGCGAGGAGGTCTGCAGGGAGCCCACAAGCCCCACTCCGCCACCAGGGGGAGACGTCGGTGGGCAGGCTTGTGGCCTCTTTTGCACCCCCCTGACCTAGATCTTGCGCCTATATATTCCCTAAAAATCAGAAAAAATAAAGGGAGCCTCGAAAATACTTTTCCGCCGCCGCAAGCTTCCGTTTCCGCGAGATCTTATCTGGAGACCCTTCCCGACGCCCTGCCGGAGGGGACTTTGTAGTTGGAGGGCTTCTTCAGCATCATCATCGCCCCTCCAATGACTCATGACTAGTTCACTTCAGACCTACGGGTCCGTAGTTAGTAGCTAGATGGCTTCTTCTCTCTCTTGGATCTTCAATACAAAGTTCCATGATCTTCATGGAGATCTATCCGATGTAATCTTCTTTGTCGGTGTGTTTGTCGAGATCCGATGAATTGTGGATTTGTGATCAGATTATCTATGATATATATTTTAGTCTTTCCTGATTTCTTATATGCATGATTTGATATCCTTGTAAGTCTCTCCGAGTCTTGTGTTTTGTTTGGCCAACTAGATCTTTGATTCTTGCAATGGGAGAAGTGCTTGGTTTTGGGTTCTTACCATGTGGTGACCTTTCCCAGTGACAGTAGGGGCAGCAAGGCACACATAGAGTGGTTGCCATCAAGGGTAACAAGGTGGGCTCTGTCGTTGATATGAGATTGTCCATCTACATCATGTCACCTTGCTTAAGGCGTTACTCTGTTCTTTTGGACTTCATACA
The DNA here is from genome assembly GCF_904849725.1 of Hordeum vulgare subsp. vulgare. Classification (NCBI taxonomy): domain Eukaryota; kingdom Viridiplantae; phylum Streptophyta; class Magnoliopsida; order Poales; family Poaceae; genus Hordeum; species Hordeum vulgare. Next base: position 257,390,572 of record NC_058524.1, on the reverse strand, counting down.
CTAGATGCATGCTGGATAGCGGTCGACGTGTGGAGTAATAGTAGTAGATGCATAAAGTATCGGTCTACTTGTTTTGGACGTGATGCCTATAGATATAATCATTGCCATAGATGACGTCACGACTTTGCGCGGTTCTATCGATTGCTCGATAGTAATTTGTTCACCCACCGTCTACTTGCTTTCATGAGAGAAGCCACTAGTAAACACTACGGCCCCCGGGTCTATTCACATCTATCGTTTACACCTCCGCTTTTACTTTGCTTTGTTACTTTGTTGCTTTCAGTTCTCACTTTGCGAACAATCTATAAGGGATTGACAACCCCTTCATAGCGTTGGGAGCAAGTTATTTGTGTTTGTGCAGGCACTTGTGATACTCCTTCACTGGATCGATACCTTGGTTCTCAAAACTGAGGGAAATACTTACCACCACTGCGCTACATCACCCTTTCCGCTTCGAGGGAACACCGACGCAAGGCTCCAAGGCCACGGGGAAATCCTTTGCATATTTGCCTAGGAAGTCCCTAAAGGCGTAGCCATAGCAGAAGGATTCCTGCTGCCGTTGCTGAGGAGAATCAAGACAAGAACAGAGGGCATCAGCTATGTGTGTGGAATGAATAGAGTGTCAATCTTTCTAAAGGTTGCCATGGATCTCCTTTTATAGTCCTAGGGGTTACCATAGTGGCTAATTTAGTCTTTTTGTGGGGAGGATAGTCAACAAGTGATACGTCCATTTTGCATCATGCTTAAATGTTGATATTTATCGCTTTTTGGGCTGTTATTACATTTCACGGTACAATACTTATGCCTTTTCTCTCTTATTTTGTAAGTTTTACATGAAGAGGGAGAATGCCGGCAGCTGGAATTCTGGCCTGAAAAAGGAGCAAGTTTGAGATACCTATTCTGCGCAACTCCAAAAGCCTTGAAAATCAACATGTATTTTTTTGGGATTTATAAAAATACTGGGCCGAAGAAGTGCCAGAGGGGCGCCAGTAGGAGGCCACTAGCCTGCTAGGCGCGGGACCCCTAGCCGCGCCTAGGGGCTTGTGGGCTCCCACTTGGCCCTCTGGCTTCCCCCTTTTGCTACGAGAAGGGTTTCGATCTGGACAAAATCAAGAGGAGGCTTTTCGGAGGATTCGCCGCCGCCACGAGGCGGAACTTGAGCAGAACCAATCTAGAGCTCTGGCAGGACGATCCTGCCGGGGAAACTTCCCTCCCAGAGGGGGAAATCGTCACCATCGTCATCACCAACACTCCTCTCATCGGAGGGGACTAATCACCATCAACATCTTCTTTAGCACCATGTCATCCCCAAACCCTAGTTCATCTCTTGTAACCAATCTCCGTCTCGCGACTCCGATTGGTACTTGTAAGGTTGCTAGTAGTGTTGATTACTCTTTGTAGTTGATGCTAGTTGGATTACTTGGTGGAAGAGTTTATGTTCAGATCTTTGATGCTACTCATTACCTCTCTGGTCATGAATATGATTATGCTTCGTGAGTAGTTACTTTTGTTCCTGAGGACATGGGATAAGTCATGCTATAAGTAGTCATGTGAATTTGGTATTCGTTCGATATTTTGATATGTTGTATGTTGTTTTTCTTCTAGTGGTATTATGTGAACGTCGACTATATAACACTTCACCATTATTTGGGCCTAGAGGAAGGCATTGGAAAGTAGTAAGTAGATGATGGGTTGCTAGAGTGACAGAAGCTTAAACCCTAGTTTATGCGTTGCTTTGTAAGGGGCTGATTTGGATCCACTAGTTTAATGCTATGGTTAGACTTTGTCTTAATTCTTCTTTCGTAGTTGCGGATGCTTGCGAGAGGGGTTAATCATAAGTGGGATGCTTGTCCAAGTAAGGGAAGTACCCAAGCGCCGGTCCACCCACATATGAAACTATCAAAGTAACGGACACGAATCATATGAACATGATGAAAACTAGCTTGATAGAAATTCCCATGTGTCCTCGGGAGCGTTTTACCTCCTATAAGACCTTGTCTAGGCTTGTCCCTTGCTACAAAAGGGATTGGGATACTTTGCTGCACCGTTGTTACTTTTGTTACTTGCTACTTGCTACGAATTATCTCACCGCACACCCACTTGTTACCGATAATTTCAGTGCTTGCAGATATTACCTTGCTGAAAACCACTTGTCAGATCCTTCTGCTCCTCGTTGGGTTCGACACTCTTACTTATCGAAAGGACTACGATAGATCCCATATACTTGTGAGTCACCAACAAGCTAACTGCCCAAACTATTGATAGAAGCAATAGTGGGAAATACCTAACTCTGATCGACAAAGACAGACATATTAAATGTTCTGTGAGGTGCCGCACTGGAGACGATCCCCGAGAAGGATTGCCTCTCCTTATGTGTTGTTTGCCCAGCTACCTTCTATTTGCTTGACATGCCACATGACAGGTGTCATTAAAGAGACCGCATGCTTTTGACAAGACCCACCTAACCGCGTGTCAGGTCAACACCTCACTGATGCTGACAATCAGCCTGATGAGGTGGAGTGGCAGAGATTTGGAGGGGTCTTGTCGGGCGTGGTCATTGTCTGGCTCTCCTCTTCTTGGCAAGGTTGCTTGCCGGGGCCTTGTTTCTGATGAGAAGGTTGGAGTTGGCCGGCTGGGTCTTGCCGGCCCAGGGGCGGCGATTGCCTATGTACAAGTGTGGGTACTTGTCGGTGCACTAAAGACTGGGGTCTCCAGTACCCGAGACTAGTGCGTGGACACCGACAGCCCCCTCCACAGCGGCAAGGCGCGTCGCTGGAGCATAGGGCAGAAGCAAGACTCAGAAGCCCACCAAGTACAGATTGCAAGCCCCCGGCAAGCACCCGCTTGTTGGGAATGAAGAAGAGACCCCGCCGGGAACTCCCTGCCCGGGAGATAGACACTGCCAAGGAGAGACCCTCCCGCCAAGGAAGAAGGACTGAGCCACGACAAGCCATCATTGTCGGGGAGATTGACAAGGCCTCGACAGGCCATCACCTCCCTGCCGAGAGGAACAAGAAGTGCCCCCGACAAGGTAACCCTGACGGGAAGGGAAAGAAGGCCCGAGTAGAGGCGCGGGCCCAGGGCGCCTTCACGTCCTGTGAACGCCTCCACCAATGAACACGCCACCGCTGATGCATGGACCACACGTCCACCCGCACGCCAGGTGACACCCCGAAGTTGCCACGTGTGGGTACGTGTCCAACCCCCCTGACAAGGTCAGGGAAGTTTGTCGAAGCATTTAATGCACCGCAGTAACACTGTGGCGGTCGGTCGGCACTGTTCCACGCGTGAACCCACGGTTCACCTGCTGAGCCACTGTGGTGACCCCTTCGCCTATAAAAAGAGGATCAAGGCTCAGTAGAAAGGACTTTTGGCTTTTTGACCAATCGAAAGGCTGTAAGAGGGACATATCTACAACAAACTAAAACGAATAACTAAACACATGCAGGAGTAGGGTTTTACGCACAGCGCAGCCCGAACCTGGGTAAAATCGACATTGTCGGGCCCTAACTGTTGGTTCTGCTCTTGTCGGGACCCTCTCCCCAACAAACCAGCAAAAGGGGACCGTTGAGGCCCCCATAGGTGTCGATCCTTTCACCGATATCTTTGGCACGCCAGGTAGGGGGATCGCCGGAAGCAGGCCGGCGTCAGCGCCGTCCCGATCCGACGAGCCGCCCGTCGGCTCTACAAATCTTAGTTTGCTGCAACATCTTCCCGGAGTGGGAGGTGGTAGTGCCTGCTCTGCCCGTGCGCGAGAGCTCATAGCGCCTCCATAGGTGCTATGTGAGCGCGGGTGGAAGGAGCGGAATCCCCGAGCTCTGCATCGCCTGGCCAACACACTTTCTTGGAACGCTCGCGCTGCTGTCGAGGGCGTGACAGGGGGCTTCGACCAGGCCTCCGACGCTTACTCCGGTCGTCGCACATCTCCGGAGTGCTACATGGTCGTCGAGGACGCGTCGAGGCCCCGAACAGCCCCTTTACGCACCCTCCGACTCGCATTTCTCCTTGGAGCGCTGTGAAGCCAGAAAGATGTGCTCGGGGACTCCGCCAGCAAATCTCTTGCAAAAGATATGAGAAAGTGTTGCACCCCGGCGTGCCTCTTTCCTTCAGAGTGGCCAAAGGCCACTGGCGAGAATCTCTTCGGCAAGGAGGCCGCTCGGGGCATCGTCAGCTTGCTGGTGGTACGGATATTCCACCCCGGCAGAACCTTCAAACGCTGCGGCTAGGAATGCTGTGACGAGCCAGATAAGTACAGAGGCACACTTCTTGCCAGATTCTTGGTAGATTAGTTGTATCCTTTTGAAGCATCGGTTTTTGTGTGAGAATCCCGCGCGCAGATGGACCTTGCCAGGATCAGTGCACTCCAACTTTGTTTCGAGCCTGTTCAATGACTTGAGCGGCTAGAGAGCGCCCTCATCTCGTCTCAAACTCGTTCAACGTTTCAAACGGCTACATAGCACCGTATTTGGCCTCGAGCCGCGCTCGACGATTTACATGGTTGCACTAAGTGCGGCAAGGAGTCTTTCCAGTGACGACCTCGTTCGTTGAGTTTTCTGAGGATCCACTCCTCTAAGTACTCGCGACAGGATAAGTCAAGCTGGCAAGCATCCGGAAAGTACAAAGGAATAATCATACAAACAGAGAGTCGCATAAAGGATGCATCTAATCATTCATTTTTCTGGATACATTTGATTCCACTTACAAAGCGTTGTTGTCCTAACCTAAAGACTTTGTCTTTTAACGAGGATCGACCTACGCGGAGGAATTGGAGTTCATGAAGACAAGACGCGGCAAGGCCCGCGGTACATCCATGCTGGCTCCTCTCAGACCAGCACTATACCGACGAGAGCGGGTTCGGCCTCATCAAGTCACCGGAAGGGGAGACGGATCCGGTTGAGATCCCCCCTCCAAGGAGGGGGAGGGGCGTGACCAGGTTGTGCCAGTGCAGGAAGCACTCAGTCCATGCCGGGGGAATCGTCCTCTGATTTGATTCCCCCGTGCTTGAGACTAGGCCCAGCACTGTCACCACTGCCTCCCTCCCCATCGCTGTCATTTGAAGCGGAGCGTTCAATGCCGCTCGAGCCTGCTTCCGAGCAGCCGAGACGCACACCGGAGCGCCCGTAGAACTTCACGACGAGCATACGGGCCTCCGTCAGCTTGAAGCGGAGGACGTAGCCATCCTCGAGTCCTTGAGCACGGGCGAAGGCCTTCCAACCGCTCCCAAGTAACATGGAATGGGGCTTCGGATACTCCGCATGCACCTGCATGGCGCTGCAGCCAAAAGACGGGAGGCCGCTCGACGTCCATCACCATGGCGAGGCCACGTGGGAGATGCAGGTGACCCCGAAGGGGGCCACGAAGCTCTGGGATGAACTCGAATGGCGTCGCCTCCGAGTGGCCACCCGAAGAAGAGGGAAAGTGGAGGGAGATCGAGGCAGGGCTCCACCTCCCTCGGCCACGACCCCGACGTCCTCGGCCCCTCGAGCCTCTCCCGCCACGGTGGACGGGGCTGCGGCTGGCTGCGGCCCCTGAAGCTTTGGCATGATCGGAGCGGGGTCCCCTTGCTGCCTTGGCGGCTAGCGGAGGCCGGCCCCGTCCCCTAACCATGGTTAGGGGCGGGTGCCATCGGTAAAGCTGAAAGAAGCAAGAGAAGACAAGGCGACAGGCGCAGAAGGCTTCGAGAGTTATATGGGTGAGGAAAACCACCGTGCAAACACCCTAATTTATAGGGAATTAAGAAATTTGCCGGCTGCCATGGTAGACGGCAAAGGGGGGAACCACGGACGGCAAAGGCTTTGCCGCGGTCAGCAGACGGCAAACTAGACGGTAAAAAAAATCCGGTGAAGAGGTTCTTTGCCGTCTGCTTTTGTAAAGCGGACGGTAAAGAATCTTTGCCATGAGGGGCCATACGGAAAACAAAATGGGACGAAACATAGTGCAACGGCCCCGTTAAGTGTTAACGGCAGGCCTCCTCTCTTTGCCGTCTGCCATCCCCCCTTTGCCATGCGGGGGCAGACGGCAAAGAGGGGAGAGAGAGGGGGCTGATTCCCCCCCTTTGCCGTCTGCCGACCCACCTGTGCCATGTGGGGGCAGACGGCAAAGAGGGGATAGAGAGGGGGCTGATTCCCCCCTTTGCCGTCTTCCTACACCCCTTTGCCATGTGGGGGCTGACGGTAAAGAGGGGAGAGAGAGGGGGCAGATTCCCCCCTTTGTCGTCTGCCTACCCCCCATTGCCATGTGGGGGCAGACGGCAAAGGGGGGAACAAGCCCCTTTTTAATTTATTTTTTATTATATCCAACATTTTTAAAAATAATCAGGATATATATATATATATATATATTTGACATAAATAAATTTCTTTCCATACTCATAACCATATTAAAATAACTCTCATCCATAGTGCATACATATTATGCAAATTGCATCCGTACCAAACCATATATTACACCATTTTCATCCACATGCATACAAAGTTTCATATATATCCATATACTACAATAGTTTCAATACAACCCATGGTACAAGAAATCATCTTCAAGCATTCCATCAATATAATCCAAGCTTCCCGTGAAGTGAAGGTAATCTGCAAAATGACAAATAAGAAAGTTAGAAGAATAATACTAGACGAAGAAGTGTATATATAGGTTATTTCGGAGAGAAATTAGCTAAGTACAAACCATTTAGGACCTAACTAAGCTAATTATGTCATTTAGGTGGAACCCTAGCTAACTATAGCTTGTTTCGGAGCTAACTTGGGTAAAATAGGTCATTCCGGAGCAAACTATGCTTATTCACTACAGGAATCGAGCATTTTGCCATCAGGACGCTATAGACGGCAAAGAGCGAATTACAGCCGGCAAAATTTTTGCCGTCAGCCCATGACGGCAAATAATGTCGTCAGACCATGTGCCCGCAAAGGGCGTCTTTGCCGTTAGCGACCGGGATAGCAGACGGCAAAATGTTTGCCATCAGTGGAATTATGTTGCCGTCAGCTACTTTTGGTAGACGGCAAAGAAATGGTGAGAAGACGGAATGGCCTAACTAACGGACGACGTTAGCCTTTGTGCCGTCTTCCTAACCTATACATGACAGCAAAATATGGCCTTTTTTGCCGTCTTCCTAACCTATACATGACAGCAAAATATGGCATTTTTTGCCGTCTTCCTAACGTACACATGACAGCAAAATATGGTCTATTTTTTGCCGTCTTCCGAGCGTGTACATGACAGCAAAATATGGTCTATTTTTTGCCGTCTTCCTAGCCTGTATATGACAGCAAAATATACATAATTCATACAACATATATATATATATATATATATATATATATATATATAACATAATCCATACAACATATATATAACATAATCCATACAGTATATATATAACATAATCCATGCAGCATATATGTATATAATATCCATAATCCACACATCATATATATAGCATCCATAATCCATACATCATATATATAACATCCTTAATCCATACATCATATATATAACATCCTTAATCCATACAACATATAAGACATCCATAATCCATACATAATATATATAACATCCATAATCCATGTCATAATATTTGGCATTACTACATATATATACATCATATATATAATCCATGTCATAATACTTGGCATTACTACATAAAATTTGGCATTACGATAAATGTCTTCATGTCAATATCGTAGTCCATAGAACATCCGTATGACAACCTACAAGATGAAGTCATGCACATATGTCAGATTTTGGCACACAATAAATAAAGGTTATCCAGTTCTTAGAACACAATAAAATTTGAGGAACACATAGAAAATCTTCAAGCAGGGAGACTCACAAATAAAAAACATAACTGGCAACTACATGGTGATCGGACATGTTTCATTACAAGTAGGAATAGATTGATAATGATTTTGAACATTTATATGCAGTACTAGCTGGGAGAGCATATAAGCAGCTTCAACTGTAGACAATTGGCTCAGATCCATGTCCATACTATATATAACCATCATCCACGTCATTGATGCATGCATATATGTGTACACAGGTGAAATGTGATCAGTAGGCTAGGACGTGTGATCCATTTAAAATCTGTGCAGTGATGATGATACTGAAATAAGTCTTGGAGGATATGGATTTGTGGCACCATATATCCATGATATAAAATCTAATATATAAAAAACCTGAACACGAAAAGTAGTATATGCACATGATGATTCTCCTTCAGAAATTCGCCCCCTCGGCCTGTTTAAGACCTGAACAATATTCTTACTTCATTTACACATGGCTAGGACGTGGGATCCATTTAAAACCTGAACATGAAAACCTAATATATATTCTTGCTTCATTATTACTGTTGCACATGGTATATTGTTGGAAAGGAACATGGAAAAAGTTGTAAAAAGCTGTAAAAATTAGAGGTTGCACATAATCAAGCCATTTCTGCACACACATTAGTTACTTATATGTTTTCTCCTTTATTAATATTTAGGGATAGCCATTCATGTTTATCATATATGAGAAAAACAGTGACATGATATTAACAATTAGAGCATATTAACAATTCTGCTATGTCATTCTATGGGTTAAAATGGGTCAAATACATAGCTTCAAGTGGTCTCTACTTGTAAATGAGATATGGAGGCACTAACCATAGCAGATCTCAAAGATGCGGAGAACCATCAAGGTTATTGCCAGGAGCATGAGCATGTGAAGATCCAACATTATTCGATCCATTGGTCGATGGATGCTGCATGAAGTATTACATGGTTAGAATGACACTCGGACTAAGAAATGCCATAATGATCCTTGCAAATATTTTAGTTAACTAACCGTAGAACGCGGAGTAAGGGCAGAAAAATCGAAAGCGGGCATACCATACTGGGTACAATAAGCCTGCAAATTATGTTAAGAGCGGTGAAGGTTAAGCACCGATTGTAAAAGACTAGATGTGTTGGCTATTAAGGAATTGTCCTTGGCAATGAAGGAACTAACCGTAAACATCTGAAAGTTTTGAGTATTTTGTGCCCACACCGCCTGTTGCATCCTCTCATCAGCCTATCGCCTCTCCTCCGCTCTCTCCATCGCCCTTTCCTCAGCCGTCAGTCGCCTCTCCTCTGCCCTCTCCGCCGCCCTCTCCGTAGCCGCACGTTGCCTCTCCACTATCAACTTCTCCTCGGGTAGGCACTACAGAATATGGCATCACAATCGCATCTTCAAATCCAATATTATGTAAGAATTACAAAAAGCATATGTAGAAGGACTTGTATAGAATACCTCCATCTCGGCCCTTGGTGGAGTCACGCGTTCACATACAAAAGATTTTGGGAGACCTAGCCGAGCCTTGTGCTCAGCTAGAGTGCGAGTGGAGGACCTAGGGAACATGTCTCCTGCAATAGCCTCCTTGCCATGTTTCTTCCCCTCTCCAGCGATCATAGCCAACTCGTGGTCAAGGGGCTCCGATGCCACATCATAGTCGGGCCCTCTCAACTTTGTTGCCACCTCTCTAACTTTGGTCAACCGATTGCAGGCGGTCTGGCTGGTGTACGCAGACGATGTGTCAGACGGATCGTAAGGCGTGGCTTTTTTGAACGATGCCTTATGGGACAAAGCATAACCAATGAAAAGGTTGGGCTCCTCCGCTTTGTGGTGAGCCGCCTACAACCAACCCAACATGATTAGGAATTCATCACAAGGATTAATTGGCAACAAGTATGACAAGAAAGAACTTATGTAGAACAAATCGATGGGACGAAAGATATACCCAACGTTTCGTGAATCCCTTAAGGCTCAAGTTTCCTTGATGGTGTGGTGGATCTTTCATTGCGTTTTGCCGATTTTTGTAATCTATGTGTTTCAACATATACTATTTAGAACACCAGTAGTCCACAATCCGCTCCCAGCACTCGCCCTTATCGACACACCATCTAGGAGTAACCTAATTGATCATTTGCATCTCATATACGTCAAAAAGAAATTGAGTGCCAACCAGTTGAGGAAATAAAAAGGATGAACATGATTTATTTACCTGCATGTACTCCTCCTTCGTAAGAAAGATTTTCGTAGCCGGTGTCTTAGTAGCCATCTTATATCCCTTAGATGCCTTATAAGAACGGACGGCAATAATGCGCGCATCATGGAACATATTGCGCACAAGCTTCTTACAGTGAATGCTGACGTTCACTTGTGCCTCCTCCAACTTTCCATCCTCGCATCTACAGAAATCCTTCAAATACACGTGAGATCAAACGAGATTAGAAATTAACTAGCTATGTCTTACATATAAAAGTGTGAATTAAACTTAATGATTACCCAAATTTCGGCAAAGACCCGCTCGGCTTTGTTGTGAACCTCAATGTTGTTGAATGTACCAACATCCTCACAGGCTTTGTAGTGTTCCCAAGTTCGTGCTACCTCCGGAACGTTGCCCTCCCCTGGCAAAGTAACCATGCCAGGGAAATGCTCCTTAAGGAGGATCCCAATGACGCCGTTCACGTGTCGGCACTTACCCAGCGCCTCATCACCAGCTTCTGTCCAAGTGCTACATAATGAGAAGCCAAAGTTATGAGAAATTGTTGCATACAATGAATGTAGAAAACTGGGAAGCCAAAGTTAGTTACTTTACTCCATATGGAGTAATGCACGGCCTCTGCTCGACAGATTCCCCTCGTTTTGGGAGACTTGATGCACCACGCAGGAACACAGTCTGACCCTCAAGAACTGCAATTAAACCATCATCCTCCTCCTCGTCGTCATCAGGCACGGGGGAGTGAGACATCAGCTCGTCCTCATGCACGGGGGAGTGAGACATTGTCACGTCCTCACGCACGGGGGAGTGAGACACCGGCTCGTCCTCGGGCAAGGGGGAGTGAGACACCGGCCCCTCCAACCTCACCTCCTCAAGCGGTGCTGCGGCAGGTGGTGGCGAGGAAGGCCGGACCGTATTTTTCTTACCCTTTCCTCCATGTCCACCTTTTACTCGACCTCTTCCTCGATGAGGCTGAGCATGGGAGGGTGCCTCAGGAGGATCAGAGAGAAAACTAGTGATCAGATTTCTCGCTATCTTGAGAGGGACCTTCTTTGCGGGAGCACTAGCAGCTGTCCTTTTCCTATGCGGTCCCACCATGCTTAACTCACCTGCTACAACAAATAGTAAAGCAATTAGTACGAATACAACAGTACAGTTCAAATAAATAAGCATAAGTTCAAAAAAATCACAAATGAGAATTATAAATTAAGGCGATTATAGCACAAATACAACTTTATAGTTCAAACAAATAAGCAGAAGTTCAAAATATTGCGAATTCAACATTACAACATGTTCGGCGTCATGGTAAAGCAACTAGTACAAAATCAACATTACAACTCAACATTACAACTAAGAATAGTCGGGATCATCAAGATCACAATCCGACTCTTCTTCTTCCTCTTCCGCTTCCTCGTCATCATCAGTATCACGCGTGTCGTCAAAGATGTCGTCAGAGTGTTGGCCGTCATCATCACTATCATTGGCAATTCCTTGACGTAACCGCTCAAGCATGGATAGCTCCTCCATGTTTGTAACCTCTTCTTCTTCTTCCTCTTCTTCCTCTTCTTCTTCTTCTTCGTCGTCATCATCACTATCAATGTGTACTTCCATAGATGCATGGATGTTGCGACGTCCTCTAGGCCCATGTTCTTCTTGGAAGAATTCTCCATCATATGTGTCAGGGTTGATGTGAGGTTGATAATCCTCTTCACTGGGAGAACATTGTTTACCATGTGGCGGCACATCATACACGACATACCAACCCTTAAGATGCGCCTTCTTTTGACATGCGTACTTGAGATAGAAAACTTGTGTCGCTTGTTGAGCCACAATATAGACATCCTCGCATTCTAATTTGCTGTCTTGTCGAATTTCAACTAGCCCAATATCATCTCTCTGCCTAACCTTCTCCGGGTCGAACCAATGGCATTTAAAGACAATGAGTTTTGGAGGATTTGCCCCAAAGTAATGCAGTTGATATATTTCATCAAGTCTTCCATAATACTCAACTCCATTGCAAATAGCCGACACTCCTGTGTTTCTTGATTTTAGAACGGCCCGACGTTCCTCGTTCTCATGTGTGCGGAAGTGATATCCATTGATGTTGTATCTCTCGAACGTACCGACCTTATAGTCATAGCCATTAGCAACTTGTTTCAACTCGTTGTCCAATATTGACGTGCCCTACAAGTTTAAGAGAGAAGGATCGGTGAATTAGTCGCACGTAATACCAACTTAGGTTCTTCCATAATAAGAAGTATATATACCTTTCCTTTGAACCAAGAAATGAAACCGTAATTGCCGTCTCCGTTGCCAGCAAGAAGCTCATACTCTTCGAGTGAATCACGTTCGACCCCTCCATTAGAGAATTGAGGAACGAAATCACTGAGCAATGAGAAATGAGCGGAGTTAGACACAAACATATGAGTAAGTGTTACATGATGTACCAATCACTTACTCAATGTATGGCTGCCCTCCTTTAAATTGGTGAGGATATACAACGTAAGCAAGCTCCACTCTTTCACATCCAGATTCTTTGAACCAGAAGCACCCACATGTCTGAGTTGCCCTTTGAAGAGGCTGAGAGTGGATTCATGTTTGGGGTCGCCGGTATTGTAACGAGACTTCGCATTATGCAAGCTTGGAATATTGGCCACATAGCGTGATGTCATGAAGTTTGTCACCTCTTCCGCCAAGAATGCCTCGACTATGGATGCTTCAATTCTACATTTATTTCTACATTTAGCTCGAAGAGTCTTTTGCATTCTCTCAAGTCCATAGCACCAACGGTTCTGCACAGGGCCACCCAATCTTGCCTCAGATGGGAGGTGTAAAATCATATGTTCCATCAGATTAAAGAAGCGTGGTGGAAATATCTTCTCTAGCTTGCAGAGCAACTCGGGTGCCCGGTTTTCCATGTCATCTAACACAATAGGAGATACTTCTTTAGCACAAAGAACACGGAAGAAATAGCTAAGATCTGCCAATACTTCCCAATCATCCTCAGGGATATAGCCTCGAATCATCACCGGCATTAACCGCTCAAGCCATATGTGCCAATCATGACTCTTCAACCCGTTGAACTTCAATTTATCAAGATTCACTGCCCTCATTAGATTCGCTGCATACCCATCAGGGAACACCAAAGTTTTGAACCACATGAGTATCTCCTTCTTTTGTTCCCTTGTAAGAACAAACCTAGCCCGTGGCGTCGTCCATTTCTTTCGGTCCATGCGTTGCCGCAAGTTTTGTTCGGGTCTATCACATAGCTTCATCACATCTAGTCTAGCCTTAGTATTGTCCTTCGTCTTCTCAGAAATGTTGAACAATGTGCCAAAAATGGCCTCAGCAATATTCTTTTCAGTGTGCATTACATCAATGTTATGTGGAAGCTCGAGCTGATGGAAGTAGGGGAGATCCCAGAAGCACGGCCTATGAGTCCGGACATGTTCTTCATTATATCCCAAGAAATACCCTGGACCGATGGGATCAGGATCCAGAGCATCTAGTTGATTACGAATCTGTTCACCCGTCATCTCAGGTGGTGCCGAGTGTTCGACAACTTCACCTTTCATGAAGTTCTTCTTGTCTTGCCTGAATGGATGGTCGGGCAACAAATGTTGTCTATGGAAATCAAAGCAAGAATACTTGCGACCATGTTGCAGCCAACGACACTGAAGGTTTGCCTTGCATCTAGGGCATGGGAACCTCCCATGCACAGACCACCCCATGAAAAGTGAAAACGCCGGTAGGTCATGCATTGAGTACAGGTACCAAACATGCATATTTAAGTTCTTCTTGCTAGCAGCGTCGTATGTCTGTATCCCATTCACCCAAGCTTCTTTCAACTCATCTATCAGTGGCTGGAGGTACACATTTACATTCTTTCTCGGATACTTGAGCCCTGGAATTATCAATGATAGGAATATGTGCTTGCGTTGCATTAGTACGCCTGGGGGGAGGTTGAGGGGAACAACAAACACAGGCCAACAACTATATGTCTTTGAGACAAAACCAAACGGATTGAACCCATCGAGTCCGATGGCGACTCATGGATTCCTTGCCTCTTTTGCTTTCTCAGGATGTAATCGATCGAAATTCTTCCATGCTTGGGCACAAGACGGATGTATCAACATTGGTCTCCCATGATCATCCTTGTCGCGTCTTATCCCATATTTGTGCAATACCATCTGTAAGGCCGTATCTTCGTTCAAGTAAAGGCGTTGAAGTCTTGGCAGGATTGGAAGCTACCGAAGAACATTTGCGGGGAATTTGGTATGCTTCTTCGTACCATCAGGGAGGACTCTCTCGGTATACCTATAGGATCCGCACTTGACACAGTATTTGTTGTCTGCATACTCTTTCGTAAATAAGACAGATCCGTTTGGGCAAGCGTGTATCTGCTCATATGGCATCTTAAGTTTACGTAGGGTTTTCTTCGCTTCGTACCAACTTTTAGGCAGTTTGTGCCCTTCAGGGAGAGAGCGGCCCCAAGAGGTCATCATTGAATCAAAGTTATCTCTGCTCATGTTGAACTGGGTCTTCATAGACATTGCTTGTCCGATAGCATCCAACTGGCGTTGATCTGTGTAGTCGTGAAGAGGTTGTTGTGACGAATTCAACATTTCTAAGAATGCCCTCGCGGACTCCTCTGGTTCTTCATCTGATCCCGCATCACGTGCATCGTTGAAGTCAGCTACCATGACATCGATCTCGGTACTGTCATCGTCGGTGTGCCGACGAACGACCTCCTCTCTGCTACGTTCAGTCTCGCCGTGAAAGGTCCACCGTTTATACCCAGGCTTAAACCCATGCTTCTGTAGATGTAAAGACATCATCTTCTTTGTCTGTTCTTTATAGTTTTTGCACTGCAAGCAGGGACACCAAATTTTTCTCTTGCCACTAGCAAGTGTTGCCTCTATGAATTTATTGGTCTTGTCAACCCACTCAGCGGTCATGCCAACCTGACTAGGGTGGCTAGTGTACATCCACTCACGATCATCCATAGCGCTACTTGCACTAACAATACGGGTATTTTGTTAAGATTCATCAAGTTAGATATAATGTAATTACATGTAGATACATAACTAATTACTTTTGTCATATTATTTACGCCATAGTTTTATTTTTTATCATACAAAAGGGAAACGAGCATTCATGGATTCGATCCTATCTCTAATAGGTAAAGATGGGTCCTAATCCCACCCGAGTACGTGTAGATTGGGTTCGTTCCCCGTGCTCTACTCCGGTCCAAGGCAAAATTTCAGCAGCACCTCTCCGATGTTCTCCTCGCACACGTCTCGACAACAAGCCGAGAGAATGTGTACCCGGAGAACAACGGGGTGGAGCTGACGAAATTTGCCTCGAACGGAAGTAGAGAGCACGGGAAACGTAACCCAATCTACACGTACTCGGGCTGTCCATGGATAACGTGGACAATTCGAAAGGATGGCGGTTATAAATATGCAAAGACATGCATATTTATAGGTGCTGCCCTTTCGAACGGGAGACGCCTAGGTTATGAGACTTGACATGATAGAAAACTCTAGATGCATCAGATGACGACGGAACAGAGCAAATAGGGAAGGGGGGAGATGATAGTCGAGCTCACACCTAGACTTTGGAGGCGGAAGTCAAACTACGAGGGCAACGACAAGGGGACCGACGGTGCTCCTCGAGACGAAGAGAAGATCCCTGCACATGAAAAGCACCGGCACAACCAACATCAGCACTAACACAACAATCTAATAAACAACATCAACAACATCATCTTGCAGTTCAACATCTAACCTAAAGAAAATAAGTAAGAAAAAAGAACCCACAAAATAATATGTTCTGTTAAGGTTCCTAGAAAAAGAAAGTAAAACAAAATCTGTTAAAAAGTTGATGTAATTGAGAAGAAAAGGTGGCCCTGTTCAAAGGAATAGTTGACAGATGTTGTTTCCGTAACAAATTTAGTGCCACGCAATCTCAAACCTAACTTTGGAATTGTTCAGAATCATCTACTATCATGTATACAAATTGTGTAAGTACTCTAGAGAAATACGACACAATTTGGAGTGTCATGTCTTCCAATGTTAAAATAATCACCACCATTTAGAAAATAAGCACCACCATTTAGGAACGCCAAACTATTTGTATCACATGAATTCGGTAGCATGGGACATTCACAAGGAAATATGAAGAGGAGTGTATACTTAGTTTCTATATTTGATGATTCAGGTGTTGGCCATCAATTAAAGATTGCAGAATACTTGGCAGAAAACCAACAGAAATGATGCTGACATTCTGGTTCCGATGAAGTGATTTGTCCAAGCCACATCAATAAACAGAAGGTCCGATGAAGTGGGATATTTTTTCATGTGATGGATAGCACCTGAGCATGGAGGTGAATAGCACCTATGTTTTCCTACTTCATTGACCTGAATAGCACCTATGTTTTCCTATGTTGTCTGATTTCCTACTACATCATCTGTTCCTAAATAGGTGCCTCCTACTAGAGAATTTTCCTGCATTTAGGTGATGCCACATCATTTGCTGACATCATCTACATGCTAACATCTATTTCTGCAGTCCATGCTTAAGGGTAGCACATCGCGCCGTTTCCTTTCTTCTTGATGCCATCAACCATTATGCGCTTCCGTCTCAACCTTTCACTCTCCCACGCCTAACAATATATTAACTGACAAGGTAGTCCATCAGCCAGCCGGTGATTCATTACCCTTTCCCGTTCTGTAATTTATACCCATAGGTTCCCTTATGTTTTTCTCCACTTTCAAATGTGTGCTGGTAAATTTCTACTCCAACCGGCAGATGCCAATCCCTAGCACACCTTTCTTCACTTTCGAGTCTGCTCTAGCAAATTTCTATTGCGTCTGGCAGATTTCTATCCCTAGCTTTCTGTCATGTGGAATATCCACATGATTGTTGGGTGGCTGCAACGCCTTGATAGCTTGAGCTCGCGTACGTCCACAGGCCTTCACCGGCAACTCTGCAGCTGTCGATGGTACTGTTGCTCCCCGTTGGTCCCAAAGGTCTGCTTCATTTGTCTTGCAATTTCATTTTGGTGATGACGACCATGTTCTTCCGTTTCTCATACATGGCAGCTAAGAGCACATCTTTTTTTTAATTAATCATTCAGTTACATCTGTCTTCGTATATTTCTATCAAAAAATTACAATTTAGAATCTTATCAATATTGGATCAGTACAATTTCCATGCATTTGAGATCAGTCTCTTCATATGTTGCTTGCCCTCAGATTATTTTGTCAGCCACAATACACAGACACACGTACCATAATATTTTCGTGCTCTTTTAGAAAAAGAATACTTTCATGTATGGTGAATATCCAATGTGTTCTCGGTTTGCTGATGCACCAATGGATAGTGTTTTTATCTTCTAGTTCCTCTCAACATGCAGGTGTAGAAGAACATTAATGGGGAGAATCCAACTGGACTGGACTGACCTTGGGGGAGACCGCAGCCCCGGCCTGGATCCTTGGGGGCATGGTGACCGGTGACCGGCGGTGGGACGACTGGCAGGGAGGCGGCGGCAGCCGGGGAGGTCACCGGCGGCGGCTGGGAGGCTCGCGGCGACTGGAGAGGAGAGGAGAGGGCCGGGCTGCGACCGGCGGGGAGGGGCGAACTGGCCGGTCCCCTCACTCACGGTGGGGCGGGAAGGGAGCGGAGAACGTCGGCGGCGGCCATTAGGGAGGCCGGAGGTGGCGACTGCCGGGGAGTCCAGTGGCGGCGACAAGGGAGGCCGGCGGTGGTGACCTCCAGTAACCTGTGTGCGAGAGGATAAGATGTGAGTTGTTTTTTTTGAGGGGTGTCACGAGAGGTGAGGTGATCTGGGCTGGGGTGGCTGTTTTTTTTTAATTTTTTCACTCGTCGCCTTCTTCGGAGTAGAGCACGAGACGGCAAAGATTTATTTTTTTCACTCGTTGCCGTCAGCTGGCCTAAATAAAAGACAGCAAATCATGTGTCCGTTTAGGCCCGTTAAACGCAGACGTGCACAAACTTTTGCCGTCAGCCCGCACGTAAGAAGACGGCAAAAATGCTACCTCTGCCGTTATCTGGCCAAATAATTGACGGCAAAACTTTATTTTGCCATGTGTATTTTTTTGCCTCTACTTTTATTTATTTTTGACGATAGTATTTTTTTGCCGTCTGCCCATGACGGCAAAGTAACCGTTTGTCATCAACCCCGAGGATTTGCTGACGGCAAAGATTATACCTGT
Source organism: Hordeum vulgare subsp. vulgare (assembly GCF_904849725.1). NCBI lineage: Eukaryota > Viridiplantae > Streptophyta > Magnoliopsida > Poales > Poaceae > Hordeum > Hordeum vulgare. Next base: position 257,372,302 of record NC_058524.1, on the reverse strand, counting down.
AGGCAAAATAGCTGATTCCTGTAGTGATTAAGCCATTTTGGATCTAGCTAGGCTAATTATAGGCCATTTAATACCTAAGTTAGGGGGAATAGGTCATCTTGCAGCTACGTAAGCCTTATTATGTCATTTAGGAGAGAACTTAGCTAACTATAGATCATTTTTTATTAAATAGGTCATTTTGGAGCTAACTAAGGTAATTATGTCATTTGTAGGATAATTAGCCAATTTAGCCTTTCTTGGATGAGTCCAAGCTACGTAGAAGAAGAGAAATAGAAAAAGAAGTAAAAGGAGGTGGAGGAGGAGGAGGAGGAGGAGGAGGAGGAGAAGGAAGAGGAGAAGAAGAAGAAAAGAAGAAGGAGAAGGAGAAGGAGGAAGAAGGAGGAAAAAGAATGAGAAGGAGGAGCTCCTTCTACTTCTCCTCCTCCTTCTTCTCCTTCTTATTATCCTCCTCCTTCTCCTTCTTCTTCTTCTCTTCTTCTTCTTCTTCCTTGCTTTCATTTTTCCTATTTCTTCTCCTCTTGTCCCGTTCTTCGGGCTAAATTGGCTTAGAATGCCTTTTTGGAGCTAATTATGTCATTTTGAGGATAATTAGCTAAGTATGGGTCATGTTTTATGAAATAGACCATTTAGGAGCTAACTAAGCTAATTATGTCATCTAGATGGAACCCTAGCTAACTATAGGTCGTTTTGGAGCTAACTTGGGTAAAATAGGTCATTCCGGAGCAAACTATGCTTATTAAGCCATTTTGGATCTAGCTAGGCTAATTATAGACCATTTAATAGGCTAATTATAGACCATTTAATACCTAAGTTAGGGGGAATAGGTCATCTTGCAGCTACGTAAGCCTTATTATGTCATTTAGGAGAGAACTTAGCTAACTATAGGTCATTTTTTTATTAAATAGGTCATTTTGGAGCTAACAAAGCTAATTATGTCATTTCGTAGGATAATTAGCCAATTTAGCCTTTCTTGGATGAGTCTAAGCTACGTAGAAGAAGAGAAAGAGAAGAAGAAGAAAAAGAAGGAGGAGGAGGAGGAGGAGGAGAAGGAAGAGGAGAAGAAGAAGAAAAGAAGAAGGAGAAGGAGAAGGAGGAAGAAGGAGAAAGAAGAAGGAGAAGGAGGAGCTCCTTCTCCTTCTTCTCCTCCTCCTTCTCATTCTTCTTATCCTCCCCGTTCTCCTTCTTCTTCTTCTCTTCTTCTTCTTCTTCCTTCCTTTCATTTTTCCTCTGTCTTCTCCTCTTGTCCCCTTCTTCGGGCTAAATTGGCTTAGAATGCCTTTTTGGAGCTAATTATGTCATTTCGAGGATAATTAGCTAAGTATAGGTCATGTTTTATTAAATAGACCATTAAGGAGCTAACTAAGCTAATTATGTCATCTAGGTGGAACCCTAGCTAACTATAGGTCGTTCCGGAGCTAACTTGGGTAAAATAGGTCATTCCGGAGCAAACTATGCTCATTAAGCCATTTTGGATCTAGCTAGGCTAATTATAGGCCATTTAATAACTAAGTTAGGGGGAATAGGTCATCTTGCAGCTACGTAAGCCTTATTATGTCATTTAGGAGAGAACTTAGCTAACTATAGGTCATTTTTTGTTAAATAGGTCATTTTGGAGCTAACTAAGCTAATTATGTCATTTCGTAGGATAATTAGCCAATTTAGCCTTTCTTGGATGAGTCTAAGCCACGTAGAAGAAGAGAAAGAGAAGAAGAAGTAAAAGAAGGAGGAGGAGGAGGAGGAGGAGGAGAAGGAAGAGGAGAAGAAGAAGAAAAGAAGAAGGAGAAGGAGAAGGAGGAAGAAGGAGGAAGAAGAAGGAGAAGGAGGAGCTCCTTCTCCTTCTTCTCCTCCTTCTTCTCCTTCTTCTTATCCTCCTCCTCCTCCTGCTTCTTCTTCTTCCTTCCTTTCATTTTTCCTCTTTCTTCTCCTCTTGTCCCCTTCTTCGGGCTAAATTGGGTTAGAATGCCTTTTTGGAGCTAATTATGTCATTTCGAGGATAATTAGATAAGTATAGGTCAGGTTTTATTAAATAGACCATTTAGGAGCTAACTAAGCTAATTATTTTATCTAGGTGGAATCCTAGCTAACTATAGGTCGTTCCGGAGCTAACTTGGGTAAAATAGGTCATTCCGGAGCAAACTATGCTTATTAAGCCATTTTGGATCTAGCTAGGATAATTATAGGCTATTTAATACCTAAGTTAGGGGGAATAGGTCATCTTCCTGCTACGTAAGCTTTATTATGTCATTTAGGAGAGAACTTAGCTAACTATAGGTCATTTTTTATTAAATAGGTCATTTTGGAGCTAACTAAGCTAATTATGTCATTTCATAGGATAATTAGCCAATTTTGCCTTTCTTGGATGAGTCTAAGCTACGTAGAAGAAGAGAAAGAGAAGAAAAAGTAAAAGAAGGAGGAGAAGGAGGAGGAGGAGGAGGAGGAGAAGGAAGAGGAGAAGAAGAAGAAAATAAGAAGGAGAAGGAGAAGGAGGAAGAAGGAGGAAGAAGAAGGAGAAGGAGGAGCTCCTTCTCCTTCTTCTCCTCCTTCTTCTCCTTCTTCTTATCCTCCTCCTTCTCCATCTTCTTCTTCTCTTCTTCTTCTTCTTCCTTCCTTTCATTTTTCCTCTTTCTTCTCCTCTTGTCCCTTCTTCGGGCTAAATTGGCTTAGAATGCCTTTTTGGAGCTAATTATGTCATTTCGAGGATAATTAGCTAAGTATAGGTCATGTTTTACTAAATAGACCGTTTAGGAGCTAACTAAGCTAATTATGTCATCTAGGTGGAACCCTAGCTAACTATAGGTAGTTTCGGAGCTAACTTGGGTAAAATAAGTCATTCCGGAGCAAACTAAGCTTATTAAGCCATTTTGGATCTAGCTAGGCTAATTATAGGCCATTTAATACCTAAGTTAGGGGGAATAGGTCATCTTGTAGCTACGTAAGCCTTATTATGTCATTTAGGAGAGAACTTAGCTAACTATAGGTCATTTTTAACTAAATAGGTCATTTTGGAGCTAACTAAGCTAATTATGTCATTTCGTAGGATAATTAGCCAATTTTGCCTTTCTTGGATGAGTCTATGCTACGTAGAAGAAGAGAAAGAGAAGAAGAAGTAAAAGAAGGAGTAGGAGGAGGAGGAGGAGAAGGAAGAGGAGAAGAAGAAGAAAAGAAGAAGGAGAAGGAGAAAGATGAAGAAGGAGGAAGAAGAAGGAGAAGGAGGAGCTCCTTCTCCTTCTTCTCCTCCTCCTTCTCCTTCTTCTTATCGTGCTCCTTCTCCTTCTTATTCTTCTCTTCTTCTTCTTCTTCCTTCCTTTCATTTTTCCTCTTTCTTCTCGTCTTGTCCCCTTCTTCGGGCTAAATTGGGTTAGAATGCCTTTTTGGAGCTAATTATGTCATTTCGAGGATAATTAGATAAGTATAGGTCATGTTTTATTAAATAGACCATTTAGGAGCTAACTAAGCTAATTATTTTATCTAGGTGGAATCCTAGCTAACTATAGGTCGTTCCGGAGCTAACTTGGGTAAAATAGGTCATTCCGGAGCAAACTATGCTTATTAAGCCATTTTGGATCTAGCTAGGCTAATTATAGGCCATTTAATACCTAAGTTAGGGGAATAGGTCATCTTGCAGCTATGTAAGCCTTATTATGTCATTTAGGAGAGAACTTAGCTAACTATAGGTCATATTTTATTAAATAGGTCATTTTGGAGCTAACTAAGCTAATTATGTCATTTTGTAGGATAATTAGCCAATTTAGCCTTTCTTGGAGCTAACTAAGCTAATTATGTCATTTAGATGGAAGTCTAGCTATTTTTTATTAAAACACTAGAAATAACATACCATTATCGTCATCACAGTGGTGAAGCACGGTGGCTCTGGCTTGTTTCACCTGGAGAAGGCTCCCCTGGAGAAGGCTCGACCGTACAAGGGTCGTGCGATGCGTTTCGGGAGATATTCTGCACCAAACATCGTTTGCAATGTGTAGGTAGCATGATGACACTCTTAAGATCACTGCATTGAAATGAAACTCACCGTCCCTGCCACGTTAATGACTCGCATCGGCGGAGGGACTTGGCCGCTCTTCTCGCACATAGACTATACATTTGGTTTCGACAAGTCAAACTTTTTATTTATTAATGAAACGGACATTCAAATGCAAGATTTGAAATAACATGAAGAAGAAACTTACCACGAAGAGCTCGTATATGGCCCTGTTAGACTCATAATTCCGTGCCCTCTCCGCCTCCACCAATGCAGTCGTCCTCTCCTCCAGCTCCCTAATTTCCTTATCCTTCTCCTCCATAGCCGCATGCATTGCCTCTCTCTCTTTCTGAATAGTAGCCTGTAACACAACTCATTGTTTGCAATGTAATCATATTGGTTCCAACGCACAACATAAGGCGGAAAGATAGTTGAGTCCATTAAACTAACCTCGATGGCGAGCTCGACTGGCCGTGGACGACGTGTTATCTCCGGACAAGAGCTCGTTTGGCGTGCCTTTGTCTGCCGGAGAGTGCTAGGACAACGTATAAAGCCGTCTCGAATGGAGATCGAGCCATGGGGCCTCCCGTTGCCAGCTATCATCACCAGCTCTGGATCAATAGGCCCCTCGCTCGGGTTAAAGTCCTCCCCTTTCCTCGCCTTCCCGTGATCTCTGTACTTCACGAGCTTGTGGTGGGAGGAGATGTTGGTGAAATTTTCTGGATGCTCAAGGACAGACTCAGAGAATGCCTTGACCTTCTTGTACGAGGCAGTACGGGCCATCGCATACAGGTTGTACATCTGTGGCGCCCTCCTCGTATCCCTGCTCACACCTGTAGTAGGTCCGCAAACGAGACAACACAGATTAGTACAATAAATAGCTATGGTTCATTTATAATTGTGTGAAGGAGAAATTACCCAGAACTTTCGGATCACCATGTCCGCCCTCGTGTCACACGAAACACCGTCGATCTCCACCTTCGGTGGGGCTGGGGCACCCAAGTAGTGCTCCCAGGTCATTCCTACCTCTCGCTCCCGACCGGGCAACGTAACAAACCCTGGGAAGTTTTTACGGCAAAGCACACCAAGGACGCTGTTGGGCTTGCGGACACCCTTGGCAACAATCAAACGCCTAGAGTATGACAAATTAAAGCCAAAACATTAGATATTTGAGAAAACACGAAGGCAAAAGGTTAAATAAGAGTAAATTAACTTACTTGTCCCCATATGGCCTAATCGACCACCTCTGCTCGGGGGTCGCTGGCACGAGCGGGAGCCCCGAACTACCACGCTGGTAGACGGTAGCCCCCTCACCCAGCTCCTCATCGCTAGCAGCATCCCACTGGGTCTCTTGGGATGTACCCTCATCCCTGCTTTGCTACGGAGTCGCCTGGAATGAAGCCTCTGGGACACGAGTCTCATGGGTCGAAGGCTCGTCGACCCGAGGCTCCTGAACAAGAGACCGTGTAGCCTCCACCTCAGACGAATCCACCCCTAGAAGTCCTGTGCTCAGGTGAATCAGCTTGGGGTGGTGGCGGAGACCGTGTAGCCGCAACCTCAGAAGGCGTGGCAGCCACGGCCCTACCTCTCCCGCGGCCACGTGTACCTTGAGTACAACATAAATACCAACATGATTAATAAAATAAATATAAATACCAATATGCATACAACATGAGTACAACATAAATACGAACATGAATACAACGTGTACCTTTAGTGCCTCTCGGCTTCGCGGGGGGTCAACCTCTTCTCACGAGGGGCGCTCCTTGCATAGTAGAGAGCAACACTCTCCGAAGAGGCGAGGCAGGAATGGAAGTACCTATCCCATCACCCGCCGACGAAGAAGGATCCGCGGAGTGCTTTCGACCCTTTCCAACCATCTTTCAACACCTATCATGACAAAGAGTAAATGAAATTAGTACAACATAAATACCAACAGGAGTAATAAAATGTATATAATTTAAGTGTATCATCGTCATAAATACCAACATGACTAATAAAAATTGAATACCTAACATGAACTCAAAATTTATATATAGTATAATAGTTGAATACTTGACATGAACTAATAACAATCGTGTTCGTCTAATGCTTCGGGGTCAACAAATGCATCATGATCATCACTATCATCAATAAATGCATCATCATCATCACTATCACGAAGAACATGTGGAAGGCCACCATTATGTAATCGGTCAAGAAGTGACAGGTCATCCGCAGCAGTAACCTCTTCTTCTTCCAGCTCTTCCTGTTCGGGCTCAGGGGTTAAGACGGATTCACTGTCGCTGTCTACTTCAATGTTCTGGGGTGAAGTAGAGCGGTTCTTGAAACATTTCTTGGACATATGTGTTTCTTGGAAGAATTCTCCTTCATATGTGTCTGGGTTAATGTGAGGTTCGTAATCCTCTTCATTGAGGGTAGGTGGTCTAAAATGTGGTGACACTTCAGAAACGACATCCCAACCTTTGTGATTTGGATCAGTTTGACAGGCCCATGGTAGATAGAAAACTTGTGTCGCCTGTTGAGCCGTAATATAGACATCGGGAACATCTAAGTGGGTGTTTTGGTTGATTTCGACTAGTCCTATATGTTCATGAGTCCTTCTAGTCTCCCTCGGCTCAAACCAATAACATTTGAAGACTACGACGGTTGGTGGGTTTTCACCATAGAATAGAAGTTCATAAATTGCTTCAACTCTTCCATAATACTCGTTGTCTCCTTCGCCGATAGCAGAGGCAGAACAATTTGTAGTCTTTAGGTCGGGCATAGATAGCTCTTTGCTAAATGTACGAAAGTGATACCCGTTGATGTTGTATTTGTCAAATGAACGAACCTTATAGTCAAAACCAATAGTGACTTGTCTCAACTCGGCGTCCATAGACTCTGCATCAGCCTACAAGTTTAATACGAAAGAATGGATGCATTAGCCGCAAATTAGACCAAGAAATCAAATGGGTCCTTAATCGTAATTAATTACCCTTTGTTTGAACCAAGAGATGAAACCGGGATAGTCGCCTCCATGCTTTGCGAGAAGCTCATACTCTTCGACGGAATCCTTTTCGATGACCGCTCCATCCGAGAATTCGGTGACGTATCGACTATATCAAATATCCGGAAATAAGAGTAGTTCAAAGCAATTAGAAGTTGCGGAACAATAAATTACCGAGAACTTACTCGATGTACGGCCGCACTTCTGTTAGGTTGGTGAAGATATACAATGAAATGGTCCGCCATTCTTCGACATCCAACGATTTCCCTTTCGAAGCACCGGATGGTGTGAGCTTACCTATGAATAGGCTGAGGTTGGATCGAACTTTTATTCGATCGCCATCATTGTACCGAGGCTTTGGGTTATGCAAATGATGATTTTTGGCTTCGTAGTGTGCTGTCACGAAGTATGCCGCCTCCTTAGTAATGAATGCCTTGGCCATCGATGCTTCAATTCTACGTTTATTTTACACTTAGCTCGAAGCGTCTTCTGCAACCTCTCAGTTGAGTAGCACCATCGATTTTGAATGGGCCCCCCATTCTTGCCTCGGTCGGGAGATGCAAAATCAAATGTTGCATTGGATTAAAGAAGCCCAGTGGAAAGATCTTTTCTAATTTGCATATCAACTCTGGCGCCAACTCTTCCATTTCATCTAGCACGCCAGGCGATAGTTCTTTCGCACAAAGAGAACGGAAGAAATAGCTTAGCTCTGCCAATACTAGCCATTCATCCTCAGGGATAAAGCCACGCAACATCACCGGTATTACCCGCTCAATCCATATCTGCCAATCATGACTCTTGAGCCCAAATATTTTCAATTTCTCAAGACTCGCTCCCCTCTTTAGATTCGCAGCATACCCATTGGGGAATATCAACCACATTTTTACCCACAATAGCATTTCCCTCATAGCTGGCCTTTCAAGATTGAACCATGCCTTTGGCTTCTCTATGCTTTGCTTTCCTTTCCGTTGTCGCAAGTTTTCCAACGGTCTATCACATAGAGCCTCCAGGTCGATTCTAGCCTTAGGATTATCTTTTGACTTCCCCTCTATGCCGAACAATGTACCAAAAATGGCCTCCACAATATTCTTTTCAGTGTGCACCACGTCAATCTTGTGTGGGCAAAGGAGGTCTTTGAAGTAAGGCAGATCCCATAAGCATGACTTGTGAGTCCAGGCGTGTTCCGTATTATACCCTTTGAAGTATCCTGGACGCAAAGGATCAGGCTCGAGAGTGTTTAACTGATCAAGGGTCTGTTGGCTTGTCAACGCAGCTGGTGCAGTGTTTTTGAAAACTCTACCTTTGATGAAATTCTTCTTGTCTTTTCTGAACTTATGGTCAGGATCCAGGAATTGTCTATGCATTTCGAAGCAAGAATACTTGCGACCAGCCTGGAGCCAACGGAACTGAAGAGCTGCGTTGCATGTGGTGCACGGGAACCTTCCATGCACACACCAGCCAGCGAATAGTGCAAACGCCAGATAATCATGCGTCGATTACATGTACCACACATGCATTTTGTAATTTGTTTTCATAGCCGCGTCGTAGGTCTTGATCCCATTATCCCAGGCTTCTTGCAACTCATCCTTAAGCGGCTGCATGTACACATTCATATTCTTCCCCGGATAGTTGGGCCCTGGAATTATCAAAGTCAGGAAAATGTTCTTTCCTTTCATAATCTCTCCGGGTGGCAAATTTAGTGGAATGACAAATACAGGCCAACAACTGTATTGTGCTGCCGTCATACCATACACATTGAACCGATCCGTGCTGATGGAAACTCTAGGTTGCCTTGGATCTTCCGATTTATCCTTATGTAATGCATCGAAGTGCCTCCATGCAAAACCATCTGAAGTGTGTACCAGCATCTTGTTCCCATCCGCATCTAGTTTGATTATTTTGCCCAATTTGTGCCATGTCATCTGTTTGGCCGTCTCTTCGACCATGAAAAGACGTTGAAGTCTTGGTACGATTGGCTGATACCGAAGAACACTACTCGGGATTTTGGTCTGATTCTTCTCACGCATGCCGTTATCTACCACAATATACCTGGAAGAATTGCAAATGGGGCAATAGTTCAAGGCCGCATACTCAAGCCTAAATAAGGCACATCCATTCTCACAGGCATGTATCTTCTCATAGGGCATCTTAAGTACACGGAGGATTTTCTCTGACTGCTACATGTTTGCAGGCAGTACATGGCCTTTGGGTAGAAAGCGTCCAAATATCGTCATCATCGCGTCGTAGCATTCTCTACCTAGGTTGAATTGAGCCTTCAGAGCCATTACTTGCGCGACGGTATCCAGCTGACAAAGCTCAGTTTGCTCGTGGATAGGACGTTTTGAAGACTCCAACATTTCATAGAAGGCCTTTGCAGATTCCTCCATCTCATCGTCTGAATCCCGAGCATCATCAAAGTCTTGCACCATGTCTTCAATCCTGGTACCATGCTCGTCGGTGCGACGACGAATCACCTCAGCTCTGGCACGTTGGTCAGACTCACCATGAAAAGTCCACACCGTATAATTAGGCGTAAAACCCCACTTCTGCAGGTGTTTACCCATTTCAAACTCTGTCTGCTTTTTCCAGTCGTCGCAGTTGGGACAGGGGCACCATGTTTTTTGCTGGCCATTTGCAAATGCGGCTCTCACAAACCCCCTGGTTTTTGTTAACAATTCATGGGTCATGTCTTTCTGACTAGGGTGACCAGTGTACATCCAAGCACGATCACTCATGTTGCCTAGCTACCTATGGGGGCACAAGAAATAAATATATAATTCATCATCTATATTCATACGCTCAAGTTTGTCAGTTTTATTACGTCCATGCAACCTACACGCTAATAGGTAAAGATAGGTCCTAATCCCACCCGAGTATGTGTAGACTGGGTTCGTTTTCCCATGCTCTGCTCTAGATGTGACACAAAATTTTGGCAGCACCACCCCGCTGTTCTCCTGATACACGTCTCGGCAATAAGCAGAGAGGATGTGTACCCGGAGAACAACAGGGGAGGCACTGACGAAATTCCACATCGGATCCGGAGCACAGCATACGGGAAAACAAACCCAATCTACAAATACGCGGGCTGTCCATGGATAATGTTGGACAATTCGAAAGGATAGCGGTTATAAATATGCAAAGAAATGGATATTTATAGATGTCGCCCTTTCGAACGGGAGACGCATACTGGTCACGCATACTCATGATTGAAGAAACCTATAGCTAGCAAGTTTCATCGGCGCGAAGACCGGGACAGAGCAAATTAAGGGGGTAGGAGGAGAAGTCATTTGTGCTCACCAACAAACGCAAGGGCGGAGCTCGTCCAACGGACGTGGAGGTCGTCGAACAACTGCACATTGAAATTCACACGATCAACACAAATATGATGTTTTTATAATTAACATAATTGGAAAATATGTGACCTAACTCATAATATACAAAACTATTACCCCGTCGGTTTGTGGAAGGCCGAAAAGCACCTTCTCGTTCAACCGGAGGCAGAAGAGTTGTCGGGGGTCGGGGGTTAGTGGCGTGGGGACTCAGTGCCGTCGAGGGTCGATGGTGTAGGGTGTCGGTGGCGTAGGGGTTCGGGGGTTATTGGCGTCGGTGGTCGGGGGTCAGTGTTGTCGGGGGTCCAGGGTCAGTGGCGTCAGGGGTCGGTGGTCCGTGGACTTTTCGGTCAACAAGAGGCCCAAGAGGTGTCGGAGGTCGGGGGTTGGGGTCAGTGGCGTCGGGGGCGGCGTATTCTGCCAGGGTGTCGTCAGGATGTCATGTCAGGGTTTCGGGCATCGTGTCGGGGTGTCGAGGTGTCAGGGTGTCATTGTCTTCTTCTTCATCTTTTTTTTTCCTCCGCTTCCTTTTCTTCTTCTTCTTCTTCTTCCTTCCTTCCTTTTCTTCTTCTTCTTCTTCTTCCTCCTTGTTTTCCATTTCCCTCTTCTTCTTCTTCTTCCTTATTTTCCTTTTTTGTCTTCTTTATTCTTCTCCTCTCTCCTCTTTTCCTTCTTCTTCTTTTTATCCTCCTCCTCCTCCTCCTCCTCTTCTTCTTATTCTTCTTCTCTTATCTACTTATTCTTCTTTTATTCTTCATCTTTTTTCTACTTATTTCAATTATGACTATGTAGAATCTAAACCTATCGCTAAACCTATATAGCACTAAACAGCAAAAAAATAACAAAAACAAAATCTACCAATCATTAACTAAAAAATAATCTACCACTAATTAACAAAATAGAATCTACCTCTAAATTAACAAATCAAATAACTAACTAAACCTACTATTTAACTAAACCTACTATTCAAATCAACTAACTAAATCTAATTAAAACAACTAACGAAATCAAATAACTAAATCAACTAACTAAATCTAATTAAGTAAAAAAACTCACCTAGCCCGGGAGGAGGTGGCGGGGAGGAGGGGCGGGAGGGGAGGCGGCCGGCTGCCGGGAGGGGAGGCGGCCAACGGGCGGGGAGGAGGGTGTGGGGAGGAGGGCGCGGGGAGGTGGGACGGGAGGGGAGGCGGCTGGCTGCCGGGAGGGTAGGCGGGCCGCGGGCGGGAGGGGAGGCGACCGACAAGCGGCAGGGGAGGCGGCCGACGGGCGGGGAGGAGGATGTGGGGAGGAGGGCGCGGGAAGGAGGGCGCGGGAAGAAGGGGGTGCCACGGGCGGGAGCGGGGAGGAGGCCGCGGGGAGGAGGGGCGGGAGGGGAGGCGGCCGACGCGTGGGGAGGAGGGGTGCCGCGGGAGGGGAGGCGGCGGGAGGGCAGGGGACGAGCAACTCAGAGAAACTGTCGGAGCGGAGGAGACTGGCCAGTGAGAGTGAGAGGGATAGGGAGATGGCCATTAGGGGGGGGGGGGCTCGCTTTTCCGTCCACCCCCCGACGACAAAGAGAAGGAGGACAGACGGCAATGGGAGCGCCCGTTATGAGGTGGGAGGGGGTGTACGGTGGCACCCCCTTTGCCGTCTGCCACCCCTTTGTCGTCCGCCTGTGGTTCCTTTGCCGTCCGCTGGCTGACGGCATAGGGAAGGCCGACGGCAAGGAAAACTTTTTCCTTAGGTGTTGTCTTTGTCGTCTGCTTTGTGCCAGCTGATGGCAAAGAAGCTCTTTTCCATGTGTCAGCAGACGGCAAAGGAAAGGCAGACGGCAAATTTCTGAATTCCAGTAGTGGAAATGCCCGAAGGACACCCTCCTCGCTCCAGAAGCCACCGCCCCTCTCACCCAATCGCCCTCAAGTCACGAGCGGAACATGGAACCGCCCAGATGTGCCAATGCATGCAGGGGCGGGCCCATCCGCGCATGCGGCTTTTGAGGCCACGATAGGCACTTGCTCGATCGCCGTTGCGCATGTCCTACACGTGGCAGAGGCGTTTTCACGGAATAAAGGGTCCATCACGTGCACGCCACGCGCCCTCCCACTTCGCGCGTTCAACGCGCGACGTGGGGAAAGAAAGCGTGGTACGGCTCGATTCCAATAAGCCCGGCGCCTACGAGTTCGTGCACCACTTTGGGCCTGGCCCAACGACGCCTCACCTGCGTGCGTGGCCCAGGTCCGGGGCTCCTGTCGGTGCACTAAAGACTGGGGTCTCCAGTACCCCGGACTAGTGCGCGGACACCAGCAACCCCTCCATAGTGGCAAGGCACCTCCTTGGAGCATAGGGCAGAAGCAAGACTCGGAAGCCCGCCAAGTACAGATTGCAAGCCCCCGGCAAGCACCTGCTTGTTGGGAAGGAAGAAGGACTGAGCCCCGGCAAGCCATCCTTGCCAGGGAGATTGGCAAGGCCTCGGCAGGCCATCACCTCCCTACCGAGAGGAACAAGAAGTGCCCCCGGCAAGGTAACCCTGCGGGGAAGGAAAAGAAGGCCCGAGGAGAGGCGCGGGCCCAGGGCGCCTTCGCGTCCTGTGAACGCCTCCGCCGACGAACACGCCACCGCTGATGCATGGACCACGCATCCACCCACACGCCAGCATGACACTCCGAAATTGCCACTTGTGGGTACGTGTCCTACTTCCCTGATAAGGTCAGGGAAGTCTATCGAAGCATTTAATGAACCGCAGTAACACTATGGCGGTCGGTCGGCAGTGTTCCACGCGTGAACCCACTGTTCACCCGCTGAGCCACTGTGGTGACCCCTTCACCTATAAAAGGAGGCCCGAGGCTCGGTAGAAAGGACTTTTGGCTTTTTGACCAATCGAAAGGCTGTAAGAGGGACAAATCTACAGTAAACTAAAACGAATAACGAAACACATGCAGGTGTAGGGTTTTACGCAAAACGCGGCCCGAACCTGGGTAAAAACGACCTTGCCGAGCCCTGACTGTTGGTTCTTCCCTTGTCGCGACCCCTCTCCTTGTCAAACCAGCAAAAGGGGACCGTTGAGGCCCCCATAGGTGTCGATCCTTTCACCGACAGTACTAAAGCCCCCATATTTCAGTACACCGACATTATTTCTCATTCTTCATTAGTTATTCTTGTTGCAGAGCGGCGATCCACGAGGCCCTAGGGGATATCAGGTCGACCTAGGGCAGCCCATAGCCACCACGCGGCCTGATGGGGTCCCTCCCGGGTGTGTGGGGTTTTGGGTCCTCAAAAGCACCCACCGGATTGCTTGCATACCGCGCTTCCGGACGCGTCGCCTTCAACGTGAGCTGTAGTGCATCACCCCTAGCATTGAGTGTACATAGTGACGTGTTCGTGTGAGAACACACTTTTTGGCGGCTCCGCTAGGGATGAAGCTTTGAACGGTCCCCAACCCGTTCTTGCTACAAAGAGATCATCATCTTGGGTTTGCTATCTACAAAGGTAATATGAATACCCAATCCCCTTGTGTAGATGCAAATAATATGTATGGTGTTACTAGATCGTTCAATATATATACTCTATTTGCCAACCCTAGTTGTTTTAATCATGCATCTAATTGCGTGCAAGGGCCGATTCAAAGTAATTTACATGCTTCAACTTCTTAGGATACTAGTAACATGCACCATATGTATTCCAACTCTCATGCATCCACAACCCGACAAATTGTTATGCCGATGAACAACATCATGAGTTTTGGTAGTAAATTTGAAATACCATATGTTAGTATTTTCAATGCCATGTAAGAACGTGTTCCACCCTTTTATTCACCGGAAACTAATTTGCAATATACTAATCCAAACATGCTGATGGATGGGAGAATTGGAGATCCTACTAGCCATTCCCAATTACTCTCAACTATCATTTGCTACACGTCATGTTAGTATTTTTTTGGCACCATATATAACTATAGATGTTCATAATTCGGCTCCGTACCTTCATGGTTATAGATGAATAAATGAAAATTTTGCAAGAGTGAATATGCAATCACCTAATATTGTAGCATATAATGCATCCTCTACGCAATTGCATAATTACGGCAACTCTCGCAAATCATTGCCGAAATAATCCGAAAGTATTATGAAGCAATCCCTAACAAAAGTGGTTGTAGCTTCGTTAAAGAAGAGTCTAGCCCAAAATGAGAGGATTAGTGCTCATCGCCTTAAACAACATGAAAATTCTTTGTTTCCAGATTATAATGAAATAAAGGCTGGAGTTCCACACGAAGATGAATCTTTGTCAATTGATAAAATTGACAAGCAAAAATATGGTTTTACAACAATGCATATGTCTTCATATAGTACTATATATATCATATTATACACCCCTACACAATTGGAAAGTTTCGATAAGACCCATGTGTCATGGCCGAAAGAATCTAAAAGCATTATGGGGGGCAATCATATCCAGAGTGGGATAACAATGAGAAAAAATCTAAATCCAAATTTTCCGCTCAACGCTAGAAACGAATAGAATAAAAATTGGCTCAAATAAAAGAAGCATTGCCAATTGGTAGAATCGATGAAAAGAAGGATGATTCCGAACATGAAAGTGATTTGGTTGTAAAGGCCGAATCAAGTAATATATATTCCAAATCCATCAAATCCAAAGACCCAAGCTTCGTTGAGAAAGGGCATGGAAAGGATAGGAAAACAGTTGTGCTTGATTTTTCTGAAGTTAATGGAACCTACTTCCTGACCTATGGGTTTCGTGCCAGATCAATTTACAAGTCTCAAGGACAAGAACAAGTAGACAATCAAAGTTTGGTTGACAATGATATTTGAAGTATTGCCAATGATATTTGAAGTAATGGCACACAAAATTAAGAAAAGGATGATGAAGAGGCGTTGGGGAGCCATCCAAAGACGGAGCAAGATATTGTTCAAGTCATACCTCCATCATTCTCTCCCAACATATTTGAAGAGGTATGCCTAGCAAGTAATTTCCTTGTATTCATATTTGGTCACAACTTTGTCGTTGATGTATCTATTAAAAAATTCTTATAAGTAATTTTGAAAGATCAATGAAGAAGGGTAATTTACTTATTAGCAATAAAATTGTTATAGAGTATATAGGACAACCCATTGCTCCATTTATAAAGACCGATAGTGACTTATTATTGCAGCCAAGGCTTTCACCATTGCTTTATCTAAAGTTCATATCTAATTGGGTAGCTTTGCTTATTTCTTACTTGGCTTACACTTGGTCTTAATAGAGACATGTGTGTTCTAACTATTTTTATTTCAAAAATTTAAAGCCAAGATTAAATTTTGTTGAGAAAACCAATACTAATATAATATCTTATCCAATGACATTAAAAAAAGAATGCAAAATAAAATGCATAGCTGAATGGGGAGATGACAAATCGGAAACATTCGTTTGCTCAATTAAAAAGCCGTTATCACAACAAGATTGACTAGAGAATTAAAATTATACCTTCAATTAAAACATGTGTGATCAAATTTTTGAATTGCCATTATGAAATAATTACATTAGACTTCATGAGCACCATGTCAAGTCATGAATAAAAGGACGAAAGCATTATAAGTTACATGATTCGTTCAAACATAATTTTGAGGATCGCAATATGTTTCGTCAAATAATTAAATCATCCATTGATAAGGGACGATTGAAACTTGTTGATACACGAAGAGATGGCAAGTCTATTCTCATTGGGTCTAATGGCAAACTGTTTTTTGGTTCGGCTGCTTCAAGACGATCTATTCAAAATATGAGGAGGTAAAAACAACGGATAATGGGATCAAGTATTCAAGTAAAGAAGTTGTTCAAGAGCGCAATGAAATATTATTGAAGGTAGTTGTTCTGTTGAAGTTACAAGAAGACGCCAAGGAACAAGGGGGCAAGAAAATCCAAAGATTGATGCAAGCAAACCCAAGTAAGACAAATATCGAAATAAGCACAAGTGTAAGAGATCAAAAATCACCTTGGTTGAGCTATGAGATAAATGGGTTTTTTTATTTCTTTGCCCTTGGTTCCTTAGCTAATTCATCCCCACTCTATTAACATTTGCTCACTTTTCCCCACTCCCTTGCCCGAAACCCTCAGAATAGGTTATAATGGACGTTGTCGTGGGGTCAATGCCTTTGACCGTTAGCTGACCAGTGGGGCCGCGTATACATGGGCGCGTGCGAGACCGCGGTCGTGGGGTAGCACGTGTCCATAGACATGCCCGAAACGTCCCATCATATAAAGAGGGCAAACACCTCCATTTCCCCTAACATTTTCCCCCAAATCCCCTCCCTACCGCATCGTCTTCCTCTCCAACACCGGTGTCGTCTCGCTCTCCTCCACTGCCTCCACCGCACTATCTCGCTCTCCCCCACCGCATCCTCTTCCTCACGTTCATCACCTCCATCTGTAAGATGGCCGACGCTCGTGCGACGCCGGTGCAGCGGCCGGAGATGTGGTGGAGCTGCAGGGTCCAGGCGCGGTGACCGCGGATGTCGGCGGCGTCCACGACGGTGCGAGGAAACTCACAACCGCTGCGGATGTGGCGGGATCCGCCTCATCGCTGCGGAAGGTGAAGGAGTCGAGCGGCGCAGTCAATCCAGATACCTTGTGCCGCCTGCCGTGGAGGAGCAGGTATTTGCACTTGCTTAGCTTGTAGAGTTAATTGCTCGCTAGTTGCATTGGTTAGATTGTGATTCATACAGTAGTTTAGATGGTTAGAGTAGTTGGTTTGACGGATGGGCTGGGGTTTTCTGTAGGGTATGGGTTTGGGGGGACGGGGTTTTTGGGACTAGGGTTTGTTGGATAAAATCGTTGCAAAAATGATATGTCGTGAACTATGATTTTAGGTGCTGCAATGATTGGGGTTTTTAGATTTGGATAAATTCGTTGGAAAAATGCTAGATGTTGTGAACATATTGGTTTTTTTAATGCTATGATGCTTATTAGATTTGTTTTAAGTGCTCACAGATTGGGGTTTTAATGCTACTCAGATTTGTTGCCTTAGATTGGGTCCCTATTATATTTGTTTTTGAATGCTACTCAGACTGGGGTTTTGAATGTCATATGCCCAAATGGGAATCTATTCATTAAGAAGTTATAAATTTGATTCAATGTGTGTAAATTTGTCATATTGGGTTTTTGGATTCATTAGTATATAAATTTGATTCATTAGTATATAAATTTGTCCACAATATGTAGTTATATTAGCTCTGTTCTTCAATGTGTGTGCATGACGAATGATAAATGTGTTATTTGAATGTCATATTGGGGTTTTTGATCAATGTGTGTACAAATCTAATACATTGATATACTAGTGATGGATGTGGTTTTTGAATAGATAGAGCTAAGGGGCACAGAATTAAAAAAAACCCACTTCTAAAACATTTCTGATATTTACAGTATATTAGCCCTATGATCAATGTGTCATGTGTGCATATCTAAATTTTCAATTGGCAACTAGTGATGGATGTAATTGTATATTGAGGAGGATGATAGTTGGGGGGAGAAAGAGGAAGCTGGCCGACTACGACCCGTACGAGGGGGCGTTTAGTGACCATTCTGAATATGAGGTAAGCATATCCCTTGTTCATTTAGTTCCTTTGACATGGTGTATATGAATCTATAATGTATTAATGCAATTCATTCATGTGTGCAATATGATTCTGGAGATGATGACAAGGGAAACGTCGTGCCTTTCACACCCAAGGAGGTGGAGAAGATCAAGGCCAAGGGAGGTGCTTCATTCTGTCCCAAGTTCAAGAAGTGGCACTACCCCTATTGCACCACCAAGGCAAAGCCCAAGGATGGCCGCTTCGATCACCTTCTGTCTCATGCCGAGGATGTAGCGATCTGCGGGGAGAACTACAAGATCAGGGGCAACATGTTGCGCTCGCGAATGCCCTGACTCCGGCGTGAAGTGATGTGACGATGCTGTGATGGTTTGATGATGTGAACTGAATCTTTATCTTTTGGGTACTTAGGGTCCGGTTACTTATGGTAAACTTAATGTGGCAATTTATGGTGTGAACTTAATCTATGGTGATGCTAGTAACGTATTATTCTATTTATATTTGTCTATCCTTATATTTGCATGTGGTGTATGGTTAGTTCTGTTAGATGTTGTGAACTAGAGTTTAGGTGATGCAATGATCAAACATGTTGTTTCAGTGTTGCTTCACTGATCAGACATGTTGTTTCAGTTTTGCTTCACTGATCACTTCAGTGTTGCTTCAGTGATCACACATGTTGTTTCAGTGTTGCTTCAATCTATATAGTGTAGATTCGAAATATGCTCCAAATGAGCTCCCATTCTAGGGTAAACAACCCATTTGTAATCAAGTTTTTTTGGACCTACTCTAAATGAGCGAAATGTTTTGTATTAACACCTATTCAATCTATATAGTGTAGATTCGAAATCTCACTATTTTTTAAATTAATCTTCATATTTTTACATTTTCTTTTGAAAGATATGCTTTAATATAAAAATTATTAAAAAAGACGTTTAAAATATGAAAATGTAGAACTAAGTTCACATCCTTCTTATTCACTTTAAAATAAAGCTTTGGTGATTTTTTTGATTTTTTAATAACTTTCAAAAACACAAGGTAACCCTACCTCATCTCCTTGAACTCTATGAAATCTTGTAGGTGATAGCTCATATGTGTGAATGTTTTCTCATGAAAATGACCATAGACGAAGTTTATGATTTTTGGTTGGTAACATGTCACATAAGACAACACCGTGTGCATGTTTCATATTATTTTTTGATTTGTTTTAATTTAATGGTGCTCATTTGACCTCGAACGTGCCAGCAAGGGGATTTTTTCATGAAAGTTACCATGGAGCAAGTTTAGTATTTTCCTCGTTAGTGTGTCTTATAAAACAACGAACGACGAAGGTTTCATATGTTTTCGATTTTTTAAAATTAGTTATGCTCAGTCAAAGCTTTCGTAACCCCGTTGACCAGCTCAAAACCCCTCTAAACCCCGCGGGGTTTCGCCTAACCCTAGCTCCCAACGTCAGCCGTCCGATCACACCCTGGCGCCAAGCGACATCCCTCGGATGTGGTCTTCTAGAAGGAATTCGTTGGGCAGGGTGCGTGGAGGCTCCGGGCCATTGGATCACAAGGACGGCTCCGCATTGTTGGATCGTGGGGCGATCCGCGAGAGGTGATCCTCTTTGTTGTGCTCGGCTTCTCGCCCACCACTGACTCCATGAAAAAAACGGTAGTGTTGGGCTCAAAGGGAAACCAAGCTCTAGTTGGGCCGTCGAATCGCGTCGTTTTTTTGGTGAACATGGTGGCTCTGTTTTTTGTGACGTGTTGGCTCTAGTTTTTTTGCATTCTTCGAAATTACACAACAATTGACATTGCATAGAAAATTTAGTTCTTTTAATTCTAGACAAATGTAAAATGACCAAATTTATAAGGGCTAAATTTATTTTTATCATGCAAAATGGCCACAAACTATTAAAAAGTGGGTCATTTTGCATTTGTATAATGGCCACAAGCCCTCTATCTCTTTTTATCATGCAAAATGACCAAATTTTTATGGGCCAAATTTATTTTTATGATGCAAAATGGCCACAAGCTCTTTAAAAATTGTCTTTTCAAAATATAATATAGGGTTTGACCACGAATTCCCACGTGTGCAATTAGCTTCTTTTTCTTCTTCTTTTCAAACCATCATTTCCCACGAGTGTACACTCCTGATGCTGCGGTGGGTTTGAAAACGGGCTACTAACTTCACATTTGACCCTGTTATTGCCACGGCCAAATAACACGTAGCACTACGGCTATTTACGCCACCCTCTGCCTCTGCCATCCCTCATCCATCTGCCCTTCTTGCTCTTCGACCCCATCTCCTTCTTCTGCACATCCCTCAGCAATGCAGTACACCGGACCAACCTACTGCTTCCCACCCACCGTGCCGGAGAGGCTCTACCCTATCGGCGTGTACGTTGATCGCACACTACGTGTATGGGCGATATCCAGGCTGAGGACCGCAAGGAACTTCACCAAGTTCTTCCTCGCGTCCGGCTACCACCACCTCCCAAGGGGATCTCCAACGATATTCCGCGTCGAGGAGGTCATCCAAAACCGGGTGGTGGTTGCTCTCCTTGCCCACTTCACCAACACATTTGACGCCTTCTACATCCCCGGCCGGGTGTTTTGGTGTGGCTCCGGGTTCATCGCTTTCAGCACCCACAACAGGTTCACGGAGTACAACAACATCTTCCCCACCGCGACGCGCATGCACACTCTTCCGTATCCCATCGACAATGCCCCGGAGGAGCAGTGAAAAGGGCGCCAGGAGGTGGAGCGAGGTGGAGAAGGCGGCGGCTAGGGTTCTAAACCCTCTATCTTTTTTAGTCTATGTTATGTTAAGTTGTAATTGAACTATGTTGGAGTTGCTATGGGCTTGTTGGCCCTTTTCTTAAATTCTATTATTAAGTTTTCTATCTATTCTATTATTAAGTTCTTTCTAGTTTGAGCTATGTGATCGTGTTATGGGCTTGTTGGCCCTATCTACATAGGGAACCCATCTACATATTGGGACTACATATTTGTTGATTATTTTCTTAGAGAGCTCGGCTTGTTAGTAGGGTTCCCTTGTTAGTAACCACCTAGTGCATGCAAGCAAGCTTTGTTAGTAGGGATGAATGAGTATAACTAAGCAAGGGAGTGGCTCTTTTTTTACACAAGCCACAAATATGTAGCCACCTAGCTAGAAGTGAGGAACCAACGTCAGTGACCGTCGTTGCATCCGCGGCGGCTGGCGTGCAAGAAAGATGCTCGGTCAGTGCATCGTGGCAGATGCATCGACGCATGCAGGCTCGGTCGGCGCATGCAGGCTCGGTCAGCGCATGCAGTCTCGGTCGACGCATCATGGGATCGTGGCATCGGCGCATGCAGGCTCGATCGACCCATGCAGGAAGGGTTTGCTGGGTGCATGCATAGCAGGCTTCTGTCCTGAAGGCGCGTGCAGACGTTTAATGCAAGGGACGACCCAACGAAACCACGGCCCAATAGTCGAACACCGACAGCACCCAACGTGGACCCACTTGTCAGGTCGAACGGACGACATAGTCCAGCGTGGCCCCACTAGTCAGAGTTAACGGTCAAGCCTTTGACCCGACGACAACGTCCGTTGTGCCTAGTTATGAGGGTTTCTCGCAAGGGAGTGGGGAAAATTGTGCAAAAGTTAAGAGCGCGGGGATGAATGAGTAGAGCTAAGGAACCAGGGGCACAGAAATAAAAAACCCTAGATAAATGTCAAAAGATAAGCGTGGAGAATATTGCTCATTGTCCAAGTAAATCAAAAGCATCAGGATCAGCCCCTAGGTGCAAATCTAAGGACCAGTATTAGCAAAGGGGAGATTTTAATGCATCATATTCATATTCATGTTTTTGTCAGATTTCGGGCTCTGCAAAAACCCTAAAGATTCGAACTCAGGGGCGTGTATGAAGATCTTTCCCTGCTTAACCTCGCCTAGCACACTACTCTATGGGAACGACGAAGGGCTCACTCGATGGTGAGGGAAACACATAACACAACAATTTACCTAGGTTCGGGCCGATGCGAAGCGTAAAACCCTACTCATGCTTTGGTGGATTGCCTCTTGTTGATGTTGGTGGATGAACTTGTATAGTGCTCTGGAGACTCGGGAGGATGGGTGAGTTTGCGTGTCGCTAATGAGTGAATAATGAACCCATCCTCTACAAAGTATCCTATCCTCTCTATTTATAGTAGATGCTCGGGTCCTCTTCCCTTATTGTTTCACCGGGAAGGGATCCCACAACGGCCAATTTCAGAGGGGGACACGGGAACATGCTCCCCCTGTCCAAAAGTGGTATTCGCGTGCAAAGCAGGTGCCAGCGCTGGAGGGGCGGGTTCAGGGGTGACGTCCACCCTGCTGGCGGGCAGCCATGGTCTTGTTGCACAAGAAGGGAAACCTTTAGACAATGCCTTGGGAACATGCCTTCGTCCTTGCCCCCTTTGCACCAAAGGGGAAACTGCTCCGTCCTGCTGTCTGCTGCTCGCCTCCCCTTCTCCTGCGTCAGCCTTGACTCCTAAGGATGGACCTTGCCTCGGAATGTCCGGCGCTTAGGAGGGGTCCTGAGGAGGCCCCCTACGGGTCTTGACGACGCTCCTCCTCGCGAGGCTTGGCACCTCGCGAGGGCCTTGTCTTGAGTGATGCCGGGCTAGTTGGTCTTAGGTCGATTAAGTGGGCCAGCCCTGGGCCGCAGGCAGGCAGGTCTAGTTACCGCCATTCCAGAACACCAACAGTAGTCCCCGGGCCCAAGGTGTGCCTGGGTTGGCTTCTTGGCGAAGCCTTGAGGGCGGCGTGAAGCATCGCGGACCCTATTTTTCTGCGGGCCAGGCGGCACACATGTCCAGCAACCATGTGGTTACACTCTCGCTCCTTGAGGCGACCGGGGTGCGCTAGGCCACGCTCGCACGATCTCCAAGAACCATGTAGGCCATCATTTCTCACATTGAATGGTGCAGGTGCGGCCTGACCGAACCCAACGGCCCTCACAGAAGTGACCGCTCGATGGTCAGGTGAAGCGACATGTGCGGCAACGCTCCTGTCGGCCCAGCCCGCGACCCTCGTGGGGAGCGCGACGCTCGCGCTCCCACGATGGTCGGTGGCCGTGGGTTGCTCATAAATCTGCCCCGCCTCGGTCAGGGGGTAGGCACTGCAACCTTGGGCTTCCTCCATGTTTCCTCTGTTCGTCGCGAAAACCTCTTCTATCCTTCGTTCTTCGTCTTCATGTTGTCTCCCGGAGACGGTTCCGTTCGGGGGAAGCGCGTGGCGTCTCCTGCGCCTTTGTCCGCCCCGGGAGGCAACAGCGGAGGGCCCTCGGGGCCGCCGAGCATCCGCCACCGCTCGGCTCTGGCCAACGAGTAAGTCCCTTGTTTGCATCTCCTTTACTTGCAGCCTCATGTGCTGCCTGGTGATTGATCTCCCTTCTTCTCAAGTGCACCCTCCTCCAAGAAGCCCAAGCTTGGAGAGATTCAAGAGGAGATGGAGGGACTGCGGGCCCATGTTGAGAGCGTCGGGGCCGCCCTCCAGGCCGCCCGCCAGGGCGAGGCGTAGGCCAAGTCGGAGCTGGCATCACTGCAGGAGCAGGTCAAGGACGCGACCGGCGCCATCCAAGGCGCCTAGGACGAGGCGCCATATGCCCGGCTGATGGCGTCACAACGCGCCAAGCACTTTGCGGACATCGCCGGCAGGGCGGCTGCCACGACGCGCCGGTATGTGGGGGAGGCCCCTGTGTTGCCTAACATGAGGAGCAACGGGGGCTACCTAACCTTCTTTCAGAAGGTTGTGGAGGTGTTGGAGGCCGGCGTCTCCCGCATGGAGGAGAACAGCGTGACCAACGCGTGCGAGCTTGTGGGCCCTGCTTTGATGCTCATCGTGTCCAACCTACGTCGCCTTGTCCCGGAGCTCGATCTCCAGTGCGTCGCCGAGCTAGTGCCTCCTGCATCCCGACGTCTTCTCCGGGATGAAGTACACCCATGTGTGGACGCCCTGGTGGGGCGGTACGTCCACGTGCCAGCCTGGATCAAGGAGGAGGGCCCCAACACCGAGCCTGCAGGCGCCACGGGTGACGTCGGCAACCCTTCCCCTTAGGCGTCCCTAGCTTCCTTCTCCTTCCCGTGTAATAGTGATCAAGAAATCTGCCCTGTGGGCGTTAAGCTTTTGTTTGTTACCTTCGTCGTTCTCCGTTTTATTTTTGCTCCTAAATTGATGGCTCGCTCGTCGGTAGTCGTCGCGGCTTGGTTTCGAAGCCTAGGGCTCATCGCTGCTCCCGCAGTCGCTCGGGGTGATGGGTTGAGGATCCTCAGGAGGTCCCTTCCTCCCGAGGCACCGCTCGTGCCGCCATCTGCTTGGATGATGACCTTGTTCTTCGCCGCAGCTGAATCCTTAGGCCCTGCAACCCTTCATTTGTGCGCATGTTTTTAACTCATTGCTAGTTTGACGTGAGATAAGAGGGTCTCGGTCTGGGCCTGTGAGGTACTTAGCTCTTGGGTTTGCGCCGGTTTCTTGCGTAGTCCCTCCTGAGTAGTTCCTTTTCTAAAGGTGGGGCGGGGTGAAGACCCTTTCGGCACAATATGTCTGCAGGTCCCGGTCCCGCACATTTCCCTGCCTCCGAAAGGCACAACCCTTTACCAAGGTTGATCCTCACAGGGAAATGCCCCGACTCCCCGCGTGGCATTGCGACCAGTAAGGCCCCTGAGGCGTGCTGCTCAGGAGCCCCCCTTGACACTCAAACCGCTCTACGTCATCAGGCCCCGGTCCAGCACATTTCTGTTGGAATTATGCCCTAGAGGCAATAATAAATATAGTTATTATTATAATTCCTGTATCAAGATAATCTTTTATTATCCATGCTATAATTGTATTGAATGAAGACTTATATACATGTGTGGATATATAGACAAAACACTGTCCCTAGCAAGCCTCTAGTCGGCTAGCCAGTTGATCAAAGATAGTAAGGGTCTTCTGATTATATACAAGGTGTTGTTGCTTGATAACTGGATCACGTCATTAGGAGAATCACGTCATGGACTAGACCCAAACTAATAGACGTAGCATGTTGATCGTGTCATTTTGTTGCTACTGTTTTCTGCGTGTCAACTATTTGTTCCTATGACCATGAGATCATATAACTCACTGACACCGGAGGAATGCTTTGTGTGTATCAAACGTCGCAACGTAACTGGGTGACTGTAAAGATGCTCTACAGGTATTTCCAAAGGTGTTCGTTGAGTTAGTATGGATCGAGACTGGGATTTGTCACTCCGTGTGACGGAGAGGTATCTCGGGGCCCACTCTGTAATACAACATCACACACAAGCCTTGCAAGCAATGTGACTTAGTGTAAGTTGCGGGATCTTGTATTACGGAACGAGTAAAGAGACTTGCCGGTAAACGAGATTGAAATAGGTATGCGGATACTGACGATCGAATCTCGGGCAAGTAACATATCGAAGGACAAAGGGAATGACATACGGGATTATATGAATCCTTGGCACTGAGGTTCAAACGATAAGATCTTCGTAGAATATGTGGGATCCAATATGGGCATCTAGGTCCCGCTATTGGATATTGACCGAGGAGTCACTCGGGTCATGTCTACATAGTTCTCGAACCTGCAGGGTCTGCACACTTAAGGTTCGACGCTGTTTTATGCATATTTGAGTTATATGGTTGGTTACCGAATGTTGTTCGGAGTCCCGGATGAGATCATGGACGTCACGAGGGTTTCCGAAATGGTCCGGAAACGAAGATTGATATATAGGATGACCTCATTTGATTATCGGAAGGTTTTCGGAGTTACTGGGAATGTACCGGGAATGACGAATTGGTTCCGGGTGTTCACCGGGGGGGGGGGTGGCGCACCAGCCCTTGGTGGGCTGGTGGGACAGCCCAAGAGGGCCCTATGCGCCAAGGATAGAAAATCAAAGAGAAAAGAAAAAAAAAGAGGTGGGAAAGGAGAGAAGGACTCCACTTTCCAATCCTAGTTGGACTAGGATCCAATCCTAGTTGGACTAGGATTGGAGGAGGACTCCTCCTAACCTTGGTGCGCAGCCCTTGGGGCTCCTTGAGCCTCAAGGCAAGCCCCCTCCCTCCTCTTATATATATGGAGCAATTAGGGCTGATTTGAGACAACTTTTCAAAGGCAGCCCGACCACATACCTCCACGGTTTTACCTCTAGATCGCGTTTCTGCGGAGCTCGGGCGGACGTTCCCATGCGACAACTTTTACCTCTAGGATTTGAGACAACTTTTGTTTCCCATGCGACGTTCCCCAACAATTTCCCCACCGCCGTTTGGCTCGCACTTCACAGGGCGGGGCCCCACCACTCCTGGCGCCGACCGGAGCTCCGGGACAGCACCAACAGCAGTGAGTGGCATTATTATTGGTAAGACTCCTGAGGCAGGGCCCAAGAACACCCCTTTTGGCGCTCGAGCGATTCCGCACTCCGTTCCTTTGGTCATCGCCCTCGGGGGCCGTGAGCCCTCCCGAGATTCTTTGTGGTGGTATCAAGTTTTGGTTTGGACCCCTGAGCGGGGGTTGACCACTGAACAATGTTTGCCCCTAGGGCGGCAAGTCCTTTCTTTCGTGCTCCTTGACTCCTAGGGGAGATTGCGAAGTGTTTATCTCCAAAAAGTGCCAGCGAAATGAGAAAGCGCAAGAGAAAATCCCCCCCCCTATGTTTTTCAAGCGACGGGCACTGACAATTAAATACCAACTTTTCAAATCGGCAAGTTTAAGTTCAGCGGAAGATCGCTCAAGACCCAAAAAAGCAAGCAAAACGCCGCGTCCCGTACCTAAGCTGGCACAACCATTGGTGGACTGAGTTGGTTCCTTTACCAGCTGGGGGCATAATCATTGGTGGACTATATTGGGTGCCCCATCCCCAGCGCTGAGCGTAGGGCTTCCACTAGGCATGGGGTAGACCCCTTCCACGTCCTTGGGGAGCCCTGGGCGTATACAGCCTCGGCTCGTTGTTACGTGAGAGTTTCATGGTGGAGGTGTATATGGGAGGTCACGAGGACGCTTTGGCCTCACGAGTGTCCCTACCCCCGATGCATTAGGCGCATAATTCCGGAAGTCATTGGGGGACTGTGTTGATTATTGTCGTCTTCTCCCCAGCGCTGAGCATAGGGCTACCACTAGGCGTGGGGTGGACCCCTTCCGCGTCCTCGGGGGCCCTGGGCCTATACAGCCTCGGCCCAGTATTACGTGAGAGTGTCATGAGATGAAGTAGATTCCGGAAGGATTGAAGGACGATGCGGAGTTGTTGTGGGTTGATGCAGGTCCCCCGTGCTTGTTCTTTGAGACCGGTTGAGGGATTTTCTATTTCTCTACGTCGACAGGACCCAGTCCTGCACATTTCCCTGCCCCGTGAGGCGCCTTACGGGGCAAGGTGCTGACCCGGAGGCCAAGTGGCTTCGTGACCGGTAATGCTCCTAAGGCGCGATGTTCAGGAGCCCCCTTTGACGTTCAAGCGGCTCTGCGTCACCAGGATCCAGTCCCGCACATTTCTCGACCACCGTTGCGTGGGACCGAATGAACGGATGTAGCCATGGGGTCAGGCTCTGCCACCCCTGATACCGACCGAATGTCCCTGGACGATATCAAGGGAGGCAGGTGGCCTTATGACCGGTATGGCCCGTGAGGTGTGATGCTCAGGAGCCCCCTTTTGACACTCAAGCGCCCCCCATCTTGTTCCCCTGATTGTGGCCCTGGGAAGTCGCGAGGCCTCCCTAGGTCTCGGGACGGGGCGTCGTGCGCCAGCCGGAGCCCCCGAGCGGGGGGTGGTGGTGTAGATCGCCCGAAAATGCAAGCAAGACAAGATGTCAGGTCGCCAAACGGGTGCAACATAAATTATGCAAATTTGCACAAATGACACGACGGGCCGAGGCATGCCCTGAATATTTCAAGTTCCTGTGGTTAGCAGAAGCTTCCTTAAGCAGTAAACCCAAAAAATTACCTTGAGTAGCTTGTTTGCGCCTGACAAGCGCCTCGCGAGGCCTGGCCCTCGGCGCCCACGGGTCCATCGTGCTTGCCGTGGGTGGTCTGCGCCATTGGTGTCTCGTGGCTGCATCCGACTTGTCCTCCTGAGGCCTGGGGTTTGGCCCTTCGTAGTTCCTCCGCGGGGGGGGGGGGGGGGGGGGGGTGTGGCTGGCGCCATGCCCCGTGGCTCGGGGGCGCCTCCCTGCCCACGCCCCTTCGGCCCGTCTCAAGGAGGGCCCCTAGAGCTTTCCTCACTCCTAAGGAAGGAAGGCACCTGGGGTGGACGCTCAAGGTTCTTCCTCATCGAGTGGGTCGAGTGATGCCGCATACTCTGGTATGTACGGCTCCACGTAGGCGTTCACGCGTCCTCCGAAGCCGTTCAGTAGTGCGACGGTAGCGGTCCCTCTCGGTGGCGGAGGGGGATCCCTCCGGCCGTGTTGCTCGAAGATCTTCGTACGATAGGCCTCTGCGTGAAGCCGCTTGTTCCTGTTGCTGCCATTGGTGGGTCCCAGCGCCGCTCGGTGCTGATTCTCTCCTTGATGCCACGACTTGTCTTCGTGGTCGTAGTTCGCCCGTGCCGACGCCTCCGCCTTCTGCTGGCTGCGTCGGAGGGAGCGCTCCAGTCTAGCCGCCTTGGACGGTCGAGGGCCGACCTGGTCTTGGTGACGCGCACCAGTGTGTGCATCGATCGTCCCGCCCAGCACACAGAGGGTCTCATTGCTTGCAGGCCCGGGGGACGACACGAGGTGCGAGCCCCCGACACTTGACACCTACGGCCTTGAAGAAGCGCCGGGATGGATGGTCTTCTGGGCGATGGTGATCAACTCCATGATGTGGTCCGCCCAGGCGTCGAAGCCCCCCTGCGTCGGTCGCTAGCGGAGCATCTCACGCGTCATCTACAATGCATCATGCGCGCCGAGGTCTCCCAAGTTGATGCAACGCATCGCGGGTGCGTGGGTCGCCGCCCAGCCGCCGTGCGCCTGGGCGGCGCGGATAAATGCAACGGTGGAGACGATCTTGACGATGTGGTACGAACCGCCCGGCAGAACAACACCGGTGTGCGTGCTTCCGGCCACCGTGATGTGGCGGTTGGAGGCCAGCTCGAAGAGGCTCGAAGAAGCTGGTTGGTCGCTGGCCATCGGAGCAGCGGGCCTAGGAAAGAGGAAGTTCGGAGAAGACCTTCACATGCCCCCTACCTGGCGTGCCAAATTTCAGATTTCGGGCTCCGCAAAACCCTAAATATTCGAACTCAGAGGCGTGTACGAAGATCTCTCCCTGCTTAACCTCGCCTAGCACGCTACTCGGTGGGAACGACGAAGGGCTCACTCGATGTTGAGGGAAACACAGAACACAACAGTTTACCCAGGTTCGGGCCGCTGCGTAGCGTAAAACCCTACTCCTGCTTTGGTGGATTGCCTCTCATGGAGGTTGGTTGATGAACTTGTACAGTGCTCTGGAGCCTCCGGAGGCTAGGTGACTTTGCGCGTCGCTAATGGGTGAATAATGAACCCAGCCTCTATGGAGTATCCTATCCTCTCTATTTATAGTGGAGACCCGGGTCCTCTTCCCTTATTGTTTCGGCGGGAAGGGATCCCACAAGGGCCAATTTCTGAGGGGGGCGGGGGAACATGCCCCCCCTGTCCAAAAGTGGTCTTCGCGTGCAAAGCAGCTACCAGACCTATAGGGGTGAAGTCAGGGGTGACGTCTGCCCTGCTAGCGGGCGGCCATGGTCTTGTTGCACCACAAGGGAAACCTTTATAAGATGCCTTGGGAACCTGCGTTCGTCCTTTCCCCCTTTGCACCAAAGGGGAAACTGCTCCGTCCTGTTGTCTGCTGCTCGCTTGTCCTTCTCCTGCATCAGCCTTGACTCCTGAGGTTGGGCCTCGCCTCGGAATGTCCGTCGCTCCGGAGGGGTCCTGAGGAGGCCCCCTGCGGGTCTTGACACCGCTCCTCCTCGCGAGGCGTGGCCCCTCGTGAGGGCCTTGTCTCGAGTGATGTCGGGCCAGTTGGTCTTAGGTCGATGAAGTGGGCTAGCCCTGGGCCGCAGGCACGCAGGTCTGGGTAACCCCATTCCCACAACGCCGACAGTTTTGGCCCGCCAATGCCAACGCCATGGATACCTTCCTATGCTAATTATTATTGATATTGATCATAGTCTAATGATACGTCTCCAACGTATCTACTTTTGTAAACACTTTTTCTTTGGTTTTGGACTCTAATTTGCATGATTTGAATGGGACTAACCCGGATTGACGTTCTTTTCAACAGAACTACCTTGATGTTATTTTTGTGCAGAAATTAAAGCACCCAAAATTGGACAAAATGTTTGCTGAAGTATTTTTCAAATATATAATGAATTGTGGAGTGAAGATCCACCATAGGAAATCTGCTTGTGGGCGATAAGCCAATAGGGAACACCCACCCCCTGGGTGCGTCGTGATGGCTTGTGGGGCCTGAGTTGCTCCTCCGACAATAACTCCAGTACTATGAATTCACATCTTCATAGAAAATCATCGAGAAGATTTCATCACGTTTTATGAGATAGAGCCACCGCCACCTCCTGTTCTTCCTCAGGAGGCTGATGTGGAGACCGTTTGGGGCTCTGGACAGGGGGATTCCTTGTTGTCGTCATCACCAACGCTTTTCCATCAATAATTCCATGACGCTCGCCACCGGGAGTGAGTAATTCCTTAGTAGGCTCGCTGGATGGTGATGAGGTTTGGATTAGACTGATCATATAACTGAGTGAAGTTGATATGGCTTGATCCCTAGTGTCTACTATGTTCTCAAATTGATGTTGCTATGACTTTGCTATGCTTAATGCTTGCAACTAGGGCCCGAGTGCCATGATTTCAGACCTAAACTTTTTATGTTCTCTCTGAGTATGAAAAGAGTTCAGATCCTACCTTGCAAGTTGTATACACCTATTAGGTGTCTTGATCCACATACCCCTAGGTGACAAAAATTGGGATTATTTCTGGTGAATGACGTAGTATGAGGAGTTCATGTACTCACTATGTGTTAATGCTTTGTCCCGTTTCTCTACTAAAAGGAGGCCTTAATATCCCGAAGTTTGCAATAGGACCCCGATGCCCAGGGAGGGTAGGACAAAAGATGTCATGCAAGTTCTTATCGTAAGCACATATTACTATATATAGAATACATTCCTACATTATATTGATAAATTGGAGCTAGTTCTTTGTTGCTCTAGTGTGTAACTCTTACATGATTGATGTCATCCATATATTTCCATGGCTAATCCATGTTCCTATGCTTTACATATACCGAATCTTGCTAAGTTACTACTGCTGGTGTTACTTTCACCCATGTTATTCAATCGCTACTGTTACTATTGTTAGCAAAACTGTTGCTATCACTGTTACTGCTACTACTATCATTTACCGTGCAACGAATCCACTAGTGCAGCGACATGCTATACAAATGGTTTTTAACCCCTTTCCATGATGGCATTTTAAACCATTACTTACTGAGTGTGCGCGATAGGGGGGGTCCTTCCCACATGACCCAGAAACTTTTGGGCCTAGGCCATGTGATCACACACGTTGTTCAAAATGAGCTCATGTGCGATCGAGCTAGCCATCGCATACAATCATACAAGCCCAGTCATATCCGTTCGTAAGTACATCCCACACAGTGAATCACACAGAAACATTTCCCTTCATATGTAAATCCCACACAGTCAATCCACGGAATACATTTGCATTTTTATGTACATCCCACATAGTCAATCCAAGAAGAACGTTTCCGTTCGTATGTACATCCTACATGATGAATCCTAAACAAAACATTTCCGTTCGCACATACATCACACAAAATTTTCCTCATCAAACCATGTGTTATAGCATTGCCATTGCACGCGATATTAACATTTTTATCATTTGCATTGTTGAATGGATCACACATGACGCATAGAAGAAACTGTGTGGCATAGGCTATCCATCACACACACTTTTTAAGTGAAAAATGTCTACGCATGCAAATAGTTTTGAAGAGGAAGTCGTGTGTGATTGTTCACTGATCCAACATGTTTTCTTCCTAGAAACTGTGTGCATTGTCTTAGGTCATCACCCACGGTGTTTTCTCAATAACTGTT
Source organism: Hordeum vulgare subsp. vulgare (assembly GCF_904849725.1). NCBI lineage: Eukaryota > Viridiplantae > Streptophyta > Magnoliopsida > Poales > Poaceae > Hordeum > Hordeum vulgare. The sequence goes on along the minus strand of NC_058524.1, from coordinate 257,340,367 downwards.
TGCAATAGAAAACCCCAATTAGCATCCTAATTGGCCTATTATTAATAACCCTTTTTATTAATCCAATTGACATTTCATATTAAGCACACAATATATTTCATCGTATTACACAACCATGATTTTGTAATTGAAATACATCAGAGTACAACATCATATAGCTTCAGCACTCATTTACACCATATAGGCATATAGCTAGCCACCCCATTACACAACTGCGCCAAAACGAAGTTTCACATGCAACATCTATGACCTTCAGAAATTAGCATCATGGATGGTAGATAGACAAATGAATCTTATCTGGAAACTGTCGAAGGGGAAGGCGAATATTGAGCCTTCATTGGTTTTGAAGGTCTTTGCAACTTTAGGATAGTGCGTCTGGATAATTGATCGTCCATCCTTCATCCTCTCCAAGAAGCCTTCAATATTGTACCAGGGTGTTGTATGAATACCTTCGTCACCTCCTGACCATACAGGTGGTTTGAGATGTAATCATCAGTGAACTGCTTTGGAAAGGCGTGAAAACAAGGATATGCATAAATATGTTCTCTAGATTTGAAATTGCGCAAAGGAATAAAAAAGACAAGGTATAATAGTTAGTACCATCATGTAGTGCACTCATGTCTTGTTCATTGTTCACACAAAGATCTTGTTGTTTTTAGTCGCTAGTTTCTTTATCCCAACAGTCTTTGTGAGTTTTTGACTTGACTAATATTCGTGGACAATTCATTCCCCATATGCAAAAATGGTCGAACAGTGGGTCAAAACCTCTCACAGAGGACCTACATGTGCAAGACCAAATTGTTAAAAATGTAAATATTAGAATTGTTCCTGCAATTGCACAATAATGTGCAAGTATTAAATAAAGGACCATGCATGTGCAAACCTCGATTGTAAACTTCAATGGTTCCCATTTTTTCCGTGCAGCATATATAAGGTAGTTTTTGATCAGGTTAACTCATGGTTGGAATGCTATCACTAAAATATCTTGACGAAAAATAAACACATTGCAGATTTAGCAGATTAATTCGAGCCACATGGAAAAGCCATTTATCCAAACCAAGCATGATTAAGAACTAGGAAATATAGCAATTGTATATGTTTCTCATCTATTAAGTGGAGCCAAATTCGATTTATTCCTCACATGCATAACAATACAAAATTGTACCCACAACAATTGGACATCACATTGCAGAATTGACCAAGCAGTTAACTAAACACCACAACAAATGAACCAAACATTAATTGAGCACCACATTGGACAATATAACATACTCCCAATAGAGGATCAGGCAGTTAACCAAACCAAGCATGCTTAACAACTTGGAAATATAGCAATTTTATTTGTTTCTCATGTATTTAGTACGCCCAAATTTGATTTATTTCTCACATGTTAGACATTAAAAAATGCATCCACAACAATTGAACTTCGCATTGCAGAATTGAACCAAATAGTTAACTAAACACCAAAACAAATGAACCAAACATTAACTGAGCACCACATTGCACAATATATAACATACTAAAAGGTCAGGGAGTTAACCAAACCAAGCATGCTTTACAACTTGGAAATATAGCAATTGTATTTTTTTCTCATGTATTTTGTACATCCAAATTTGATTTATTTCTGACATGGAAGACAATACAAAATTGCACCCAGAAGAATTGAACCAAACAGTGAACTGAACATTACAACAAATTAACCAGAAGTTTAATAAGTGAGCACCACATTGCACGACATATAGAACATATACACTAGAGGATCAGATTTCATGGTAAAGTACATAGGGAAATTCACTAGAATTTGTTAAGGAAAGGCATGAGCAGCACATGCAACGGGTAAACAAAACATGCTTAACCGACGTAGCTAACTAACCGAACATAGGTCCTTATAGTGAGAAAATAAGAGAAGCTACTGCTCATGTTAGAGATATCGATGATGATTGGCTCCTTGGACATGGAAGAGGGTGAGCCCTCCACATCGTGGGTGCCCTCATCGTAGTGGTGAGTTGCCTGAGCAACTCTAGGCACCAATCTGCTAGCTCTTGAGTTGAGGTAATCATGGGTATGCTGAGAAAACACCTCATAGTCTTTGTCGAAGGCGCCAATACTGGCCTTGAGAAATCTCCATGAGTTTTTGTTTAAAGTAACCAACCGCGTCGCGACATCGGCGCGTGCAGCGTCGACGATGGCCTCGACGACAAGTGCTCCTCCAAGATTTGGGCGTCGGCATGAATGGCAGCCATCGCGACCTCATCCGTATGTGCGATCATTATTTGCTTCTCCGCTGCCAAATGCTCCTTGATCTCCTAGCTATACTTCACGGACCATGGCTTAGAGTGGCACTTATTTGGAGTAGAGGTCGGCGGTTTGGGTGGAAGGTGTCATGCCAATAGTCGATGCATGTGGGATGTAGAAGGAGGAGGGGATGGTGGTCGGGTGTCCATTCCTGCCTGGATGGACGAGGCGGAGCAGCGTGAAGGAGCGTCACCGGCGAGGAGGCGGCACTCGAAGCAAGGAGTGAAGGCTTCAACTTGGAAAGGAAGAAGGAAACATGGGAAATGTTGCTTTTGGTAAAGGGGAGGGGATGGGGAGGTAGATATTTCCATGGATGTTGAAAAATTTGGCTCAGTGCAGCAAAAATGTAGGGACCCCGATTTTAAGCCATAAGAATCTAGCGGGTAGCACATCACATCACTTTGCGGTCTCACACACAGTTGACTCCACGGCTGCCACCTTACCTTGGCCAGGACCGTTTGTGTCTTTTGACTCGTGTATGTGAATATGCCGCTAGCACTCGAATCTCAAAGAACCCGTGTTGATATAACTAGTTATAAACCCAAGTTGCACATCCGTACAAGGACAGGCATACATAATCCAACAATGTAGGTGTCGGTCATCAGCGTGTGTAGACGAGTCATAGCAAGCTACATGGACTCCATTACGCTGCATGACATTTCACCGAAGGGACAGACACTTCAACAAACAAGGATACATGCTGGTCAACCAATGTGTCCGGAGCAGTAGCAAGCTTCCAAGGCTCAGTGGAAGCACAAATGGGCATTTTCGTGTAAAGAGTACTACTAAAGGCACACAACTAGGTGTTGAACCTCATACATATCGCTGCACATCACACGTATGCATGACATGCTCAATATGAATAAATACAACTAAGGCATCACAACATAACCATACAACATCCCAACATTTATTTATAAGGCTCAAAAGAGCCTTGCATAATATGTTTATACAGGTAGGGTCTCATGACCGAGCACACAAGTCATACAATCAAGTTTTACAAACCGAGCTGAAGCATAAGGTTATCTGGGTACAGACAACGAAAGCATAAAAGAGGCACACAACCTAACTATCTACAACCCTCCCAAGGGTTCAGGATCGTAGCTACCCTACTTCGTCAACTTCTAGATAGAACCCACCTGAAAGTTCGTGGGTGTCATCTACAACTTCTATCAAGAAAACATGAGTATGAAAGTACTCATCAATACTTTAATCACATCTAACTACTCATGCACATGCATCAACAAGGGGAGTGGTGGGGTTCATGAAGCAAGCCAACTTTCACTCTTGGCTAACGTGTACTACGACTGCGAGTACTTTTGAACAACTTTGAGAAAGCGTACATGAGTCCACTATCTCCACAACAATACACTTCCATGTATCCTTTCTCGTCTTCCTACGAGAATTCCATCCATGGTACTCACACTTGTCTTGATACTTTCATGAGTAACCATTAAAGTTCTCTATGAAAAACATATGTTTCTATGTATTCCATATCCGAGGACGCGGATATTCGAACAGATCACAACCATGCAGGGGTGTAATTCCTCACACACGCTCTCGCCACTTATCGCCGTGTGCACCTCATGCACCTCGACAACCTTCAAGCGGAAGCCCAACAAGGGAGTCGGCCACAACCGTTAACCACACTAACGGCAACAACCGTTAACCACACTAACACCTAGTCAAGGTTTATCGCCTATTTGAAACTAAACCCGCACGGAAGTCCGGCCGAAGTTTTCGCTACGGCCTCAATCGATGTGCGTAGGGCCCCCAAGCCTACCGTCTGGATGACACTTGGTACACCATGACATAACCTACCGCGTCATAGCCCACCCCTAAGTTCACCACTATGCACGACCCCCAACATAAACTACAAACACCAAAACTACTTGCAACTCCTGGACAGAGTAATAGGCGTTTAATAAGCCATAAGGGGTCGAGTTACCGGAAGCCAATATGTGGTAGTAGCTAATCTTGGATCACATACACGAAGCTCAGTTCCTAAGAGCGGTTCCAATGAGACAACCCACCATGTACTCCTACACTGCCTCTCATCGATACCTTTACCAACTCAGGTTCATCCGTTAACTTTTGTCACTAGAATACATTCATTCACTTGAGTTCATCATCCACATGAATCAGGCGTGACACAACTCTAAGCATAGCAAGCATAACAAGATAAGGTACATCATGGCTCAAGCATCTACCAGGTATGCTAGGTTGCTTGGTATAGCAATTTACCGGGACAATGACAGGGCATGCAAAGTAATGGGTACAACAACAAAAACAAGTAGCATTTGAGAAGTTGTGTCCTAATGCAACAAATGAGAGCAGGAGCGAGAACATGGGATTGTATCAGAATGTTCAAAAGGAGTGCCTACCTTGATGATTAATAGTGGGAAGCTCTTCTTCATTCTGACACTCGTAAGTATCGTGCGGAGTAGAGCCTACCGCAATACAAACAATATAACTTCAATACAAGGCAAGTGCAACAATCTGATGCATGATCATGACATGACATGAATATGTTGGATGGGCTAATGCACCTATAATTAGATTGGTTGAGGTTGGTTTGAATCAAAAATTCAAATTCCACATTAAGCAATGTATTTTAAAATACCATTTACTTGTTTTGACTTGATGAGCAGGTATAACATGTTCTAACATGCATGATAATAGCACCAATGGATTTCTTGGGTTTTTCTCATAATTTTTCATATATAATTTATTTCAATTGGAGTTACCCATTAATTTCTATGAATATTCAAAGTTTTAAACAATTTCTGGAATTTCCAGAATTATTTATAAATAGGAAATTAGATTATATATGTCAGTCTCACATCACCATGACCTCAGCAGGTCAGCTAGTCGTTGCCACATCAAACCTGGCATGTGGGGTCCAAATGTGAGTGATCCAGGCACTAAACCGAGTTAAATTAACCTTCTAATACTAATTAATAGGGCTAGGCCCACTAGTGAGTGACCCATTACCTAATTAATTAAATTATTTTAATTTGTGGCTAATCATAAATTAACCAGGGCTTGGCCCCACCTGTAAATGACCCACTAGGGTCAACCCGTGGTTAAACATGGGTCGGCTCACCGGCGTTGAGCCACCACGACCACATGCATGACGAAGGGGTTCGGAAATCCCCTACCGGGGACCAAATCTATGACACAGAGCATCTACGGAATGGCTGCACACTCGCGCATCTAATGGAGCAAGACTCGGGGGATGGGGTGGCCGGAAGAGTCGCCGGTGATGACCTTGGCGGTCACCGGAGCTCAGGCATCATCGGGATCGATGAAGCAAGGCCCTAACAAGCTAAATCTAGGTTCTTTTGACATCCACGCAAGCACACAAACTCAACAGAGGCATCGGGTGGATCTGAGAGGCACCAGAGCATCGCCGGCGATGAGATCCCCCGGTGGAGCTCTTCGAGCCTTAGTGGAATCGGTGGTTATAGCTCGATATCAACGACGAGATGAGTGGAATGGATTCGCAAGCTCAGAGTAGTGACGACGGAGGAAAAAGCTTGCTCGGGGAGGCCTTGGTGATGGCGAATAAATGGCGGTAGTCTACTGTAGCCGGAGGTGAGGATGAGCTCAGGGTCGTCGACTAGAGGCGCTTGGCTTTGATTGCTTCGACGGAGAGCAGCAGCAGCTCAGGCAGAGCTAATGGATTGGTGAGCGAGGCAAGGGGGTAGTTGAGCTAGTCTAGGAACGACGGTGAGCTTCGGCTACAATGCCCACGGGTCCAGGTAGGTATTGTGGGTGTCTTGGATTAAGGGGTCCTCGGATGGCCGACCCATCTTTTAGAAGCCGACTATATGGGCCGTATTATTTAAGAACGGACTGCATGATGAGTTCGCGTTGAGAAAGGAAAACGATGAAGACTGTTGTGTTGTGCAAGTTTAGTAGGCTAGATCGGCGCATCTATCCCTGGCTGTAGGTCGATTTTATGTAACCCTATGGACCCGTGGTGTCTATATAAACCGGAGGGTTTCATCCGCATAGACAAGTTGATTCATCTACGGTTTAGCTCATACGATCTGGAGGTAGATCAACTCTGTAATCCTCATACTCCATCAATATAATCAAGCAGGACGTAGGGTTTTACCTCCTCAAGAGGGTCCGAACCTTTCTAAAACACCGCCCCCTCATCTCCTGCAACCCATCGATCCAAGGTCCATAGTTCGGGACCCCCTACCCGAGATCCATCGGTTTTGACACCAACATTTCTCCTTTCATTGAGAGTTCTGCTGCGGGGTTCCCAGAAGGATTTATGGCCTGCTTAATCATAAGCGGTTGAATCAGCAATGTGGACATCTTCGTCCCTAGGCTGGTTCTCATGTTCGGGAGCTTCCCGCTGCACGCCGACCCGATCGGCCACCTTGGCCAGATCGGATGTCTCGTGCCCAATCAAGAGATAAGGTTCGAGAACCTCGAGTTCTCCATCGACTCCCGTGGCAATCTTCTCCCTGCTGAGGTCATGGTTTCGCCCAATGAGCTCCAAAATCCCAAAGCCTTGACTTTGAGTCTCTTGTCCGGCCACGAGCTCAGTTCCTTCTTCAGACAATTGGCTTCGAGCCCGGACCTGACCTCTATGCTCGGACAACTGCAGCCGGCCATGGCCGAACTCGCATCCCTCACGGAAGCTATGGAAGTCAGCTCCGGAAACCATCAAGTGATCGACCTGGACAACCTCTCAATGTTAAACGAGGCGCCTGGACAGATCCAATCGTTGAAAATCACAGATGGACCACACCTGAGCTATACTCAGACCGGTCCACAGCTGGATTAAGAGGACTTCTATGGCCCACCCACCACCCACTTGGTAGCCATTGTCGGAGACTTAACCAACGTGCTAGATTATGCCTCCGAAGAGGTTGAAGACATGGATTACGTGGCCGATGACACCGCCCCTATAAACACCGGGCAGTGGACTACCACCTCCACGTACGACATCTACATGGTGGACACACCTAATAGCAATGGCGACCAGACCCCCGTTCCACAAAACGGCGATAAGTCCGGGGACAAGCCATCAAAGGGTCGAAATAAACACAAACAATCCAAGGCGAACAAGGGAAGGGGGACCATACATTGCACCGGGGAGAACACAACCCAATAGGACACCGGTAACCTCGGAGGGCCCGAGCAACCACCCAAGGATCCGAGAAAGCACAAAGGCCAGTCCGATACTGACAACCCCGACGATTAAGACGATGACAATTACCTCCCTCTTGATGACGTGTAGGATAGTTTCGAGGCCGAGGACTTCACAATTCCCGATGACCCTGAAGGTCAGGATCGATTCACGAAGTAGCTCATAGCTACTGCCTCTAGGCGAAGCAACATTAGATTCAGGCCGAACAAGAAACCATCAATAATAGATGGACAAAAGTATTGGAAGGCGAAGAAGGATATGACACCGAGTGGCCGGCTCAAAACAAAAGCTACCCACGCCGGCGCATACTGCCTCAGTTCGATGATGAGGCCCCAAAACCCATGTCCCCCATGCGCACACAGTACCATGAGCTTGATCGTCCACCTCGAGGGCACGACAGAGTGTCCAGAGAAACCGACTATAGAACCGAGCCTCCTCGCAGGAAAGGAAAGGAACACATGCAGCCCAGGGGCAAACACGACCTACTGTTGGGAAACGTAGCATAAATTCAAAATTTTCCTACGCCATATACAGATCTTCCTATGGAGAGACCAGCAACGAGAGAGGGGAGAGTGCATCTTCTTACCTTTGAAGATCGCTAAGCGGAAGCATTGCTAGAACGCAGTTGATGGAGTCATACTCGCGGCGATTCAGAACGCGGTGTGATTCTGATCTAGTGCTGAACCACGGCACCTCCGTGTTCAACACACGTGCAGCCCGGTGACGTCTCCCGCACCTTGATCCAGCAAGGAGGAGGGAGATGTTGGGGAAGATCTCCGGCAGAACGACGGCGTGGTTTCGATGGAGAGATGAGGTCTCCCAGCAGGGCTTCGCCAAGCACCGTGGGAGAGGAGGAAGAAGAGGAGCAGGGCTACGCCGAGAGAGAAATTGAAAATCATGTCTCCAATGTCCAAAAGCCCCGCTATATATAGGGGGAAGGGAGGGTGCCGCCCCCTTTAGGGTTTCCCCTTGAGGGGGGCAGCCCTAGATGGTGGGAGGGTGGTGGCCAGGAGGGGAGGAGGGGGTGGCGCACCCCCTGGTGGGCCTTAGGACCACCTGCGCTAGGGTTCCCCCTTCCCCCTCTTAGGCGCCATGGGCCAGATGTGGGGGGCACACCAGCCCATCCAGGGGCTGGTTCCCTCTCTCACTTGGCCCATGTAGCCTCCTGGGGCTAGTGGCCTCTCCCGGTGGGCCTCCGGAAACTTTCCGATGGTCCCGGTACTTTGCCGGTGGTGCCCGAAACATTTCCGACGTCCAAACCCATCAATCCTATATATCAATCTTTACCTTCGGACCATTCCGGAGCTCTTCGTGACGTCCGGGATCCCATCCGGGACTCCGAACAACATTCGGTAACCTCGTATAAGAATTCCCTATAACCCTAGCATCATCGAACCTTAAGTGTGTAGACCTTACGGGTTCGGGAGGCATGCAAACATGACCGAGACATCTCTCCGGCCAATAACCATCAGCGAGGTCTGGATACCCATGGTGGCTCCCACATGTTCCATGATTATCTCATTGGATGAACCACGATGTTATGGATTTAATCAATCCCGTATACAATTCCCTTTGTCTGTCAGTATAGAACTTGCCCGACATTCGATCGTTGGTATGCCTATACCTTGTTCAATCTCGTTACCGGCAAGTCTCTTTACTCGTTCCGTAGCACGTCATCCTGTGACTAACTCCTTAGTCACATTGAGCTCATGATGATGTTCTATCGAGTGGGCCCAGAGATACCTCTCCGTCACACGGAGTGACAAATCCCGATCTCGATTCTTACCAACCCAACAGACACTTTCGGAGATACCCGTAGTGCACCTTTATAGTCACCCAGTTACGTTGTGTCGTTTGATACACCCAAAGAACTCCTACGATATCCGGGAGTTGCACAATATCACGGTCGAAGGAAAAGACACTTGACATTAGAAAAGCTTTAGCATATGAACAACACGATCTAGTGCTATGCTTAGGATTGGGTCTTGTCCATCACATCATTCCCCCAATGATGTGATCCCGTTATCAAAGACATCTAATGTCCATGATCAAGAAACCATGATCATCTATTGATCAACGAGCTAGCCAACTAGAGGCTTGCTAGGGACACATTGTGATCTATTTATTCACACATGTATTATTGTTTCCTGTTAATACAATTATAGCATGAACAATAGAGGATTATCATAAACAAGGAAATGTGATAATAACTGTTTTATTATTGCCTCTAGGGCACATTTCCAACAGTCTCCCACTTGCACTAGAGTCAATAATCTAGTTACATTGTGATGTATCGAACACCCATAGCATTGTGGTGTTGATCATGTTTTGCTCGAGGAAGAGGTTTAGTCAACGGGTCTGCATTATTCAGATTCGTGTGTACTTTACAAATATCTATTACTCCTCTCTAGACGTGGTCCTGGATGGAGTTGTAGCGGTGTTGGATGTGCTTCGTCTTCCGGTGAAATCTGGGCTCCTTGGCTATGGCAATGGCTCTAGTGTTATCACAGAAGAGTGTCATCGGACCTGACGCGCTTGGAACCACTCCAAGGTCGGTGATGAACTCCTTCATCCAGATCCCTTCATGAGCCGCTTCTGAAGCAGCTATGTACTCCGCTTCACATCTAGATGCTGCCAATACGTCTTGCTTGCTGCTGCACCAGCTCACTGCCCCGCCATTCAAAACATACACGTATCCGGTCTCTGACTTAGAGTCATCCGGATCTGTGTCGAACCTAGCATCGACGTAACCCTTTACGACGAGCTCTTCGTCACCTCCATAAACGAGAAACATCTCCTTAGTCCTTTTCAGGTATTTAAGGATATTCTTGACCGCTGTCCAGTGTTCCATATGGGGATCACTTTGGTACCTCCCTGCCAAACTTATGGCAAGGTTTATATCAGGTCTGGTACACAGCATGACATACATTAGAGAGCCTACGGCTGAAGCGCAGGGGACATTACTCATCTTCTCTCTATCTGCTGCTGTGGTCGCTGATTGAGTCTTACTCAATCTCATACCTTGCAAAACTGGCAAGAACCCCTTCTTTGAGTTTTCCATATTGAACTTCTTCAATATCTTGTCAAGGTATGTACTTTGCGAAAGACCTATGAGGCGTCTCGATCTATCTCTATAGATCTTGATGCCTAATATGTATGCAGCTTCTCCAAGGTCCTTCATTGAAAAACTCTTGTTCAAGTAGGCCTTTATGCTCTCCAATAACTCTATATTATTTCTCGTCAATAATAAGTCATCCACATATAGTATGAAGAAAGCTACAGAGCTCCCACTCACTTTCTTGTACAGACAGGCTTCTCCATAAACCTGTATGAACCCAAACGCTTTAATCACCTCATTAAAGCGAATGTTCCAACTCCGAGATGCTTGCACCAGCCCATAGATGGAGCGCTGGAGCTTGCATACCTTGTTAGCACTCTTAGGATTGACAAAACCTTCTGGTTGCATCATATACAACTCTTCCATAAGATACCCGTTAAGGAACGTTGTTTTGACGTCCATTTGCCAAATTTCATAATCATGAAAAGTGGCAATTGCTAACATGATTCAAACTGACTTCATCTTCGCTACCGGAGAGAAAGTATCATCGTAGTCAACTCCTTGAATTTGTTGAAAACCCTATGCGACAAGTCGAGCTTTGTAAACGGTCACATTACCATTTGCGCCAGTCTTCTTCTTGAAGATCCATTTGTTTTCTATGGCTCGCCGATCATCGGGCATGTGCACCAAAGCCCATACTTTTTTATCATACATGGATCCTATCTCGGATTTCACAGCCTCAAGCCATTTGTTGGAATCCGGGCCCTCCATTGCTTCTTCATAGTTCGAATGTTCACGGTTGTCTAACAACATGAATTCCATCACAGGGTTGTCGTACCACTCTGGTGCAGATCGTACCCTTGTGGGCCTTCGTGGTTCAGTAGCAACTTGATCCGAAGCTTCATGATCATCATCATTAACTTACTCTCGAGTTTGCATAGGCGCCACAAGAACAATTTCCCGCGCTGCGCTACTCTCTGGTTCGAGAGGGGGTGTAATTACCTCATCAAGTTCTACTTTCCTCCCACTTACTTCTTTCGAGAGAAACTCTTTCCCTAGAAATGATCCGTTCTTGGCAACAAAGGTTTTACCTTCGGATCTAAGATAGAAGGTATACCCAATAGTTTCCTTAGGGTATCCTATGAATACACATTTCTCCGCTTTGTGTTCGAGCTTTTCTGGTTGAAGTTTCTTCACATAAGCATCGCAGCCCCAAACGTTTAGAAATGACATCTTAGGTTTCTTGCCAAACCATAGTTCATACGGTGTCCTCTCAATGGATTTAGACGGTGCCCTATTTAAAGTGAATGCTGCAGTTTCCAATGCGTATCCCCAAAATGATAGCGGTAAGTCGGTAAGAGACATCATATATCATACCATATCCAATAAAGTGCGATTACGACATTCACACACTCCGTTACGTTGCGGAGTGCCATGCGGCGTCAGTTGTGAAACAATTCCACACTTCCTTAGGTGTGTGCCAAACTCGTGACCCAAATATTCTCCTCCATGATCAGATCGTAGACACTTTCTTTTTCTATCACATTGATTCTCAACCTAACTCTGAAATTCCTTGAACTTTTCAAACATCTCAGATTTGTGCTTCATCAAGTAGATATACCCATACCTACTCAAATCATCGGTGAGAGTGAGAACATAACGATAGCCACCGCGAGCTTCAACGTTCATTGGACCACACACATTAGTATGTATTACTTCCAATAAGTCGGTTGCTCTCTCCATTATTCCTGAGAATGGAGTCTTAGTCATATTGCCCATGAGGCACGGTTCACATGTGTCAAATGATTCAAGGTCAAGAGACTCTAATAGTCCATCAGTATGGAGCTTATTCATGCGCTTAACACCAATATAACCAAGGCGGCAGTGCCACAAGTATGTGGGACTATCATTATCAACTTTACATCTTTTGGTACTCAAACTATGAATATGTGTAACATCACGATCGAGATTCAACAAGAATAAACCATTTACCAGCGGAGCATGTCCATAAAACATATCACTCATATAAATAGAACAACCATTATTCTCTGACTTAAATGAGTAGTCGTCTTGAATTAAGCAAGACCCTGATACAATATTCATGCTCAAAGCTGGTACTAAATAACAATTATTAAGGTTTAAAACTAATCCCGACGGTAGATGTAGAGGCAGCGTGCCGACGGCAATCACATCGACCTTGGAGCCATTCCCGACGCGCATCGTCACCTCATCCTTGGACAGTCTCCACTTATTCCGCAGTTCCTGATTTGAGATGCAAATGTGAGCAACAACACCGGTGTCAAATACCCAGGAGCTACTACGAGCGCTGGTAAGGTACACATCAATAACATGTATATCATATATACCTTTAACGTTGCCGGCCTTCTTGTCCGCTAAGTACTTGGGGCAGTTCCGCTTCCATTGACCTTTTCCCTTGCAGTAGAAGCACTCAATCTCAGGCTTGGGTCCATTCTTTTTCTTCTTCCCGGTATCTGGCTTACCGGGCGCGGCAACGGCTTTGCCATCTTTCTTGAAGTTCTTCTTAACCTTGCCCTTCTTGAAACTGGTGGTCTTGTTGACCATCAACACTTGATGCTCTTTCTTGATTTCTACTTCTGCACATTTCAGCATCGAGTACAACTCGGGAATGGTCTTCTCCATCTCTTGCATGTTGTAGTTCAGCACAAAACCCTTGTAGCTTGGTGGGAGAGACTGGAGGATTCTGTCAATTATAGCGTCATTCGGAAGTTCGACTCCAAGCGAAGTCAGACGACCGTGTAACCCAGACATTTTGAGTATATGCTCACTAACAGAACTGTTCTCCTCCATCTTACAGCTAAATAACTTGTCGGAGACTTCATATCTCTCAACACGGGCATGAGCTTGAAAAACTAGTTTCAGCTCCTGGAACATCTCATATGCTCCGTGTTGCTCAAAACACCTTTGGAGCCCCGTTTCCAAACTGTATAACATGCCAGACCTAACCAGAGAGTAGTCATCACTCCGCGTCTGCCAGACGTTCTAAATATCCTGGGCCGCTGCAGGAGCAGGAGGGTCACCTAGCAGTGCAATAAGGACATAAGCCTTTTTAGCTGCTTCGAGGATGAGCTTCAAGTTACGGACCCAGTCCGCATAATTGCTACCATCATCTTTCAGTTGTTTTTCTCTAGGTATGCATTGAAATTGAGGTTGACAGGTGCGTTGTCCATTGGATCTACAATATTTGTAAAGACAACTTTTAGACTAAGTCCATGACAATTAAGTTCATTGAATCAAATTAAGTATGAACTCCCACTGAAATCAACATCCCTCTACTCATCTAAGTGATACATGATCCATGTCGACTAACCCTTGTCCGATGATCACGTGAGACGGACTAGTCGTCATGGTGAGCAACTTCATGATGATCGTATTCAACCATACGACTCATGTTCGACATTTCGGTCTCTTGTATTCGAGGTCATGTCTGTACATGCTAAGCTCGTCGAGTCAACCTATGTGTTTTGCGTGTGTAAATCTGGCTTACACCCGTTGTATGCGAACGTTAGAATCTATCACGCCCGATCATCACGTGGTGCTTCGAGACAATGGTCCTTCGCAACGGTGCACACTTAGGGGAATACGTTCTCGAAATTTTTATGAGGGATCATCTTATTATGCTACCGTCGTTCTAAGCAATAAGATGAAAAACATTATAAACATCACATGCAATCATATAGTGACATGATATGGCCATTATCATCTTTGCTCTTTCGATCTCCGTCTTCGGGCATCGCATGATCATCATTGTCATCGGCGTGACACCATGATCTCCATAATCGTGTCTCCGTGAAGTCGTCACGCCAACTACTACAACAACAACTACTACTACTAAGATAGCTAACCATTAGCAATGAAGTAAAAGTAGTAAACACATGGCATTGCATCTCATACTATAAATTAAGACAACTCCTATGGCTATTGCCGGTTGTCATACTCAACGACATGCAAGTCATGGATCCTACTACTATAACTTGATCATCTCATACACCACACATGTAACATCACAAGTTTGGCCATATCACATCACATGTCAAACCCTGCAAAAACAAGTTAGACGTCCTCTAATTGTTGTTGCAAGTTTCACGTGGCTGATTTGGGTTTCTAGCAAGAACGCCTTTTTACCTACATGACATCCACAACGATGATATGCCAAAGCTATTTACCCTTCATAAGGACCCTTTTCATCAAATCCAATCCGACTAGAGTGGGAGAGACAAACACCCGCTAGCCACCTTTATGCACGGTGTGCATGTCGACCGGTGGAACCTGTCTCACGTAAGCGTACGTGTAAGGTCGGTCCGGGCCGCTTCATCCCACAATACCGCCGGAAAAGAATAAGACTAGTAGCGACAAGCAATTGACAAATTAGCGCCCACAACCTTTTGTGTTCTACTCGTGCATGGAATCTACGCATAGAAAACCTGGCTTGGATGCCACTGTTTGGTAACGTAGCATTAATTCAAAATTTTCCTACGCCATATTCAGATCTTCCTATGGAGAGACCAGCAATGAGAGAGGGGAGATTGCATCTTCATACCTTTGAAGATCGCTAAGCGTAAGCGTTGCTAGAACGAGGTTGATGGAGTCGTACTCGCGACGATTCAGATCGCGGTGTGATTCCGATCTAGTGCCTAACCACGACACCTCTGCGTTCAACACACGTGCAGCCCGGTGACGTCTCCCGCACCTTGATTCAGCAAGGAGGAGGGAAAGGTTGAGGAAGACCTACGACAGCACGACGGCATGGTGTCGATGGAGAGACGAGGTCTCCCGGCATGGCTTCGACAAGCACCGTGGGAGAGGAGGAAGAAGCGGAGCAGGACTGCGCCGAGAGAGAGATGGAAAACCGTATCTCCAATGGCCAAAAACCCCGCTATATATAGGGGGAAGGGAGGGTGGCACCCCTTTAGGATTTCCCCCTTGATGGGGGGGCGGCAGCCCTAGATGGGGAGAGGGGTGGCGGCAGGAGGGGAGGAGGGGGTAGCGCACCCCCTGGTGGGCCTTAGGCCCACCTGCGCTAGGGTTCCCTCCCCTTCCCCCTCTTAGGTGCCATGGGCCAGGTGTGGGAGCGCACCAGCCCATCCAGGGGCTGGTTCCCTCTCCCACTTGGCCCATGTAGCCTCCTAGGGCTGGTGGCCTCTCCCGGTGGGCCTCCAGAACCCTTCCGGTGGTCCCGGTAATTTGTTGGTGGTGCCCGAAACATTTCCGGCGTCCAAACACATCCATCCTATATATCAATCTTTACCTCCGGACCATTCCGGAGCTCCTCGTGATGTCCGGGATCTCATCTAGCACACCGAACAATCTTCGGTAACCTCGTATAACAATTCCCTATAACCCTAGCGTCATCGAACCTTAAGTGTGTAGACCCTACAGGTTCGGGAGGCATGCACACATGACCGAGACATCTCTCTGGCCAATAACCAACAGTGTGGTTTGCATACCCATGGTGGATCCCACATGTTCTACGATGATCTCATGGGATGAACCACGATGTCATGGATTCAGTCAATCCCATATACAATTCCCTTTGTCTGTCGGTATAAAACTTGCCCGAGATTCGATCGTCGGTATACCTATACCTTGTTCAATCTCGTTACATGTATGTCTCTTTACTCGTTCCGTCGAACGTCATCCTGTGACTAACTCCTTAGTCGCATTGAGCTCATGATGATGTTCTACCGAGTGGGCCTAGAGATACCTATCCGTCACACGGAGGGACAATTCCCGATCTCGATTCGTACCAACCCAACAGACACTTTCGGAGATACTCGTGGTGCACCATTATAGTCACCGACTTACGTTCTGACGTTTGATACACCCAAAGCACTCCTACAATATCTGGGAGTTGCACAATCTCATGGTCGAAGGAACAGACACTTGACATTAGAAAAGCTTTAGCATACGAACAACATGATCTGGTGCTATGCTTAGGATTGGGTCGTGTCCATCACATCATTCTCCCCATGATGTGATCCCGTTATCAACGACATCTAATGTCCATGATCTGGAAACCATGATCATCTATTGATCAACGAGCTAGCCAACTAGAGGCTTGCTAGGGACACATTGTGATCTATTTATTCACACATGTATTACTGTTTCTTGTTAATACAATTATAGCATGAACAATAGACGATTATCATGAACAAGGAAATATGATAATAACCGTTTTATTATTGCCTCTAGGGCATAGTTCCAACACCTACATCATGACTTAGACAACAGAACATGTGGAAACAGATCCATCTATGGATCGAGAAGGCACTCTCCCACTCGATGGAATGGAGATAAAACCCGACATACCCGCAACAATAGAGATCGGGAATCATACTGGCACAACCAACATCCTATCTCCGGCACAGTATAGACCGGGTCAGAGTCGCCGCTCATCCACTGTGGTTCACAGATGAGGTCGTGCAACACCAATTCCCGGAAGGGTTTAAACCCATAAACATAGAGCAATATGACGGGACTACGGACCCTGTCGTGTGGATGGAAGATTTCCTTCTCCAGATACATATGGCTAGGGGAGATGACCTCCACGCCATCAAGTACCTGCCCCTAAAGCTAAAAGGGCCAACACGATACTAGCTAAACTTCTTACCTGAAGATTCTATCAGAAGGTGGGACGAGCTCAAGGAATCCTTCCTGTCTAATTTTCAGGAAGCTACGTCCGACCCCCGGACTCCTTCGGCCTCAGCAATGTCGTCCAAAAGGCGGGCGAGTCGGCAGAGAATTATGGAATAGGTTCCTAACCAAGAAGAACCAAGTAGTGGAATGTCCGGATGCCGAGGCAATAACCTCCTTTAGACACAACATCTATAACGAATGGCTCGCTCGCCAGCTCGTCCAGGACAGGACAAGAACAATGTCTGCCCTCACTTCCCTCATCACCCGTTTTGCACGGCCAAGGATAATTGATTAGATCGACGCAACCATAAAGCAGACATCCCCGGTACCTCTAAAGTTCGGGATGGGAAAGGCAAGACAAGGGGAAACAAGAGAAAACGTCGCCACCGTAACAGTGACGCTGATGAGACGACCGTAAATGCCAGTTTCCACAGTTCGAAATCCGGACAGTGAAAGAAACCCTTCAAAGGAAATAGGGATGGACCGACTCCATTAGATAAAATTATGGAGAGGCCCTGCCAGATCAATGGCACCCAAGAAAAGCCCGCCACACACGCCAACCGTAATTGTTGGGTGTTTAATAAGACCGACAAACTTGCGGCCGTGGAACAAGGCAATGGCCAACGAAGTGAGGACAATGAAGAGCCCCGTAGTCCGAATACAAGGGGCCAGAAATATTTCCCCCCAGAGGTGAAATTCATGAACATGATATATGTCAATCCCATACCAAAGAAGGGAAGGAAGCGTGCCCTTTGGGAGGTCTATGCCATAGATCTCATAGCCCCGAAGTGCAACCCATGGTCGGCTTACCTGATTACCTTCGATCGTAGGGATCACCCAACCAGTATCCATCACGGAGGGTCGTCCTTCCTCGTCCTAGACCCCATCATAGATGGGTATCACCTCACCAGAGTCCTTATGGATGGGAGAAGTAGCCTTAATATGATCTATTCAGACACGATGAAAAAGATGGGCATAGACCCATCAAGAACCAAACCCAGCAACACTACCTTTAAAGGAGTGATCCCAGGTGTCGAAGTCCACTGCTCGGGCACGGTAACACTAGAGTTTGTGTTTAGCTCACCCGATAACTTCCATAGCGAAGACTTAATCTTCGACAACGTCCCTTTCTGTAGTAGGTACCACGGTCTACTTGGACGCACAATGTTCGCGTGCTTCTATGTTGTGCCTCATTACGCTTCCCTAAAGCTCAAGATGCCCAAAACCAAAATTGTTATCATCGTCAACGGCAATAAAGAGCGATCTCTCCGAACCGAGGAGAACATAACAGCCTTGGTAGCTGAATGCCAATACAGCACCGAAGCATCAAGCAACACGCTCTCCATCGAGGCACAACATGCGGGAAAGCGAGCCCGATGTCAATCGGATCTCTGAGAGGCGTCTCCGACCCAAAACAAATAGGGACACGCTCCCCACGGCAGAGCCCGGTCACCCGTAAGGTATCTCCCTCGTAGACACAACTTCATTCACAAAATACCATGAGCAGGTGTGGGGATCCACAACCAAGGACCATATGCTCAGTTCGACAGAACTATGGACCACATGTCTCTCAGACAAGAACGATATGTCATCAAGAATCTCTCAAGTGTCAAGCTCACCTATCACACGGTAGCTTCTCAAGACCCCCTATTCGAGGTCCGCCTTCTAACAACCAAACAACCTTTAAAGGATGCTACCCCTCCTTCCTAAGAAGCATAGCAGAAATCGCGCATATGGAAGCAGGGCTGACGTCAAGTCACCCATTATAGGCCATGGAGAAAAGGTCGCCTTGAACCATGACAATCGGAACACTAGTTCCCTGTAATACTTGCCTTGTCATCGTGAGTTATAATAAATATTATTCATATACATTTTTTACAACATCTTTACATTTATATGTGTTTTGTTCATCGGCGCTGAAGGGTAGGTTCTTTTGATAACTATCAAGTGCGGTCGGCTAATAGACCACGGGCTTGGTTAAAACACTGCCCCGAGAACTATCCCGTCACTACCTTTCTCAATGTTCGGTTACTTGGATATTGCTTTGTATGCATCGGTTCTGAATTATGTCTTGGGTCAATAGTTGGGTTGCCCCGCTCCTGTGCTTACCACCTTATGTTCCCCTAGTTCGGCTAAAGGGGTAACGGGAGAACCACTGCGATTGTATTCCTAGCTGGCCTAGCTAAAAATACTTATGTGGAGAAAAGTGAGTGTCATAATAAGCGAGAACGGGGCTGCAATCCGAGCTAAAAACTAAAGATACATGGAGGTTTTATTCCGTGTTATACGGATAGGTTTGAACTTTTGCAAACCCGGTGGTAACTATTCAAAAAAATCGGTTCATGTGACTACCGCGCGAAACTGGGGGCTAGCCCCCGCATACAAGCTCCTAAGGCAAAGTGAAAGCACTAAAGCCTATTAGTCTGATTGCCTCGTTTCCTTCACACACTACCACCTTTGGGCATCGATACATTGGCTAAGGGTTACAGTGCGGATGTCGAAACACCCTTTGGAGTTTATACATGGGGGATGAAGCCGATGACTGGAAACGTTCATATTAAACGGCCAAAATAGCAGTCAAAAAATAATTCAAAAGTGCATTACATCGGGACAAGTTTCATAACAATAGATTGTTCCAAGGCACAATACTATAAACCTACTCGTAAATTACATCTTTGGGTCATTGGGCTTTGATCGCCTGAGCACCCTCGCGGCAGAGAAATAAAGATCTTGCCGCTTATGTTCTTCCCCAGGAGGTGGAGGCGTGGTTGCCATCGTCAGGGCTTAACTCCTGGACAGTGCATCATGGTCCTAGCAAAGGCCATCCGAGCTCCATCTATGCAGACACAGCGCTTCAGGACCTCAAGCTGAGGCATGATGTCGCACAACTTTTGCACTAAGCCGAAGTAACTACTCGACAGTGGCTCGGTAGGCTACAGACCGATGCAGAGGTCCTTCATGGTCGGGTCTGCCATCCTGTGCACCTTCATAAGGTGCTTCATTTCATTAACAAGAAGGGGGTTCACCTCGGGAGCTTCAAACTGTGCCCAGAAAAGCCTCTGCTCGACATCCTCGTCATGGACCGCGTAATGCTTGGCCGCGTCTGTTGCACTTCGCGGGAGGTCCATAAAGGCCTCTGGGGAACACCATAGCCGTGTAAGAAAGGCAAACCTATTTCCACCAAAGGAACTTTGTAGTAAGTATGGCTTACCATCTGCAATCTTCTTGACCTGGCGTACCTCTTCTTCGAAGAAGTGCCTCTCTACTCGCTCTTATTTGAGTGCGGAGGACAGCTTGGAGAGCTCGATCACGTGTTACTCAAACTTTTGTTCTAAGGACTCTTCGCACTCGCATTTTGTAGCTCCTGCTGGAGCTCGGCCACTCTATCCTTGTGCCCACCGCTCTCGATCTTCAGCGAGTCTAGCTGTGCGGTGGCGTTCTCCGCCACCATCTTATGAGCAGCGACCTCCTGCACTACTGAAATTCAGAAATTTGCCATCTGCCACGGCGGACGGCAAAGGGGGGAACCACGGACGGCAAAGGCTTTGCCGTCGGTCAGCAGACGGCAAACTAGATGGTAAAAAAACCGGTGAAGAGGTTCTTTCCCGTCTGCTATTCTAAAGCAGACGGCAAAGAATCTTTTCCATGAGGGGGTAGACGGCAAATTAACTGGGACGGCATATACTACAATGACCCCGTTAAGTGTTAACGGCATGCGTCCTCTCTTAGCCGTCTGCCGTCCCCCCCTTTGCCATGTGGGGGCAGACGGCAAAGAGGGGAGAGAGGGGGGGGGCTGATTCACCTCTTTGCCGTCTGCTCACCCCCCTTTGCCATGTGGGGGCACACGGCAAAGAGAGGACGCCTGCCTCTTTGCCGTCAGCACTATGACAGCTGACGGCAAAGAGTACCTTTGCCATGCGTCAGCAGATGGCAAAGGCATGGCAGACGACAAAATTCTGAATTCCATTAGTGGTGCTTGGCCTTCTCCAATTTAGGTCGAAGTTACGCTAATGCCAGCTCCATGGCAGATGACATAATCGGAATCACAATGCCATGTATAAATCCACAGAGTACTAGACTATTCAAGTACCACAAAAGACTCAGTGGTAGGCATTAAGCTTACCTTGATTCTCGTCTAGCCGACTATTAAGTCGGCTCGGTTCATCATGGGAAACATGGAGTATCTGGTTCAGCTCGGCTAGTTCAAGGGCATTAGTAGCCACAGCCGACGATGAGGCATGCAAAAGCCGGATAGAATTTGATAAGGATCCACGTCAACTGGATTGGGTTATTTGGCCGAAGTATCCCACTGAGTTGTCAAAGTTCATGGGTCCTTGAATTGATTTTGCTCAACGATGATAAGTTCTTTCGAGCCACGGGAAAGCTATTCAACTCACCCATGGCTCGGGGGCTATCTTACCCATAAGGCATATAAAAACTTCATAAATAAAAATAAACACTAATCGATTTACCTCGAAGCCTGACAACAAACCACTGAAGGTTCCCTTCAGTCTGCTATCAACGACTGAAGGCTTTGCATCAATGCACCCATAAGGGCGTGATGTTCATCGGTAATGGACGCGCCGGATAGGGCCTCCTTCATACTTGTGGGCCATTCAACCGTGGCCTTCTGTGTCACAGGCGGCGTCGGAGGCAATGGTGAAGATGTCGAAGGGGGAGAGCTCCTTGGAGCTATGTGTGGAGGAAGCTTGGACGAATCCAGGCCCCCATCTCCCCTTGTCAAGGGGGATCGAACTCCTAGGTCCCGATGACCGAGGCATGAACCTCGGCTGGGACCTCCCGGTCTTTGGTGGCCGAAGTATTTACCTCAACAATCACCACCTCGCCCCCTATGTTTGGAGGAACTTGGCGAGATATCACTTCCGCAGCCTCATCCAACGATGGAGGGAGAGTGGTGCGGGATGCATTCCCACTCTTCGCCAGTTTGGCTGGTAGGGAACCCCCCAAGACTTGATCCGTGGGATGTCTCGGGCAGGGTTGCGTCAGAGAAAAGAGCATGTATGATTAACAAATAAAGGTCAGCATAATTCACTACATACAAGTCAGATTCCGTACCTTTGGGCCGGGGCTTGACCCTGGGGTCCTTCGGGGAACCCTGTCAAAGGCCTTGGAGTCCTCATCAAAATTTGTGCTGTCGTCAGGAAGAACCACCTTGCCTCTGTAGAATTTTTTTGGGGCCTAGGGAGGAAAGCCCTCCTTGGCATCCTCCGCCGCTGTCCTCTTCCTTGTTTGGAGGGAATATTTTCCCCCTCCATCCTCTTCCTCTTCCTCCTCATAGGCGGAGGAAGCATGGGTCTTGCCGGACTTAGTATCCACAGGACCCCTTGCTACTTCTCGATCTTGCGTTGGTTTTTCCCTTGAAGAGGAAAGGGTGATGCAGCAAAGTAGAAGTAAGTATTTCCCTCAGTTTGAGAACCAAGGTATCAATCCAGTAGGAGTATCAAGATGTGGCACCAATGAACCTGTGCAAAAACAAACAAACTTGCACCCAACGCGACAAAGGGGTTCTCAATCCCTTCACAATTACTTGCAAGGTTAGATCTCAAGGAGATGAAAGGTAAAAAGGAATAAAAGTGCGGCAAAGTATTTTTGGTATATCTGAATATATGATGTGTAAAATAGACCCGGGGACATAGTGTTCACTAGAGGCCTCTCTCATGATAGCAAGTATTACGATGGGTGAACGAATTACTGTCGAGCAATTGATAGAATCGCTCAAATTCATGACGATATCTAAGGCAATGATCATACATATAGGCATCACGTCCGAGACAAGTAGTCTGATACTGTCTGCATCTACTACTTGTAAGTGCATCTAGTGCCCCTTAGTGATTTTGGTGGTTTGAAGACTTATAGGTTAAGTATCTAATGTGTTCTTGAGTGTACTCAGGATCTATAAGTCACTGAGGAGTTTGAAATATTTTATGAATATCGACCCCTAAAAATGTATATCTTCGGTTGAAGAAATTGGTCTGAAGCTGAAGAATTGACTCGCGAAGAATCTGCGATGAAATTGATATTCCTCATGAACATATTGAAATTGAGGAATTCGGTGTGTCCTGAAGAAAATTATTCTGAAGATTTTGAAGCATGAATATTTACTCTTTCTGTTTTACTTTCTTCACACTTGAGTAATAAGAACACCGTACTGTTAAAGGGGGTCGAAGTTACACTTTGGAATGAATTTCCTCATGATGCTCAACCCAAGCCTAATCCTACCAAAAGCCTCAAGTGAGGAATACAAGTGACATGAGGACTCTCACAGTTGAGGGTTCCGACCGTTTCGATAGCCACGCCACATCATTAGTCTTATCCACACCAACGATCATATTATTTAAGGGCATTAGTGTCAAATCATGTCGGGATGCTCCCAGGCTATAAATAGTCGCCCCCACAACCATTAGCTGGTTGGCTGCTCCGTTAGAAACTGACACTTGTCATAAGAGCAACCCAATTCCTCAGAGTCTTCGAGAGTAATTCATCGGTGAGGAAAAACCCCAAACACCAAACCACGAAACTAGTTCCTGTGTGGGACTGAAGCCTTTTACCTTTGAGGACTGTGCATCCTCCATATGTTTAGGCGTCATGGTCTAAAGCAATCCAATAGTCAATTGTGGATCGCCGGGTGACCAAGTTTGTGAGGGTTTGGAAGTCTTTCCTAAAGACTTACCACGAGTGTTGGGCGAGGACTGTGTGTTCTTAGCCCAAGGAGAATACGGTAGGGACTGTGTGTCCCTGGACTGTGTGTCCTTTGGTTTCAATACCAAGCCGCTCCAAACCATATGTACAACTGTCACAGCAGTTGGAACTGGGTCATCAACTACTGTCTTCGCTGTGAAACGGGTTCTAATTCCTCAACTCCTTACTTTCCTCAGATTATGTGTTGATTACTTTCACTGTTACTGTTTGAAGAATTTGCTGAAGACTTTCTATGAAATTCCTCAACCCCAAATTCTTCACGCTAGTTAATCCTCATTTGTTTTCTACGTGCCTTCTCACTGTGTAATCTGTTTTCACATTCCTCATACTGAAAAACTGCTGTTGTGAAACTTTGCACTTCTGATCCTGAAAAAAAGTTAGTTATCAGTGAGGAGTTTCCTCAAAAGTAATTTCCTCAGTGATGAAATTATAAAAATCTCATATTCACCCCCCCTCTAGTAGATACAACGCACTTTCAATTGGTATCAGAGCAAGGTACTTCACAACACAAAACTGAAACAAAAACTCGTGATATCATTATCATAAGAGAACAAACTACCAAATTTTTAGGTACTCTAGTAAACTTGATTTCCATTTAGATTGATGTTATATTACTATATTATCACTTTTCCATGGCTCGTACCCCCTGATACTAACCATAGTTTCTTCAAAAATAGCAATCAACACAACAAAAACAGAATCTGTCAAAAATAGAACAGTCTGTAGTAATCTATATATTTCGTATACCTCTGGTATCCCAAAACTTCTGAACAATTATGACAATTAGGGAAATTTGTATATCAATCAGCAGAAAAAATAATCAACTCAAAAGCTCTTTCTGGATAGGATTTAAAAATAATTTCGTGAGCACAAAGTTTGTGTCTTTTTTAGCATGATTAAACAACTATCACCAAAACTAATCATAAAGGTTCTACTTGGCAAAAACACTAATTAAAACATAAAGAGCACAATCATAACAGAATCTTGATGGTGTGGACTCAACAAAACAGAAAGTAAAAAGCAAAAAAAAAATTATTCATTGGGTTGCCTCCCAACAAGCGCTATCGTTTAACGCCCTTAGCTAGGCATAAGGCGATAGAATCAAGTATCGTCGTCTTTAGTGCTCAAACCATATGTAGCTCTCATCATAGATTCATAAGGCAGTCTTATTTTCTTTCTATGAAAGTGTTCCATGCCCTTCTTTAATGTAAATTGAAATTTAATATTCCCTTCCTTCATATCAATAACAACACCAATAGTCCTAAGGAAAGGTCTACCAAGAATGATGGGACATGTAGGATTGCAATCAATATCAAGCACAATGAAATCTACGGGCACATAGTTCCTATTTGCAATAATAAGAACATCATTGATCCTTCCCATAGGTTTCTTAATAGTAGAATCCGCAAGATGCAAATTAAGAGAGCACTCACCAATCTCATTGAAGCCTAGAACATCACATAAAGATTTTGGAATGGCGGAAACACTAGCACCCAAATCACACAAAGCATGGCATTCATAATTTTTGATCTTGATTTGTATAGTAGGTTCCCACTCATCATGAAGTTTTCTAGGAATAGATATTTCCAACTCAAGTTTCTCTTCAAGAGACTTCATCATAGCATCAACGATATGATCGGTAAAAGCCTTATTTTGGCTATAAGCATGTGGAGAGTTTAGCATGGATTGCATCAAGAAAATGCATTCAATCAAAGAGCAACTATCATTATTAAATTCCTTGAAATCCAAAGTAGTAATTTCATCACTACTCAAAGTTTTGATATCCTCTACTCCACTTTCAGTATTTTTAGCATCAAGATAAATAGACACCGAATCACTGGGGCGTTTCTCAACCAAAGTGGATTCACATCTAGCCCCATCATCATTAGGATTGACATTAGAAAACAAGGATTCAATAGGAGTCACACCAAGCACTTTAAGATCTTCGTGATTATCATCACATATTTCAGGTTTAGGAGCCATTTTATTGACTAAGGTAGCTTGTTTATCAGAAATTTTGCCTACCAATTTTTCCAGATGAGCAAATTGAGAATTTAACGCAAGGAATTCTTTGGCCATATCATCAACATCTTTATTCATATAGACCATAAAAGAATTTTGCTCCCTTAGTTCTCTACGAAAGTAACTATTATGATCAAACTGTGTAGACATGAAACTTTTAGCAATAGTTTCAATCTCTTCCAACCTTTTATAGTAAGCATCATAATCATTTGGTTGGGCCATGAGGACTTAGCAAGCAGACAAGCACACAAGCAAACAGAAATCAAGCGAAAGAAAGGAAGAACAAAAAAGGCAAATATTTTTGTAAATTTTGTTTTTTAGAAGTGGGGGAGAGGAAAATGAGAGGCAAAAGGCAAATAATGTAAATGCAAGAGATGAGTTTGCGATAGTTACTTGGTATGCTTCACTTGAATACTCCCCGGCAACGGCACCAGAAATTCTTCTTGCTACTTCTCGAGCTTGAGTTGGTTTTTCCCTTGAAGAGGAAAGGGTGATGCAGCAAAGTAGAAGTAAATATTTCCCTCAATTTGAGAACCAAGGTATCAATCCAGTAGGAGTATCAAGATGAGGCACCAATGAACCAGCGCAAAAACAAACAAACTTGCACCCAACGCGATAAAGGGGTTGTTAATCCCTTCACGATTACTTGCAAGGTGAGATGTGAAGGAGATGAAAGGTAAAAAGGAATAAAAGTGTGGCAAAGTATTTTCGGTAGATCTGAATATATGATGTGTAACATAGACCTGTGGGCCATAGTGTTCACTAGAGGCTTCTCTCATGATAGCAAGTATTATGGTGGGTGAACGAATTACTGTCGAGCAATTGATAGAATCGCGCAAAGTCATGACGATATCTAAGGCAATGATCGTACATATAGGCATCACGTCCGAGACAAGTAGACCGATACTGTCTGCATCTACTACTATTACTCCACACATCGACCGCTATCAAGCATGCATCTAGTGTATTAAGTTCATAACAAATGGAGTAACGCCTTAAGCAAGATGACATGATGTAGAGGGATAAATTCATGCAATATGACATAAACCCCATCTTTTTACCCTTGATGGCAACAACACGATGCGTGCATCGCTACCCCTTCTGTCACTGGGTGAGGACACCGCACGGTATGAACCCGAAACCAAGCACTTCTCCCATTGCAAGAATTATAGATCAAGTTGGCCAAACGAAACCCATAACTCAAAGAGAATGACAAGGATACGAAATCATGCATATAAGAAATCAGAGGAGACTCAAATAATATTCATAGATAATTTGATCATAAATCCACAATTCATCGGATCTCGACAAACACACTGCAAAAGAAAGTTACATCGGATAGATCTCCATGAAGATCATCGGAAAGCCATCTAGGCACTAGCTATGGACCCGTAGGTCTGTGGTGAACTACTCACGCATCATCGGAGAGGCAGTGGAGTTGATGAAGAAGCCCTCCGTGTCCAAATCCCCCTTCGACAGGGCACCAGAACGGTCCCCAGATGGGATCTTGCGGAGACAGAAGCTTGCGGCGG
The DNA here is from genome assembly GCF_904849725.1 of Hordeum vulgare subsp. vulgare. Taxonomy (NCBI): domain Eukaryota; kingdom Viridiplantae; phylum Streptophyta; class Magnoliopsida; order Poales; family Poaceae; genus Hordeum; species Hordeum vulgare. Next base: position 257,312,892 of record NC_058524.1, on the reverse strand, counting down.
CGGAAAAGTATTTTCGTGGCTCCCTCCTATTGTTTTGGAATTTTAGAGAATTTATAGGCGAATGAGGTAGGGCAAAGGAGCCATGGGGGGCCCATGAGCCTGCTAGGCGCCCCCTAGGGCGCGCCTAGGTTGCTCGTGACCTCCCCCGAGATCTCCTCCCTTGGTTCTCAAGTCGTCTGGGTATCTTCTGTCATGGAAAAAATCATCCCGCGGGTTTTATGCCGTTTGGACTCCGTTTAATATTATTTTATGAAAAAGGTCAAAAACACAGAAAAAAACAGAAAGTGGCACTTGGAACTGATTTAATAGGTTAGTGCCAAAAATGATATAAAATGGCATATAAATGCATATAAGACATCCCAAGTTGATAATATAATAGCATGGAACAATCAAAAATTATAGATACGTTGGAGACGTATCACCCCTTGAGCGGAGACCCTATGGGTCTCCTTCTTCTTCTCCTTCTTTTTGTCCGGTGCAGTGTATGGCACCACCACCAGCATCACAGTCAGCAATTGCGGCATGGGTTCCTCGGGCAAGGGGGCTGGGTCGTCTATATTCTTGGCCTTTTCCAGCCAGCCCTGTAGGGACGATGGGGGAAGAAAGTGAGATCCTTTATAAAGATTAAAAGCTTTAATAAAGAATAAAAGGCTTGATCGTACCTCCAAAGGAGGGTTAGCAGCATCCAAGCCGACGTCTTCTTCCTCGGCTGGCCACTCTTGTTGAGGTTTGAATAAAACCTTCCACAACTTCTGAAGGGTGATGTGGTAGAACTCGTTCATGCTGCCAGGGTCGCCGAGCTTGTAGGACCATATTGGAGTGTCCCAGCGCTAGCAGGGAAGGATGCGGTCAGGGAGCATAACCTGGACCACGTCGTATAGGTTGATGTTCATCTCCACCATCTGTTTGATGCGCTTCTGCAGTGCCTTCACATCCGTGGACAACCCCAATCGAGGCCCCTTCTCACCCACAAGGTTAGCCTCTAAGGGTCTGGATCTAAACTCGGCAGGAGCCGACGAGCTTGCTTCCCGGAGCTTGATGATATAAAACCACTCCTTCTGCCATGCCTTGATGGTGTCAATAAAAGTGCCCTCAGGCCACTCGACTCGGGGAAGCTTGCTGATTATAGCTCCGTCGTAGGAGGCGTGTTGGCCGGTGACTAACTTAGGCTTGACTTTGAAGATCTTAAGCCGTAAACCAAAACGCGGATGAACCCGCAGGAAGGCCTCGCAAACAATGATGAAGGAGGAAATATGAATGAAGGACTCTGGGGGAAGATCATGAAAACATAACCCGTAGTAGAACATCAGACCCCTGGCAAAGGGGTGGAGTGGGAATCTTAGTCCCTGTATGAAGTGGGGGACGAACACCACTCTTTCGCCTAGCCTTGTAGTGGGGCACCACCTGACCTTCGTCCGACGCATGGTGAGCGATATCCGGGAAAATATAGCAGGCCTCCTTTAGCTCCAAGATGTCTTTGTCAGAGATGCACGTGATCTCCGACTTGCCATGAGAACCTGATCCGTCCATGGCTGGGTTTGGTTGAGGACAGAGGGGAGAGGACGAAAAGCGAAGCAGGTCTGAGATCTTGGAAGCTAGGATGGGATGGGGTCGATTCTGGAATGCCTTTGGTTGTTCTATGGATCTTTTTCCCTTTTATACGGGGAGCTGAGCCAAGGGTTCCCGTTTATTGCGCCGTAGGCCCGTCCACTTCCCGAAACAACGAAGCCAGTGAATGTGCGTGGGATTACCCAAACCATTAGACATATCCCCTTGAATGCATGGCACGATCTCAACATGGACAGGACGTGCCTATGGGAAAGTGGCCTCAAGCCGCAAATCGATTTTTTGTCATAATTAACAATTCCGACCATTCGTCAGAAAGTCTATTAGATGAGGAACTATTCACACTCGGGCCTTTTGGCCTTCTGATTGACCAGTGCCTATTTTAATGGCATAAACATCGCCAAATTACCAAGTCTAAACCAACCGAATAAAGGGGGAACCCGCCTCGCTTTAAATGCAAGAAGCTGCCGAAGACCATGTACATCAGTATTGGATGCAAGTTCGAGGGCTACTGAGGGAGTCTTGGATTAAGGGGTTCTTGGCCGGCCGGCCCATCTTTTAGAAGCCTACTATATCAGTCGTATTATTGAAGATGAGACTGCATGACGACTTTGTGTTCAGCAAGCAAAACTTTGAAGACTAGCGTGTTGTCCAAGTTTGGTAGGCTAGATCAGCGCATCTATCCCTTGCTGCAGGTCAGTTTTATGTAACCCTAGGGACCCCTGGTGTCTATATAAACTAAAGGGTTTCATCCGCATACACAAGTTGATTCATCTAGGGTTTAGCTCATACTATCTCGAGGTAGATCAACTCTGTAATCCTCATACTCCATCAATAATCAAGCAAGACATAGGGTTTTACCTCCTCAAGAGGGTCAAACCTCGGTAAAACACCTTCCCCTTCGTCTCGTGCAACCCATGGATCCAAGGTCCATAGTTCGGGACCCCCTACCCATGATCCGTCGGTTTTCACACCAACAGGTATTCCCCTTTTTTCTATTTCCTTTGACTTAATTCTGTTTTCTATTTAATTGCTCCCTGTTTTATTTTTGTTTGGCCAAAACGTTATCACAAAATTCCTGAAATGTTTTAAGGAATATAAATGGAATATTTCCAAGCTCCACAAACAGTTTCAGCAATTTTGTAACAACTAAAATATTTATAATGCTTTTATTTAATATTTTCAGTGGCTTCACTGGATTATTTAAAATGCCCAAAATGTTTTAGAAATATAATTCACCTCTGATATGTTGTTGGCAACATTTATGTGACATGGTGAACATTTTTGAAGGCCATTTTGGATTCATTGAAAATCACAACTATTTGGAATTGTTTTATTCAATGAGGTGCTAGAATTTGTTAGTTCCCATTTCAAATTTAGCAAAAATTTAAACACGATGCAACACACATGCTAGCACAATGCAAGTGAAAGACGAGGGAAGTGACAACTCACCCCCACTCAAAAGAATCTCGTCCCGAGATTTAAGAGTCGACGGGAAGAGTGCGTGGTACTCTAGTTGGAGACGGTCCTCCCTTTCCTAGGTTGCTTCTTTTTTAGAATGATTTGACCACTGAACCTTGAGAGACTTGATGTTTCGGCGTCGAGTGGTACGCTCAGCTTGATCAAGAATACGAATAGGGTATTCTCGATATGAAATGTTATCTTGGAGATCAAGTGGTTTGTGGTCCACTTCACGGATAGGATCTGAGAAGCAACGTGTGAGTTGCTAGACATGGAAAACATCATGAACCTTGGAAAGATGCGGAGGGAGTTCCAATTGGGAGGAAACCTCTCCTCGTTTGGCAAGAATGCAAAAAAGGACCAATGTAACGAGGATCCAATTTTCCCTTGATAGCGAATCGATGGGTACCCTTCAGAGGTGTAATGGGAAGGTAAGCCTTCTCGTCAACTTCAAAGGTCACAACCTTATCACGGCGATCATATTAGCTCTTTTGACGAAATTGGGCTGTTTTCAACTTTTCACGAATAATGCAAACTTGCTCTTGTGCCTCGTGAATCATATCCGGACCAAAGAGTTGCCTCTCTCCGGTTTGTGACCAGTTAAGAGGTGCTCGACACATTCGTTCATAGAGAAATTCAAAACGAACCTTGCCCAAGCTTGATTCACAAGTATTGTTATAAGAAAATTCGGCGAAAAGAAGGCATTTCTCCCAATTCGTGGCAAAATATATAACACAAGCTCTAAGCATATCTTCCAAGATTTGATTGACTCGTTCTACTTGACCACATCATTGAGGATGGAAAGCAGTGCTAAAAGAGAGATGGGTCCCCATTTGCAAGCTTTCCCAGAAACGAGAAGTAAAAGTACTTCCACGGTCTGAGTTAATCTCCAAAGGAACACCATGAAGAGACACTATTCAAGAAATATATAGTTCCGCCAGCTGGCTAGCTGTTATACTCTCTTGAACAGGAAGAAAATGAGCCACTTTGGAAAGACAGTCAATGACCACAAAGATAGCATTATTCTGTTTCTTGGTCCTCAGAAATCGGGTGATGAAATCCATATCGACTTTATCCCATTTCCATTCAGGAATAGCTAAAGGTTGAAGGGTGCTAGCAGGCCTTTGATGTTCTTCTTTAACACGACGACAAACATTGTAGTTTGGAACAAACTGAGCAATTTGCCTCTTCATCCTAGTCCACCAGAACCTCTAGCGTAGGTGTTCATACATCTTGGTACTACCAGGATGAATCGTGAGAGGATATTTATGAGCCTCCTTAAGGATCAACTATAGCACATGTTGTTTCTCGGGAACCACCAAGCGATTATCAAAGAAAATAACACTCTGATCATCTACCCAGAATCATCTAGCATTTCCCCCTTTAATATTCTTCTTGATCCGAGGAATCCCGGTATCATGCTTTTGGGTTTCTATGATTTAGTCCACCAGGGTAGTTTCCTCACCAAGGTAGAAAGAATCCTTGAGGGACAATGTGAAGGTTTAGCTTCCAAAATTCCTCATGGACAAGTGGTTGACTTCGTTGTACCATCAGATTATTACAGTAAGACTTATGACTTAATGCATTAGCCATGACATTAGCTTTCCCCGGGTGTAAGTTATCCCTAAAACGTAATCCGTGATGAACTCAACCCATTGACTTTGCCTGAGATTCAAATCCGGTTGAGTGAAGATATATTTCAGACTTTGGTGATTAGTGTAAATTTCATAATGATAACCGAGAACGTAATGTCGCCAGGTTTTTAGTGCATGGACTACAGCTGCAAGCTCCATATCATGTGTTGGATAATTATTCTCATGTGGGCGCAACTTTCACGACGCGTATGCAATCACATGACGATCCTACACGAGAATGCAACATAATCCTTGTCACAAGGCATCACAATAGATTGTAAAGTCCTTAGAAAAATCTGGTGGTACCAATACTGGTGCAGAAGTCATGCATATTTTCAGTTACTCAATACTTTGCTCGCATTGCGGAGTCCACTCGAACTTTTTATCTTTCTTGAGGAGTCCAGTTAGAGGCTTTGCAACCTTGGAGAAATTCTCGACAAAGCGGCGACAATAGCTTGCTAGACCAAGAAAACTCCTAACTTGCTTAGCCGATTCAGGTTGAGTCCAGTCAAGGATAGCTTAAACTCTATCAGGATTGACAACAATGCCCTTACCAGAGATTACATGGCCCAGATAGGTCACTTCTGGGAATCAGAATTCACATTTAGAGAAGTTGGCATAAAGGCGGTGCTCCCGAAGTTTCATCAATACCAGCCTTAGATATCATCAAGCATGTTATTGTTCGTTATTCAAGTAAACGAGTATATCATCAAGGTAAACCACAACAAATTTATCCAAATACTCCATGAATATCGAATTCATCAAGCGGGGGAAGTGTCTGGGGCATTGGTTAAACCGAAGGACATGATGGTGTACTCATATTGGCCATAACGAGTGACAAAGGCCTTTTTGCAATGTCCCCGTTCTTTATTTTGATTTGACGGTAGTCGAACATCAAATCCATTTTAGAAAATACTGAGGATCTAGTGAGCTGATCATACAGGTCGTTGATCCTGGGGAGAGGATACTTGTTTTTTATAGTAATCATATTGACTGGTCGATAATCTACAACCATCCGATCCGTTCCATCCTTCTTCTTAACGAAGAAGACAATACAAGCCTAGGGAGGAGAGCTAGGATAGATGAAACCCATATTCATGGCCTCATCAAGTTGTTTCTTAAGTTCGGCTAGCTCTAAGGGTGCCATCTTATAGGGTCTTCTAGCCATTGGAATAGTTCCTGAACAAGATCTATCGCAAACTCTACATCTTTGTCAGGTGGACTGCCTGGCAGTTCTTTGGGAAAGACATCCGGAAAGTCACAGACCACCAGAATATCTTCTAGCTCTAGAAGAGGACTAGCATTGAGATAATAGAGTTGGCGTTTGGCAACTCGAGTTGAGACATTAACTATATCATCCGATGAATGTGTAAGTTGTACATTCCTAGTATGAGTATCAATCTTGGCATAATAATGACATCCACTCCATACCCAAGTTGATATTGATATGTGAAGATTTAAGGGCTATCAAAGAAGCTAGGAAGACTAGCCTATCTACAAGAATTTCATTAATATGGTTCACTCTCGAAGGTTGCCATTTAGAACCAGGAGTCTGAACCACTAACGGAGTGGGCATATCACAAAATGACATGTTATGCAAGTGTGCATAACTTTCAGAAATGAATGAATGAGATGCCATAGTATCGAAAAGAACAGATGCTGGATGACAACTCACAAGAAGCGTACCCAGAATGACATCGGGATCTCCAGAAGCTTCTTCGACTGAGACGTGATTCACTCGTCCACATGCAGGAGTTGGCTTCACATAATATTCTTTGCCTGGATTGCCACGTCGAACAGACTGTCCAGGTTGGATAGAAGCATTGGTCTACACGCACTCACAGGAATAGTGGTCTGGCTCTCCACATTTGTAGCAGACCACTGGGTTGGTGCATGGGGCAACATTTGTAGCTGGACCACCATATGTCTTGGCTGGAGGGTTGGTTTGATTTGCATGAGGCGCCTCATAGGATGGCCTTGCGATGTACCTTGACGGTAGAGAACTATTCGGAACCCACACCTGACGCTTCTAAAATCCAGAGCTGGATGAGGAACCGGAGTCACGGGAGTGCTTCTTGGTTGCTTCAGAATTGGTCTAACTGGTTTCACCACTGATAGCCTTATTGACCAGAGCTTGGATGCTCTTACACTCTTGTAGGTGTAGCTCACGACGAAACTCAGGGCTTACTCCCTTGATGAACCTTGCGTGCTTCTTGGCGTCAGTTGACACCTCTTTTTTCGCATAGCGGGCGATATTTCCAAACTTGCGGCTATAAGCATCCATGGTTAAATTTCCTTCAGTGAAAGCACATAACTCTTCTCTTTTACGATCCATTAGACCTTCTCGGATATGGTGCAGGCAGAGAGCTGCACTGAACTCAACCCAAGTGGCTGCTGGACCAGCAGGACGCATGGCCTTATAATTTTCCCACCACGGGTTGGCGGGGCCTTCAAGGAAGTATGCAGTGAATGTCACCTTATTGGCTTCAGCTACATTAGCAGAACGGATGTTGCATGCCATGCTAGTCAACCAGTCATCTGCGTCGAGGGGGGTCAACAGAGTGGTGAAACTTGGGTGGATACAGGTTCATGAAATCATTGAGGGACACTGCATCATTGCGTTGTTGGCGAGGCGTATTCTACTCAATACGCTCAAACGGACCCGTTGGTTTATCTTTTGTTTCTTTCCACCTCAGGGATAACCTCCGCCAAAGATGGCGGGTGAGGCAGGTTCTCGTGTACTGCTTGACTACTCTCACCCTGCTCACGAGCAAGAGCAGGCATGTTCCTAGCAAACACCATCCTGGGAAACAAAACTCACAGCTTAGACAAGGAAAACATCAACCCTAACAAAGGAGTTAAGAAATGCACTCAACAATATGGAATGCAGGAATAAACATCCGAAGAAAATGGTAACAAGCAGATTGCCATATATACACCATGGTTCATATACTCCATAATATAGTTCAGTACAATCCCAAGCTGAAGAGAAAACTACTGAAAATATGATACCACTCATCAGAGGCATTCCAAGCTTCCTATACATCATTTATCTAACCTCCGGAACTCAACTCACACCTCAGTCATATTCCATAAGACAAGCAAGACTGTGGCAAATACAACTGTTAAAATTCTACTACAACCACTCACGAACTCAAGCATCCATGTAGAACATCTCATACAGGTTTCCCCCATGACCTAGAAGTTGATCATGAGGGTGAGGAAACACCCTAGCCTGAGAACCCTGGGAACCATAAGGATACGGATGTGGCCTAGGTCCCGTGGCTGATGGAAACACAGGTCCACGAAGAGGGGTGACACCTCTAACTTCGGGCCAGTCTACATGAGTAGGAAGATGAGTCCGTAAAGGGTTCAATATCTGCATGTCTCCATAACCTGTCTGAACGAAAGGTTCTAGATACGTCAAAGTTGTCCACGAATGGGCGCGAGTAGCGTAAATCTCCAAGTGAAGAGCACGGACATCACGGTCCCTCTTCCCTAGCATCTCAGTAGTAACGTGCAACAACGGATTCTCCAGAGAAGAATCATAGTAAACTCCACGGAGATAACCTTCTTCTCCTCGCTGAGAGGCTGGGATATAGCAAAACTCAATGTTCTGCAACAAAGCATGATTGGCTCTCATAATGGTCAACATCGAGTAAGCCGAATCCTGGACCACCATATCAATGGAACCCCCAATCCATAAGTCCAATGAATCGGCTCCATAGCTCTAGGGTATGATGGATACACCCCAACGGTACAAAGATACCGACTCTAATTAAAATCTCGGTACTGCTCCTCCACTCTATACTTAGGGTACCAGCGGTAACCGGTCACTAACATCACTCTGACCAACATGACCGTGTGACCCGGTACATCAATGCACCTAGTCATATGAAGCACATGACATGAGGGACGAGGAGGCATCTCAAATAGAGAATAATGCAAAATCATTAGAGCTCCTAGCAAAAAACGGGCACCATAACGAGTAGAAATGCTCAAAAACAATTTTGGGACCTCCTTCAAGAGATTGGATAGCATAATCACTCAACTTTCAAGTTCAGGGTTCCATGGTGAACAATATTTTTTCTCACAAAGGAATGCTTTAAAACTGGAGTTGACTCTCAAACAATTTTCCCTACAAGTCTATGGAGTAGTAACAAGTGATTATGAGAGATAGATAAGAAGCCTAGTTCTTAATCCCTATAGAAAAGATAAGGGTGACTCATAATAGTCGACTTGAGCAGAGAAGTAAAAAGAGCCTTACGTTCCCTTCAACATTCATTTCTCTTACATAACTAAAGCATTTCTAGAGTCGACTTCGACCAGTTTGGCTTGGTAATCCTATAGTTAGTAAGGCTCTGATACCAACATTGTCGGGACCCCGATCCTAAGCCATAATGATCTAGCCTGTAACACATCACATCACTCGGCGGTCTCACACACGGTTAACTCCACGACTACCACCTTACCTTGGCTGGGACCGTTTGCGTCTTTTGACTCACGTATGTGAATATGTCCATAGCATTCAAATGTCAAAGAACTCGACTTGACATAACTAGTTATAAACCCAAGAGGGACATCCGTACAGGGACACAAATACATAACCCAGCAATGCAGGTGTCGGTCATCAGCGTGTGTAGACGAGCCGTAGCAAGCTACATGGACTCCATTACACACGGTGCCATTTCCTCCAAGGGACAGACACGATAGCAAACAAGGATACATGCCAGTCAACCAATGTGTCCGGAGCAGTACCAAGTTACCAAGGCTCAATGGAAGCACAAAGGGTAATTTCCCTACAAAGTGTACTACTAAAGGCACACAACTAGGTGTCGAACCTCATACATATCGCTGCACATCACACGTATGCATGACATGCTCAATATCAATAGATACAACTAAGGCATCACAACATAACCATACAACATCCCAACACTTATTTATATGGCTCAAAAGAGCCTTGCATAATATGTTTATACAGGTAGGGGTCTCATGACAGAGCACACAAGTCATACAATCAAGTTTTACAAACCGAGCGGAAGCATAAGGTTGTCTGAGTACAGACAACGAAAGCATAAAAGAGGCGCACAACCTAACTATGTACAACCCTCCCAAGGGTTCAGGATCGTAGCTGGGACAAGAGCTACTCTGCTTCGTCAACTTCTAGATAGAACCCACTTGATGGTTCGTGGGTGTCATCTACAACTTCTATTAAGAAAACATGAGTATGAAAGTACTCATCAATACTTTAATCACATCTAACTACTCATGCACATCACACGTAGTTTATAAAGAGTACTACTAAATCTGGGTAGCACTATGCACACCACACAATGGGGAATTTCCCTATAAAGAGTACAAAGGCCAGTTGTGGGGTTCATATAGCTACCTAGATTTGACTCTCGGCTAACCTGTACTATGACTACGGGTACTTTTGAACAAGTTTGAGAAAGCGTACACGAGTCCACTATCTCCACAACAATACACTACCATGGATCCTTTCTCGTCTTCCTACCAGAATTCATCCACGGCACCCACACTTGTCTTGATACTTTTATGAGTAACCACTAAAGTTATCTATGAACACCATACGTTTCCATGTAGTCCATATCCGAGGATGCGGTTATTCATACTGATCATAAACCTACAAGGTGTACTTCTTCACACACGCTCTCACCACTTATTGCCATGTGCACCTCATGCACGTTGGCAACGTTCAAGCGGAAGCCCCGCGAGGGAGTCGGCCACGACCGTTAACCACACTAACATCTAGTCCAGGTTTATCGCTTATTTGAGACTGAACCCGCACGAAAGTCCGGTCAAAGTTTCCTCTGCGGCCTCAAACGATGTCCGTAGGGTTCCCAAGCCCATCGTTCGAGTGCCACTTGGTACACCGTGCCACTTCCTACTGCATCATAGCCCACCCCTAAGGTCAGCACTATGCACGCCCCCAACATAAACTACAAACACCAGAAACTACTTGCAACTCCTAGACAGAGTAATAGGCGATTAATACATGATGAGGGGTTGAGTTAGCGGAACCCAATGTGTGGTAGTAGCTAATCTTGGACCACATACACGAAACTCAGTTCCTAAGAGCGGTTCCAATGAGACAACCCGCGATGTACTCCTACACAACCTCTCATCGACACCTTTACCAAATCAGGTTCATCATTTAGCTTTTGTCACTAGAACACATTCATTCACTTGAGTTCATCATCCAGATGAATCAGTCCTGACACAACTCTAAGCATAGCAAGATAAGGCACATCATGGTTCAATCATCTACCAGGTATACTAGGTTGCTTGGTTTAGCTATTTACTATGACAATGATAGGTCATGCAGAGGAATGGGTTCAACTACCAAAACAAGTAGCATTTGAAACGTTGTGTACTAATGCAATAAATGAGAGAAGGAGCGATAACATGGGATTGTATCAGAATGTTCAAAAGGGGTGCTTTCTTTGATGATCAACAGTGGGAAGCTCTTCTTTGTTCTCATACTCGTAAGTATCATGCGGAGTAGAGCCTACCATAATACAAACAATATAACAATGAGTACACGGCAAGTGCAACAATATGATGGATGATCATGACATGACATGAATATGTTGGATTAGCTAATGCACCTATCAACAGATTGGTTGAAGTTGGTTTGAATCAAAGATTCAAATTCCACTTTAAATAAGGTATTTTTAAGTACCCTTTGATTGATTTGATCTAATGAGCAGGTATAACTTGTTCAAACATGCATGGTAATAGCACCAATCGATTCCTTGGATTTTTGATAATTTTTGATATATAATTTACTTCAATCTGAGTTACATGTTATTTTCTATGAATTTTTTAAAGTTTTAAACAATTTCTGGAATTTCCAAAAAAATTTCTAAATAGTAAATTGTATTATATATGTCAGCGTGGCGTCGGCATGACCTCAGCAGGTCAGCTGGCCGTTGGCATGTCAAACCTGACATGTGGGTTCCACATGTTTGTGACACAGGCACTAAACTGAGTTAAATTAACCTTCCAATACTAATTAAGATGGTTCGACCCACTCGTCAGTGACCCATTAACTAATTCATTAAATTATTTTAATTAGTGGCTAATCAAAAAATAACCAGGGCATGACCCCACGTGTAAGTGAACCAAGGGGGTCAACCTATGGTCAAACAGGGGTTGGCTCGCCGACGTTGAGCTGCCAGTGACCACATGCACGACGGAGAGGTTTAGAAATTCCCTATCGGCGGCCAAATCAACAACGACGAGCATCTACAGAACGGCTGCACACTCACGCATCTAATGGAGCAAGCCCCGGGGGCTGAGGTGGCGTAAGCGTTGCCGGCGACAACCTTGGCGGTCACCGGAGCTCGGGTATCGTCCGGATTGACGAAGGAAGGCCCTAACAAGCTAAAGCTAGGCCATATCGGCATCTATGCGAGAACATGAACTCCACGGAGGGACCCACTGGACCTGAGAGGCACCGGAGCATCGCCGGTGATGAGCTCATGTGGCAGAAATCTTCGGGCGTCGGTGGAATCGGCGGCAACACCTTGAGGTCGACGACGAAATGAGGGGGAATGGATTCACAAGCTCACAACACCGACGACGGAGGCCAAATCTTGCTCGAGGAGGCCCTGGTGACTGCGAATCGACGACGGTAGTCTGCGGCGGCCGGAGGTGAGGATGAGTTCGGGGCATCGGCTGGAGGCACGTGGAGTCGATTGCTTCGGCGGAGAGTAGCAGCCACTGAAGGCGGAGCTAACGAAATGGTCAATGAGGCGAGGGGTATTTGAGCTAGGCTAGCGACAACGGCGAGCTTCGGTTGTGGCATCCATGGCGAGCAAAGAGTGAGGAGAGGCATAGAGGGGCGTATGACGAGGAGGGAACAATCCAGACGACAGCGGGGAGGTTATCTCCCACGTCCCGTTGGCGAGGAGGGGCCAAGCAGGCAGCTGCATGTCGGTGGGAGCGCACGCAAGGACCAGCTCCTCCTTTGCCTAGTGGCATGAGGAAGACGATAGGGGAGGCATGGTGGGCTGGGCCACCACTTTACAAGTAAGGCCCAACTAGGTATTCCCCTTTTTTCTATTTCCTTTCATTTAAATATGTTTTCTATTTAATTGCTCTCTCTTTTATTTTTGTTTGGCCAAAACCTTATCACAAAATTCCTGAAATATTTTTAGGAATATAACTAAAATATTTCCAAGCTCTAGAAATTTTTCCAGCAATTTTGGAACAACTAAAATATTTATAATGCTTTTATTTGATATTTTTATTGGCTTCTCTGGATTGTTTAAAATGCCCAAATTGTTTTAGAAATATAATTCACCTCTCATATGTTGTTGCCAAGATTTATGTGACATGGTGAACATTTTTAAGGCTATTTTGGATTAACTGAAAATCACAACTATTTGGAATTGTTTTATTCAATGAGGTGCAAGGGTTTGTTCGTCCCCATTTCAACTTTAGCAAAAATTGAAACATGATGCGGCACACATGCTAGCACAATGCAAGTAGAAGACTAGGGATGTGACAGAAAAACTAGCGTCTAAAGTGTCATCACACACGGTCCCTTATTCAGCACTGTGTACGATATGTGAATATCACAAATAATTCATATAGCTTACCGTGTGTGTGATGAGTTTGAATGTGCAAATTTTGGTCCGAATTTCCCTGATTATAGTGATCATCCACGTCATTGCATAATTTGGGTACATAAAAGAGCCTACAACACACCCACACTTCTTAATCGAGCAAGTTCAGTAATTAAACATAGCTAGCGGACCTGAAAATTACTCTAAAAAATTAAAGAGTGACACTCTAAATTTAACAAAAAGTACTACTCTTGTTGGCGCTCGACGATCTTCGCTGTCTCCTCCATGTCCAGCTCGCTCCCGGCGATCTCCTTGGGAAGGGGCTCCATGGCATCCACCACACCATACTCGGCAAGCATCTCGCCATCCGCGTCTGCCATGTCTTTGGAAAAGGCCTCCACGGGATGGGCGTGGGTGGCGAGATTTGGGCTTGGATGGAATCTGTCATGGCAAGGTATGCTGCAAAGGAACAAAACGGCTACTCGAACGCTCTCGATGATTGCCAACTCTTTGGCCATGGGTTGTCGACCGTTGTCGGAGAAGCTTCATTCGATTTGTGCGGTGACCGTCCGGGTCTGGTCATGCGCGGCCTCGACATGGTCATGGGCAGCCTCCATTAGGGCTAAGGTCGGCGCTGTAGAACGGACAGCTCATGTGCCGCTCTCACCAGTTTCTATCCTCGTTGCAGATGTTATTGCTACCACCTGAGCAGCAAAAACAGCCATCTGGCTGCCTTGGTCACCCGATCGCAGATTCTGGTCGCACTCATGCAACTTGTTAGCACTCTCATGGCGGTTCCGGCTGTGTTCTCGCTGTAGTTGGCCACAGAAGTTTCCCTCATGACGCGAGTCCACTTCCCCATCTTTCACCGGCGAGGATAGAACAGTGAAATGATATTTGGAGAGCGAGCTAGTGTGCTTGACGTGCCGGCTGTGGACTGTAGCCGACACACCTTCTTGTGTAAGTCATATACGTGCTACTCCAATGGTACGGTGTGATACGCCCATTTTGCATCATGTTTTGCTACTGTTATTTATAGTGTTTTTATGCATTTTGCCACTTGGTTGAGTAATTCCAATGCCTTTTCTCTCAGAATATGCAAGGTTTAGATGAAGTGGGAGAATGCCCGCAGATGGAATTTTGGACCTGAAAAAGCTATGTCAGAGATCCCTATTATACACATCTCCAATTGGGCTGAAAAATTAAGGAGATTTATTTTATAATAAATAAATAAATGCTGGAATGAAGAAGTGCCGGAGGGGACCACGAGGCGGCCACTAGACACCATGGTGCGTCAGGCACCCCTCGCGCCGTTTGATGTCTAGTGGCCCACCTGGCCCACCTCTGGTGCCCATCTTCTGGTATAAATTCTCCTTCGACCTAAAAAATTAAAGAGAGGACTTTCGAGACGAAGCGCCCCCGTCTCGAGGTGGAACTTGGGCAGGAGCACTTTTTCCCTTCGAGGGAGCGATTCCGCTGGAGGAACTTCCCTCCGAAGGGGAAAATCATGGCCATCGTCCTCACCAACAACCCTCTCATCTCTGGGAGGCCAATGTCCATCAACATATTCACCAGTACCATCTCCTATCAATACCCTAGTTCATATCTTATACTCAATCTTGTACCGGAACCTCGGATTGGTACCTGGGGTGTGTCTAGTAGAGTTAGTTACATCTTGTAGTTGATGCTTTATGGTTTACTTGGTGGAAGATCGTATGTTCAGATCCATTATGCTATTCAATACCCCTCTGGTCATGAACATGTTTACCACTTGTGATTAGTTACTTTTGTTCTTGAGGCCACAAGAGAAATCATGTTGCAAGTAGTCATGTGAAGTTGTTATTCGTTTGATATTGTGATGATATGAATGTTGTGATTCCCTTAGTGGTGTTATGTGAACATCGAGTATATAACACTTCACCATATTTTGGGGCTAAGGGAATGCATAGATGAGTAGTAATTAGTGGGTGGGTTGCGAGAGTGACATAACCTTAAACCCCAATCTATGCACTACTTCGTAAGGGGCTCATTTGGATCCCTATGTTTAATGCTATGGTTATAATTCATTATTGATACTTTTCCTATAGTTGTGGATGCTTGCGAGAGGGTTAATAATAAGTGGGATGTTTTTTAAAGTAAGAACAACACCCAAGCACCGATCCACCCACATATCAAATTATCAAAATACCGAACGCGAATTAATTTACCCAACATGACGAAAGTGACTACATGAAATTCTCGTGTGTCCTCAAGAACGCTTTGCCTATTAGAACAAATTTTTGTGGCCTATCCTTTGCCACAAAAGGATTGGGATACCTTTCTGGACCTATTGTTACTATTGCCACTTGTCACTTGTTACAGTTATCTTCCTATCAAATAACTTGCTACCACTATTTCAGTGCTTGCAGAAATTACCTTGCTGAAAATTGTTTGTCATTTCCTTCCGCTCCTCGTTGGGTTCGACACTCTTACTTATCGAAAGGACTATGATTGAACCCTATACTTGTGGGTCAACACAGTGCTCCAAGATATTTTGTACTGTATCTCACACGGTTGGTGATAATAAACTAAGTGTGATCTACTGGATTTTTCATCTTGATTTGAAATACATAATGGGGTCAGAGCGACAAAGGATGGTGTTTGATTTTTTAGAACTTTTATCTAAAGTGAACATGCAAATATAGGTGTGTCGTCAAAAAAATGGAATTATTCAGGGTTCATTTGGACATTCTCTACATTAACTTGGTTTTTGAGGCATTTCAGGTGCACAATTCAAAATTAAACTACATGCACATGCTCCGGTGCAACAAAATGGGTTGTAAAATCATATATGTTTCCATGGGTTAATGCTTATGTCACATGAAGAAATGGGGATGAATTTCAAACACCTCGGCATCGTGGCTCGCCAACAAATCACCAGAATCTCCATGACCAGATCAATGAGTGTTGGGACATCAAGCTCAGTCAGATTTGAAGTGCTTATCGCTTCCGGGGGCTCTTCAGTGATGGTATCTTCTTGCGCTGAAGGAGACTGTAAGTGTTCCAGAAACACATTGCTACGTATAGGCTTCCGAGTGGACCCAATCTTAGCTAGGTCGTCAACTGCTTGATTCTTCACTCATGAAATATGATGGAGTTCCAAACCTTCAAACTTCCTCTCTATCTGGCAATACCGAGTCATGACAGGGTTCCTGACATCCCACTCCTTCATCACTTGATTGGCCACTAAATCCGAATCACCGTATACCATCAGGCGCCGGACACCGAGTGAGATGGCCATCCGTAACCCGTAGAGGAGTGCCTCGTATTCAGCTTCATTATTGGAGGAATCAAAATGAATCTGGAGGACATAGCTGAGCTTGTCACCCTTTGGATATACCAATACCACGCCGGCACCAGACGCAGTCAACATTTTAGAGCCATCAAAGAACATGGTCCAGTGTGTCGAGTGAATTTGAGTTGGCTGCTACTGTTCTACCCACTTGGCCATGAAATCAGCAAGCGCTTGAGACTTGATTGCCTTCTTTGCTTCGAATTTGGTATCAAAGATAGGAGTTCAGGTTGTTGAGGATCTCAGACAATGGAGCATCACTGACGACTGAGACTGAATGATCTTGAAAGTAGTGTGCCACCTTCGTTGCTCATAAATATATACCATAGAGGAGCTTCTGATAATGAGGGTACCTTTGCTTCGAAGGAGTCAGAACTTCAGAAATAAAGTAGACTGGAAGCCTTTCCCTCTTCTTCTCGCTTGACATTTAGAACTGTGTTGACCACTTGATTAGTAATTGCAATGTATAGGAGTAGGGGTTCTTTGTTGTGCGGAGAAGCAAGCACCGGTTGGGTGGAAAGCGGGGCTTTTAGCTCGACAAATGTTGCTTCTGCATCGCGAGTCCAGTCGAACATATCACACTTCTTCACGAGTCGGTATAAAGGCAATGCCTTCTCTCCAAGGCGAGAACTAAACCTACTCAATGCTACCAGGCAGCCCGTGAGCCTCTGGACAACATGCACGCGCTCAGGGATTTTCATTCGGACGATGGCGCCAATCTTCTCGGGGTTGACGTCGATCCCCCGTTCGGAAACAAAGAAACCGAGTAACTTGCTACCAGGAACTCCAAAAGTGCACTTAGCCAGATTCAACTTGATATCATGTTTCCTTAGATTGGCGAATGTTTTTGCCAAGTCAGTCAGCAGATCGGAACATTTGCAAGACTTGACTATGATATCATCCATATAAGACTCGACATTCCGACTGATTTGATCAAGCATGAATTTCTGAATCATACGCATGAAAGTAGCACCAGCATTTTTCAAACCAAAAGGCATGGTGATATAGCAGAAACACCCGAAAGGGGTGATGAAGCCATCTTTATTTTATCTAGGCCAAACAAATGGATCTGATGTCACATCCCTGACACCTTAATCAAGTTAGCTTTGTGCTCATGTTTTCTTTGCATTGCATCTAGGAAATTTTAAACAAGAACAAAGCAAGTGGTGAAGGAAAATTCTAAAACCCTAGCCACTTCTCAAATTGAAGGAAATTCCAAATTAGTTAGAATCAATGAACCCAAAATGGTCTCAAGAAAAGTTCAATCTTTCTGATAATTCTTGAAAACAAATAAGCAATAAAGGAAACCATTTATTTTATACTCTTGGCATTTTAAATAAATGCAAAAGCTACTGGTTTCAAGTTTTAAATTTGAAATCAGAAACTTTAAGCTTTCAGAAATGTTGAAAACTTTAGGAATGGTTGGAAATATTCCAACAAATATTCTGGGGTGTTCAACATAGTTTTTAAAAACTATTTGGGAGCTGAAATAAATAGTAAGTCAATGATATAGCAAAACAGAAACAAATCAGAAAAAACAAAAGAGAAAGAAAAGAGGAAACCCTACCTGTCGCTCACCTGGCCCGGCCCAGCTTCTTCCTGTCGTCTTCCTCCCCCACCAGTGGGCAGCAGGAGGTGGCCGCCGCGTACTCCGGCGCGGCCACGCACCTGTACGCCAGCCTGGCCGCCGCTCTGCGCTGGCACGCGAGGGGATAACCCTCGCAAGGCGTGCCCGAGCTCATCCTCTCCTCATTCTCCCCCTTTGCTTCGTTTCTTTCTGCCGCCATTGGAGCCCAAGCAGAGCTCGAGCTCGCCGTCATTCTAGCCTACCTTTCTCCCTCCTGAGCCGCGCAATAGGTCCACCGCAACTCCCTGAAGCTTTCTAGCCACGAGCCCGACGCCGAGACGCAGTGAAACGACGAGACGCAGTCGTCTTCTTCCTCGGGTCATCGAAGTACGTCGCCAGCGTTTTTCCTCTCCAGGCCGTCCCCAAGCAAGCTAGCGCCACCACTACACTCCCCGTGAGCTTGCGCAGCTTTCCCCCATGTTTCCCCCTTCAATCCCTTCCTCTAGCCATGATTTCACTAGAGCCCGACGAGATCCGCCGCGGGAGCTCATCGCCGGTAGCCCTACGGTGATCAGCTCGTCCTTCTGAGGCCACCAGCAGCTTCAGGCCGTCGCGTAGATGCCGTAGGAGCTGAGTCCCGTGCGTAGCTCCCTCTGTTTCAATGACCCCGATGACGCCCGAACTTTGGCCGCTGCCAAGCTCGTCGACGGCGTCATCTCCGGCCAGATCAGCCCCGGCTAAGTGCAAAAATGAACCCGCGGGAGAAGTGTCGTTCCTCTGGTGCTCTCCTCGCAGAGTTTGGCCCCCTGTGCGCCGTTTCCGAGCCCCTCCGTCATTCTGGTGGTCGCCGGAGGCTCCCCGCCAGCGAGGATGACCTCGCCGCCGGTGGATCTCAGCTGGCCGACTCCCTCGCTGGGCTTCCGCTTGAAGGTTGCCGAGGTGCATGACGTGCACATGGCGATAAGTGGTGAGAGCGTGTGTGACGAAGTACACCCCTGCAGGGTTATGATCTATTCGAATAGCCGCGTCCGCGGATATGGACTACTTGGAGACATATGTTGTTCATAGATAACTTAAATGGCTACTCATAAAATTGTCAAGATAAGCTTGAGTGTCGTGGACGGCATTTCCGTATGGAGACGGAATGATTCCACGATGGAGTATTGTTGTGGTGTTAGTGGACTCGTGTGCGAGAAATCAAGTTGACAAAATTATTTTAAAATGCAAGTTGTCTAGCCACGAGTCAAATGCTGGCTTTCCGCATTAAACCCCACAATACCTTTTTGATACATTGCATGAGTAGATAGTTATCCTAAAGTCTTGCTGAGTACCTATGTACTCATGATTGCTTAATAAAATGTTGTAGAGGTTGCTAATGACCCTAATGGAGGGTTCTTCATAGACATCGACGAGGACGAGTAGCTGGTGTCCCAGCTACGATCTGGCCCTAGGTTGGGTCTGTAGTATAGTCAGGCCATGTGCCTTCTAGTTGCACCTGTCTGTACTCAGACAGTTTTAAACACTTCCGCTGGCTTGTAACTGAATGACTTCTATTATGGGTCGTGAGACCCTTACTGTGTAATATTATGTGTGTGGCTCTTCTGAGCCTCTTTAATGAAGCTTGTATGTTTATGGTTATGTTGTGATGCCATCGATGTATCTATACATATCGGTATGCCATGCGTACGTGTGTCGTACTTGATATGTATGGGGTTCGATTACCTAGCCGTGAACTTTGGTAGCACCCCTTACAGGGAAATGCCCCTTTGTGATCCAACAAGCCATGGTAGCTCACTACTGCTTCGGACACATTGGTTGACCGGCATGTGTCCTTCTTAGCTGCTGTGTCTGTCCCCTTTGGGGAAATGTCACGCGATGTAATGGAGTCCTTGTAGCTTGCTACGACTCATCTACATTCGCTGGTGACCGACACCTGCTTTGTTGGGTCATGTATGCCTGTCCCTATGCGGTACTGCCACTTTGGTTTATGACTAGACTTGTCGATCTGGGTTCTTTGACATTGGAATGCTAGCGACACAGTTGCATACGTGAGTCAAAAGACGCAAACGGTCCCGGCTAACGTAAGGCTGCAGCCGTGGGGTTAACCATGCGTGAGACCGCAAAGGGATGCGATGTGTTACAGGCTGGATTCCTATGGCTTAGGATCAGGGTCCCGACAGCGTTGGTATCAGAGCCTGACTGACTGTAGGATTACTAAGCCAAACTGGTCGAAGTTGAGTCTAGAATTGCTTTAGTTATATATAAGGGAATTGTTTGTGGAAGGGAACGTAAGACTCTTGTTCTCTTCTCAAGTTATTCTATTCTAGTCATCCTCGTCTTTTCTGTGGGAATTAAGGACTAGGTTACTCATCTTCTTCTAGGCTCGTGTTTCTGATCGGTAAATTATAGGACTACGGGTCAAGAGATATTTGGGTTTCTTTCATTCCTAAGAAAAAGGAAGTAAGTTTGATGATCAGAGAATTGAACTTGATAGTTGAGTGGTTACGCTATTCCATTTTGGGTTGTCTCAAAATTTGTTTTTGAGCATTTACAACCGTTATGCTACCCAATTTTGCATTCGGAGATCTAATGCTTTTGCATTACTCTCTATTTACATATGCCTGGTCGTCCTTCTCGTCAGGTGGTACGTCTGACCAGGTGCATTGATGTACCGGGTCATACGGCCATGCTGGTCAGGGTGATGTCGGTGTGCGGTTGCCGCTGGTACCCCGAGTACACAGTGGAGGAACAGTACCGAGACTTCAACCAGAGCCAATACATCTGCACTGTTAGAGTATTTCCAGACTACCCTGGAGCTGACGAGCCAATCCATTGGTCCTATGGGTTGGGAGTCACTGTTGACATGGCAGTACAAGATGCTGCCTGTTCAATTCTAACCATTATGAGGGCGAGTCATGCACTGCTGCAGAATTCAGAATTCTGCTATGTTCCGGCCTCTCAGCCTGGTGAAGAGGGATACCTCAGCGGAGTCTATTTTGATTCTTCTATGGAGGATCCACTACTGCAGTCCACTGTTGAGATGCTAGAGAACAGAGATAGGGATGCTCGTGCTCTCCGCATGGAGCTTTATGCTACCCGTGCCTATATGTGGACGGCTTTGACGCAGCTGGCACCGGTAATCCAGTCAGGGTACGGAGATATGGATATGCTGAACCCTGTTAGGACCCATCTTCCGGCCCACGTTGACTGGCCAGCTATAGGAGGTGTCACCCCTCTTCGGGGACCCCTCTTACCACCAGTCAGGGGACCAAGGCCACATCCGTGTCCTTATGGATCCCAGGGATCTCAGGCTACAGTGTTTCCTGATCCGCAGGTTGAGCTTCCAGGTCATGGAGGTAATCTCTATGAGATGTTCTATGCGGATGCCTGAGTTGTGAGCGGAAGGATAGTATGGTAGTAGCCGTACGTTCACAGTCCTGCGTGACTTGTGAAGTATGCCTGTGATGTGAAATGAATTCCGGAGGCCTAGATAAATAATGTATAGGAAGCTTGTAAGCCTCTGATGAGTAGTTTCATAATTTCAGTAGTTTGCTCTTTGAGTAAGGTTGTACTGAACTATTTAAGGGTGTGTATGAACCATGGTGTATATATAGCAGTTGCTTGTTACCATGTTGTTCGGATATTCATTTCCGCATTCCGTGTCTTCAGTACATTCTTAATCCATAGCTAGTATTGATATGATATTGGTCTAAGCTGTGAGTTTGTTTGTCAGGATGGTGTTCACCAGGTTGAACCGTGCCCCTGCTCATGAGCAAGGCGAGGGTAGTCAAACCTCGCAGGAAGACCTGCCTCACCCGCCCTCTCTGGCGGAACTTATGCTTGAGGAAGAGAGAAACAAAAGGGAGACCAACCGACTGTTAGAGCATATTGAGCAGAATACGGCTCGTCAGCCTAGGAATGCTGAAGTGTCCCTCAACGACTTTGTGAAGCTGAATCCTCCAAAGTTTCATCATTATGTCGATCCCCTCGACGCTGATGACTGGTTGTGCAGCATCTCACGCAAGTTTCGCTCTGCGAATGTTTCTGAGGCTGACAAGGTGACCTTTGCAGCGTATTTTTTGGAAGGACCCGCCAATCTGTGGTGGGAGAACTTTGAAGCTATGCGTCCCGCTGAACCAGCAGCCACGTGGGCAGACTTCAGTGCAGCTTTTCGTCTGCACCATATTCCAGAGGGCCTGATGGACAGAAAGAGAGAGGAGTTATGTGCCTTCACTCAGCGCAAGTTGACCGTGGATGCCTATAGCCGCGAGTTCGGTAACCTCGCCCGCTATGCAACAGAGGAGGTGTCTACTGACGCCAAGAAGCAAGCAAGATTCCGTAAGGGTCTGAGCCCTGAGCTTCGTCGTGATCTGCGCCTCCACGAGTGTGCAAGCTTCCAAGCCCTGGTCAACAAGGCGATCAGTGCCGAGACTGGTCATACTGACTTTGAAGCCACAAGGAAGCACTCCCGTGATTTTGGCTCGTCTTCTGGTTCCGCGTTTCCAAAATGCACGCTGTGGGTTCCAAACAGTTCTCTGCCGCCAAGATACACTCCAAGGCCATCCTACGTGGCGCCTCAGACGAATCAGCCCAACCCTCCAGCAAAAACTTATGGTGGTCCAGCTAACAATGCTGCACCACGTTCCAACCAAGTGATATGCTACAAGTGTGGAGAACCAGGGCACTATTCCCGTGAGTGTCCTCAAAATGTGGGTGCCAGGCAACCTGGAAAGTCCGTCGGGCAAGGCAAGTCGGGAAAAGTTTACTATGTGAAGCCAACTCCTGCACGTGGCCGTGTGAACTATGTGTCAGCAGAAGAAGCTGCAGAGGATCCCGACGTCATACTGGGTACACTTCTTGTTAATCATCACCCAGCGTCTGTTCTCTTTGACACTGGGTCTTCTCATTCCTTCATTTCAGAAAGTTATGCACAGTTGCATAACATGTCTTTTTGTGAGATGCCAATTCCGTTGGTTGTCCAAACTCCTGGTAGTAAATGGCAAACCTCTAGGATAACCTATGACAATGAAATTCTAGTAGACAGGCTAGTTTTCCTAGCCTCATTGATAGCCTTGAAATCTTTGGATATTAATATCATCTTGGGTATGGACTGGATGTCAGCTCACTATGCCAAAATTGATACTCATTCTAGAAATGTCCAGCTTACCCATCCCTCGGGTGAGATAGTAAATGTCCCTACTCGAGTTGCCAAATGCCAACTCTATTCCTTAAATGCCAACCCTCTTCCGGAACTTGAAGACATTCCGGTAGTCTGTGACTTCCCGGATGTTTTTCCAGAGGAACTGCCAGGAATTCCACCTGACAGAGATGTAGAGTTTGTGATAGATCTTGTTCCGGGAACTGTCCCAATAGCCAGAAGACCATATAAGATGGCACCCCTAGAGCTAGCCGAACTTAAGAAGCAACTAGATGAGGCCTTGAATAAAGGTTTCATTCGTCCTAGCTCTTCTCCTTGGGCTTGCCCCGTCCTCTTCGTCAAGATCAAAGACGGAACGGATCGGATGGTTGTAGATTACCGACCGGTTAATCTGGTCACCATAAAGAACAAGTATCCTCTCCCCAGGATCAACGACCTGTACGATCAGCTCGCTGGGTCCTCAGTCTTCTCCAAAATGGATTTGAGGTTGGGATACCATAAAATCAAGATCAAGAACGTGGACATTCCAAAAACGGCATTTGTTACTCGTTATGCCCAATACGAGTACACCGTCATGTATTTCGGTTTAACCAATGCCCCAGCCACCTTCTCTCGTTTGATGAATTCAATCTTCATGGAGTATTTGGATAAATTCGTCGTGGTATACCTCGATGATATTCTCATCTACTAGAAGAACGAACAAGAACATGTCGAGCATCTAAGGCTGGTATTGATGAAACTTCAAGAGCATCGCCTTTATGCCAAGTTTTCAAAATGTGAATTTTGGTTACCAAAAGTGACCTATCTAGGTCACGTAATCTCTGGTAAGGGTATTGCTGTCAATCCCGAGAGAGTTCAAGCTGTCCTTGATTGGACTCAACCTGAATCGGTTAAGCAAGTTAGGAGTTTTCTTGGTCTAGCGAGCTATTGTCGCCGCTTTGTCGAGAATTTCTCCAAGGTTGCAAAGCCTCTAACTGAACTCCTCAAGAAGGATAAAAAGTTCGAGTGGACACCACAGTGTGAGCATAGTTTTCAGGAACTGAAAAGACGCCTGACTTCCGCACCTGTGTTGCTACCACCAGATTTTTCTAAGGACTTTGTTATCTATTGCGACGCCTTGCGACAAGGATTAGGTTGCATTCTCATGCAAGATCGTCATGTGATCGCATACGCATCTCGACAGTTGCGTCCACATGAGGGTAATTATCCCACACATGACCTTGAGCTTGCAGCTGTGGTCCATGCACTAAAAACCTGGCGACATTACCTTCTGGGTAATCGTTGCGAAATATTCACTGATCACCAAAGTCTGAAATATATCTTCACCCAGCCGGATTTGAATCTCAGGCAAAGACGGTGGGTTGAGTTGATCTCGAATTACGACTTAGGGATAACCTCCACCCCGGGAAAGGCCAATGTTATGGCCGATGCACTAAGTCGTAAATCTTATTGTAACAATTTGATGCTACAACAAGGTCAACCACATCTCTATGAGGACTTTTGGAAGTTGAATCTTCATATTGTTCCTGAAGGATTCCTTTCTACCCTGGTGGCGAAGCCTACCCTTAAGGATCAAATTATAGCTGGCCAAAAGCGTGACAAGGGTATATCACGGATCAAGGAGAATATTTTTAGCGGAAACGCTAAAGAATTTTCCATGAATGATCAAGGTGTTGTGTTCTTCCAGAATCGTCTAGTGGTTCCTAAGAACCCACATCTAAGGCAGATAATCCTTAAGGAGGCCCATGATTCTCCTCTGACCATTCATCCCGGTAGCACTAAGATGTATGAGGACCTACGCCAGAGGTTCTGGTGGACTAGGATGAAGAGATAAATTGCTGAGTTCGTTGCTAACTGCGACGTTTGTCGTCGAGTTAAGGCAGAACATCAAAGGCCTGCTGGCACCCTTCAACCTCTAGCTATTCTTGAATGGAAATGGGATAAAGTTAGTATGGATTTCATTACCGGATTTCCCAAGACCAAGAAAGGAAATAATGCTATCTTTGTGGTCATTGACCGTCTTTCCAAAGTGGCTCATTTTCTTCCCGTTCATGAGAGTATAACAGCTAGCCAGCTAGCAGAGTTATATATCTCTCGAATAGTGTCTCTTCATGGTGTTCCCTTGGAGATTAACTCGGACCGTGGGAGTATCTTTACTTCTCGCTTCTGGGAAAGTTTTCAGAATGCCATGGGGACTCACTTATCTTTTAGCACTGCTTTCCATCCTCAATCAAGTGGTCAAGTAGAAAGAGTGAATCAAATCCTAGAAGATATGCTCCGAGCTTGTGTTATATCGTTCGGTATGAATTGGGAGAAGTGCCTTCCATTCGCCGAATTCGCTTATAACAATAGTTATCAATCAAGCTTGGGCAAAGCTCCTTTTGAAGTTCTCTATGGACGAAGATGTCGAACACCTCTTAATTGGTCAGAAACCGGAGTGAGGCAACTCTTTGGCTCGGATATGATCCAGGATGCAGAAGAGCAGGTTCGCATTATTTGTGAAAAGTTGAAAACAGCCCAGTCTCGTCAAAAGAGCCAATATGATCGTCATCATAAGGCTGTGACCTTTGAAGTTGATGAGAAGGCTTACCTTCGGGTTACACCTTTGAAGGGTACCCATCGATTCTGTATCAAGGGCAAGTTGGCTCCTCGTTACATTGGTCCTTTTCGCATTCTTGCCAAACGAGGAGAAGTTGCCTACCAGTTGGAACTTCCTCCACATCTTTCCAAGGTTCATGATGTCTTCCACGTCTCGCAACTCAGGCGTTGCTTTTCGGATCCTATCCATGAAGTGGACCACGAAACACTTGATCTCCAAGATAACCTTTCATACCGAGAATACCCCGTGCGTATTCTTGATCAAGCTGAGCGTACCACTCGACGTCGAAACCTCAAGTTTCTTAAAGTTCAATGGTCAAATCATTCTGAAAAGGAGGCAACTTGGGAAAGAGAGGATCGTCTCCGACTTGAGTATCCTGCGTTATTCCCGGCGACTTCTAAATCTCGGGACGAGATTCTTTTGAGTGGGGGTGAGTTGTCACATCCCTGACACCTTAATCAAGTTAGCTTTGTGATCATGTTTTCTTTGCATTGCATCTAGGAAATTTTCAACAAGAACAAAGCAAGTGGTGAAGGAAAATTCTAAAACCCTAGCCACTTCTCAAATTAAAGGAAATTCCAAACTAGTTAAAATCAATGAACCCAAAATGGTCTTAAGAAAAGTTCAATCTTTCTGATAATTCTTGAAAACAAATAAGCAATAAAGGAAACCATTTATTTTATATTCTTGGCATTTTAAATAAATGCAAAAGCTACTGGTTTCAAGTTTTAAATTTGAAATCAGAAACTTTAAGCTTTCAAAAATGTTGAAAACTTTAGGAATGGTTGGAAATATTCCAACAAAAATTCTGGGGTGTTCAACATAGTTTTTACAAACTATTTGGGAGCTGAAATAAATAGTAAGTCAATGAAATAGAAAAACAAAAACAAATCAGAAAAAACAAAAGAGAAAGAAAAGAGGAAACCCTACCTGTCGGTCACCTGGCCCGACCCAGCTTCTTCCTGTCGTCTTCCTCCCCCACCAGTGGGCAGCAGGAGGTGGCCGCCGCGTACTCCGGCGCGGCCACGCACCTGTGCGCCTGCCTGGCCGCCGCTCTGCGCTGGCACGCGAGGGGATAACCCTCCCGAGGCGTGCCCGAGCTCATCCTCTCCTCATTCTCCCCCACTGCCTCGTTTCTTTCAGCCGCCATTGGAGCCCGAGCAGAGCTCGAGCTCGCCGTCATTCTATTCTACCTTTCTCCCTCCTGAGCCGCGCAATAGGTCCGCCGCAACTCCCTGAAGCTTTCTAGACACGAGCCCGACGCCGAGACGCAGTGAAACGACGAGACGCAGTCGTCTTCTTCCTCGGGTCAACGAAGTTCGTCGCCGGCGTTCTTCCTCTCCAGGCCGTCCCCGAGCAAGCTAGCGCCACCACTGCACACCCCGTGAGCTTGCGCAGCTTTCCCCCAAGTTTCCCCCTTCGATCCCTTCCTCTAGCCATGATTTCACTGGAGCCCGACGAGATCCGCCGCGGGAGCTCGTCGCTGGTAGCCCTCCGGTGATCAGCTCGTCCTTCTGAGGCTACCAGCAGCTTCAGGCCGTCGCGTAGATGCCATAGGAGCTGAGTCCCGTGCGTAGCTCCCTCTGTTTCGATGACCCCGATGACGCCCGAACTTTGGCCGCCGCCAAGCTCGTCGTCGACGTCATCTCCGGCCAGATCAGCCCCGGCTAAGTGCAAAAATGAACCCGCGGGAGAAGTGTCGTTCCTCTGGTGCTCTCCGCGCAGAGTTTGGCCCCCTGTGTGCCATTTCCGAGCCCCTCCGCCGTTCTGGTGGTCGCTGGAGGCTCCCCGCCGGCGAGGACGACCTCGCCGCCGGTAGATCTTAGCTGGCCTGAGCCACTGACGCGTGGGGCCAGCCTCTGGGAGTTTAGGATTAACAGAAATAAATTTAATTAATTTGATAAGTCACTGACATGTGGGTCCAGAGAGATTAATTAGCTAATTAAGATTAATTGTAATCTAAAACTGACCAGAGACACTGACTAGTGGGTCCCACTGGTCAGGTTTCACTTTCAACGGCCAGTTGGACCTGCTGATGTCATGCTGATGCAATAAATGGATTTTCCAGTATAAAAATAATTCCAAAAAATTTAAAAACTTCTAAAATTCATAGAAATTAATCTGTAACTCCAATGAAAATAATTTATATATGAAAAAATATCAGAAAAATTCATGGAATCTGAATATGTCATTTTCAAACATGTTTGGAAATGTTACAGAACTCAAACATGTAGATTAATGAATAAGTTAATTCTTATAAATACTTTGTAGATGGAATTTGGAAAATATTTAAATTTGACTATAAATGACATGATCAAACACTGTCCTAATTATAAACCAGCAACCTAACATGTCATCCCATGCATGTAAAAGAAGTTGATTTGAGCATCAGGTCGAATCAATTAAAATGGTGTCCGAGAATACGTCGTTTGAAGTGATATTTGAATTTGATTCAAATCAACTTCAAACCTAATACATGTTAGCTATAATAGTATATCACCTTGCATCCTCATGTCGTGCTCATGCATCATCTTGATTGCATATGTTTGATATTGATTGTTGTCATTCCTTTCGGTAGGCTCCGCTCCCCCGGATTCCACCGAATATCTGTCTGACGGATATTGTCACTCCTCTGAGCAACAAGGCAAGCAACCATTTTTGATCATCCCGATAAATCCCCTGTTCTTGGTCCTGCACTTACTTATTGCATTAGGATCAAATGCTTCAAATGCTTTTGCCACGTTAGTTGAACCCACTTCCTTTGCCTGACCTATCCTTGTCACAGTAAATAGCTGAACCTTGCAACCTAGCATACCTGGTAGTTGCTTGAGCCATGATGTGCCTTATCCTGCTATGCATGCTATGCTTAGAGTTGTGTATGGTATGTCATCTGGGAGATGAACAGAAGTGTGAGAATGTGTTCGGTAAGCAAAGGTTGTGTGTTGAACCTGATTTGGTAAAGGTACCGGTGAAAGGCTGTGTAGGAGTACATGGCGGGTTGTTTCATTGGCACCGTCTTTAGGAACTGAGTTCCGTGTATGTAATCCAAGACGAGATACTACCACATGCTGGGCCCTGAAATATGACCCCGCTCGACTTATTAATCGCTTAGTACTCGGTCCAGGAGTTGCAAGTAGTTTCTGGTGTTTATAGTCATGCTGGAGGCCGTGCATGGTGCTGCCCTAAGAGGTGGGCTGTGATGCGGTAGGCAGTGGCACGGTGTACCAAGTGGCACCCGGATGGTGGGCTTGGGAACCCTGCGCACATCGTTTGAGGCCGTGGCGGAAACCTTGGCCGGACTTCCGTACGGGTTACTCTCAGATAGGCGGTAAACCTGGACTAGGTACTAATGTGGTTAACGGTCGTGGCCGACTCCCTCGCTGGGCTTCCGCTTGAAGGTTGCCGAGGTGCATGACGTGCACATGGCGATAAGTGGCGAGAGCGTGTGTGACAAAGTACACCCCTACAGGGTTATGATCTATTCAAATAGCCACGTCCGCGGATATGGACTACTTGGAGACATATGTTGTTCATAGATAACTTAAATGGCT
Source organism: Hordeum vulgare subsp. vulgare (assembly GCF_904849725.1). Lineage (NCBI taxonomy): Eukaryota > Viridiplantae > Streptophyta > Magnoliopsida > Poales > Poaceae > Hordeum > Hordeum vulgare. The sequence continues at coordinate 257,283,428 of NC_058524.1, read as the reverse complement.
ACTCATAAAATTGTCAAGATAAGCGTGAGTGTCGTGGACGCATTTCCGTATGGAGACGGAATGATTCCACGATGGAGTATTGTTGTGGTGTTAGTGGACTCGTGTGCGAGAAATCAAGTTGACAAAATTCTTTTAAAATGCAAGTTGTCTAGCCACGAGTCAGATGCTGGCTTTCCGCATTAAACCCCACAATACCTTTTTGATACATTGCATGAGTGGATAGTTATCCTAAAGTCTTGCTGAGTACCTCCATACTCATGATCAATTAATAAATGTTGCAGAGGTTGCTAATGACCCTAATGGAGGGTTCTTCATAGATATCGACGACGGCGAGTAGTTGGTGTCCCAGCTACGATCTGGCCCTAGGTTGGGTCTGTAGTATAGTCAGGCCATGTGCCTTCTAGTTGCACCTGTCTGTACTCAGACAGTTTTAAACACTTCCGCTGGCTTGTAACTAAATGACTGCTATTATGGGTCGTGAGACCCTTACTGTGTAATATTATGTGTGTGGCTCTTGTGAGCCTCTTAAATAAAGCTTGTATGTTTATGGTTATGTTGTGATGCCATCGATGTATCTATACATATCGGTATGCCATGCGTACGTGTGTCGTACTTGATATGTATGGGGTTCAATTACCTAGCCGTGAACTTTGGTAGCACTCCTTACAGGGAAATGCCCCTTTGTGATCCGACGAGCCATGGTAGCTCGCTACTGCTCCGGACACATTGGTTGACCGGCATGTGTCCTTCTTAGCTGTTGTGTCTGTCCCCTTTGGGGAAAGGTCATGCGATGTAATGGAGTCCTTGTAGCTTGCTACGACTCGTCTACATTCGCTGGTGACCGACACCTGCTTTGTTGGGTCATGTATGCTTGTCCCTGTGCGGTACTGCCACTTTGGTTTATCACTAGACTTGTCGATCCGGGTTCTTTGACATTGGAATGCTAGCGACACAGTTGCATACGTGAGTCAAAAGACGCAAACGGTCCCGGCTAAGGTAAGGCTACAGCCGTGGGGTTAACCGTGCGTGAGACCGCAAAGCGATGCGATGTGTTACAGGCTGGATTCCTGTGGCTTAGGATCGGGGTCCCGCAGTCGAGTCTACAATGTGATCGATGCAGAGGAGCGGAAAATGATCTTTCGGGCAGACCCGATTGATATATTTGAAACCGATGCATATGCGGAGAGACTTTTCCTTCTTGGAGACCATGACGACATTCGCGAGCCTCTCGGAGTGGTAAAATTCGCGTATGAACTTTGCCTCCAAGAGTGGAGCCAGCTCCTCGTCGATTGTGTTCCATTTCTTTGCTGCCAACCAACACAAATGCTCTTTGACAGGCTTTGCTTGTGGGTCAACCCTCAGTCGATGCTCAGCCAGTTCCCTAGATACACCCAGCATGTCAGAAGGCTTCGATGCGAAGATGCCCGAGTTCTAACGGAGGAACTAGATGACGGGGCTTCCTATTTGCTGTCGAGTGTCGTCGAGATGTTGGTCGGAGAACCATCAGGATCTGTCGGGTGAATTCTCACTTTCTTTAAGTCACATGTCGACTGAAAAGCAAACTCAGAAGCGGGATTCTTGGAGCGCATCAAATCGGCAGGATCAATGTTCTTCCGGTATTCTTCCAACTCAACCACAACCATCTGCTGGTCGCCAATCTTGGATCTTTTTTGTAAGCACTCCTCAGCCCTCTACGATTCCCTGTGACTGTGATCACACCCTTGGGTCCTGGCATCTTCATCTTGAGATAGACATAACATGGGTGGGCCATGAAACGAGCATAGGCTGGACGACCAAGGCTGGCATGGTATGCGCTCTGGAAGTCCACAACTTCAAACGTTAACCTCTCCTTGCAAAAATTCTTGTCAGTGCCGAACACCACGTCCAACGCTATCTGACCGAGTTGCTTGGCCTTTTTCCCCAGAATGACTCCATGGAATTGCATATTGCTCTCGCTGAGTCGAGATATCAGAATGCCCATCCCCTTGAGGGTATTCGCATACAAAATGTTCAACATGCTTCCTTCGTCCATCAAAACCTTACGAAGATGAACGCCTTCCACAACTGGATCCACCACCAAAGCTTCTCGACCAGGGGTAGCGACGTGAGCCGGGTGGTCTGACTGGTCAATTGTTATGGGGGTCTCACACCACTTGAGGTATGTGGTGGTGGTGGGAACAGCCATGTTAACCTCTCTGTTTATAACCTTCAATCGTTTTTTTGCACTCCACATCGGCAAAAATCATGAAAGTGGCATTGACTTCTGGAAAATCATCTTTATCTTCATCATCCTCCTTTCGAGGAGTTTTCTCACTGGGCCGAGCTTCCTTGAACCGTTGAATCAGCAATCTGCACTACCGAGTGGTATGCTTGGGCAATATCAAATTTCCATCCTCATCTTTCTTCGTGTGGATTACACACGGCAAATCTAGGACATATGTCCCCGACTGATTCTTCGACTTCTTGGGGGGAAACTGTCATTTGGGCTTCCCTTATTCTTTCCCTGTGCCGCCAGAGCGGTCGCTTCTGCCTGATCAGAACCATCAGCTTTGTGTTTCTGCTTCTGATTGGAATTTCCACCGCCAGCATCATAGTCGACTACCTTTCCTTTACCATTGTGGAGGCGGTATTCCTCTTCACCATTGGCATACCGAGTGGCAATCTCCATCATCTTCATCAGAGACATATCCCATGTTCGACCAAACTTCAGATAAAGCTCTCTGTACCTAACACCGGCCTTGAAGGCGTAGACGGCTTGATGCTCGGAAAAAATTTCCATCGCGTGATGGAGTGTGGTCCAACACTGGATGTAGTCTCTCAAAGTCTCACTCGGCTTCTGTACACAATTTTGTAGCTTGGACAAACCAGCAGGACGTTTGCACGTGCCCTCAAAAGTTTTGATGAATACTCGGGCAAAGTCCTCCCAACAATAGATGCTAGAAGGAGCCAACTCATTCAGCCACGCTCGGGCCGAACAATCCAACATCAGAGACAAATGCTTCATGGCAAGATTGTCGTTTCCTCCACCAATCTGCATCGCCACTCGGTAATCATCTAGCCATGTTTCAGGCTTTGATTCTCCCATAAACTTGCTTATTCTAGCCACCAACCTGAAGTTGGGGGTAATATCAGCGGATCGAATTTCTCTACTGAAACACTCGAGGCCAAAGACAACGGCGCCAGTTCCACTCGTATGATCTCTGTCATAACCATCTCTATGAGCCCTGCCCATGTCAATCTGCCTCTGTGCGAGTACATTCCTCGCATTGAACCCAGAACTCCGCTCAACACCGAACGGGCACCTATCGTTGCAGTGCCGAGGCACATATGAACCACTCCGCGGGGGAGAATGCACTCGACAACGGTCATCACGGTGATAACGGGGAGCAAACTGATTTATCCCCTGATCTATGTACTCATCCTCATGGTAATCTCCACCTTTGTGACACGGAGGTGACGCTGGACTATAAACTAACCGAACTATGTCTGCCCTGGGTGAATTACCGTGCAATCAATTGAGCGACTGATAAACAGCCGAATTTTGTTGTTGCGCTGCCTGAAGCATGTAAGAATCTGCTCCAAACCTCTACCGACCTCTGAATTTCATGGCTGAATGGAATCTGCTATCTTAGTGGCGGCTGCAACATTCACAACTGGAGTATGGAATACCTCGACGTTGTTCTGAGGTCCACTCGGAAACAACTATTGTTGACGTCGACCGGAAACTAGAGGACGTTGGCGGGCATGCTCACTCGACAGTCCTCCAACCTCGCGTCTGCCGCGGCCGAAACCATGCGGGCTTGTTGTGAACCCGCCATGAAGACCTCAGCCATAGGATCGCAGCCCTCGCACTCGGAAGGGACATCAGACTGATCTGAAACCGAGTCGAATGCATCGCGAAGTTATTCAGCGGGCTCAATAGCCGCAATTTTTGGAGACGATGCTTGGCGAGCCACCGCATGCCTCACCCATCGCTGGAGTGGTGAGCAACCGGATCTCTTGTGGCGACGATCAATGAGGAGAGCTATCGACACCGGAGTCGACGGCTGTCGAAGAAGAACATCGCAGGAACTTTCATGGAAGTGTGTCGCCCCATGGATCGGGAGTGCCTCAACGTCTAGAGGCGCCTCCTGAAGCCATGCCGAGAGGCGACGAAGGTGAGAGCATCGAGACGGATCTAGCAGCCTAAGAACAAACCACCACCGGAAGACATGACGAAGAAGATAGTCGCAAACTCACCGAAAGTCGCTTGGACACCTGCCCCATGGTGGGCACCAACTGTTGTGGGAATGAGCCTGACAGTAGAGGTGAGGGGTATGTAAGGAGAGGGCATAGTCCTAGCTACGGCGAGTTTGTACACATGATGTATGAGTTCAGGCCCCTCTCGTGGAGGTAACAACCCTACGTCTCAATGCTCTGGAGCTCTTGTCATGTGGAATATGTGTGTTACACGGGGTGCAAACCCTTGTGCTAGAGGGGAGGGGTGGCTTATATAGAGTGCACTACCCCTCATCAAGACCGGGCAACCAAGGGTTCGATTGGTGGAAATAAAGGCGTATGTTACTGATAATGTACATAATAAATATTACTTATGATGACCAGTTGAATGCCCGCTCATTGGCCTCCCTGGAGTGGCTTCTGATCTTCTGCGTTTGACTCGCTTCTACTTCTTCCGAGTGAAAGACTTCCGTCCACTGAAGGGATAAAGTCTTCGAGTGGATATTCTACCGAGTGACCCATGCACCATGACTAGTTAGTCGGAACCTTCCTTATAATATTTCAGTCTTCAATGTAGTGCCCTTGGTAGGACATGTAGGTCAGGCCTATGACCCTACCATAGGTACATATCCCCATCAGTCACCGAACCCGTACAAACAAGGTTGGGGCAATATCCACAACTTAATTGGAGGCTCCCAACAACACCACGAAACTTCACCACAATGGAATATGACTTTGATAGAATCTCAAATGCTCGGGGAAATCTCCACAACCTAATTGGAGACCCTGACGCTTGTCCGGAGCTTTACACCACAATGATTGAGCTCCAAGGCACCACCAAGCTTCTGGGATACCAAAGCACCCAAGAAGAACAAATATTATGGTACCAAGCACTCAAGAGTAATTAGCTTCTCAAACTTCACTTCCACGTATTACCGTGGAGAACTAAGACCTATGCACCAAATGCAATGGCAAGGGAACACGAAGTGCCCAAGTCCTTCTCTCCCAAATCCCTCCACGACAACTAATGCTATGGAAGAAAATGAGAGGAAGAACGAAGAAGAACACAAAGAACTCCAAGATCAAGATCCAAGGGGTTCCCCTCACATAGAGGAGAAATTGATTGGTGGACATGTGGATCCATATCTTCTCTCTCTCTCTTCCCTCAAGAACTGGCAAGAATCATTGGAGGGATTACGAGTTAGCAAGATCGAAGAAGGTCAACAATGGGGGGCGAACACGAGCTAAAAAGATATGGCTCAAAGGGGAAGAAAAACCCCTTTTATAGGAAGGGAAAAATCCAACCATTACCCCCTCAGCCCACAGATGAGCGATTGTACCGCTCCATTGTGCGGAACTACCGCTTGCGCAGAGGACAGCAGTCAACGAGGGAGGCACATGCTAGTACTATCATGCCACGAGCGGTAGTACCGCTCATAAGAGGTAGTACCGCCTCCTACAACCGCTCGGGGATCAGCTGCGGTCCCAGCCCAGAAGAACCAAGAATTTCCAGCGCGGTAGTAACAGACGGTACTACCACCCAATGGGCGGTACTACCGCTCAGTACTACCGCAAGTCCGACACCAAAAGTGTCGAAACCCATGGACAGCAGTACAAGCTTGGCCACTACCACCCTAGAGCGGTACTACCTCCGGCTCGGGCGGTACTACCGATGATAAGAGGTAGTACCGCTCCACGGAGTAGTACTACCACTTGGATCATTCCATGTAGACCACACGCAATTAATGAAAAGCATTTATACCAGAACTGCCATATCTTTCGCATACGAGCTCCGAATTGAGCAAACTCAAGCTTGTTGGATTTAGGACGACAAGAGCTACCCAATAGTGATAGAAATGCAAATGATATAGGTACGTGAAAACCTCTATGAGTGAAGAACCGGCAAAACTCCAACATCAAAAACATCGTAGAAGATGCATATGGACTCCGTTTTTTATGAACTCGAGCTTGTCATAAAGATGACCATAAGCTCTAAAACTCACAAAGAGAAACACCAAATAAGAACCAAGAAATATTATGCAAGGATGCAAATGGTTTGAGCTCTCAACGAACGATACGATCAAGCTAGTCACTTGAGAGAGCCCCTTGACAGTACGACAATCTATCCTAAAATAGAAAACCTATCAAGGGCAAACCTATACCTTGCACATAGTCGACTTGAACCAGATGATGTAGATCTTGACCTCCTCAAGTTGGACCACATTTCTTGATTGCGTTGGCCTGATGAAGACTACTTGATTTCTCCCCCATACTCACTATGGGTGAGCCACTCTTCAGCACATCTTCACATGTCCATTGCCACCACAATGAACAACAAGCTTCAAGCATGATGTCTTCGTGATGCTCCACTTGAACTTGGACACCGCAATTTTGATGAGGATCACCACTTGATGTCATCCTCCATGGGTATTATGAAATATTCCTCTTAACGCAAGCCCATGGAAACACACCTAACCCCACATAGAACTCTCACGAAGACCATTGGTTAGTACACAAGGCATAATGGACAATGCTTACCATACCATGGGATCACTTGATCCCTCTCGGTGTTGGAATTATGCCCTAGAGGCAATAATAAATATAGTTATTATTATAATTCCTGTATCAAGATAATCGTTTATTATCCATTCTATAATTGTATTGAATGAAGACTCATTTACATGTGTGGATACATAGACAAAACACCGTCCCTAGCAAGCCTCTAGTTGGCTAGCCAGTTGATCAAAGATAGTTGGTGTCTTCTGATTATGAACAAGGTGTTGTTGATTGATAACTATATCACGTCATTAGGAGAATCACGTGATGGACTAGACCCAAACTAATAGACGTAGCATGTTGATCGTGTCATTTTGTTGCTACTGTTTTCTGCGTGTCAAGTATTTATTCCTATGACCATGAGATCATATAACTCACTGACACCGAAGGAATGCTTTGTGTGTATCAAACGTCGCAACGTAACTGGGTGACTATAAAGATGCTCTACAGGTATCTCCGAAGGTGTTAGTTGAGTTAGTATGGATCAAGACTGGGATTTGTCACTCCATGTGAACGGAGAGGTATCTCGGGGCCCACTCGGTAATACAACATCACACACAAGCCTTGCAAGCAATGTAACTTAGTGTAAGTTGCGGGATCTTGTATTACGGAACGAGTAAAGAGACTTGCCGGTAAACGAGATTGAAATAGGTATACGGATGCTGACGATCGAATCTCGGGCAAGTAACATATCGAAGGACAAAGGGAATGACATACGGGATTATATGAATCCTTGGCACTGAGGTTCAAACGATAAGATCTTCGTAGAATATGTAGGATCCAATATGGGCATCCAGGTCCCGCTATTGGATATTGACCGAGGAGTCTCTCGGGTCATGTCTACATAGTTCTCGAACCCGCAGGGTCTGCACACTTAAGGTTCGACGTTGTTTTATGCGTATTAGAGTTATATGGTTGGTTACCGAATGTTGTTCGGAGTCCCGGATGAGATCACGGACGTCGCGTGGGTTTCCGAAATGGTCTGGAAACGAAGATTGATATATAGGATGACCTCATTTGATTACCGGAAAGTTTTCGGAGTTACCGGGAATGACGAATGGGTTCCGGGAGTTCACTGGGGGGGCAACCCACCCTGGGGAAGCCCATAGGCCTTGAGGGTGGCACACCAGCCCTTAGTGGGCTGGTGGGACAGCCCAAAAGGCTCTATGCGCCAAGGAGAAGAAAATCAAGAGAGAAAGAAAAAAAAAGGAGGTGGGAAGGAAGGGGGACTCCCTCCCACCAAACCTAGTCCAACTCGGTTTGGGGGGGAGAGTCCTCCCCCTTGGACTCGGCCGACCCCCTTGGGGCTCCTTGAGCCCCAAGGCAAGGTCCCCTCCCTCCCACCTATATATACGGAGGTTTTAGGGCTGATTTGAGACGACTTTTCCACGGCAGCCCGACCACATACCTCCACGGTTTTTCCTCTAGATCGCGTTTCTGCGGAGCTTGGGCGGAGCCCTGCTGAGACAAGGTCATCACCAACCTCCGGAGCGCCGTCACGCTGCCGGAGAACTCTTCTACCTCTCCGTCTCTCTTGCTGGATCAAGAAGGCCGAGATCATCGTCGAGCTGTACGTGTGCTGAACGGGGAGGTGCCGTCCGTTCGGTAGTAGATCGTGGGACTGATCGCGGGATTGTTCGCGGAGCGGATCGAGGGACGTGAGGACGTTCCACTACATCAACCGCGTTCTCCAACGCTTCTGCTGTACGGTCTACGAGGGTACGTAGATCACTCATCCCCTCTTGTAGATGGACATCACCATGATAGGTCTTCGTGCGCGTAGGAAAATTTTTGTTTCCCATGCGACGTTCCCCAACACTCGGTACATCTTGTACGCATTGTGTGTTGATCAACTTGATTCACTCTTTGACTTAGTCTTGATTAACCGTGTGTCTTTATGACCATTCTTTGGATAGTACCTTGTATACCACCTTGGTCATCATATAAACTCCTTGAAACCAACAGATGGACTTCAAGAAGTTCCTATGGACAAATCCTTGAATATAACTTAAGGCAAGCATTAGTCCATAGAGAAAGTCATCAATTACCAAAACCACATATGGAGAAATATGCTCTAACAGCATGCTTATTACAAGTATCACAAATTATTTTTCTCATGCTACTAATGATTGCAAAGTTTTTCGATGACACATACAATTGGCGATTAATGAAGGACAAGTGTAATTTTTCTGAGATGCAAGTTGATAAACAACCTTTTCCAATGAACACCATGGATATGGAGGGGAAGAAATTGCTCATTCGGCCGGAGGTAGCTGTATCTGCTAATAAGTCCAATGTTGTCATAGGTCATCCCAGAAAAAGCAAGGAGGGCGCCAAGGTCTTGGGGATACAAGTTGTGCTTGAAAAACAACCCGGTGGTAAGGAGATAATTAAGATCACCGTTAGTAATCCTACACTCGGGGGGCAACCGCAAGTGCAAGAGAGCACTCATGTAAAAAATTTAAGCCCAAGAATTGAGAGATTGGCAAGTGGACGACAAATGAAGCTAAAGTGCAGCGCAAGAAAATCAAGGCAACTTTTGATATGTTGTTGTCCAAATATGCCAATCAAGCGACTGGTCTACTCTAACCGGTCATCAAATTTGAAAAGTTCAAGATCACCTCCAAGGAAGGAATTTCAGCATCACATAAAACCATATGGATCATAGGCACCAATACCATGGATGGCACCACCCCCTCATGTGTCGTGCCACATGGGTGTTGGGGAATGTAGCATGGGAAACAAAAAAATTCCTACGCTCACCAAGATCAATCTATGGAGACTAACAGCCACGAGAGGGGGGAGTGTATCTACATACCCTTGTAGATCGCTAAGCGGAAGCATATATAACGTGGTAGATGTAGTCGAACATATTCGTGATCCAAATTGCAATCCGTCCTTCGGTCTCATCATGGTCCGTCCCGTGATTCCATCATTGTCCATCCCGATCTAGTGCCGAATGGATGGTACCTCCGCTTTCATCACACGTACAGCTCAATGACGTGTCCGCCTCCTCGATCCAGCGAGCGAGGGCGGAGTAGTAGATGAGTTCTCCGGCAACACAATGGTATGGTGGAGGTGGTGGTGGTGCTATCTCGGCAGGGCTACTCCTAGCGCTATGAAAACCGCGAACGGAGAAAACGGTCTAGGGACAGAGAGGGGCGCCAAGGGCTTCGTGTGTGCTCTTGGGGCGCCCCTCCCCTCTATATATAGGTGGAGGGGCGTGGGGAAGACCACCTCCAAGCCCTAGGGCGCAGGCAAGGGGGGAGGAGGTGAAATCCTAGCCCCCCTCCTCTCCTATCATACAAAGGTGGACTTTCCACCTTTCCCATCTCCATGGGACTTTAGGGACTTGTGCGCTTGGCCAAATAAGGCCACAATGTCTCCCCTCAATCCATACAAACCCTTAGGATGTGTTAGAACCCTTGGTGGACTTCCGGACTCCTCCGGAAATTTCCATGTAATACCCAAGATGCGATCCTATCCTTATTTTGGCGCGAGGGCCTCGACGGGGATAGAAGTGCATCTTGTCGTTTTGCAAGAATGGATATCGTTACAAGTACATGTACTGAAGAGATGACTATATGCAATTGGCTTACAGTCGCCACAATCTACATCAGAGTCACATTAATACAAAAACATAATCAATCATCATGAAGAAGAGAAGGGTCCGACTACGGACGAAATCAAATGATAAAAGAACGACATCCATACTTGCTATCCCAGGTTGCTGGCCTGGAACCCATCCAAGATCGATGATGATGAAGAAGAACAAACTCCAAATAGAAGAATCATCGCGCTCACATCATAAGTATCGCTTTACCTGTACATGCAACTGGTGTTGTGGTAATATATGAGCCACAGGGACTCAACAAACTCATTTCCAAAGGTATGAAGACTAGCAAAGCTTAATGTGTGAGGTATGGTTAAGTGGTGAGGCTACAGCAAGCAACTAAGCAGCTATTTGAGGTGGCTAACTTACGCGTACAAGAATAATAGAGGGGGATGATCTACGCATAACGGGCGTGAATTAATGATGATCAAATGAATGATCCTAAACACCTACTAACGTAATATATAACCCCACTGTGTCCTCAATCGTAGAAGGAGCTCACGAAAAGAGATAGTCACGACTTTCCGAAAGATTTAACCCTGCAGGGGTGCTCCAACTAGTCCATCAAAAACTACCACAAGCTGCATAGAAACCCTCGACCATGAATCCTGCGATCTCCTCAGATTCCTTAGTGGAAAACCTCAACTCTGAGATAGCCCAAAGCATCACCGGAATCCCGATGCACAAGATGCTCGAGAAAGGTAAAACAAGTCTAGCATGGCCGCCCGGCGTGTCGATGATCCCAATAGGAGCCGCGTAAGTCGTTCTTAGGACACGGCAGATAAGCTAAGCTTACAGTAACTGAAGTCCCGGGTTGCCCCATGTATCCCGCATGGTGCTTTCGTTTGGGACCAACACCATCAACACTAGCCCCCCTGTATTATGTATAATTACTCCTCGGGTTCATGACGCCATATGTTTCAGTATTAACAAAATTATTATGTTGGCCAAATATAGTACCAATGTTGGGCCTTGCCACACCAGTTTTATCCAAATCATGTTAGGAGCGCTCATTTATGAAACATAACACCGGTTGTTGAAACTAAGGCGGCAAAGGTGGAACAAAACACCAGGCTAGAAGGCCATGCCTTCCACCTTTTACCAAGTATAAAGGTGCATTAAATTAAATAGCAATTATATGCGGATATAACAAGGAACCCATGTTTTCACATGGAAGCAACTGCACTTGCAACTAGCAACACTATCAAAGGTTGAGCAAGCGGTAACATAGCCAAATAGTGGTTTGCTAGGTTGTAGAAAGGTTAAAGGTTTAGATGGCAATATTGAGAGGCTGACATTTAATTGGCAGCAAGACATATCGAAAGAAACGAGACAACTAGCATGGCACTGATAGTAACGGTATCTAGGGAAATGTTCATATTGCCTGTGATACCGCTTGGAAGAAGAACGACTCCGTGAAGCAGACGAACCAACGTAGTCGAACGGATCCTCACATTCCGACGCGCTTGTGGAACTCTATCGAGATGAAGCAAACCGGAAACAAGAATCAACACACGATATTCACCACAACAAATGCCGATATGATGCACAACCTAATATGATGCATGTCCATTTCAGTTATGCAAGGCATTGCATAACAATTCACAACAATCAAACACTATACATTAAGTGAAGCTCAATATGCAACGAGTTACATATTGACGAAACTTCACATTTGAATTACTTGGTTCACTCCCGTTTAGGTACACGACAATATTAAATGGTGTTAAACATGGCAAGAGGTGAAGCATGTAATTCTACACGGAATTCTAGTATGTTCACACCTTAGAACATTTGATCGGAGCTACGGTCTACCAGATTCATGCAACACAAGATATTATACCATGAATGCAAAATGCATGCAAATGACAGCCACGACACGTTTCGGTTTCGATAACTCAATGAGATATCGGTGCAACCGAATTGGGAGTGTGTGCGTGTCATGCCAAAGAATGATGGGGTGATCCTTGTTACCAGGTTCCCATGTGTCGGAGGCATGAAGATGGGGTACGTGCAACTAACATGGCATCTACAAAACGACCAACTCGCATCTCATACAACAATGCATGTCTAGGTTATTGATGAAACTACAGGAGGAAAAATAGAATCATCATAGGCTGAATTGCAACATAGTGCAGCGACCCATGTTAGAATCAGGCCAAAGTGGTTGAGTGTGTTTGTGCCCAACTAAAGGAAAAAAACATGAAAAAATTGGGGTATGTGGGAATCGAACCCAATACCTCCTGGTTGTTGGCACGATAGCATTGTGGTTTGATATTTAATTTAACAGAAAAATAGAGCTAGTCTTCTTATTTTTCCCTTGAGAGGCAAAAATGTAGGAAAAACAAAGTTGCAGTGGGGACTCGAGCACAAGAGCTCGGCCTGTTGGAGAACTAAGTTGACCACTCGGCATGATTGCAGTTTGTGGATGATCGAGGGGGTTGATCTATTTAAATGGAGAACGAACGAGGACGAGTTTGGCTGTGAATGACCAGAGATGCTTGCCGGCGGGGATGGTGAGTGACGTGGCAACGATAGCAACTAAGGATGTGTTTGGTTTGAGGGATATCCTCTTAGGGACAGGGATAGCCCCGTTTTTTGGTGGCTGCCACTCGTTTGGTTCTGGGGCAAAGAGGGATAGAGGCAGCCAGATACCCAGAATATTCCTCAAAAACTGGGATGGCGTTACCCGCGAAAAACGAGCGGGTGGCGGCAACCACCCCGCGCGCGCTTCGTCTGGTCACGCGCGAAACGTTTTTTTCGGCATATATGCTCCCGCTTACCCCGTGAAACCCTCACTTTCCCCATTACTCCCCCTCTCTTTCCTTGCGCGGTGGCGGCGCATCCAGCGATTGGATCCTAGGGACGGTGCGGTTCTACAAGTGAGTTCCTTCTCTACTTCTTCCCTCTCTCCTCTGCTTCGTCTGGATCCCAGAACGGGGCGGCACGGTGCGAAAGCAGCTTGGCCAGACGACCAGCGCGGCAGGAGGCCGGGCCAGCTGGGTCACGCGCGGCAGGAGCCCAGCCCCCGCGGCTGGTTCTAGGCCAGCCAGCGCGCAGGAGGCCAGCCCCCGCGACTGGTTCCAGGCCAGCCAGCGCGCAGGAGGCCAGGCCCCGCGGCTGGTTCAAGCCAGCTGACCAGCGCACAGGATCCCAGCCAGGCGCGGCTGGATCCAGGCGCGGTCAACTGCGCTGCTGCGGCTGATGGATGTGCTTGTGTATCACAGTTCAATGCTTGTGCGAGTGCTTTGAATGAGCATTTCCAACTTAGCTTGAATGGAGATCAGATCAAAAATCATAACAGGACATGGAGGAGGAAACTGCAGAAAATAGTGAAACTCAAGGACTTGAGTGGTGCACTATGGGATGAGGAACAATCTATGATTGTTCTTGATCATGAGCATTACACAAATCATGTTAAGGTAACTATTTTTCTCGTGATGGGTACTTGCGGAAATTAGTATTTTACATCAAATACTTCCTGAAATTAGTATTTTACATCAAATACTTGCTGAAATTAGTATTTTACATCAAATACTTGCTGAAATTATTATTTTGTTTCTACAAGGCTCATCCAGAGGACAAACAATACCTTAACAAGGCTATTATTCATTATAAGGAGATGATGAACATAGCTGGAGGGAGCATGGCTAGAGGGCAATATGCAAAAGGCTCAAGTGACGCTCTTGCTACAGAAGTGGTTGATATTGAAGAAGAGACTTCCAAGAAACACACTGCCCCACATGAAGCCCCACATGAATAGGTTGAACAATCAACCGATGCAGGTTCGTCCGGTCCCAAACCAAAGAAAGCCAAACCAAATCCTTGTGGGGAAGACAGGTTGCATGCCACCATACTTGCATCTAGTGAAAGAATTGCTATTGCCATAGATAAGAGTACTAACACCGAGAACAATGACATAGATGGTCTTTGGGAGAGCATGAAAGTACTCCCTGGGTTCAGTTTGGATTACCTTGCTCATTACTATGCATATTTGGTTGACAATCCTCGTGTTGCTATGGCATTCACGGTGTTGGAAGAGGATCAAAAGAAGGTTTGGGTTTCTAGGTATGTTAAGAATACCTTTCCAGAAGCATAAGGATTTGTTGAACTGATGATTGCCTTGTACTTTTGATGCAACCAAAACTATAACTACGGTTGTATGTAGTAGCTCTTTTGAGAACCAAGACTAACAATGGGTTGTACTATGAGCTCTTTGCAGTTAACTTATGTATGGAATGTTTGACTTATGTATGGAATGTTGAACTATTACGTGTGATGGAAGTTTAAAATTTCTACTATGAAAATGTTGAGATTTTAGAAATTATGATTTTACATATTATATTCTCCTTCATTTCATTGAAAAAATGGAAATTATGAGGGTAATCTCACCTTAGGTAAAAAAGGTGACCACAACCCTTCTTATCCCTTGAACCAAACACTTCAATGGCTATCATCAGCCACTTTTCATCCTTTCAACCAAACAAAACATGGGATAACCCCGCCCTCCCAACCAAACAAAAAAAAGGATTATCCCCAACCACCTGGTTGGGGATACCCACAGCCACCCTAGGCTATCCCTCAAACCAAACACACCCTAAAATACAGCAGCAGGCGTGAAGCTTTGAAGTGAGGTGCGGTTTTCGGGTTTGTAGCAAGTTCGGGGCTGGCGTGGCATGAGGGCGAAGCTCCAAGTCTTCGGCCATAGCGGATTCAGCTTGGTGCTCGGCACGAGGCACTCGAGTGCGCGAGGGGGGCGCAATAGCACGTGGGTGTGTGCTCGCACACGTGCAGGATCTCGATGCAGGTGTGGGGAGCCATAGAATGCAAGATGCTCGCCAGGCCCGTCCATGGTTACATCCATGGCGCTCGGTTGTACGGGTGACACCATACGCGGGTGTGCGGCGACTGCGTGGTGTGTGGAAGAGTGAGTGTTTTGAGAGGTGTGCAAGTGCAGCAAGAGAAGCAGCAAGGTGTTGGGGTTTGCGAAAAACAAAAACATCGGCTTGGCTCAGAAGGCCATTGTGATTGAATGGTAACATCAAGTTGGACACGCGAGATCGATGGCATCCGGGGAAAAATCGACAGGGGACAGATATGGGAGGCGCAAGAGCTCACCAGGGGCTCGTTAGGAACAAATAGGAGCTTGGGGAGGCGAGGCACTGATTGAGGCGATGATGCTCGAAGCATGAAGCAGAGGAAGTAGAGGAGGGGGGCATCATGGAGGAAGCTCCCCGTGTCCTAGTGGAGGCGAGCGTAGGCCAGGAAGACTGTTGTCGACGCGGTGGTGCTTCTAGCAGAAGATTTCGAACGATAACAGGTGGATCAACCCGAGCTCGGCTACGACGACGGCGTTACGAGGAGAAGCCTCTGCTGGCGGCGGCAAGGAGGGGGTAAATAGAAAACGGAGCTAGGGGAGCTAGGGCTAGGGAAACG
Source organism: Hordeum vulgare subsp. vulgare (assembly GCF_904849725.1). Lineage (NCBI taxonomy): Eukaryota > Viridiplantae > Streptophyta > Magnoliopsida > Poales > Poaceae > Hordeum > Hordeum vulgare. The sequence goes on along the minus strand of NC_058524.1, from coordinate 257,267,605 downwards.
ACTTTTCTATGGAGCTGAGGGAACACAGTGGAGCCGTCTAATCGAAGCTGCAGGCGATCAATGGCGATGCTCTGCTTTGTACAGGATGACGAATGCAGGCGGAAGAAGGTAGGGGTGGGCTTGGGTTGAAAAATGAAAGTGAGGTGGGCCTCTCTCTCTCTCTCTCTATGTTTGTTTTCTTCTTTTATTCCTTTTACACAAACTTCCAAAGAAAGAAAACAATGGATATAGTTGGAATTCCAATAAGATAGATATTTTCCCAGAGCCATAAAAATATGGAGGATTTAATAAAATTGGTTTGGGGATTTTACACAATATAAATTCGAACAAGTTTGAATTTATTTCGAACTTGCCTAAATTTAAAACATAACCAAACCAACCCCAAATGGACTGAGATTTTAGATGGTGACCCTACACAAGAGATATTATTCATGGGCACAATAAAAACATTTATTTGAGCATTTATATTTGCAACTCAAATAAATGAAAGAAAAGGAAAGGAAGAAAGTTCAAGGGATATCATGGGAAGTATGTCAAAGGCATTGCGAATGAGATAAAGAGTGAAGTTGGTATGACACACACGATTGCAGTTATTGAAATAAGTTGAGAATGGGAAAAAGACAGGATCAAGGAGTGGCTAGGAGTAGCGGAAAAAAATATGAAAACAATAAGGGAAGCAATCACACCAAAGATGATGGAGATGATGCATGATGCGTGATGAATGCGACAAACAAAATAAAACACACGTCGACAATGGCATAAAATGGGAATCTTCTGGAGTGTCGGTCTCAGGCTGTTACAACTCTCCTACACTAACAAAAGATCTCGCTCCGAGATTTAAGAATGAAAAGGGGAAGAGGAAGAGAAGAGAAAAAGGTAAGCTTAGTTGCATATTTGACAAACGAGTGAAACCAAGAATACTTCAAGGTTGGAACGAGATGAAGAATGGCACGAGAACCAAGAAAGAATTCAAACAAAATTTTGGCAGCACTTCGGTAGGAAAGAGGGCAAAAAATTGATAAGATGGAAAGATCTTGACAAGATTCTCAACAAACCAACTAAATCGATATGCAAGGAAAGAACATGAAAGAAGACACAACACTCCGATTAAATGAATAAGAAAGGAAAGAACACGATGTAGAAAACAAACACAACTTGGGACAGATGAGATGAACTCCAGAAATAAATAAGGGATTGATCTTGCAAATATTGAAAAAGCATTGAGTTGACTTGTACAGATGCACTCTGGTTGGAAAAGAATTGGTATGACGACTCCAGTTGAAAAGAATTGAAAAGACAACTTGATTCAGCTAAATAATTTGTATTCCCATAAGAAAATATGAGCACACCTCTTGGAAAGATATGAAATTCCCACTAGACATCGAAGCAACTTAAATTACCATACTCGAACAAAACAAAGGATGAGGCTTGCGAATTAGCCAGAACAGACATATGACAGAGATTCCGCTTGATATTTTCGTGGATAGGATCGCACGGGCTCAATCGTACATTGGATTGTCATATTGAAATGACGCTCGAATATGCTCCCTAGGCATAGCGAACTACAAGGATTGTCGAAGCATACTGATGACATATATCGAGACTATCCTCTATAAAAACGACTCTGAACAAACAAATCCACTTTATGTCGAAACCCAACCTCACATCATGCATCTGTTAGAAGATTGTCCTATAGGTAACTACTTGAATTCCCACCTAAGAACTCCCGAAATTTCTAGCCATGTAATCGGGTCCATGGATACAAGGAGTAAAATACATCACTCAACTCCTAGCAATAGCACTAACCCTTCCAGTGTATCACATCCATCAACACATAACCAGAGATCTCAGAAACTCATCTATCTCAAGTCCTCGTAATCACAATGATACCAAGTATGGCAGTACATCCGGACGCTCTCCACCAATAATGGGGATGTCGGACTCCTCTCGCCACTACTAGTATTAAATAAATTTCGAACATCCTCCGTCCTAAGATACTAAAAAATCTGAATGATAACGATGTGCTGAAGAATCCCCTCGAGCTCAACTCCCCAGAAGAACTCCATCACATTGACATCATATAGATTCCAAAAATATCCACGTGATCCTAAAAAGTTTGAGTGAGAATAGGAGTCGAATTAAAATTATTACGTCAAGATTCCTCACCAGAGCATAGAAGAGGAGAAAAAAGAATCCTACTCTCTGATATATAACTAGACTCAAAGCAGTTTTTCACTAGACTCGACTCGGGCAAGTTTGATCAATCAAGGGGGCTCCTACGTAGGTACTACTCTAATACCAACTTGTAACACCCATGATGTGATCCTATCGTTATTTTGGCGCGAGGGCCTCGGTAGGAATAGAGGCGCATCTCGTTGTTTTGCAAGAATGGATATCGTTACAAGTACATGTACTTAAGAGATGAGTATATGGAATTGTCTTACACTCGCCAAGAGCTACATCAGAGTCACATTAATACCAAAACATAATCAATCATCATAAAAAAAAGCAGGGTCCGACTATGGACGAAAACAAACGATAAAAGAATGACGTCCATCCTTGCTATCCCAGGCTGCCGGCCTGGAAGCCATCCTAGATCGATGAAGAAGAAGAAGAAGAAGAAACTCCAAATAGAACAATCATCGCGCTCACGTCATAAGTATCACTTTACTTGTACATGGAACTGGTGTTGTAGTAATCACTGAGCCGTAGGGATTAATGGCTGAGGTATGGTTAAGTGGTGAGGCTGTAGGAAGTGACTAAGCATTTATTTGAGGTGGCTAACTTACGAGTACAAGAATAAAAGAGGGGGATAATCTACGCATAGCGGATGTGAATTAATGATGATCAAATGAATGATCTTGAACACCTACTTACGTCAGACATAACCTCACCATGTCCTCAATTGGAGAAGGATCTCATGAAAAGAGACAGTCACGGTTACGCACCCAGTTGGCTTATTTTAATTAAGTTCACTTCAACTTATTTAGAACCGGATGCTAAAAAAAGTTTCCATGTTTGACACATAACCGCGGGCAAGACTTTTTGAAAGATTTAACCCTGCAGGGGTGCTCCAACTAGTCAATCACAAACTACCACAAGCTGGATAGAAACCCTCGACCATGAATCTCGCGATCTCCTCGAATTCCTCAGTGGAAAATCTCAACTCTGAGATAGCCCAAAGCATGACCGGAATTCCGATGCACAAGACACTCGAGAAAGGTAAAACAAGTCCACCAAGGCCACCCGGTGTGTCGATGATCTAGGTAGGAGTCGCGTATGTCGTTCTCAGGAAATGACGGATGAGCTAAGCGTACAGTAACTGAAGTCCCGGGTTGCCCGAGGTAGCCCGCACGGTGCTCTAGTTTGGGACCAACACCATCAGCACTGGCCCCCTTGTATTATGTATAATTACTTCTCGGGTTCATGACGCCCTATGTTTTCAGTATTAAGAAAATTATTATGTTGGGCAAATATACTACCAATGTTGGGCCTTGCCAGACCAGTTTTATCCCAAAACAAAAGTCAAGGGGGTCCCCATAACAACCCCAAGCATATTAGGAGCTCTCATTTATGGAAGATAACAATGCTAGCCAAAACTAAGGCGACAAAGGTGGAATAAAGCACCAGGCTAAAAGTCCAAGCCTTCAACCTTTTACCAAGTATATAGGTGCATTAAATTAAATAGCAATTATATGGTGATATAACAAGGAACCCATGTTTTCACATGGAAGAACTGCACCTGAACTAGCAACACTATCAAAGGCGGAGCAAGCAATAACATAGCCAAACAGTGGTTTGTTAGGTTGTAGAAAGGTTAAAGGTTTACATGGCAATGTTGAGAGGTTGACATTTAAGTGGTAGGCAGCGAGACATATCGAAAGAAACAAGACAACTAGCATGGCATTGATAGTAATGGTATCTAGGCAAATGTTCATCTTGCATGTGTTCCCGCTTGGAAAAAGATCAACTACGTGAAGCACACAAACCGACGTAGTTGACCAGATCCTCACATTCCGACATGCTTGCGGAACTCTATCGAGATGAAAAAAACCAGAAACAGGAATCAACACACGATATTCAGCACAACAAATGCACAATATGATGCACAACCTAATATGATGCATGTCCATTTAAATTATGCAAGGCATGGCATGACAATTCACAACAATCAAACACTACACATTAAGTGAAGCTCAATATGCAATGAGTTGCGTATTGACGAACCTTCGCATTTGAATTACTTGGTTCACTCTCGTTTAGGTACACGACAATATTAAATGTCGTTAAACATCACAAGACGTGAAGCATGTGATTCTACACGGGATTCTAGTCTGTTTGCACCGTAGAACATTTGAATGGAGCTACGGTCTACCAGATACGTGCAACACAAGATACTATGCCATGAATGCAGGATGCATGCAAATGACAGCCACGAAACATTCCGGTTACGATAACTTGATGAGATACCGGTGCAACCGAATTGGGAGTGTGTGCGTGGCATGCCAAAGCATGATGGGGTGATCCTTGTTACTAGGTTCCCATGTGCCGGAGGCATGAATATGGGATACGTGCAACTACATGGCATCTACGAAACAACCAACTCGCATTTCATACAACAATGCATTTCTAGGTTATTCTTTAAGTTGCACGAGGAAAATAAAATAAACATAGGCCGAATTGCAACATAGTGCAGCGGCCCAGGTTAGAATCAGGCCCAAGTGGCTGAGTGTGTGTATGTGCCCAACGAAACGAGGGAGCAACTAATTGGCGCGCGCGCTCCGGGCAAAATGAAGGAACGTTTCGCGCGCGCCAGGCGCGTGACAAGTGTCACGCGTAGAGTGCACCCATTTTCCCGTTTCCGTTTCCGGTTTAGGACATTTTTCAACTAACCCCTTGAACTTTTTGTGTTTTCAGTTCAGCCTTGTTCCGTGTTTTCCTTGTTTCCCTTTTCGTTTTTCCCATTATATTTCAGGGAAATTGAGATTTCAGGGGAAGTTACGGGTGGGAGCTTCCAACACGATCAAATGTCAACTTTAAACTAGCCTGTACAACATAAAACTATCAAATTAAGGATAGGATCCAAGCTTTACATATCAAAATTATTTCTAGGCACGCCGCATGAATAAATAGAGGCACGGTTCATTAATCTTTAGAGGCACGCTCCATGTATAAATAGAGGCACAAGTAATAGAGGCACGCCCCATGAATAAATAAAGGCACGGTTCATCAAAATTTAGAGCCACGGTTCAACAAAATTTAGAGGAACAGATAATAGAGGCAGGCCCCATGAATAAATAGAGGCACGGTTCATCAAAATTTAGAGGCACGGTTCATCCCTTTCTCGTCATTCCCCCCTTTTTCATCGTTCCCGCATGCAAACGGCGCCTCCGGTGGCGCGGGACTAGCTCGCCTTCGGCTCGGTTAGCATTCATATAAATCTTGAAGGGGGGTCCTAGGTCGTAGCGCATTTTTCGTCATTCCCCCCTTTTTCGTCGTTCCTGTGTGCAGGCGACGCCTCCGGCGGCGCGACACCAGCTCGCATTTGGCTCGGTTAGCATTCATATAAATCTTGAAGGGAGGGTCCTAGGTCGCAGCGCCTTTTTCGTCGTTCACTCCTTTTTCGTCGTTCCCGCATGCAGACGGCGCCTTAGGCGGCGTGACATAAGCTCGCCTTCAGCTCGGTTAGCATTCATATAAATCTTGAAGGGGGATCCTATATCGCAGTGCCTTTTTCGTCGTTCCCCCATTTTCGTCGTTCCCACATGCACACGGCGCCTCCGGCGGCGCGACACTAGCTCGCCTTCAGCTCGGTTAGCATTCATATAAATATTGAAGGGGGGTGCTAGGTCGCAGCGCCTTTTTCGTCGTTCCCCCCTTTTTCATCGTTCCTGCGTGCAGGCGGCACCTCCGGTGGGGCGACACTAGCTCGCCTTCGGCTCGGTTAGCATTCATATAAATCTTGAAGGGGGGTCCTAGGTCGCAGCGCCTTTTTCGTCGTTCCCCCCTTTTTCGTCGTTCCCGCGTGCAGACGGCGTCACTGGTCATTCCCACTGGTCAGGTTTGACTTTCAACGGCCAGTTGGACCTGCGGATGTCATGCTAATGCAATAAAGCTTTTTCTGTTTAAAAATAATTCCAGAATAAGTTCAAAACTTTGGAAATGCATACAAGTTTGAATATAACTCCAAATTGGACAGATAATATATGATAAATGATTAGAAAAATCCAAGGAATCTGAAAAAGTCATTTTCAAGCATGTTTGAAAATGTTAACTTCACCAAACATGCAAAATGGTGAATAGGCTAAATTTGACAAATGCTTTGGAGTTGGAATTTGAAATTCATTTGAATTCCACTTCAAATGCCATGAGCAAACAATGCTCAATCACAACCAGCAACTCAACATATCATTCCCATGCATGTTAAAACAAGATGACCTGAGCATCAGGTTGAATCAATTAAAAAAGTATTCGAAAATACCTGGTTTGAAGTGATATTTGAATCTTGATTCAGATCAACTTCAACTTAATAAATGGTAGCTACATTAGCCTACAACCTTTCATCTTCATGCAATGCTCATGCGTCATATTGTTGCATATGATTGATATTGATTGATGTCATTTCTATCGGTAGGCTCCGCTCCTCCGGATTCCACCGAATATCCGACTAACGGATATTGTCCCTCTGCTGAGCAACAAGGCAAGCAACCATTTTGATCATCCCGATAAATCCCATGTTCTCGCTCCTGCACTTACTTATTGCATTAGGATCAAACGCTTCAAATGCTTTTGCCACGTTAGTTGAACCCACTTCCGTTGCATGACCTGTCTTTGTCACAGGAAATAGCTAAACCTTGGAACCTAGCATACCTGGTAGATGCTTGAGCCATGATGTGCCTTATATTTGTATGCATGCTATGCTTAGAGTTGTGTATGGTCTGTCATCTGGGTGATGCACAGAATTGTGAGAATGCGTTCAGTAAGTAAAGGTTGTGTGTTAAACCTGATTTGGTAAAGGTACCGGTGAAAGGCTATGTAGGAGTACATGGCGGGTTGTTTCATTGGAACCGTCCTTAGGAACTGAGTTCCGTGTATGTAATCCAAGACGAGATACTACCACATGCTGGGCCCTGAAATTTGACCCCGCTCGACTTATTAATCGCTTAGTACTCGGTCCAGGAGTTGCAAGTAGTTTGTGGTGTTTATAGTCATGCTGGAGGCCGTGCATAGCGCTGACCTGAGAGGTGGGCTGTGATGCGGTAGGCAGTGGCACGGTGTACCAAGTGGCACCCGGATGGTGGGCTTGGGAACCCTGCGCAGATTGTTTGGGTCCGTGGTGGAAACCTCGGAAGGACTTCCGTGCGGGTTACCCTCAGATAGGTGATAGACGTTGACTAAGTATTAGCATGGTTAACGGTCGTGGCCGACTCCCTCGTTGGGCTTCCGCTTGAAGGTTGCCGAGGTGCATGACGTGCACATGGCGATAAGTGGCGAGAGCGTGTGTGAAGAAGTACACCCCTGCAGGGTTACGATCTATTCGAATAGCCGTGTCCGCGGATATGGACTACTTGGAGACATATGTTGTTCATAGATAACTTTAATGGCTACTCATAAAATTGTCAAGATAAGCGTCAGTGTCATGGACGGCATTTCCGTATGGAGACGGAATGATTCCACGATGGAGTATTGTTGTGGTGTTAGTGGACTCGTGTCCGAGAAATCAAAGTTGTCAAAACTACTTTAAAATGCAAGTTGTCTAGCCATGACTCAAATGCTGGCTTTCCGCATGAAACCCAACAACTCCTTTTTGATATATTGCATGAGTAGCTAGATTATCGTGAATACTTGTTGAGTACTTTTGTACTCACGTTTGCTTAATAAATTATTGCAGAGGTTGTTAATGACCCTAATGGAGGGTTCTACCTAGACATCGACGACGACGAGTAGCTGTTATCCCAGCTACGATCTGGCCCTCGGATGGGTGTGTAGATAGTCAGGCCATGTGCCTTTATCTTTCCATCTGTGTGTACCCAGACAGCTTTACTCTTCTGCTGGTTTGTAAGAACTGTGTGTATGATTTGTGATGATGGGTTATGAGACCCCTACCTTGTAATATTATGTGTGTGGCTCTTCCAAGCCTTCTAAATAAAGTTGTATGTTATGGTTATGTTGTGATGCCATCGATGTATCTATACATATCGGTATGCCATGCGTACGTGTGTTGTACTTGATATGTATAGGGTTCGATTACCTAGCCGTAGGCTTTAGTAGCATTCCTTACAGGGAAATGCCCCTTTGTGATCCAACAAGCCATGGTAGTTCGCTACTTCTCCGGACACATTGGTTGACCGGCAAGTGTCCTTCTTAGCTGCTGTGTTTGTCCCCTTTGGGGAAATTTCACGCGATGTAATGGAGTCCCTGTAGCTTGCTACGACTCGTCTACATTCGCTGGTGAACGACACCTGCCTTGCTGGGTCATGTATGCATGTCCCTGTGCGGAACTGCCGCTTTGGTTTATGACTAGACATGTTGATCCGGGTTCTTTGTCATTGGATTGCTAGCGACACAATTGCATATGCGAGTCAAAAGGCGCAAACGGTCCCGGCTAAGGTAAGTCTACAGCCGTGGGGGTAACCGTGCGTGAGACCGCAAAGAGATGCGATGTGTTACAGGCTGGATTCCTATGGCTTAGGATCGGGGTCCCGACAAGAAACTAAAAGGAACGAAAAGAACAAGAACACAAAAGAAGAGAACTGAAAGCCGAGCCAAAACACATAAGAAGCATTCAGAAGACAAGCGATACCAGGAGCGCAGGCATGACGACGGCACCAACACTGGGCATGAGGATGCATATAAGACATCAACTGCCATCTGTGCAGATACAAGGGAACTCGCAAGGAAAGGCTCATCCTCAGGCATCATAACAAGTCAAGAAGTAAGTAATAGTTTTGAGCTCGACATGTACTTTTTTGGAAGCTAAGAAACCTGTAATGAAATGTAGGCTCGGCTGGACAAGAAACAACAAACAAGTGCAACAGAGTTTGGTTCAAGCAGCGTCAGATCAGAAGATGAAGAGAAACAGCAAGGAGAAACAAGTAATGAGGTGACCCTCCATAACCGACTTACCCCCATAGAACATGTCTAAACAAAATGAACTACAAAAATTCACCATGTTTCATACCCTGGTATTACAAGAACAGGAAATACTAGAGCATGATGTGCAAAGCCACACTCAACATGAAGTTGCTCCTGATACAGATGTACAAGTCTCAGAGATGACAGTGGAGGACAAGCTGAAAACTATTTTTCCTTAGAAAGAAATACCACTGGATGCAGAGTTGATCACGACAATGACCGACGGACAGGTAAAATCAAACGACAATAAAAATCCTATTTGGGAGATTTATCTTGTGATCCGGTTAATTACGATAACATTTTTTTATCTCAATGTTATTTGGGAGATTTAACAAGTAAAATCAAGCAGTGTGAGATCAGAAGATGAAGAGAAACAGCAAGGAGAAACAACTAATGAGGTGACCTTCCATAACCGACTTACCCCCATAGAACATGTCTAAACAAAATGTACTACAAAAACTCACCATGTTTCATTCCCTCATATTACAAGAACAGGAAATACTAGAACATGTTGTGCAATGCCACACTCAACATGAAGTTGCTCCTCATACAGATCAACAAGTCTCAGAGACGACAGATGATGACAAGCTCAAAACTATTTTTCCTCAGAAAGAAATACCACTGGATGCAGAGTTGATCACGACGACGATCGACGGACAGGTAAAATCAAACGACAATAAAAATTCTATTTGGGAGATTTATCTTGTGATCCGGTTAATTATGATAACATTTTTTATCTCAATGTTATTTGGGATATTTAACAGGTAAAATCAAGCAGCGTGAGATCAGAAGATGAAGAGAAACAGCAAGGAGAAACAACTAATGAGGTGACCTTCCATAACCGACTTACCTCCATAGAACATGTCTAAACAAAATGTACTACAAAAACTCACCATGTTTCATTCCCTGGTATTACAAGGACATGAAATACTAGAGCATGTTGTGCAATGCCACACTCAAGATGAAGTTGCTCCTGATACAGATCAACAAGTCTCAGAGATGACAGATGATGACAAGCTCAAAACTATTTTTCCTCAGAAAGAAATACCACTGGATGCATAGTTGATCACGACGATGACCGACGGACAGGTAAAATCAAACGAAAATAAAAATCCTATTTGGGAGATTTATCTTGTGATCCGGTTAATTACGATAACATTTTTTATCTCAATGTTATTTGGGAGATTTAACAGGTAAAATCAAGCAGCGACAGATCAGAAGATGAAGAGAAACAACAAGGAGAAACAACTAATGAGGTGACCTTCCATAACCAACTTACCCCCATAGAACATGTCTAAACAAAATTTACTAGAAAAACTCACCACGTTTCATACCGTGGTATTACAAGAACAGGAAATACTAGAGCATGTTGTTCAAAGCCACACTCAAGATGAAGTTGCTCGTGATACATATGAACAAGTCTCAGAGATGACACATGAAGAGAAGATCAAAACTATTTTTCCTCAGAAAGAAATACCACTGGATGCATAGTTGATCACGACGATGACCGACGGACACGTAAAATCAAACGACAATAAAAATCCTATTTGGGAGATTTATCTTGTGATCCGGTTAATTAAGATAACATTTTTTATCTCAATGTTACGTAGGAAAAAATGCGAGCACTGCTGTAGAGGAGCTATAAAAAACAGAACAGCTGGAAACCAAAAATATGGGGGAGGTTGTGAGTACAACGGAATTAATTGTTGTAACAGAAGAGTAGCTTTCGGACCAAACACAAATAGTAGGAGATATCCCGCAGGCACGAATGACTATGAAGGTAAAGTTTGGACAAGAGTTATAAAAGATCGTATGTTCCAAATGAAGTTTTATTTAAAAAATCAAAATGGTATCAAAAAAGTAAGAAACAAAAAGGGGATGTTGTTGTACACATACTTTAGTTCCTAATAGGCTTAGGAAGCTTTATGTCAACAAGTCACCATCCTTTAAGAGTCCTTTTCCTTTGCCTGAGCATAATCTGAATATTAGGCTCAATGTCTCTAATGACCCTATCATCTCATGCTTTAGTTCCATTGTTATTTACATTTTTTGTTCATAAAAGCAGGAAAAAGAAAGCATCGCCGTAGAACACCAAGGCAGTCCTATCACCGGAGACCAAGAACAATACTTGGAAAAAACAGGACCACGAAGTTCAGTAGACGAGGAGGAAGAAGGAAGATTTCAAGACGCAGCTCATGTCAAACTCACTGTAGAGGTGAACAATACCAGCCAAGAATTACAGTTCCTAATAATTTCTTTTAGAAGAATTATAATTAGTGCACAAAGAAGAAAATATAGTCCCTAGTGATTTATTTTTAGTTTGAACAGCAGCTTGAAACAAATGATAGTATTGATGTCTTAGACGTAGGCGAACAATCAGAAGAGGTCAACAAACATATCACTACGAAAACATTCACACATCAGTAAAGATGTATCTATCACTAGTATTTAAAATTAACTCTTTCTTTGAACAGCCGCATGATAAAGAAGAGCAACAAACAACAGGATATCAGGACGCGGCACCGGCGACAACAACCAAAGATGTGGTATTCCTCAATCTAATTTTATAAAAATTAAATATTCATTGATATTTACATTTTTTGGTTCACAAAAACAGGAAAAAGGAACGATTGTCACATAACAGCAAGGCAGCAGCCCTTTCACCAGAGATAAACAACGAGATTTGGAAAAAACAGAACAAGTAAGTTTAGTAGACAAGGAGCAAGAAGTAAGATTACAAGGTGAAGCTCTTCTCAAAATTACTGAAGAGGTCAACAAAACGAACCAAACAACAGGACCGCAGGACACGGCAACGGTGACAACATCACAAGAGGTGGTATTCCGCAAGCCGATTATACGAAATTAAATATTGCAGTTTTACTTTGATTTAATTACACATGTAGTTGATAACACAGAAAGTGGATGAAGAAGAACCCACACATATACATATTGAAGCAAATCTTCAGAGTGTTCTCGACAAAAATGAGAATGCAATCGAAAGTGCGTAGGACAAATCTTTAGAGCTTACAGAGATGACACATGCACAAGTTGAGGCAGCTCATGACACAGCAAGATAGGAAAGTGACGAAAAAGACAAGGTATAGAACACCTCTAATAGCATAAAATAAAGTATCAACTTCTGTGATGCCAATTAAATCTGTAATCCTGTCCTCTTCAGTCAGCATAAACACTGATCCCACGGAAGAATTCATCGAGAAAATATTCAACGCTCTATGTCGCACGGAATGGACGGACGAAGAAAAGTATGTTACTTCCACAGAATAATTTATTTCAATGTTTTTTTACCTGTTAACTAATATATCCTTCATCTGTATCTCTCTATGTATATATATACATACATACATACATACATATATATATATATATATATATATATATATATATATGTTGCAGAAATGGTGATTTCATAATAACGTGTGACGTGACTACCAACATCGGAAATGTTGCAAGAAGCTTCCAAATTGGTAATGCAGTGCATAGTACAATCATCGAGCCTTTGTTACTGATGCTACAAAATGAATTCAAGGGATCACGGAGGAAGATCCTAATGCTACACAACACTATAAGTAAAAAACCACGGCACAATTTCATGTTTTAAGTAAAAGAATATCAGCCTGTGCACATGTGTATTGACAAAATTCTTTATATGTACGTATTACAAAACAAACAGCATTCAATACACGAAGCTGATGACAAAGATCCCTTGAACTTTAGAGACTACGATGACAATAATATTAAAGAAAGAGTTATACCCAAGCAGCTTATGAGGTTTTTTTATATCAAAGAAGGAGAGGATCTGCAAGATTATTACATGGTAAACTGAACAAACTACCATATCTGAGAATGGATACAAATGTTTACTTTTATGTTACAAATGTTTAGTTTTCAATATTTTCCTTTTTGCAGTTTCTTTTGTCAACTGCTTTAGGGGGGTTCGTGAATCAGAAGACTATCGGCCACTTTGTGGCCATATCAGTCAATATGAAAAAACAGCGCTTCGAGCTGCTTGACTCTATAAAGGATTATAGCGAGGCAAGAAAATTCTTGAGTGTTGTAGCAAGAAAATTCAAGAAGATTTGGAGATAAATCGGATCAAAGATTCAACTTTCTCCAAGTAACATTGACCATTTCAAGGAGTTCGATGTGCATGTGCCACTTCAGGGACCACACACGTAAACACTACTAACATCCTTGTTCTTTATGTTTAATCTACGGCCTCCATCCCATAATAAGTGACTCAACTTTGCACTAACTTTAGTACAAAGTTGAGCCACTTTTGAGTCACTTCCACTTATTTTGGGACGGAGGATGGAGTAACAATTAATTCTTGTGGTCCTAAAAATAGCTCGTTGTTGAGGCAGTTTTACATGAAAACATATAAAGTATTTTGATACCAAGGGGAGCGCGCAATAGTAACGAATAATTGTCCCAACTCGTAGGCTGGACTGTGCGTTCTACATGTACATGAACGTCAAGCACTATTCCGAAGAAGGAACAACCATGTCATTGACTGAAGAACAAGTCCCTGAGTTGAGGAAGAGAATTATGTATCATTTATTGAGTGAGCACATCGGCAATCCAAACTTAGTATTGCTAAACTGTACGAGTGGTTCGTCTTTCAAGAAAAAACTAATTCTGTTCTGAGATGTATTTTTTACAAGCAAAGGCTGACAATTCTTGTCTGTTTGTTCTTGTCGGATAGATATGCTGAAACATAAGGTTGTAACTGAAGACAGAGAAATGAAAGAAGTTTAATGCAGCATGGCTGAAGTAGGAATTCCTCAATTTGCCGAGGAAATTGATACGAGCGCTCGAGATACACAAGCAATTGAAGTGTTAGGTAGTGAAGATGAACACAAGGACGACAGTCAACATTTGCAATGGGAGCATGAACGGATGGATCGTCCAATAAAATCAGATCGACCTCCCAGCCCAAGCAAGGAGAATATAAAGATATGTGAACAGAGGATAATTGAACAGCGCAAACGCGATGCTGCGATTTCTGTTCCTAAAGAAGCAAGCAAAGGTGTGAAGAGAAAAGTGGAGAAAAACCCACCAGTAAGCAGCACATCATGCACACGCGAGTCTTTGGAGTTCTTATATCCAAAAACGCTAGCCCCTGAAGAAGAAGTGACACTCTTTCTTGAGAGCCTGTCACCGGCTCAAGCAGACACCTACAATGAACTTGTGGTTAAAGGACAAATGGATTTTCAACATTTCAAAACAGCGTTAGTGATGGAAGGTGAGAAGAATTTTAACAAGGAAGCATATGAGCGCCTGACAAGGTTGCAGTCGGGTTCCCCAAATACGTCAACACATCAGTCATCTAAGATCATGCCGGCAAACATAATATCTATCAAGAGGCCGTTAAAGCGGTCAACCAAGGTCTACAGCGTAACAAACATTCCAACATTTGAGCATCAACACTTCATTCACATGGACAAAGCCAACGCTCTTCATGACTACCTAGTGAGCGATGAAGGGCTGAAGGAATGCAGAAAGTAAGTAGCCTCTGTAACCTTAAAAAATAAAAACAAGCGAACCTATGTAAGCAGTGAATCTATTTTTTTGTGTAAACATTTTTGCTGTTGCAGTGCAAACTTGTATAAAAGCGCAATTCATGAAGATTGTATTACTGGACAAATCATGCTGGACCAGCTCCAGAAAGGAGGAAAGGGGCAAATGGAGGCGACCATGTGTAATGCATTGTTCGGAAAATGGACATAACAGAAATAGTACAATACAAGTGATAAAGCTATACTGACAGCAGAATTTGCTAATGTCCGTAGAACCCTACTCCATGAGTGCACTTCAATCACACAATCGATAGAAAAATGTTTGGTTAAACGAATACTTGTTTTTTCGTGCTGCTTGTACTCGGCCTCGAATATGAAGATGGAGGGCTAAAAGAATTCAACGAGGATGATTCACTACAGCAGTTTGAAGCAACCGTGAAAGGAATAAACCTTCTAGATAAGAAGCTCGTAATACCACCTCACATAAGTTATTGTTCTCCTTAAGCTTGCATGTTGTCGTGACATTTTGACTCTCTCTATGTGACTCAATGCAGATCATGATACCTCATAACACCGCTTCACACCACACGTTGTATGTCCTTAACAAGTATGAGAATAGACTTGACATTCTGGACTCGCTAGATTACAAGAAGTGTATTAAAAAGACATGGAGACATCAGCATAGAAGCTGTAAAGAATTGGTATGTAGGTCTTAAGACTTGTTATCTCTCTGTTGGTAAAACAGTATCATTACTTTCCTTAACATTGAGAGAAAAACGAAATCACAGATTGAAAGGATGTATGTACTGCTGAGGAGGCACTACGGGGAACGAGCACTAAAAGCCGACGATGAACCAAATTGGGGACAATTGGCAGCCAGGCCTAGAAAAGTTAACACACCAAAACAAAGGGATGCGCAATGTGGACAATTCATGGTGCAATTTGCAAAATACTGGAACGGCCAATCACTAGCGAAGGATGATGACGAACTCCGTGTGAGTTAACAATAGAAATTTTCTAATTTCTTCCAGAATCAAAGTTTCCATGAAAGTAGTAAGTATTCGGATATCATGTCTGCAGTATACTAAGGTGGATGACGAATGGAAACCGGAGTTCCTATTCACGGCGATATTCCTAAAACTAATCAAATAAAGTGGCACCAGCTGCCTGTAGCAATTCAACAATTCAAGCCAATGAATTCAAAAAACAATTCTCGCAAGGAAGGTGAGATGACTTTTCCGGAGCAGTGCACGCTGACAATCTATGAACACACAGTTTGACATATATTTTCTAGCACAGAAACAATGACCATTAATTTTTTGCTGCTCTGTCCGAGACGATGAGCAAACGTAAGGGAAAAAAAGAAAGCAGCGTGATGTGTCCAAAGCATGATGCACCACGCTTTGAGCACACAGACGACGCAATCAAGTTCCTGCAACTAATCATGAGCGACAAATGGCAAAATGAATTCGAAAAGTGACCTGTTTTACTCATGAATGCAGAATAATACCTCAAGATACTTTTCATATTCCGCTCCGCATCAATAATTCTTTTTTTCTTTTCACAGCAAAAATCTATAGAAGCGGAGGTATGGACAGTCAAAATCAATTTTAACTGGAGCGCATCTGAAGGCAGCATTTGGACCAACACCAGGACTCCTTAGAGGTCGCTTTGAAAAGAGGGTGCTGAACGAAATAGCATATATATGGGAGAGAAGACAGCCTGCACAAGATAGTGATGACGACAGACTAATATTAGGCCCGTGTTTTGCAGAGGTAAATTTTTAAAAAGCATGCACATCCTTCTAAATTTGCAAGTTTCATGTCGACAACAGTTTATTTCTTTTTTGTGCAGCATATACTGAAAATAGATAATCCCAGTCAAGGTGTTACTATGTTTAAAATGGAATTGCTTAACCAGAAGGAACAACTAATTCCCATTTACGTGAGCGAAAAACAGCAGAAGAAGTTCTTAACAACAAATATGGTAAAAAGCGTTCTCTCCAAGACGCAATCAAAATATTTGTTTCATCAAATTCATTCATATATTGTTAAATAATGGGAAAAAAACTTCTTTGTTCGCAGATATTCTTAATAATGGATAAGAATAGCCATTACGCCGTATATATGCTCGACGGATACACAAATAAGGTCCACATCATTGATCCTGTTGAAGTACCTCGCCAAGAAATAGATGAAGAAAACAATCTAGATTATAGCAGTTTGAACGATGTGGAAGCAAATAAGTGGATGGACGTCTTCCGAAGCGAAAAAAGTAAAAGGCTTAGAGAGTATAATCTCTACCACAACCACAAATTGAAAGTTGTAAGTATCCTAAATACAAAAATATCCAATTCAAAAAAATTCAACTTTCTGTTTTCTACAAACACCCCCATATGGTAAGGGTAATTGACAAGTAAATAATTTGCAGGTACCTAGGTTGTAAGTATCCTAAATACAAAAAAAATTAACTCTTGTTGCAGTTACCTAGGTTTAAAAGGGTTCACGAAGTGGTACATGGCAGAGAAATGGAAACCAAGCGGAAGGGTAATTGGCAAGTAAATGTTTTCGAAGAGATGCCAATGGTTAACAAGGGTGAATCAGCGTATGTTGCTCTGAAGCTTGCATTGTTGTACAATGGAATAAAATTCTTCGAAGAGATAGATAATTTTGATGTAAGTTTTCCCTCACACTGCTAGGACAATATAAAAAAACTGGAAATTCTTTTACTTACGCACTAGTACCAAGATACATATTATTTAATTATTCTTTGGTGAATTTTCGTAGGATGATCTGGAAATCTGGAAGGCGGAAACACTATACATCCTACTACTCAGTGAAGTAAATGAAGTGAAACCTCATGCGATGGGTCAAGAGATTCTAAAGGTTTTACATATGGATGAAGAGTAATGCTTGTGAAATGGCACGGTGAAACTGTCACCTTTGCTGCTTTCCCCAATGTAAACTTGTTAACGTGTAACTAAAAGCATATATATGAAGACTACGTCCATCTGTATATGTATACGAAGACTCGTGAGTCGTTAGTCTAGAAATTTCAGACACTTGGCTCTGTTTATGGTTTGATCCCATGAATCTCTGCGAGAATCTTCATCTGAAATATTCACACACATGCCTTAAAAGACTGATGAAATTATGTGTCTAGAAAATTCATACACATGTCTCTGTCTACTCATAGACTGTACGTCTAGGAGATTACATGCTGCACGACCAACACACCCATGGTTTACACAGGGAATCCTATATAGGCATGACAGTACAGTCTGTGCGGTTGTGTGAAGGCCTCACTCAACTGCTACGGGTGTCAGGCACGATAGTACAGACTCTACAGCCACGGGTGTGAATCATCTACAGGCTCATGTCTCATCCCTCTACAGGCACGTAGCGAGGCCTGTACAGGCACGTAGCAAGGCCTCTATAGTCACGCATGTGGGGTTCTCTAGACACTGGTATCAACGGCACATGCATCGGAATACTAAGTTAGATAGTTTTAGAGTCTGTCAGCCCTTAAAGGCACGGGGTGGAAGCGTCTATATACACGGGAGTAACGCGCGTACAGCCACGGCTATTTAACCCATATAGAGATGCTTCTAGCGGCACGGGTGTGTAGCACCTATAGGCACGGTATTGAGGCCTCTACAGACATGGGGGAGTGACACTTCTCGATGTATTGTAGGGGGCACGGGAGGGAAGCACCTAGAGGCACGGGAGGAAAGCCTCCACAGCCACGCGATTGAAGCATGTGCAGACAGGGAGACATGAGAGTAATGCCTCGACATCCACGGCATTTAAGGCTCTATAGCCACGGGAGGGGAGCACCTAGAGGCACGGGAGGAAATCCTGCACAGCCACGGGATTGAAGCATGTGCAGGACGGGAGACACGGCTATAAAGCCTCGAGATCCACGACATTGCAGGCCCTACGGGCACGTGATGGCAGCCGGTATAGCCACGTGAGTGAAGACTCCAGAGACACGTAGTTGAATCCTACAGAGGCACGGACTGAGACCGTACATCCACAGAATTTAAGTCTCTATAGCCATGGGAGGGGAGCATCTGGAGGCAAGGGAGGAAAGCCTCCACATCCACGGTAGTGAAGCATGTGCAGGCAGGGAGACACGGCTGTAAAGGCTCGAGATGCACGGCATTGCAGGCCCTACGGGCACGTGATGATAGCGTCTATAGACACGTGACTGATGCCTCCAGAGGCACGTAGTTGAATCCTACAGAGGCACGGTACTGAGACCGCACAGCCACGAAATTTAAGGCTCTACAGCCACGGGAGGGGAGCACGTAGAGGCATGGGAGGAAAGCCTCCACATCCATGGGAGTGAAGCCTGTGCAGGCAGGGAGACACGGGTGTAATGCCTCGAGATCCATGGCATTGCAGGCCCTACGGGCACGGGATGACAGCATCTATAGCCACGGGAGTGAAGCCGTCAGAGGCACTGGTATGCAAGCTCCACAGCCACGGTATTCAGACTGTAAAGGCACGTGATTGAAGCCACGTGACTGTTTAACTGAATGTTCAACCGGAATATTTCGAAGTTTCCAAGCACTATTGCGATTCTTGACGCAACAGAAGCTCAGCTTTGAACGTGGGAATCTAAAACCTTAGCATTCGCTTTGGTGGCCCCAAGTACAACTATCTCTACACTGTAAAAAGAATATCCGACTAACCCGCTGTACAGCACTCAGTTTTCCTTTGTCGCCCTCTGTTGTCTTTCTTACCTGAAACTCACTCTATGATTCGTACGTTATCTCTCCATTTCTGCAATAATTTTTTGCATAGTTTGTTCCATCTTGGAGATTTTTGATTCTTCGTGCTATATATACCCTACAAACAAAAAGGCAAACCCTATACTAGTTTTGCCGCCACGCCACTCCCCGCCTTGCCGCCAGCTCCGTCGCCATCACCTACTCCTCGTCGCTGTCGGATGAAGGTGGCACTTTATCCTGCTCCAGTGTAACCGTCTCATCCTCTGCCAGTGGATCAGCCACCTCCAGCGGCAGCGGAGCCAGCTGCTCCTCTGGCGGTGGATCAGCCACCTCCAGCGGCAGGGGAGCCGCCTGTCCTTGGGCTGCCGGAAGCGGTGCGCGCGGCCGCGGCCCAGCGGGCGCGAAGTACATCCGTCGACGCCCCTCGGGCACGACGCCCGGGATGAACTAGCGATCCCAGAGGTCGCTGGTGGGCGCAAACCTCGGGTCCAGCTTCAGATCGAGCGGCAGCAGTAAGCGCCTCCGCGTGATCTCGCGCCGACGCTTGAGGCCATCCGCCAGAACCTGTGGTATAGGCACCCGGCAGTGGTTGAGGTTCCACCCCACCGGGAGCACTACACTTGGCCATGGAACCGGGAGGTTGTTCTCCCATAGGTACCGCGCGTGGTCCTCGTTCACTGACCGGCACCGGTTAGGGCTCGACGGACCTCCGTTGCCGTCGCGAGCAGCGAGGTTACGCTTCGGCATCGTTCCAGGTTTTTCTGTCTCGGGAAGTGGGGTGGACGAGTGGGGTGGTCGACGCTCGAGTGGTGAAGAAGGTGGCGGTGGTTCCTATTTAATAGGACCCGTCAGAACAGCCGAAGCGTCACAGCTATCACTGCCCTATGGCCCAGCCGGAGACGAGTCGTTCGTGCGTTGGGACCGGTCAAACTAGAAGCCTCGCCATGTCACTGCCCGGTGGTAGAGTGGACAGGTGGCGTAGCGAGTGAGCCATTGGGAGACGAGTAGTTCTCACGTGCACAGAGCCTCGGTATCGCCATTCTCACTACCATGTGAGCCACCGGGAGGCGAGTCGTTCCCGCGTGGACCCGCTTGCCTGATAAGTTGCCCCAGTCCGACCCCACTAGCCCAGCTTCGGTGATGTAAAATGAATACCACGGTTGTTCACTAGCAAGACGCACGGCTGTGTACACTCTAAATCCACGGATTCACGCGTTGTGGATCCACCGGTATGTACGCCGTAGGTCCACGGACACTAGGAAGACGCACGGGTGCGTCTACGCTAGGTGCACGGGTGCGTCTACGGTAGGTGCATGGGTGCATCAACCGTAGGTGCACGGGTGTGTCTACGGACACACATATGTTTCAGTTTTATAAAAATAACAAAGAAATAAGAAAGAAATCAGGTTTATAGAAGCAGAGTTTCCACACATTTCATTCAAACATGGTTCAGAACCTTCAACATTACATTTAACAACTATATAAAAAAAGAGGTAGACAAATGGCAACTCCATAGTCGACATGAAGTCAAAAACACATAAAAATGAATGCATAACATAGTCATAACACATAAACATGAACACATAAAAGTGACATAACAACATTACAGACAGTGCGATGATGTTCCAAAGAAACGTTTAGATAATTCTGGACACTAGAAAGGGCGCAACAACACCTAACTCTACTAGCCCGAGCATTCTTATCAGCAACCACAGTTGAATAGATCTGCTTCCCCGCAGAAAGAGCTATTTTTTAGCAATCACAGTTGAATGGATTCATCAAGTGGTGCAAGCCATCACAGACACCGTATTAAATCCTCTACGTACTCGGCTGTGCAGCCTCTATTGCCACGGGATTGAAGCCTCTATAGGCACGGTTATGCAACCCCTATAGTCACGGTATTGAAGAATCTACAGGCACGGGTCTCCACCCCATATAATCACGGAATTAAAGCCACCACAGGCACGGGAGTGATGCATATACACGCACGGGTGTCCAGCCCCAATATAGTGACGGTATTGAAGCCTCTACGAACACGGGTGTGGAGGCCACTGTACTGAAGACTCTACAAGCACGGGAGTGCAGCCACCACAGGCACTGGTTTCTATTAGGAACATCCAATCCGATTTATATATCACAGGCACACCGGATAGTAAGACAAGAAAACAAGGTATGTGATGTAAAAGATGATTTTACATTATAATGTTGCACGCATGTGCAATGCGTGAGGCCCTCAATCTCTAAAAGACAAGAAGCACAATCCATCTGTACAACATATCTAAATATCTATAATTCTAAAAGACAAGAGCCACGGTATAAGTAGGATCACTTCGGCAAAAGGTTGAAAATAACAGCAGGCTTCTAATCATGCTCTTTGAAGGTTATGAGCACCAAATTGTTTACTTCAATAGATGATGCCCGAAGAAAATTATTGAAACCTTCCTTCTTGAACACCATTCTACCACCCAAGCCAATAAAGTAGGAACAAGGAATGCTCACATATATATCATCATCTTCAGAATCCAAGCCAATTTCAAGAATTAAGGAACCAGTCCTAGAAATTGACAAAAAATCCTTCAAACTACTCACAACCAAGCTCAGAATAACCTGACAAAAAACATCAAGTTATATGATGTTCAGCTTGTAAATTTTAAAAAATAAACTCCAAAGCACAACATACATAAATAACAAATAAATAAACAGTAACCAAAAACAAGCTCGCCATATGTTGATCATTAACATGCATGGAGGTAATCCTGTGAACAAAGGGAGAACATAATATGTAGTTGTCATCAAAGACTGTCGCGACATGACATACATTTGATGATAATTCAGAGTGACACCACGACTATAAAAACAACTGTCAACAAGTTCCCTCCGAGTTTCACTCAGATCCTCAAGAGCTACAAAAATAATAATTTCACAAACTGAGCAAAACAGCAAAACGTATAAACTGAAACAAAACTAAAAACAGTCCAACAAATAACTTACCAACACAGGGTAAAGGGAACAACATAACACCATCCTGATGAAAATCGACACCAATCATAGTTCCATAGCGCTCAAGCCGAACAGTCATAATGTCATCATGACGGAGACCATAATCATTCACAAGTTCTTCCCACGAAGAACCATGGAATTTACTGCTCATCTGATCATGTCTAAACAGCACATGGTATAAGTTACCCTCACTGTTGTGAAGAGCAAGATCAACATCTGTGTCACCCCTCCGAATAGCTAAAGCTCTGCACTCCTCAATGTATCGAGCAAGATGTGATCTAACACTGCATGGAACATACTACAACAAGAATGGAAGCAAACATCATAATCATATAAACAAAGATATTGGAATACATTCCAACCAAAACAACATCAACAATATGCCACAATCAGATAAACAAGAAATAAATTCTTACAACACGCCTTGAACAGCTACGATCCAGCACCACAGTGAACACAAACGCACAAGAATCAAAGGAAGAACAAGGGCCACCTGTAGATCAGCAAAAGGGGCAAGCCATTACCTACAGAAGAACGGTGATCAATAAGAACTCATTCCACATCAGAATTGAAAGTTGACATTTGATCGTGTTGGAAGCCCCCACCCGTAATTTCCCCTGAAATCTGAATTTCCCGGAAATATAATGGGAAAACGAAAACAGGAAAACAGGAAACAACAGGGCGATTTACCAGGGACAACCACACCGACGCGACGACGACGCGGCCACGACGGAAGGTCGATGACACCGGGACGGACGCCGGCAGGACAACCGCAGCGAGACGCGCGGCCCCAACACGTCCACTGCGGGACGGATGCCGGCACGACGACCACAGCGGAACGAATGGCGGCAGCGAACGCCGGCCGTGAGACGGGAAGAAGCAAATCTCAACAAATAGATCGGAGAATTATTAGAGAACTTAAATTGTTCAGGGGCTTAATTGCTAAAAGGGAAAACCGAAAAAACGAAAACGGAAACCAGAAATAACGGAACTATTCCCTACACGACAAGTGTCACGCGCGGAGCGCTATTGAAAGATACACCCCGCCTAACTGTTGCGACGTGTACTTTCTAACTAGTGATTTCGACTAAAGGAAAAAAAAACATGACAAAAACTGGGGTACGTGGAAATCGAAGCCTATACCTCCTGGTTGTTGGCACGATAGCATGACACGCTCGGCTGGGGCTACAGCAGCGATAGAATTGGGGTTTGGTATTTAATGAAACAAATAATAGAGCTAATCCTCTTATTTTTCCCTTGAGAGGCAAAAATGCAGAAAAAACGATGCTGCAGTGGGGACTCGAGCCCAAGAGCTCTGGCTGTTGGAGCACTAAGTTGACCACTCCGGCAGACTGCCAGACGGCCAAGAGCTCTGGCCGTGGATAACTGACAATGCTTGCCGGCGGGGATGGCTAGTGAAGTGGTAACGGTAGCAACTAAAATACGGCGTCGGGCCTACAGCTTTGAAGTGGGGTGCGGCTTTCAGGTTCGTAGCAAACTCGGGGCTGGCGTGGCATGAGCGCGAAGCTCCAAGTCTTCGGCCATGGCGGTTTCAGCTTGGTGCCCGCCACGAGGCACTCGGGTGCACGAGGGGAACGCTACAGCACGTGGATGTGCGCTCGCGGACGTGCAGGATCTTGACGCACGTGTGGGGAGCCATAGAAAGCAAGATTCTCGGCAGGCCCGTCCATGGTTACATCCATGGCGGCCGGTTGGATGGGTGACGCCATGCGCGGGTGTGCAACGACCGCATGGTGTGTGGAAGAGTAAGCGTTTTGAGAGGTGTGCAAGTGCAGCAAGAGCAGCAGCAAGGCGTCCGGATTAGAAGAAAACAAAAACATCGGTTTGGCTCAGACGGCCATCGTGATCGCACGGCAACGGCAAGTTAGACACGACGGGATCGATGACATGCGGGGAAAATTCAACAGGGGACAGATATGGGAGGCGCAGGAGCTCACCAGGGGCTCATTAGGCACGAAGAGGAGTTTGAGGAGGCGAGATGAGGCGCTTATCGAGGCGACAGTGCTCGAACGATGAAGCAGAGGAAGCAGAGGAATGGGACGTCACGGAGGAAGCTCCCCGTGTCCTAGTGGAGGCGAGCGTAGGCTAGGAAGACCGTTGTCAATGCGGTGGTGCTTCTAGCAGAAGAAGTCGAACGATGACGGACGGATCAACCCGAGCTCGTCCACGGCGACGTCGTTACGAGGAGAAGCCTCACCTAGCGGCGGCAAGGAGGGAGAGAAATAGAAAACGGAGCGAGGGGAGCTAGGGCTAGGGCACCGGCCTTTATATGGAGCTCAGGGAACGCTGTGGAGCTGTCTGATCGAAGCTACACGCGATGAAGGACGATCCCTGGTTCGTACAGGATGACGAATGCAGGAGGAAGAAGGTAGGGGTGGGTTTGGGATGAAAATGGAAAGTGAGGTGGGCCTCTCTCTCTCTATGTTCTTTCTTATGTTATTCCTTTTACACAAACTTGCAAAGAAAGAAAACAATGGATGTAGTTGAAATTTCAACAAAAGAGATATTTTCCCGGAGCGAGAAACATATGGAGGATTTAATAAAATTGGTTTGGGGATTTTACAGAATATAAATTCGGACAAGTTTGAATTTATTTCAAAGTTGCCTAAATTTAAAACATAACCAAACCAACCCCAAATGGAGTGAGATTTTAGATGGTGACCCTACACAAGAGATATTATTTATGGGCACAACAGAAACATATATTTGACGATTTATATTTGCAGCTCAAATAAATGAAAGCAAAGGAAAGGAAGAAAGTGCAAGGGATATCATGGGAAGTATGTCAAAGGCATTGCGAACGAGATAAAGAGTGAAGTTGGTATGACACACAAGATTGCAATGGATTGAAATAAGTTGAGAATGGAAAAAAGAAAGGATCAAGTAGTGGCTAGGCGTAGCGGAAAAAAAATATGAACACAATAAGGAAAGCAATCATACCAAAGATGATGGAGATGGTGCATGATGCGTGATGAATGTGATAAACAAAATAAAACACACGACGACAACAGAATAAAAGGAAAATCTTCTAGAGCGTCGGTCTCAGGTTGTTACATTCCGAACCCTTCTAGAAGCTTCCCTGTACAACACCGGAAAAACCCGAAACTTTTCCGATAGACAAAATATGACTTTCCATATATTAATATTTACCTCTGGACCATTCCGGAGCTCCTCGTGACGTCCGAGATCTCATCCGGGACCCCGAATAACATTCAGTTACCATCACACATAACTCACTAATACCAAATCGCCACTGAACCTTAAATGTGTATACCCTACGAGTTCAAGAACTATGTAGACATTCCTCGGCTAATAACCAATAGCAGGACCTGGATGTCCATATTGGCTCCTACATATTCTATGAAGATCTATATTAGTCGAACCACGATGTCAAGGATTCAATCAATCTCGTATACTATTCCCTTTGTCCATCGGTATGTTACTTGCCCGAGCTTCGATCGGCGGTATCTCTATACCTAGTTCAATCTCATTACCGGCAAGTCTCTTTACTCTATCCGTAATACAAGATCCCATGACTAACTCCTTAGTCACATTGCTTTCAATCTTCTTGTGATCTTGTATCATCGAGTGGGCCCAGAGATACATCTCCGTCATGCGGAGTGACAAATCCCACTCTCAATTCATGCCAACCCAACAGACACCTTCGGAGATACCTGTAGAGCCCCTTTATGGTCACCCAGTTACGTTGTGAGGTTTGATACACACAAGGCATTCCTCCAGTGGTCGGGAGTTGCATGATCTCATGGTCATAGAAACATATACTTGACATGCAGAAAATAGTAGAAATAAACTGACACGATCATATGCTACGTTCATAGATTGGGTCTTGTCCATCACATCATTCTCCTAATGATATGATCCCGTTATCAAATGAAAACTCATGTCTATGGCCAGGAAACCTTGACCATCTTTGATTAACGAGCTAGTCCATAAGAGGCTCACTCGGGACAGTGTGTTATCTATATACCCACACATGTTTCTGAGTTTCAAATAAATACAATTATAGAATGGATAATAAACGATTGTCATGAACACGTAAATATAATAATAACTAAATTAGTATTGCCTCTTGGGCATATTTTCAATAGTCTTCCACTTGCACTAGAGTCAATAATCTAGTTCACATCACTATGTGACTCACACCCAATGAGTTCTGGGGTTTAATCATATTTGCTTGTGAGAGAGGTTTTAGTCAACGGGTCTGAACCTTTCAGATCCGTATGTGCTTTATAAATCTCTATGTCATACTGTAGATGCTGCTACCACGCTCCACTTGGAACTATTCCATATGACTGCTCCATGATAACCCACAAGTATAGGGGATCGCAACATTTTTCGAGGGTAGAGTATTCAACCCAAATTTGTTGATTCGACACAAGGGGAAGCCAAAGAATATTCTCAAGTATTAGCAGTTGAGTTGTCAATTCAACCACACCTGAAAGATTTAGTATCTGCAGCAAAGTATCAGTAGCAAGGTAGTGTGATAGCAACAGTAGCAACAAAGTAACAGTAGCAGCAGCAGAGTAACAGTAGCAGCAGTGACAGCAGTAGCGACAGAGTAACAGTAGCAGCAGTGACAGCAGTAGCGGCAAAGTAACGTAGCAAGGACCAGTAGGAAAAACTCGTAGGCATTGGATCGGTGATGGATGATTATGTCGGATGCTATTCATCATGTAACAGTTATAACACGGAGAGATATGTAACTAGCTCCAGTTCGTCAATGTAATGTAGGCATGTATTTCGTATGTAGTCATACGTGCTTAGGGAAAAGAACTTGCATGACATCTATTGTCCATCCCACTCGTGGCAGCGGGGTCCTAATGGAAACTACGCGATATTAAGGTTCTCCTTTTAATAAAGAACCGGACCAACGCATTAACACTTAGTGAATACATGAATTCCTCATACTATGGTCATCTCCGGGAGTGGTTCCGGCTATTGTCACTTCGGGGTTGCCGGGTCATAACACATAGTAGGTGACTACAACTTGCAAGATAGGATCAAGAACACACATATATTGGCGACAACATAATAGGTTCAGATCTGAAATCATGGCACTCGGGCCCTAGTGACAAGCATTAAGCATGGCAAAGTAGTAGCAACATCAATCTCGGAACATAGTGGATACTAGGGATCAATCCCCGTCAAAAATAACTCGATTACATGATAGATCTCATCCAACCCATCACCGTCCAGCAATCCTACGATGAGATTACTCACGAACAGTGAAGAGCATCATGGAATTGGCGATGAAGGAAGGTTGGTGATGACGATGGCGACGATCTCCCCTCTCCGGAGCCTAGAACGGACTCCAGGTCTGCCCTCCAGAGGAAGAACAGGAGGTGGTGGCGCCTCCATATCGTAAAACACGATGAACTCTTCTCCTTGATTTTTTTCCGGACGAAAGGGACTAAATAGATTTGAGATTGGAGGCGGTGGAGCAACGTGGGCCCCACAAGCCTGCTAGGAGCGGCCAAGGGGGCGCGCCTGGTTGGCTTGTGGGCTCTCAGCTCCACCCCTCCGCTTGATTCTGGCGCCAGTATTTTTTATATATTCCACAAATAATCCCCGTAAATTTCCAGGTCATTCCGAGAACTTTTATTTCTGCGCAAAAACAACACCATGGCAATTCTGCTGAAAACAGCGTTATTCCGGGTTAGTTCCATTCAAATCATGCAAATTAGAGTCCAAAACAAGGACAAAAGAGTTTGGAAAAGTAGATACGTTGGAGACATATCAACTCCCCCAAGCTTAAAACCTTGCTTGTCGTCAAGCAATTCAGTTGACAAACTAAAAGAGACAAAAGAAAAACTTTTACGAACTCTGTATGATCTTGTTGTTGCAACTATGTCTAACTCATATCCAGAATTTCAGCAAGATCATAAGCTAACCACATAAGGAAATGACATCTAGGTCTCACGGTAAACTCATATCAATGGCATAATCAACTAGCAAGCAATAATAATAAGTTTCAAATGTCAACACTTCAATCAAGACAATCATGAAGCAGTGTGAACAGATGGTATCTCGCTAGCTCTTTCTGAGACCGCAAAACATAAATGCAGAGCACCTTCAAAGACCAAGGGCTGACTAAACATTGTAATTCATGGCGAAGAAGATCCAGTCACAGTCATACTCAATATCGATCAAAAGCAAAGCATAAAAATGAAAGAGCTGTTCTCTAATTGGTGCTTTTTGAAAGAAGAGGATGACTCAACAGAAACATAAACAGATAAGCCCTTCGCAGAGGGAAGCATTGATTTGCAGAGGTGCCACAGCTCAAGCTTTAAAGACAGAGATAATAATTTTGGGTGGCATGCTTTCATTGTCAATGCAATGACCAAGAGTTTTTCACCATCTTCCACGCCACACATGCTATAGGCGGTTCCCAAACAAAAAAATTAAAGTTTTGACTCCCCCACCACCGATCAATCACACTCCACGACTAGCCGAATCCTCGGGTGCCGTCCATACCAACATCAATCCAGGGGGAGTTTTGTTTGCAATTATCTTTTCGATTTGAGCATGGAACTGGGCATTCCAATTATCGGCCCCTTTCTCGTGAATGATAGTGAATAAACACATATCGAGGATAACACGCCTAGGATGGAAGATACTGATCGCCCCTTGTCACCACATGAGCGGTTCGGGCATGCAAAACAGATTATTTCTTGAAGATTTAGAGAGTGGCACATGCAAATTTACTTGGAACGGCAGGTAGATACTGCATATAGGTAGGTATGGTGGACTCATATGGAACAACTTTGGGTTTATGGAAGTGGATGCACAAGCAGTATTCCCGCTTAGTACAATTGAAGGCTAGCAAAAGACTGGGAAGCGACCAACTAGAGAGCGACAACAGTCATCAAAATGCATTGAGATTAACCAACATTGAGTGCAAGCATGAGTAGGACATAAATCACCATGAACATGAATATCATAGAGGCTATGTTGATTTTGTTTCAACTACATTCGTAAACATGCGCCAAGTCAAGCCACTTGAATCATTCAAAGGAGGATACCATCCTATCATACTACATCATAGTCATCTCAAAATTCATGTTGGCATCCAAGACAAACCATTATAAGCTCCTAGCTAATTAAGCATGGCATCAGAAACTATGATCTCTAAGTTGTCATTGCGAACATGTTTCTCTCACAACAAAGCTGAATTAGGACTGATGAGCAAGTCATATTTATAAAAACAAAATAGATCGAGTTCATACCAGGTTTTCCAGTCTCAGTCACTTCATCATATATCGTCATTATTGCCTTTCACTTGCACAACCGAATAATGTGAACAATAATAAGAGTGCTCGTGCATTGGACTACGCTGGAATCTGCAAGTAAACACAAAGGAGAAGACAAAGTAATATGGCTCTTTGACAGATAAACAGATATGCATGCTAGAGCCACTAAACATTGTAAGCATGGTCTTCTACCTTGACCCAAAGAAAAAGAAAACTATTTACACGGGAAAGCTCCCAACAAGCAAAGAAGAACAAGAAATCTTTTTGGGTTTTCTCAAACTAGACAAACACACGAAAAGAAAACGAGAAAAAGAAATAAACTAGCATGGATGATACAGTGGCAAAGTGTGAACACCGACTAACAAAGTGAAAATGTAAGCAAGAATATAAAGTCGGTGAGAAACACGTACTCCCCCAATCTTAGGCTTTTGGCCTAAGTTCGTCTACTCCCAAGGAGGGAAATAACCAGCTCCGGGGTACTCCGGAGTGTACTGAGGGTGCCACTGCTGTGTGAGCTCCTCTGGCTCCCACTGATAAACTGGCGTCTGGTACTCGACTGGTAGCTCGGGCACGAGCGCGTGTGGTTGGGCTATGCACCAATATGCGTAGATGTCCGAGGGCATAATAATGTACCTTTCTAGATGAAGGCAGACCTGAGTGTTACTACATAGATACAGAAGGAGCTATTCTAGGTGAACAAAGAAGGAGCAGGCAAGGTAATAGTCTCACGAGTGCCCTCACTAAATACTAGGTTATAAATCATCCTTCTATTTATATCTCTATCAAGAAAGTCATGGCGAACCATGCTATCATAATCTAGATATCTCTCGGGAAGAAGAATCTCTTCTTCCTCGTCCAGTCTAATAGGTATCTCAAAATGTCTAGCAAGACGAGTAGCATAGATACCTCCATAGATAACGCCTTTAGAACGGTTCGTGTTCAACCATTGAGCTACTATAGCGCCCAAGCTATAAGTTTTATCATTATAAAGGGCTTCGCGCAAGACCGCAAGATCTGGGGAGCTAAGGGCCACAGCTTTCTCACGGTCAATCAAAAATTTTCCTACGAATAATGAGAAGTACCGAAGCACGGGAAAATGTATGCTAGCAGCTCTAGCGCAAGACACTCCTCTCTCCTCTCCTACAACAATAGTATCGATGAAAGCCTCCAAGTCCTATGGACTAGGTTCATCAATATCCCCAACATAAGGTAATTTGCAAACATTGCAAAAATCATGAAGTGACATGCGCTGGGGGATATCATATAATTTGAACTCAACCATAGGAGGATTCTTCCTTGGATAGAAGTTAAAGCTTTGCACGAAAATATTAGTGAGGAGGAGGTATTACAGACACTTATATTCAACGAAGGTGGTAAGGCCTGCGTTCTCCACCAAGTACTAAAAGTCCTCATAAAGTCCGGCGCGCGTAAGAACACATCGCTTGACCACTCGCACGCTCGAACTTCTGCAACTCGGGGGACCGGATACTTGGGTTTCTTCTTCTCACTTCCATCATCCTTGGGGTCACAGCTTGAAGAGCCTCTTAAGAACCTCCTCATCTTTTCCCTTTTCTATCTCTGAAATTTTTTGAAATTTTTAGTGACTCTAAGGAAAAGTGAACAAGGCCCAACGAAACTCGTAGCAACTATTCCCACAAGTGCCTAGAAGCCATATCACGCATCAAAACTACTTGGGACCAGCAAAAATTAGCATGCAAATCTCAAGAACAGGATCACCAAGGCAGCAAAAATACGCGACGTATAAGGCTCTAGAGCAAAAACTAATTGGACCAATGGAGGAGTCACTTACCAAGGAGCAATTTCCCCAAAACAGCTTGGTGATGGTGCTTTGCACAAGGAGATCGAATATCGCCGCAAGAAGAGCAAGATCACGGGTTTGAGCTGCGAAACGATTTTTTTGGAGGTAGGAGAAGCAGATGGGAGCTAGAATAAATGGATGGGGTACACATGGGCCCCACAAGCCTGGTAGGCGCGGCCAGGGGTGGTGCCCGCGCCTCCAGGGCTTGTGGCCCACTGGTGCAGCCCCCTCGCTAGCTCTTCGTCTCAGTATTTTTCAAAAAATCCAGAAAAAATCATACTTGATTTTCAGGACATTCGGAGAATTTTTATTTTCGGGGTACTTTTCTACGGGACGCAAAAAGCAGAAAACAGGGAAAACTAAACTAAATCTATCATTTTTCTTCTAAGCAACCGAAGGTGAAAGCTTGGAACAGAGGTTTGTGACTCCTCGATTCATCCATCTTGTGGTCATCGAAAGATATCCGTCAATGAGGTTGATCAAGTCTCCTTGACAAACTTTTTCGAATCGCAAAAGAAGACAGAGAATTTTCGAATAGTCACTAGGTTACCTCAATGGGGATGTGAATAGCCCCAAAAAGCAAATCATACTTCATTTTAACAGTAGGTATAGGGCATTCAAAGCTCCCAATAAGAATAGATGAAGTTTTTTCGATAGCATTGATGCAATGTACTCGATATTGTTTCTTCAGAAAGTGCAACGTATGCTCATTACCGTTAACATGGAAAGTGACATTTCCTTTGTTGCAATCTATAACGGCCCCTGCTGTGTTTAGAAAGGGTCTTCCAAGGATGACCGCCATGGCATCATCCTCGGGAATATCCAGGATAACAAAGTCCGTCAAGATAGTAATGTTAGCAACCACAACAGGCACATGCTTGCAAATGCCGATAGGGAAAGCGGTTGATTTCTCGACCATTTGCAGAGAGATTTCAGTGGGTGTCAACTTATCCAGTTCAAGCCTACGATAAAGAGAGAGAGGCATAACACTAACACCGGCTCCAAGGTCGCATAAAGCAGTTCTAACGTAGTTTCCTTTAATGGAGCAAGGTATAGTGGGCACTCCGGGATCACCTAGTTTCTTAGGAGTTCTACCCTTGAAGGTATAATTAACGAGCATGGTGGATATCTCAAACTCAGGTATCCTCCTCTTATTAGTCACAATATCTTTCATGTACTTAGCATACAGAGACATTTTGAGCATATCTGTCAAACGCATTTGCAGAAAGACAGGTCTAATCATTTCAACAAATCGCTCAAAATCCTCATCATCCTTTTTCTTGGATGGTTTGGGAGGAAAGGGCATGGGTTTCTGAACCCATGGTTCCCTTTCTTTACCATGCTTCCTAGCAGCGAAATCGTTCTTATCGTATGTTCTATTCTTAGGTTGTGGGTTATCAAGATCAAGAGGTTCAATCTCTACATCCTTATCATAGGTTGAGCATCATCATGAACATCACTATTGATATTATCATTAGGCTCATGTTCATCACTAGATTGTGTTTCAGCATCAGAAACAGAGACATCGTTTGGATTCTCAGGTGTAACGGGGTTGCTAGCGTGCAGGTTCCTATAATCTATCTTCTTCTTTCTAGGATGACTAGGTGCATCAGTGCTAACTCCTTGAGAATCTTGTTCAATTCTCTTAGGATGACCCTCAGGATACAAAGGTTCCTGGGTCATTCTACCGGCTCTAGTGACAACTCTGATAGAATTGTCATTCAACTCATTGAGCAAGTCATTTTGAGCCTTAAGTACTTGTTCTACCTGAGTAGTAACCATAGAAGCATGTTTACTCAGGAGCTTAAGATCATTGACATTTCTGTCCACATAAGCACTTAGATGACTAAGCATACGAGAATTCTATTCCAATTGTCTGCTAACATAATCATTGAAACTCTGTTGTTTGGCAACAAAGTTATCAAATTCATCCATGCATAAGCTAGCAGGTTTATCAAAAGGAATATCACTCTCATTGAATCTACGAAGAGAATTTACCTCTACTACATGTATCGGGTTATCAAGACCATGGATCTCTTTGATAGGTGGTAGATTTTTGACATCTTCAGATTTAATGCCTTTCTCTTTCGTAGATTTCTTAGCTTCTTGCATATCTTCAGGACTGAGGAATAGAATACCTCTTTTCTTCGGAGTTGGCTTCGGAGGTGGTTCGGGAATAGGCCAAGCATTCTCATTGCACAGGATATTATTCAATAGGATCTCAGCTTGTTCTACGGTTCGTTCCCTAAAAACACAACCAGCACAACTATCTAGGTGGTCCTTAGAAGCATAGGTTAGTCCATTATAGAAGATATCAAGTATTTCATTCTTCTCTAGAGGGTGATCAGGCAAAGCATTGAGTAGCTGGACGAGCCTCCCCCAAGCTTCTGGGAGACTCTCTTCTTCAACTTGCGCAAAGTTTTATATTTCCTGCAAGGCAGCTTGCTTCCTATGGGCAGGGAAATATTTTTCAGAGAAGTAGTAGATCATATCCTGGGGGCTACGCACACAACCAGGAGCAAGAGAAGTGAACCAAGTTTTAGCATCATCCTTTAGCAAGAAAGGAAACAGCTTGAGGATATAGTAGTGGCGGATCTTTTCCTCACTAGTGAATAGGGTGGCTATATTGTGCAGTTTGGTAAGATGGGCTACAACCGTTATTTCAACTAAATGGTAAGATGGCGGATCTTCTCTCCGTTATTAGTTGCCGGTTCTCTCCGTTATTCGTCGGTGACCGTTTCGCCCGCGACGTCGATAAAATATTGTTTTAAAAGTGCGTATAAAATATTCGCGGATTGGGTTGAAACTTGGCGTGCGGTCTTAATATTATGTAGGCACGCAACGTGCCATATTTAGTTGCAATCGGAGTCCATTTGATCCCGAACGGTCGACCGTAGCGGCACCAATGTCGGTTAATTATCACACGTTTTTCGGTGTTTTAAATCGTGTTGCCGGGCCACACCACTTCCCTCTCATCTTAGCCAACACCCCTCTACACGGCCTAACCTAGCCCACCTAACCCTAGGACGTTTCCAGAGTGTTCGATCGAGATCGGAGGGTCCGAAAACGCCCGAAGTAGCAAACCCTAGTCCATTTTGTCTATAAATAGACCCCTAGCCTCGAAACCCTAGCCACCACTCTTGTTCTCCGTGGATTCCAACTCCCAGCCGCCACATGGTCGCCTCCCACCTCTCAGCTCCCGCGGCCTGCTCGAGACAGATCCGGTCCGAGGAAACCAACGCCTCCTGCGCCTCAGCTCCCCTAGCGCCGCCCCGCACCCGAGCCTCCGCAGCTCCCCGCCGCTCCCGACCACCGGAGCTCGCCGGAGTCTGCATGCATCGCCGCCGGCCAGACGGACCCCTGCCGCCAGCAGGAGTCCGTCGTGCTGAGCCGCCGCCCGAGCTCCCTCAAGCTACTTCTCCCCTGCCCAAGTGCTTGGCTAGGAGAGCTCCTTCGCCCGACCCGCCGGTAGCTTCCGTCGTCGTCCACTCCGGCAGCCGTGCCGCCGCGCCAGTCACCAGAGTGCGCCGCGCCGGGTGCTGCCATAATCCCATTTGCTACCCTAGCATTCCCTGATGTGGATCGGGATACGCATCCCGCGCATGGCGTTGACCGCTCGCAAGCTTCGGCTCTCTAGCGCCTCCACCGCTCGAGCGGGCGAGCGCGTGGGCTAGCTTCCCAACGCCAGGAACCCTCCCTCAGCCCATCTCCCTGCACCCATATCTGGCCCAGTTGCCCCACTTCGCCCCGGCCCAGCTCCACCAACCGGCCTGCCTCTTCCTCCTCTCCAAATCCACGTGGCCGAAGCCCACGAAGGTGAGCCCATGTTGAGCCCCTCTGTTTTCACATATGCATAGTATAACTATATTGCCCCCATGTCCTGTTCTGGGCCAGATCCAGTTTTGTCCCATTAGTGTATTTTTTTAGTTTTGCGACTTTATTTAATTTCAGAAAAATAGCATATTTTTAAACGCCCGCATCTATTAATCTGTGCGTCAGATCGTGACAAGTTAGATATGTAACTTTTCTAGAATTTCGTGTAGATTAATAATTTACAACTTTCATGCATGATAAAAATACTTACACATGTTGTTTGCATCGGTTTGCGTGTCATCATGTTAAAATGGTTTAGGTCGTACATATTTAATCGTAGCTCCGTTGGAGATAAGGTATATATGTAAATGGACTAGAACGGCGAGTAGAATCACGTGAAACACTTTGTTTTGCCGTTTAACAAACATAAAATGTGATTAGGACAAATATGGACAGATTTAGAATTTAATGTGTGGGATGATTTCGGAGATGGTGTATGTCGTTTTTGGCCTCATTTAAAATGCCTAGGTAGGTAGATTATTGTGCTTCACCCCTTGCCATGTTAACAATATTTTAATATTACCGTGTTAATAAACAGGAGTGAACTAAATAATTAAATGTGGAGTTTCATCAATATGCAACTCATTGCATATTGAGCTCCACTTAATGTGTAGCATTTGACTGTGTGAATTGCCATGCCATGCCTGCATATTTTAAACCGTTCATGCATCATATGCATCGTGTCGTGCATGTGTCGTGGTGAATATCGTGTGTTGATTCTTGTTTCCGGTTTGCTTCTTCTCGGTAGAGTTCCGCAAGCGTGTCAGAATGTGAGGACCCGTTCGACTACGTCGGTTCGTCTGCTTCACGGAGTCATTTTTCTTCCAAGCGGGATCTCAGACAAGATGATCATTTCCCTAGATACCATTAGTATCATTGCCATGCTAGTTGTATCGTTTCTATCATTATGTCTCGCTGCGTACCACCTGTTAAATATTAGCCTCCCAACATTGCCATGAAAACCTTCAACCTATCTACAACCTAGGAAACCACTGATTGGCTATGTTACCGCTTTCTTAACCATGTGTTAGCGTTCCTAGTTGCAGGTGCAGTTTCTTCCATGTGATAACATGGGTTCCTTGTTATATCACCCTATTCAATGATATTTAATTTTATGCACCTATATGCCTGGTAAAAGGTGGAAGGCTCAGCCTTTCTAGCCTAGTGTTTTGTTCCACCTTTGCCGCCTTAGTTTCGGCTACCGATGTTATATTACATAATTGAGCGCTCCTAACATGATCGGGGTTGTTATGGGGACCCCCTTGATAATTCGTTTTAGGTTAAGACTGGTCTAGCAAGACCCAACTTTGGTACTACATTTGCCTAATAACTAATGAACCACATAGGTAATAATTAAACCCAAGGAAATTTAATCAACCCCCGGGCCAGTGCTCCTCATGAGTGTTGGTCCAACCCAGAGCACTGTGCGGGGCCAACCCAGGGCAACTTGGATGATTTCTATTTGGCCACCGTACGCGTAGCTTATTCGTCGTGTCCTGAGAATGAGATACGCGGCTCCTATCGGGATCGTCGACACGTAGGGCGGCCTTGCTGGATTAGTTTTACCTTTGATGAAATATCTTGTGCATCGAGATTTCAGTGATGCTTTGAGTCTTCTCAGAATTGAGGTTTTCCACTAAGGAATCCGAGGAGATCACGAGTTTCATGATCATGGTTTTCTATGCGGCTTGTAGTAATTTGTGGTGGACTAGTTGGAGCATCCCTGCAGGGTTAAATCTTTCAGAAAGTCGTGTCCACAGTTATGTGGCAACGTGGAAACTTTGTTTAAGATCCAGTTCTAGATAACTTGAAGTTAACTTAATTAAAACTTGACAACTGAGTGTGTAACCGTGTATGTCTCTTTCGTGAGCTCCTTCTTCGATTGAGGACACGGTGGGGTTATGTTTGCCGTAAGTAGGTGTTCAGGATCATTCATTTTATCATTAGTAGTTCACGTCTGTTATGCGTAGCTCATCCCCCTCTTTTGTTATTGTACTCGTAAGTTACCCATCTCAAACAAATGCTTAGTCGCTTGCTGCAGCCTCACCACTTAACCATACCTCATCCATTAAGCTTTGCTAGTCATAATAACTTTGGAAATGAGATTGATGAGTCCCTGTGGCTCACAGATTACTACAACACCAGTTGCAGGTACAGGTAAAGGGTTACTTGACGCGAGCGCGTTTATTGTTCATTTGGTGTTTCTTCTTCTTCTTTATCGATCTTGGATGGGTTCCAGGCTGGCAGCCTGGGATAGTGCTACTTCTCAAACAACAGTGCCAGAAATTGACACGTTGATGGAGACTTGCTTGCGTTGGTTTTTCCCTTGAAGAGGAAAGGCTGATGCAGCACAGGAGCAGTAATTATTTCCCTCAGTTTGAGAACCAAGGTATCAATCCAATAGGAGAATATCGTCAAGTCCAGAGTACCTGCACAAACACAAAAATAGCTTGCACGCAACGCTATAAAGGGGTTGTAAATCCCTTCAAGATTGATTGCAAAGTGAGATCTGAAGGCGGAAAGTGCAACGAAGTAAAAGAGTAAGGCTGAAAATATGGTGTGAAGTAGACCCGGGGGCCATTGTGTTCACTAGAGGCTTCTCTCGAAATAGCAAATATTACGGTGGGTGAACAAATTACTGTCGAGCAATTGATAGAACCGCACAAAGTCATGACGATATCTAAGGCAATGATCATATATATAGGCATCACGTCCGAGACAAGTAGACCGATACTTTCTACATCTACTACTATTACTCCACACATCGACTGCTATCCAGCATGCATCTAGTGTATTGAGTTCATGACGAACAGAGTAACGCCTTAAGCAAGATGACATGACATAGAGGGATAAACTCAAACCAATGATGAAAACCCCATCTTTTTACCCTTGATGGCAACAACATGATGCGTGCCTCGCTACCCCTTCTGTCACTGGGTGAGGTCACTGCACGGTATGAACCCAAAACCAAGCACTTCTCCCATTGCAAGAATCATAGATCAAGCTGGCCAAACAAAACCCACAACTCGAAGAGAATTACAAGGATATGAAATCATGCATAGGAGAGATCAGAAGAAACTCAAATAAGATTCATAGATAATCTGATCATAAATCCACAATTCATCGGATCTCGACAAACACACCACAAAAGAAGATTACATCGGATAGATCTCCATGAAGATCATGGAGAACTTTGTATTGAAGATCCAAGAGAGAGAGAAAGCCATCTAGCTACACTACAAGAATTCAGAATTTTGCCGTATGCCTGGCCTTTGCCATCTCCTGACGCATGCCAAAGGTACTCTTTGCCATCAGCTGTCACAGTGCTGACGGCAAAGTGGTGGCTAATGGCAAAGGTTTATTTTGCCATCGACCACCTCTTTGCCGTCCGCTGGCGGACGACAAAGAAGCCCTATGCGGACGGCAAAGGGTGGGCAGACGACAAATCCCCCCCCAAACGGCCGAAACCCCACCCCCACCCACCCCTCCCCTTTGTCGTCTGCCTGGGACTCCTTTGCCATCCGCCTGGGAGCACGGCGGACGGCAAAGGGGACGGCGGCCCACCAACCACACTAACGGCTGCCCCCACCCGATGCCTCCCCCACCCCGCCCCTTTGCCGCCTGCCTGGGACTCCTTTGCCGTCTGCCTGGGAGCACGACAGACGGCAAAGGGGCGGCCCACCAACCACACTCACACTCGCCCCTCCAACCGCCGCTTCCCACGTAGCCCACCACATCTGCGCCCCGTGCCGCGTGCCAACGTCCCGCTGCTCGAATCCCACCATCCGGCACCAGGTGCTCCGTGCCGACGTCCCGTTG
Organism: Hordeum vulgare subsp. vulgare; assembly: GCF_904849725.1. Lineage (NCBI taxonomy): Eukaryota > Viridiplantae > Streptophyta > Magnoliopsida > Poales > Poaceae > Hordeum > Hordeum vulgare. The sequence continues at coordinate 257,228,395 of NC_058524.1, read as the reverse complement.
CTCCGGCCCAAGGAGGCCGTCTCGCGCCGCCCCGTCGTCCTGCTGCTCCGGGCCAAGGAGGTCGCGCCGCGCCGCCCCCTCATCCACCACAGTGCCCTCCTCCACCACAGTGCCCTCCTCCTCCCCACGACCCCCTCCTTCACCATCGTGCCGCCCCTCCTCCACCACTACCCCTTCCAACCAGCGCACTGCCTCCTCTCCGCGCCCCCTCCTCCTCTACGGTTGTCCTCCCTGCGCCGTCCTCATCGCCCGGCCGCCCCCCTCCCGTGAGTTAATTAGGTTAGTCAGGTTAGTTGTTAATTACCTATTGTTAATTAGGTTAGTTGTTAGTGGTAATGCCCATTCAAATTTTGGATCTTGTTCATGTTAGTTGTTAGTTTGTAGGTTAGTTAATTAGTAGATTTAGTGGTAGTTTAGTTAGTTGGTACATTCTGTTTAGTTAGTTGGTAGTTTAGTTAGTTGTTATATTTAGTTAGTTAATTAGTAGATTTTTTGTACCCAAGCCCCGACAGCAGACAAGTTTCACTACGAAGCTCCCCTACACTTACCCTAGCTAGCTTATGCGCGGCCATATTACCCGAACGACAAATCCAATTGACCTTGAACTCATCGAAAGAATTAAGCATTGTCTTGATATCTTGTACCCAAGGCCCGACAGCAGACAATTTCCTATCCGGATGATTAATCTTCACCACCAGTGCCCTGCTATCTAGTTCCAAATGTGCTCGTTGGATGTTAGGACCAACAGCCACCTATAGTACCCTTCTGCACGCCAACGCTTCTATCGCTTCGGGATCAGCAATGCCTGGGAAGAAATGGCTAACTATGGACAAGAACATCGCATTATGATCCCGGAATACTGCCCCACCACCACTGTTTGTTCCTTGCTTCGAGACCGCGCCATCGGAGTTTATTTTTACCCATCCATTGACAGGAAGCTCCCATTTCTGGATGGTTTTTGGCTCCGGCTGTGACACCCTTGTCTCGTTCGCTGCTTTCCAATCTGACAGTTGCACCTTCAGAGAATCTATTATTTCATGTGGCTGCTGCAGCTTCCGCCCCTCCCTTGTGTTGTTTCTGGTGAGCCATAGCCCGTAAGTAGCCTGTAGCATGAGCTCCTTCTCATGGTCAGCAGCGGCAGCGACCATTCAAGCAACCAAGATGAGAGAGCCTTCTGGGAGGTCAAATTAACCGGTGGACTAGCCACCATCACGCCCAGCTACTCTTTCATCAGTTGCCAGAATGTGACTGAGTGTTGACTAGTGGTAGATTATGTTAATTAGTAGATTTAGTAGGTAGTTTAGTGGTAGATTCTATTTTGTTAATTAGTGGTAGCTAGATTGTTTTTTAGTTACTTAGTGGTAGATTCTATAGGTTAGTTAATTAGTGGGAGGTCAAATTAACCGGTGCACTATGTTGTGGTGTGTGTGCTTCCACCGGACAAAACAATGAAATTTTGAAACATCCATGTCAGCCATAATATTCTCAACAACCCCCGACGCCACTCACCCTCGACCCCCGACCCCCTACCCCGACCCCCGACGCCACTGACCCCCAACTCCCGAGCCCTGACACCTTGATACGTCTCCAACGTATCTATAATTTTTTATGGTTTCATGCTATTATCTTATCAAACTTTGGATGTTTTGCAAGCCTTTTATTTATTTTTTGCGACTACTTATTAATCCAGTGCCAAGTGCCAGTTCCTATTTTTTTCCATGTGTTTTGACCCCTTCCAGAGGAGATTTTGAAACGGAGTCCAGACGGAAGGAAATCCCCGAAAATATTTTTTCTAGAACGGAAGAAGATCGGAGAGCTTGGGGGCCAAGCCAGAAGAGCCCCAGGGGCCCCACAAGCCCCCATCCCATGGCCAGGGGCGCGCCATGCAGGCTTGTGGGCCCCCTGGAGGTCCCCTGACCTAGATCTTGCGCCTATAAATTCCCAAATATTCGCAAAAAATCAGGAGAGCATCGTAATCACTTTTCCACCGCCGCAAGCTTCTATCTCCGCAAGATCCCATCTGGGGCACGTCCTGGTGCCCTGCCGGAGGGGGGATTCGAACACGGAAGGCTTCTCCATCAACACCATGACCTCTCCGATGATGCGTGAGTAGTTCACCAAAGACCTACGGGTCGATAGCTAGTAACTAGATGGCTTCTTCTCTCTCTTGGATCTTCAATACAAAGTTCTCCATGATCTTCATGGAGATCTATGCGATGTAATCTTCTTTTGCGGTGTGTTTGTCGAGATCCGATGAATTGTGGATTTATGATCAGATTATCTATGAATCTTATTTGAGTTTCTTCTGATCTCTCTTATGCATGATTTCATATCCTTGTAATTCTCTTCGAGTCATGGGTTTTGTCTGGCCAACTAGATCTATGATTCTTGCAATGGGAGAAGTGCTTGGTTTTGGGTTCATACCGTGCGGTGCCCTCACCCAGTGACAGAAGGGGTAGCAAGGCACGTATCGTGTTGTTGCCATCAAGGGTAAAAATATGGGGTTTTGATCATTGGTTTGAGATTATCCCTCTACATCATGTCATCTTGCTTAAAGCGTTACTCTGTTCGTCATGAACTCAATACACTAGATGCATGCAGGATAGTGGTCGATGTGTGGAGTAATAGTAGTAGATGTAGAAAGTATCGGTCTACTTGTCTCGGACGTGATGCCTATATGCTAGATCATTGCCTTAGATATCGTCATGACTTTGCGCGGTTCTATCAATTGCTCGACAGTAATTTGTTCAGCCACCATAATACTTTCTATTTTGAGAGAAGCCTCTAGTGAACACTGTGGCCCCCAGGGTCTACTCCACACCATATTTTCAGCCTTACACTTTTTACTTTGTTGCACTTTCTGCCTTTGGATCTCACTTTGCAAACAATCTTGAAGGGATTGACAACCCCTTTGAAGCGTTGGGTGCAAGCTTGTTTGTGTTTGCGCAGGTACTCTGGACTTGACGAGACCCTCCTTCTAGATCGATACCTTGGTTCTCAAACTGAGGGAAATACATACTGCTCCTGTGCTGCATCACCCTTTCCTCTTCAAGGGAAAAACAACGCAAGCCCAATCTCCGTCAACGTGACAATTTCTAACGCTGTTGTTTGAGAAGTAGCAGAAGGATTTCTGGCGCCGTTGCCGGGGAGGAAGATCAAGTCAAGAACTCATCCAAGTAAGTGTTGCAAAATCATCTCTTGCATTTACTTTGTTTGCGAGTTGCCTCTCGTTTTCCTCTCCCCCACTTCACCAATTTGCCTTTTTCGTTCGCCTTTTCGTTTGCCCTTTTCTCGTGTTTGCTTTCTGCTCGTCTGTGTGGGATAGTCTATCCTGATGGCTAGATCCACCACTTCAAACGATACTCGCAAGAACGAAGTTCTCAGTTTCAAACAAATTGAGGGAGAAAACTTAAAGGATGCTTGGTATAGGATTTGCAATGCTCAGAGTAGATCTACTCATAAGCAATCCACTACCGTCTTGCTTCGCAGTTTTTATGTGGGTATTCTCCTTGGAATAGGTATATTATTGACACCATCGTAGGTGGAAATTTCTTGGGTAGACATACCGTTGATTCTTACGAAGCTGTGATAAATTTGGTAGGCTCACCCCCACCCATGGTTAATGGAACTACCTTAACTCTGGAACATGTGATGCGTAGGCTGGACGCTATTGAAAATAAAGTTGCTACGATTGAACTCATTGAGAATTTGTATAAAAAGATCCACAATCAAATCACTCAGTACGGGTCGAAGGTGGGAATGGTTTTGAAAAATTTAAAGGAGAAGGAACCCACAGTCAACGAAAAGCTAGGTCATGATTCCGCTAGGATTGGCAAACTAGAGGATGTTATAACCAACTTGGGTTCCGCTTTTGCCGTTGTGTAGAATACTCCAAATTTTGCCCACAATAAAATCACCAAGTCCGTCTTTGTTCCTAAAAGTAGTGGTGAATCATCTAGCAAGAAAGATGAAACCCTCAAGATGATAAGTGATCACGCCACTTATGGTTTGAGCACCAAAGATGACGATACGTGATTCTATCGCTTCTATGCCTAGCTAAGGGCGTTAAACAATAGCGCTTGTTGGGAGGCAACCCAATGAATTTATCTTTTTCTTTCTGTTTTGTTGCGTCCAGACTTTCATAATTCTGTTGTGATTGTTTTTTTGTGTTTATTTTTGTGTTTGAGCCAAGCAAAGCCTTTATGATCAGTCTTGGTAATGGTTGTTTGATCCTGCTGCAAAAAGACAGAAACTTTTCGCTCACGAGATGATTTTTCATTTTTATTAAGAAAGAGCTTTTGAGTTCATTCTTTTTGCTGCTGATTGATATGCTTTTTCCCAGACCTTCTTCATGTTTCAAAGTTTTTGAGGTACCGGAAGTATACAAAGTATACAGATTGCTACAGACTAGTCTGTTTTTGACAGATTCTGTTTTTGTTGAGTTGGTTGCTTGTTTTGATGAAACTATGGTTAGTATCGGGGGTACTAGGCATGGAAAAGTGAGAATACAGTATCCCATCATCAATATAGATGTAATTCAAGTTTGCTACAGTACCAAAAGAAGTGGTAGTTTGTTTTCTTGTACTAATGGTATCACAAGTTTCTGTTTAATCTTTGTGTTGTGAAGTTTTCATGTTTTGGGTGATGTTCTCATGGAAAAAGAGATAAGGAGTGGAAAGAGCTCATCTTGGGGATGCCCAAGGCACCCCAAGCTAAATTCGAGTACACCAAAAAGCCTAAGCTTGGGGATGCCCCGGGAAGGCATCCCCTCTTTCGTCTTCAATCCATCGGTAACATTACTTGGGGCTATATTTTTATTCACCACATTATATGTGTTTTTCTTGGTGCGTCTTGTATCTTAGGAGTCTTTTCTTTTTGTTGTGCCACAATCATCCTTGCTGCACACCTTTTTGAGAGAGAGAGACATGCACTCATCGTGATTTTGCTAGAATGTTGATAGTGCTTCACTTATATCTTTTTGAGCTAGATACTTTTGCTCTAGTGCTTCACTTATATCTTTTTGAGCTAGATACTTTTGCTCATAGTGCTTCACTTATATCTTTTGAGCTAGATACTTTTGCTCATAGTGCTTCACTTATATCTTTAGAGCACGGCGGTGTGTGATTTGGTAGTTGGCTTATGCTATGAAAGTAGTCTCATGTGCTAGGTACCCAAAGAGGATGCAAAAACCTCCATCTTCATGTGCATTGAGTAGAAAGAAAAGTTTAGATTCCTCTCAATTAGTTTTGAGACATGGATTCGGGAATATTAAAAGCTATGTTAGTAGGGTGTTGTGAAACTAGAAATACTTGTGTTGAAGTTAGTGATTCCCGTAGCATGCACGTATGGTGAACCGCTATGTTAGGAAGTCGGAGCATAATTGATCTATTAATTGTCATCCTTTCTGTTGAGGTCGGGATCGCGCGATGGTTTACACCTACCAACCCTTCCCCTCGGAGTATGCGTTTAGCACTTTATTTTGATTGCTAACAAAAACTTTCACAACAAGTATGTGAGTTCTTTATGACTAATGTTGAGTCCTTGGTATAGATGCACTTTCACCTTCCACCATTGCTAGCCTCTCTAGTGCCGTGCAATTCTCGCTGGTGGACAAACCCACCAAATTCCTTCCTCAAAACAGCCACCATACCTACCTACTATGGCATTTTCATAGCCATTCCGAGATATATTGCCATGCAATTACCACCGTTCCGTCTCATGACTTGTGTCGTCACTCTCATATTGCCATTGCATGATCATACTAGATCGTTGCACATCCCGGTACACAGCCGGAGGCATTTACTATGGAGTCATTATCATTGTGATCTTTGAGCTTTGAGTAACTAAAAGTGTGATGATCATCATTATTAGAGCATTGTCCCATGTGAGGAAATAAAAAAAAGGCCAAAGAGCCCAAAAACAAAAAAAGGAGAGAATAAAAAAAAAGAGGCCTAAGAGCCCAAATAAAAAAAGAGAAGGGACAATGCTACTATCTTTTTCCACACTTGTGCTTCATATTAGCACCATGTTCTTCATGATTGAGAGCTTCTTGCTTTGTCACTACCATATGCTAGTGGGAATCTTTTATATAACTTGGCTTGTATATTCCAATGATGGGCTTCCTCAAAATTGCCCTAGGTCTTCGTGAGCAGGCAAGTTGGATGCACACCCACTAGTTTTCCTGTTGAGCTTTCACATACTTATAGCTCTAGTGCATCTCTTGTATGGCAATCCCTACTCATTCACATTGATATCTATTAATGGGTATCTCCATAGTCTATTGATACGCCGAGTAAATATGACCATCTCCTCCTTTTTTGTCTCACAACCACCACCACACCCTATTCCACCTATAGTGTTATATCCATGGCTCGCGCTCATGTATTGCTTGATAGTTATAAAAGGTTTGAGAAAGTAAGAGTGTGAAAACAATTGCTTGGCCAATTTCGGGGTTGTGCATGATTTACATTAATTGTGTGAGGATGATGGAGCATAGCCAGACTATATGATTTTGTAGGGATAACTTTCTTTGGCCTTGTTATTTTGAAAGTTCATGATTACTTTACTAGTTTTCTTCAAGTATTACTGTTTTCATGTCAATAGCAAACTATTGTTTTGAATCTACGGAACTGAACATTCATGCCACGTGAAAGAAGTTGCAAAGGACAACTATGCTAGGTAGCATTGCACATCAAAAATTCATTCTTTATCACTTCCCTACTCGAGGACGAGCAGGAGTTAAGCTTGGGGATGCTTGATACGTCTCCAACGTATCTATAATTTTTGATGGTTTCATGCTATTATCTTGTCAAACTATGGATGTTTTGCATGCCTTTTATTTATTTTTTGGGACTAACTTATTAATCTAGTGCCAAGTGCCAGTTCCTGTTTATTCCATGTTTTTGACCCCTTTCAGAGGAGATTTTGAAACGGAGTCCAAACGGAAGAAAATCCCCGAAAAGATTTTTTCTGGAACGGAAGAAGATCGGAGAGCGTGGGGGGCAAGCCAGAAAAGCCCCAGGGGCCCCACAAGCCCCCACCCCACGGCCAGGGGGCGCGCCATGCAGGCTTGTGGGGCCCCTGGAGGTCCCTGACCTAGATCTTGCGCCTATAAATTCCCAAATATTCCCAAAAAATCAGGAGAGCATCGTAATCACTTTTCCGCCACCGCAAGCTTCTGTCTCCACAAGATCCCATCTGGGGCATGTCCTGGTGCCCTGCCGGAGGGGGGATTCGGACACGGAAGGCTTCTCCATCAACACCATGACCTCTCCGATGATGCGTGAGTAGTTCACCATAGACCTACGGGTCCATAGCTAGTAACTAGATGGCTTGTTCTCTCTCTTGGATCTTCAATACAAAGTTCTCCATGATCTTCATGGAGATCTATCCGATGTAATCTTCTTTTGCGGTGTGTTTGTCGAGATCCGTTGAATTGTGGATTTATGGTCAGATTATCTATGAATCTTATTTGAGTTTCTTCTGATCTCTCTTATGCATGATTTCATATCCTTGTAATTCTCTTCGAGTTGTGGGTTTTGTCTGGCCAACTAGACCTATGATTCTTGCAATGGGAGAAGTGCTTGGTTTTGGGTTCATACCGTGCGGTGACCTCACTAAGTGACAGAAGGGGTAGCGAGGGACGTATCGTGTTGTTGCCATCAAGGGTAAAAAGATGGGGTTTTCATCATTGGTTTGAGATTATCCCTCTACATCATGTCATCTTCCTTAAAGCGTTACTCTGTTCGTCATGAACTAAATACACTAGATGCATGTTGGATAGCGGTCGATGTGTGGAGTAATAGTAGTAGATGCAGAAAGTTTCGGTCTACTTGTCTCGGACGTGATACCTATATGCTAGATCATTGCCTTAGATATCGTCATGACTTTGCATGGTTCTATCAATTGCTCGATAGTAATTTGTTCACCCACCGTAATACTTGCTATGGCCCCCAGGGTCTACTCCACACCATATTTTCAGCCTTACACTTTTTACTTCGTTGCACTTTCTGCCTTCAGATCTCACTTTGCAAACAATCTTGAAGGGATTGACAACCCCTTCGAAGCGTTGGCTACAAGCTTGTTTGTGTTTGCGCAGGTACTCTGGACTTGACGAGACCCTCCTTCTGGATCGATACCTTGGTTCTCAATCTGAGGGAAGTACTTACTGCTCCTGTGCTGCATCACCCTTTCCTCTTCAAGGGAAAAACCAACGCAAGCCCAATCTCCGTCAATGTGTCAATTTCTGGCGCTGTTGTTTGAGAAGTAGCACACCTCTTCGGCCTCTTGTTGACCGAAAATACCCCAACCCCCGACGCCAGTGACCCTCAACCCCCGACGACACTGACCCACATAGTTATGAGTTAGGTCACATAGTTATGTTAATTATAAAAATATCGTATTTGTGTTGATCGTGTGAATTTCAATGTGAAGTTGTTCGACGAGCTCCACGTGCTATGGACGAGCTCCGCCCTTGCGTTTGTTGGTGAGCACAAATGACTTCTCCTCCTACCCCCTTAATTTGCTCTATCCCGGTCTTCGTGCCGATGAAACTTGCTAGCTATAGGTTTCTTCAATCATGAGTATGCGTGACCAGTATGCGTCTCCCGTTCGAAAGGGCGACATCCATAAATATGCATTTCTTTGCATATTTATAACCGCCATCCTTTCGAATTGTCCAACATTATCCATGGACAGCCCGAGTATGTGTAGATTGGGTTCGTTTTCCCGTATGCTATGCTCTGGATCCGATGCAGAATTTCGCCAGTGCCTCCCTGTTGTTCTCCACGTACACATCCTCTCTGCTTATTGCCGAGACGTGTATCACGAGAACAGCGGGAGGTGCTGCCGAAATTCTGCGTCGCATCTGGAGCAGAGCATGGGAAAACGAACCCAATCTACACATATTCGGGTGGGATTAGGACCTATCTTTACCTATTAGCGTGTAGGTTGCATGGACGTAACAAAACTGACAGACTTGATTAGCGTATGAATATAGATGATGAATTATATATTTATTTCTTGTGCCCCCATAGGTAACTAGGCAACATAAGTGATCGTGCTTGGATGTACATTGGTCACCCTAGTCAGAAAGACATGACCCATGAATGGTTAACAAAAACCAGGGGGTTTGTGAGAGCCGCATTTGCAAATGGCCAGCAAAAAACATGGTACCCCTGTCCCAACTGCGACAACTGGAAAAAGCAGACATATTTTGAAATGGGTAAACACCTGTAGAAGTGGGGTTTTACGCCTAATTATACGGTGTGGACTTTTCATGGTGAGTCTGACCAACATGCCAGAGCTGAGGTGATTCATGGTCGCACCGACGAGCATGGTACCGGGATTGAAGAGATGGTGCAAGACTTTGATGATGCTCGGTATTCGGACGATGAGATGGAGGAATCTGCAAAGGCCTTCTATGAAATGTTGGAGTCTTCAAAACGTCCTCTCCACGAGCAGACTGAGCTTTGTCAGTTGGATGCCATCGCACAAGTAATGGCTCTGAAGGCTCAATTCAACCTAGGCAGAGAATGCTACGACGCGATGATGACGATATTTGGACGCTTTCTACCCAAAGGCCACGTACTGCCTGCAAACCTGTACCAGTCAGAGAAAATCCTCCATGCACTTAAGATGCCCTATGAGAAGATACATGCCTGTGAGAATGGATGTGCCTTATTTAGGCTTGAGTATGCAGCCTTGAACTATTGCCCCATTTGCAATTCTTCCATGTATATTGTGGTAGACAACGGTACGGGTGAGAAGAATCAGACCAAAATCCCCATTAGTGTTCTTCGGTATCTGCCAATCGTACCAAGACTTCAACGTCTTTTCATGGTCGAAGAGACCGTGAGACAAATGACACGGCACAAATTGGGCAAAAGAACCGAACTAGATGCGGATGGGAACAAGATGCTGGTACACACTTCAGATGGTTTTGCGTGGAGGCACTTCGATGCATTACACAAGGATAAATCGGAAGATCCAAGGCAACCTTGAGTTGCCATCAGCGGCAAACTTCGTGACGGCACACTACGAAGCCAAAAATCATGATTTGCATAACCCGAAGCCTCGGTACAATGATGGCGATCCAAAAAAAGTTCGATCCAGCCTCAGCCTATTCAAAGGTAAGCTCACACCATCCGGTGCTTCAAAAGAGAAATCGTTGGATGTCGAAGAATGGCGGACCATTTCATTGTATATCTTCACCAACCTAACAGAAGTGCGGCCGTACATCGAGTAAGTTCTCGGTAAATTATTGTTCCGCAACTTCTAATTGCTTTGAACTACTCTTATTCCCGGATATTTGATATAGTTGATACATCACTGAATTCTCGGATGGAGCGGTCATCGAAAAGGATTCCGTCGAAGAGTATGAGCTTCTCGCAAAGCATGGAGGCGACAATCCCGGTTTCATCTCTTGGTTCAAACAAAGGGTAATTAATTACCATTAAGGGCACATTTGATTTCTTGGTCTAATTTGCGGCTAATGCATCTGTTCTTTCGTATTAAACTTGTAGGCTGATGCAGAGTCTATGGACGCCGACTTGAGACAAGTCGCTAATGGTTTTGACTATAAGGTCCGTTCATTTGACAAATACAACATCAACGGGTATCACTTTCGTACCTTTGGCAAAGAGCTATCTATGCCCGACCTAAAGACTACAAATTGTTCTGTCTCTGCCATCGGCGAAGGAGGCACCGAGTATTATGGAAGAGTTGAAGCAAATTATGAACTTCTATTCTATGGTGAAAACCCACCGACCGTCGTAGTCTTCAAATGTTATTGGTTTGAGCCGAGGGAGACTAGAAGGACTCATGAACATATAGGACTAGTCGAAATCAACCAAAACACCCACTTAGATGTTCCATATGTCTATATTACGGCTCAACAGGCAACACAAGTTTTCTATCTACCATGGGCCTGCCAAACTGATCCAAATCTCAAAGGTTGGGATGTCGTTTATGAAGTGCCACCACATTTTAGACCACCTACCCTCAATGAAGAGGATTACGAACCTCACATTAACCCAAACACATATGAAGGAGAATTCTTCCAAGAAACACGTATGTCCAAGAAACGTTTCAAGAACCGCTCTACTTCACCCCAGAACATTGAAGTAGACAACGACAGTGAATCTGTCTTAACCCCTGAGCCCGAACAGGAAGAGCTGGAAGAAGAAGAGGTTACTGCTGCGGATGACCTCTCACTTCTTGACCGATTACATAATGGTGGCCTTCCACATGTTCTTCGTGATAGGGATGATGATGATGCATTTATTGATGATAGTGATGATCATCATGCATTTATTGACCCCGAAGCATATATAGACGAGCACGATTATTATTAGTTCATGTCACGTATTCAACTATTATACTATATATAAATTTTGAGTTCATGTTAGGTATTCAATTTTTATTAGTCATGTTGGTATTTATGACAATGATACACTTAAATTATATACATTTTACTACTCATGTTGGTATTTATGTCGTACTAATTTCATTTACTCTTTGGCATGACAGGTGTTGAAAGATGGTGGGAAAGGGTGGAAAGCACTCCGCGGCTCCTTCTTCGTCGTCGGGTGATGGGATGGGTACTTCCATTCCTGCCTCGCCTCTTCGGAGAGTGTTGCTCTCTACTATGCAAGGAGCGCCCCCCGTGAGAGGAGGTCGACCCCCCGCGAAGCCGAGAGGTACTAAAGGTACACGTTGTATTCATGTTGGTATTTATGTTGTACTCATGTTGTATGCATATTGGTATTTATATGCATTTTATTACTCATGTTGGTATTTATGTTGTACTAAAGGTACATGTGGCCGCGGGAGAGGTAGGGCGGTGGCTGCCACGCCTTCTGAGGTGGAGGCTACACGGTCTCCGCCACCACCCCAAGCTTATTCACCTGAGCACAAGACTTCTAGGGTGGATTCATCTGAGGTGGAGGCTACACGGTCTCCGATTCACGAGCCTCAGGTCGACGAGCCTTCAACCCATGAGACTCGTGTCCCAGAGGCTTCGTTCCACGCGATTCCGGAGCAAAGCAGGGATGAGGGTACGTCCCTAGAGACCCAGTGGGATACCTGGGCTGAGCCAAGTGGCCATGCTGGTAGCGACGAGGAGCTGGGTGAGGGGGCTACCGTCTACCAGCGTGGTAGTTCGGGGCTCCCGCTCGTGCCGGCGACCCCCGAGCAGAGGTGGTCGATTAGGCCAAATGGGGACAAGTAAGTTAATTTACTCTTATTTAACCTTTTGCCTTCATGTTTTCTCAAATATCTAATGTTTTGTCTTTAATTTGTCATACCGTAGGGGTTGGATTGTTGCCAATTATGTCCGCAAGCCCAACAATGTCCTTGGTGTGCTTTGCCGTAAAAACTTCCCAGGGTTTGTTACGTTGCCCGATCAGGAGCGAGAGGTAGGAATGACCTGGGAGCACTACTTGGGTGCCCCGGCCTCGCCGGAGGTGGAGATCGACGGTGTTTTGTGCCACACGAGGGCCGACATGGTGATCCGACAGTTCTGGGTAATTTCTCCTTCACACAATTATAAATCAATCATAGCTAGTTATTGTACTAATCGGTGTTGTCTCGTTTGCAGACCTACTACAGGTGTGAGGAGGGATACGAGGAGGACGCAGCAAAGGTTATCGAAACCGAATGTCGCCGCCTACTTCAAAACTTTCGGCACGAGGCTCGGGTGGAGGCTGTTCGAGACTACTATGCCACGCCGTGTATTAGGATGGAGAAGGAGAAGTGCCGTGATTCTAAGTTGGAGAAGGAGCATTACATGAAGGTAATTACATATTATTAAGGCTTTCTAGTTACTTTCCTTGATTTGGTTCTTACGCGCTCAAATTTCTCTTTATTAACTCAGGTGCCCCCGAGATGGTGTGTGGATAAGATGGATTGTTGGGAGGCCTTCGTGGATCAGTGGTGCTCCGAAACGTGGGAGGCCAGCCACAACAACGCCAAGGAGAGGCGTGGCAAAATGGTTGGTGTGCCACACCATCAAGGGAGCGTCAACTTAATCCAATTTGGCGAGAACTGGGTATGTGGTTTGCTTCATGCCTCATGCAATTCATTCTTAATGCTATCTTGAGCCCTTTACTAATACAATTTTCCTCTCTCTCTCTTTTAGGCGCGTCACAACAAGACGGAGGTGCCACAGATGTACGACCTGTATGCAATGGCCCATACTGCCTCGTACAAGAAGGTCAAGGCATTCTTTGAGTCTGACCTCGAGCATCCAGAAAACTTCACCAACATCTCCTCCCACCACAAGCTCGTGAAGTACAGAGATCATGGGAAGGTGAGGAAAGGGGAGGACTTTAACCCGAGCGAGGGGCCTATTGATCCAGAGCTGGTGATGATAGCTGGCAACGGGAGGCCCCATGGCTCGATCGCCATTGGAGACGGCCTTATACGTTGTCCAAGCACTCTCCGGTAGATAAAGGCACGCCAAACGAGCTCCTGTCCGGAGATAACACCTCGTCCACGGCCAGTCGAGCTCGCCATCGAGGTTAGTTTAATGGACTCAAGTATCTTTCCGCATTATGGTGTGCGTTGGAACCAATATGATTACAATGCTAACAATGAGTTGTGTTGCAGGCTACTATTCAGAAAGAGAGAGAGGCAATGCAGGCGGCTATGGCGGAGAAGGATAAGGAGATGAGGGAGCTGGAGGAGAGGACGACTGCATTGGTGGAGGCGGAGAGGGCACGGAATGATGCGTCTAACAGGGCCATATACGAGCTCTTCGCGGTAAGTTTATTCTTCATGTTATGTCAAATCTTGGATTTTAATGTCCGTTTCATTAATAAATAAAAAGTTTGACTTGTCAAAACCAAATGTACAGTCTATGTGCGAGAAGAGCGGCCAAGTCCCTCCGTCGATGACAGTCATTAACATGGCGGGGACGGTGAGTTTCATTTCAGTGTAGTGATCTTAAGAGTGTCCTCATGCTAACGACACACTGCAAACGATATTTGGTGCAGAATATCTCCCGAAACGCATCTCACGACCCTTCTACAGTGGAGCCTTCTCCAGGGCAGCCTTCTCCAGGTGAAACAAGCCACAGCCACCGTGCTTCACCGCCGTCATGACGATAATGGTATGTCATTTCTAGTGTTTTAATAAAAATTACATATACTTAGCTAAGTTTTTTCTAAATGACATAATAAGGCTTAGGTAGCTCGAAGATGACCTATTGCCCCTAACTTAGGTATTAAATGGCCTATAATTAGCTTAGCTAGATCCAAAATGGCTTAATAAGCATAGTTTGCTCCGGAATGACCTATTTTACCCAAGTTAGCTCCGAAACGACCTATAGTTAGCTAGACTTCCACCTAAATGACATATTTAGCTCCAAAAAGGAATTCTTAGCTAATTTAGCCCGAAGAAGGGGACAAGAGGAGAAGAAAGAGGAAAAATTAAAGGAAGGGAGGAAGAAGAAGAAGAGAAGAAGAAGGATAAGAAGAAGGAGAAGGAGGAGAAGAAGGATAAGGAGCTCCTCCTTCTCCTTCATCTTCTTCCTCCTTATTCCTCCTTCTCCTTCTCCTTCTTCTTTTCTTCTTCTCCTCCTCTTCCTTCTCATTCTCCTCCTCCTCCTCATCCTCCTTCTTCTTCTTTTACTTCTTCTTCTCTTCTTGCTTTTTCTCTTTCTCTTCTTCTACGTAGCTTAAACTCATCCAAGAAAGACTAAATTGGCTAATTATCCTACAAATGACATAATTAGCTTAGTTAGGTGAAAACATCATAAGATCCTTCGTTAGCTCATTAAAATGACCAATTTAGCTAAAAATAAAATAATAATCTCAAAATGGCATAAGAACCTTGGTTAGCTCATGAATATTATATACTTAGCTTGGCTTGCACCTAAATGATATAATTAGCCAATTTAGCTCCAATATGGCTTAATAAGCATAGTTAGCTCCAAAATGACATATTTAACCCAAGTGAGCTCCGAAACGACTTATAGTTAGCTAGGCTTCCACCTAAATGACATAATTAGCTTAGTTAGCTCCAAAATGACCTATTTAATAAAAACAATGACCTATAGTTAGCTAAGTTCTCTCCTAAATGACATAATAAGGCTTACGTAGCAGCAAGATGACCTATTCCCCTAACTTAGGTATTAGATGGCCTATAATTAGCTTAGCTAGATCCAAAATAGCTTAATAAGCATAGTTTGCTCCGGAATGACACATTTTACCCAAGTTAGCTCAGAAATGACCTATAGTTAGCTAGGCTTCCACCTAAATGACATAATTAGCTTAGTTAGCTCCAAAATGGTCTATTTAATAAAACATGACCTATACTTAGCTAATTATCCTCGAAATGACATAATTAGCTCCAAAAAGGCATTCTTAGCTAATTTAGCCCGAAGAAGGGGACAAGAGGAGAAGAAAGAGGAAAAATTAAAGGAAGGAAGAAGAAGAAGAAGAAGAAGAAGAGAAGAAGAAGGATAATAAGAAGGAGAAGAAGGAGGAGAAGAAGGAGAAGGAGCTACTCCTTCTCCTTCTTCTTCCTCCTTCTTCCTCCTTCTCCTTCTCCTTCTTCTTTTCTTCCTCTTCTCCTCTTCCTTCTCCTTCTCCTCCTGCTCCTCCTTCTTCTTCTTCTTCTTGTTTTTCTTCTTCTTCTCTTCTTGCTTCTTCTCTTTCTCTTCTTCTACGTAGCTTAGACTCATCCAAGAAAGACTAAATTGGCTAATTATCCTACAAAATGATGTAATTAGCTTAGTTAGGTGAAAACATCATAAGAACCATGGTTAGCTCATTAAAATGACCAATTTAGCTAAAAATGAAATAATAAGCTCAAAATGGCATAAGAACCTTGGTTAGCTCATGAATATTATATACTTAGCTTGGCTTCCACCTAAATGATATAATTAGCCAATTTAGCTCCAATATGGCTTAATAAGCATAGTTAGCTCCAAAATGACATATTTAACCCAAGTGAGCTCCGAAACGACCTATAGTTAGCTAGGCTTCCACCTAAATGACATAACTAGCTTAGTTAGCTCCAAAATGGCCTATTTAATAAAAAATGACCTATAGTTAGCTAAGTTCTCTCCTAAATGACATAATAAGGCTTACGTAGCAGCATGATGACCTATTCCCCTTAACTTAGGTATTAAATGGCCTATAATTAGCTTAGCTAGATCCAAAATGTCTTAATAAGCATAGTTTGCTCTAGAATGACACATTTTACCCAAGTTAGCTCCGAAATGACCTATAGTTAGCTAGGCTTCCACCTAAATGACATAATTAGCTTAGTTAGCTCCAAAATGGTCTATTTAATAAAACATGACCTATACTTAGCTAATTATCCTCGAAATGGCATAATTAGCTCCAAAAAGGCATTCTTAGCTAATTTAGCCCGAAGAAGGGGACAAGAGGAAAAGAAAAAGGAAAAATGAAAGGAAGGAAGAAGAAGAAGAAGAGAAGAAGAAGAAGAGAAGAAGAAGGATAAGAAGAAGGAGAAGGAGGAGAAGAAGGAGAAGGAGCTCCTCCTTCTCCTTCTTCTTCCTCCTTCCTCTATCTCCTTCTCCTTCTTCTTTTCTTCTTCTTCTCCTCTTCCTTCTCCTTCTCCTCCTCCTCCTCCTCCTCCTTCTTCTTCTTTTACTTCTTCTTCTCTTCTTGCTTCTTCTCTTTCTCTTCTTCTACGTAGCTTGACTCATTCAAGAAAGACTAAATTGGCTAATTATCCTACAAAATGACTTGATTACTTAGTTAGGTGAAAACATCATAAGAACCTTGGTTAGCTCATTAAAATGACCAATTTAGCTAAAAATGAAATAATAAGCTCAAAATGGCATAAGAACCTTGGTTAGCTCATGAATATTATATACTTAGCTTGGCTTCCACCTAAATGATATAATTAGCCAATTTAGCTCCAATATGCTTAATAAGCATAATTAGCTCCAAAATGACATATTTAACCCAAGTGAGCTCCGGAACGACCTATAGTTAGCTAGGCTTCCACCTAAATGACATAATTAGCTTAGTTAGCTCCAAAATGACCTATTTAATAAAAAATGACCTATAGTTAGCTAAGTTCTCTCCTAAATGACATAATAAGGCTTACGTAGCTGCAAGATGACCTATTCCCCCTAACTTAGGTATTAAATGGCCTATAATTAGCTTAGCTAGATCCAAAATGGCTTAATAAGTATAGTTTGCTCCGGAATGACACATTTTACCCAAGTTAGCTCCGAAATGACCTATAGTTAGCTAGGCTTCCACCTAAATGACATAATTAGCTTAGTTAGCTCCAAAATGGTCTATTTAATAAAACATGACCTAGACTTAGCTAATTATCCTCGAAATGACATAATTAGCTCCAAAAAGGCATTCTTAGCTAATTTAGCCCGAAGAAGGGGACAAGAGGAGAAGAAAGAGGAAAAATGAAAGGAAGTAAGAAGAAGAAGAATAGAAGAAGAAGGAGAAGGAGGAAGAAGAAGGAGAAGGAGAAGGAGGAGAGAAGCTCCTTCTCCTTCTTCTCCTTCTTCTTGTCCTTCTTCTTTTCTTCTTCTTCTCCTCTTCCTTCTCCTTCTCCTCCTCCTTCTTCTTCTTCTTTTTCTTCTCCTTCTTCTTCTCTTCTTGCTTCTTCTCTTTCTTCTTCTACGTAGGTTATTTTCCCCAACAAAGACATACTTAGCTAATTATCCTCCAAAATGACATAATTAGCATAGTTAGGTAAAAACATCATAAGAACCTTGGTTAGATCATTAAAATGACTAATTTACCTCCAAAATGACATAATAAGGACAAAATGGATTAATAATCATAGTTGGCTACAAAATGACATATTTTATCCAAGTTAGCTCTAGAATGACCTATACTTAACTAAGTTCTCTCCTAAATGACATAATAAGGCTATGTAGCTCCAAGATGACCTATTCCACCTAACTTAGATATTAAATGGCCTATACTTAGCTAATTTCTCTCCAAAATAACATATATACTTCTTCATCTAGTATTATTCTTCTAACTTTCTTATTTGTCATTTTGCAGATTACATTCACTTCAGGGGAAGCTTGGATTATATTGATGGAATGCTTAAAGATGATTTCTTGTATCATGGCTTCACGGAATCTTGTATTGAAACTATTGTAGTATATGGATATATATGAAACTTTGTATGCATGTGGATGAAACTGGTGTAATATATGGTTTGGTACGGATGGAACTTGCATAATATGTATGTACTATGGATGAAAGTTATTTTAATATGGTTATGAGTACGGAAACAAATTTATTTTTGTCAAATATATATATATATATATATCCTGATTATTGTGAAAAATGTTGGATATAATAAGAAATAAAATAAAAAGGGGTTGGTTCCCCCCTTTGTCGTCTGTCCCCACATGGAAAAGGGGGGATGGCAGACGGCAAAGAGGGGAGAGAGGGGGGCTTGGTTCCCCCCTTTACCGTCTGCCCCCACATGGCAAAGGGGGGATGGCAGACGACAAAGAGGGGAGAGAGAGGGGCTTGGTTCCCCCCTTTGTCGTCTGCCCCCACATGGAAAAGGGGGGATGGCAGACGACAAAGAGGGGAGAGAGGGGCTTGGTTCCCCCCTTTGTCGTCTGCCCCCACATGGCAAAGGGGGGATGACAGACGGCAAAGAGGGGATAGAGAGGGGCTTCGTTCCCCCCTTTGCCGTCAACCCCCTCATGGAAAAGGGGGGAGGGCAGACGGCAAAGAGAGGAGGCCTGCCGTTAACACTTAACGGGATCCTTGGTGTATCCATCGTCCCATTTAATTTGCCGTCTGCCCCCTCATGGCGAAGATTCTTTGTCGTCCGCTTTAAAAAGCAGACGGCAAAGAACCTCTTCACCGGATTTTTTTTGTCGTCTACTTTGCCGTCTGCTGACCAACAGCAAAGCCTTTGCCGTCCGTGGTTCCCCCCTTTGTCGTGTGCCATGGCAGACGGCAAATTTCTGTATTTCAGTAGTGCTACTAGCTATGGACCCGTAGGTCTATGGTGAACTACTCACGCATCATCGGAGAGGTCATGGTGTTGATGAAGAAGCCCTCCGTATCTGAATCCCCCCTCCGGCAGGGCACCAGAACATGCCCCAGATGGGATCTTGCGGAGACAGAAGCTTGCGGCGGCGGAAAAGTACTTTCGATGCTCTCCTGATTTTTTCTAGGATTTTAGCGAATATATAGGCGAAAGACCTAGGGCAGAGGTGGCCCAGGGAGCCCACAAGCCTGGGAGGCGCGGGCCCCCTTGGCCGCGGCTAGGGGGCCTGTGGGGTCCCTGGTGGCCCCCTGCCTTGGTTCTCAAGCTTCCCGATATTCTTCTGTTTCGGAAAAAATCTTTTCGGAAGTTTTATCCGTTTGGACTCCGTTTAAAATCCTCCTCTGAAAAGGTTCAAGAACACGGAAAAAACAGTAACTGGCACTTGGCACTGAGTTAATAGGTTAGTCCCAAAAAAGATATAAAAGGCATACAAAACATCCAAAGTTTGACAAGATAATAGCATGAAACCATTAAAAACTATAGATACGTTGGAGATGTATCAAGCATCCACAAGCTTAACTCCTGCTCGTCCTCGAGTAGGGAAGTGATAAAGACTGAATTTTTGATGTGGAATGCTACCTAGCATAATTGTCCTTTGTAACTTCTTTCATGTGACATGAATGTTCAGATCCGTAAGATTCAAAACAATAGTTTTCTATTGACATGAAAACAATAATACGTCAAGCAAACTAGCAAGATAATCATGAACTTTCGAAATAACAAGGCCAAAGAAAGTTATCCCTACAAAATCATATAGTCTGGCTATGCTCCATCATCCCCACATAACTAATTTAAATCATGCACAACCCCGGTATTGGCCAAGTAATTGTTTTCACACTCTTACTTTCTCAAACCTTTTACAACTATCACGCAATACGTGAACGTGAGCCATGGATATAGCACTATAGGTGGAATAGAGTGTGGTGGTGGTTGTGAGACAAAAAAGGAGGAGATGGTCACATTGACTCAGCGTATCAAAAGCCTATGGAGATGCCCATTAATAGATATCAATGTGAATGAGTAGGGATTGCCATACAAAGGAGGCACGAGAGCTATAAGTATGTGAAAGCTCAAAAGGAGAACTAGTGGGTGTGCATCCAACTTGCTTTCTCATGAAGACCTAGGGCAATTTTGAGGAAGCCCATCATTGGAATATACAAGCCAAGTTATATAATGAAGATTCCCACTAGCATATGGTGGTGACGAAACGAGAGGCTCTCAATCATGAAGAACATGGTGCTATTATGAAGCATAAGTGTGGGAAAATATAGTAGCATTGTCCCTTCTCTCTTTTTCTCTCTTTTTATTTTTTTTATTTGGGCTCTTGGGCCTATTTTTTTCTCTTTTTTTTATTTGGGCTCTTTGGCCTCTTATTTTTTTCCTCACATGGGACAATGTTGTAATAATGATGACCATCACACTTTTATTTACTCACAGCTCAAAGCTCAGAACGATGATGACTCTATAGGAAATGCCTCCGACAGTGTACCAAGATGTGCAACGATCTAGCTTGGTGTATGACGTTGAAACATCTCACTAGCTATCTTACGATCATGCAATGGCAATATGAGAGTGACGGCACAAGTCATGAGACGGAATGGTGGGAGTTGCATGGCAATATATCTCGGAATGGCTATGAAAATGCCATAGTGGGTAGGTATGGTGGCTGTTTTGAGGAAGGCATATGGTGGGTTTGTGCACCGGCGAGAATTGCAAGGCACTAGAGAGGCTAGCAATGGTGGAAGGTGAAAGTGCATCTATACCATGGACTCACATTAGTCATTAATAACTCACATACTTATTGCGAAAGTTTTTATTAGTAATCGAAACAAAGTGCTAAATGCATACTCCTAGGGGAAGGGTTGGTAGGTGTAAACCATCGCGCGATCCCGGCCGCAACACAAAGGATGACAATCAATAGATCAATTATGCTTCGACTTCCTAACATAACGGTTCACCATACGTGCATGTTACGGGAATCACTAACTTCAACACAAGTGTTTCTAGATTCACAACACCCTACTAACATAACTCTTAATATTACCAAATCCACGTCTCAAAACTAATTGAGAGAAATCAAACTTCTCTTGAGGATGGAAGTTTTTGTATCCTCTTTGGGTACCTATCACCTTTGGGACTATTTTCATAGCACAAGCCAACTACCAAGTTACGCACTGTCGTGCTCTAAAAGATCTAAGTGAAGCACGATGAGCATTCTGATAAAATCACGATGAGTGCATGTCTCTCTCAAAAGGTGTGCAGCAAGGATGATTGTGACACAACAAAAATAAAATACTCCTACGATACAACACGCTCCAAGCAAAACACATATCATGTGGTGAATAAAAATATAGCTCCAAGTAACGATACCGATGGATTGAAGACGAAAGAGGGGATGCCTTCCCGGGGCATCCCCAAGCTTAAGCTTTTTGGTGTCCTTGAATTTGGCTTGGGATGCCTTGGGAATCCCCAAGCTTCAGCTCTTTCCACTCCTTATCTCTTTGTCCATGAGAACATCACCCAAAACTTGAAAACTTCAAAACACAAAACTTAAACAGAAACTCGTGATAACATTAGCACAAGAAAACAAACTACCACCTCTTTAGCTACTGTAGCAAACTTGATTTCTATTTATATTGGTGTTAGATTACTGTATTCTCACTTCTCCATGGCTAGTACCCCCCGATACTATCCATAGTTTCATCAAAACAAGCAACCAACTCAACAAAAAACAGACCAGTCTGTAGCAATCTGTATACTTCGTATACTTCTGGTACCTCCAAAAATCTGAAAAATTACGACTGCCTGCGAAAAAGGCCTATAAACTAGTAGCAAAAAGAATCAACTCAAAAGATCCTTCTGAATAAAAATTAAAAATAATCTTGTGAGCGAAAAGTTTCTATCTTTTTCCAGTAGGATCAAACAACCATCACCAAGACTAGTCATAAAGGTTTTGCTTGGCCCAAACACAAGAAGAAACACAAAATACACAATCATAACAGAATTATGATGGTGTGGACGCAACAAAACGGAAAGAAAAAGATAAATTCATTGGGTTGCCTCCCAACAAGCGCTATTGTTTAACGCCCTTAGCTAGGCATAAAGGGATAGAATCACGTATCCTCGTCTTTGGTGCTCAAACCTTAAGTAGCCCTCATCATGGATTCATAAGGCAATCTTATTTTCTTTCTAGGAAAATGCTCCATTCCCTTCTTTAAACGAAATTGAAATCTAATATTCCTTTCCTTCATATCGATGATAGCACCGATAGTCCTTAGGAAAGGTCTACCAAGAATAATAGGGCATGTAGGATTGCAATCAATGTCATCACAATTAAATCCACGGGTACATAGTTCCTATTTGCAATAATAAGAACATCATTGATCCTCCCCATGGGTTTCTTGACAGTAGAATCCGCAAGATGCAAATTAAGAGAACACTCCTCAATCTCATTAAAACCGAGAACATCACATAAAGACTTTGGAATCGCGGAAACAATAGCACCCAAATCACACAAAGCATTGCATTCATAGTTTTTGATTTTGATTTTCATAGTAGGTTCCCACTCATCATGAAGCTTTCTAGGGATAGAGACTTCCAATTCAAGTTTCTCTTCATGAGATTTTATCATAGCTTCGAGGATATGATCGGTAAAGGCCTTGTTTTGGCTATAAGCGTGTGGAGAGTTTAGCATGGATTGCATCAAGGAAATGCATTAAATCAAGGAGGAACTATCATAATTGAATTCCTTGAAATCCAAAGTAGTAATTTCATTACTACTCAAAGTTTTAATATCTTCTACTCCACTTTCAATGCTTTTAGCATCAAGGTAGATGGACTCTAAATCATTGGGGTGGTTTTCAACCAAGGTGGATTCATATCCAGCCCCATTATCATTAGGTTTGACACAAGAAAACAAAGATTCAATGGGAGTCACACCAAGCACTTTAAGATCTTCGTGATTCTCATGACAACTTTCAGGTTTAGCAGCCATTTTATTGACTAAAGTAGCATGTTTATCAGAAATCTGGCCTGCTAGTTTTTCAAGACGAGCAAACTGAGAATTTAGCGCAAGGAATTCTTTGGCCATATCATCAACTTCTTTATTCATAAAAGCGAAAAAGAATTTTGCTCCTTCAGTTCTCTACGAAAGTAACTGTTGTATTCAAACTGTGTAGACATGAAGCCTTTAACACTAGTTTCAATTTCTTCCAACCTCGCATAGTGAGCATCAAAATCCCTTGGTTGGGCCATACAGGTCTTAGCAGGCACATAAGCGGACAAAGAGCAAGAGAGAGAAAAGGGCAAACGAAAAAGGCAAACGGAAAAGGCAAATTTTTTTTTTGTAAATTTTTCTTTTTCAGAAGTGGGGGAGAGGAAAACGAGAGGCAAAAAAGGTAAATGCAAGAGACGAGTTTGTGACACTTACTTGGATGAGTTCTTGACTTGATCCTCCCTGGCAACGGCGCCAGAAATCCTTCTGCTACTTCTCAAACAACAATGCCAGAAATTGACACGTTGACGAAGACTTGCTTGCGTTGGTTTTTCCCTTGAAGAGGAAAGGGTGATGCAGCACAGGAGCAGTAAGTATTTCCCTCAGTTTGAGAACCAAGGTATCAATCCAGTAGGAGAATCTCGTCAAGTCCACAGTACCTGCACAAACACAAAAGAGCTTGCACCGAACGCTATAAAGGGGTTGTCAATCCCTTCAAGATTGATTGCAAAGTAAGATCTGAAGGCGGAAAGTGCAACGAAGTAAAACAGTAAGGCTGAAAATATGGTGTGAAGTAGACCCGGGGGCCATAGTGTTCACTAGAGGCTTCTCTCAAAATAGCAAATATTACGGTGGGTGAACAAATTACTGTCGAGCAATTGATAGAACCGCGCAAAGTCATGACAATATCTAAGGCAATGATCATACATATAGGCATCACGGCCGAGACAAGTAGACCGATACTTTCTGCATCTACTACTATTACTCCACACATTGACCGCTATCCAGCATGCATCTAGTGTATTGAGTTCATGACGAACAGAGTAACGCCTTAAGCAAGATGACATGATGTAGAGGGATAAACTCAAACCAATGATGAAAACCCCATCTTTTTACCCTTGATGGCAACAACACGATGCGTGCCTCGCTACCCATTCTGTCACTAGGTGAGGTCACTGCATGGTACGAACCCAAAACCAAGCACTTCTCCCATTGCAAGAATCATAGATCAAGCTGGCCAAACAAAACCCACAACTCGAAGACAATTACAAGGATATGAAATCATGCATAAGAGAGATCAGAAGAAACTCAAATAAGATTCATAGATAATTTGATCAAAAATCCACAATTCATCGGATCTTGACAAACACACCGCAAAAGAAGATTACATCGGATAGATCTCCATGAAGGTCATGGAGAACTTTGTATTGAAGATCCAAGAGAGAGAGAAAGCCATCTAGCTACTAGCTATGGACCCGTAGCTCTATGGTGAACTGATCACGCATCATCAGAGAGGTCATGGTGTTGATGAAGAAGCCCTCCGTATCCGAATCCCCCTCCGGCAGGGCACCAGAATGTGCCCCAGATGGGATCTTGCGGAGACAGAAGCTTGCGGTGGCAGAAAAGTACTTTCAATGATCTCCTGATTTTTTTTCTGGGATTTTAGAGAATATATAGGCGAAAGACCTAGGGCAGAGGTGG
Organism: Hordeum vulgare subsp. vulgare; assembly: GCF_904849725.1. NCBI lineage: Eukaryota > Viridiplantae > Streptophyta > Magnoliopsida > Poales > Poaceae > Hordeum > Hordeum vulgare. The sequence continues at coordinate 257,203,671 of NC_058524.1, read as the reverse complement.
CCCAGGGAGCCCACAAGCCTGGGAGGCGCGGGCCCCCCTGGCCGCGGCTAGGGGGCTTGTGGGGTCCCTGGTGCCCCCATGCCTTCCCATCTTCTTCTGTTTCGGAAAACATCTTTTCGGAAGTTTTATTCCATTTGGACTCCGTTTAAAATCCTCCTCTGAAAAGGGTCAAAAACACGGAAAAAACAGGAACTAGCACTTGGCACTGAGTTAATAGCTTAGTCCCAAAAAAGATATAAAAGGCATACAAAACATCCAAAGTTTGACAAGATAATAGCATGAAACCATCAAAAATTATAGATACGTTGGAGACATATCTGATAGCAAGGATGGACGTCGTTATTTTATCGTCTGTTTTCGTCCGTAGTCGGACCCTGTTCTTCTTCTAGATGAATGTATGTATTGTACTAATGGGACTCTGATGTAGTTTGTGGCAAGTGTAAGCCAACTCTTTATACTCATCTTTTCAGTACATGTACTTGTAACGATATCCATTCTTGCAAAACAACGAGATGCGTTTCTATCCCTGTCGAGGCCCTCGTGCCAAAATAAGGATAGGACCGCATCTTGGGCATTACAGATCCTCTCCAATGCCTTAAGCTCCATCTAGCAAGTTGGTGCGTGCGCACATGCTTTGAGATCCTAAATAAACACGAACACTTAAAAACTATTGGACAGGCAGATTCACATCTGTTTCAACCCACACAATCTCCAGCTCTTGCACAGAAACAATTTGCTTGGTTTACGTCCGTTTCAGTATCAGTTTAATAATTGTTGGACAAGTTGGTACACACTAAATGCATCCTATAGATGTATTGTATTTTTTATGGAATGTCACACCCAATAGAGACATTGTAGAATAGACTACACTTGTTTTAATGTCTCTATGATCAAGCACTAATGTTGCTCCTATTAATAGTGTTATTGTAGTACCAAAAAATACAACTCATTATCAAAGATAAAAGATATGAAAAGAGAAAAAAAGTCGATCTAGAAGAAAAATTCCAACAGAAACCATAGTTATTGCGTGTATAAGAGCCGAAATAGGAGTGGGTCTTTCCGTAGCATCTCGCAACCACATAAGAGGGAATTGTGCGTATTTCACAAGTGCTCGTGGGAGTTATAAAAAAAAGCGAGCTACAACCCGATCTCGATCGCTTCACACTCATTTCTTTGTTCATTTTTTAGCTGTCGTTGGATCGGTAGGAAAAAACAACCAATTTTAAATACTGCCAAATAAAATATATGAAAACATTTTTTACAGAATCTAAAACAAGTTCATGAAAGTGAATAAATTTGGCGAAGTCCAGTTTTTTGTGAATTTAAAAAAAGTTGAATAATTTGTAAAAACACACACCAAAAAAGTTTAGGAATTTTTATTATGTTCATGAATTTGAAAAAATGTGAATTGAAAAATGTACATTGATTCAAAAAAGTTTATGCATTTTAAATATATTCATGAATTCAAAAATATTTGCATATTTTAAAAAATATTCATTGATTTGGAAGTATTTGTAAATTTTAGAAAATCCTATGATATTTTTAAAAGTTTCATGAATTTTAAAAATGTTCAGAAATAAAAAGAATATTCATGGATTTCAAATATCGCTTTACGAATTGAAAAGGTATGCATAATGGAAAAGGTTCACAATTTTGAAAACGCGAAACAATATATTAAAATAATCAAACAATAACAAAATCAATAAATATAAAGAATTGGAAAACGAATAAATTGAAAGTGGAAAATGTAAATTGAAAGGAAAAGGCACCAAAGACTGAATAGAATACCGACCAAAAATAGAAGTAAAAATGCACAACAGAAAAACAAACTTTCCAAAACCTTAACCTGAGAAGGAGAAAAAGAAAACAAGCATGTTGTGCAAAGAGCTAAGTTGGTTGCTACCTCTTGAGCTTGCGTTGGTTTTCCCCTTGAAGAGGAAAGGGTGATGCAGCATAGTAGCAGTAAGTATTTCCCTCAGTTTGAGAACCAAGGTATCAATCCAGTAGGAGTATCAAGGCAAGTCACCAACGTACCTGCGCAAAAACAAACAAACTTGCACCCAACGCTATAAAGGGGTTGTCAATCCCTTCACGATTAATTGCAAGGTGAGATATGAAGGTGGAAAGTGCAACAAAGTAAAAGTGTAGAGCTAAAAATATGATGTGAAGTAGAGTCGGGGGCCATAGTGTTCACTAGAGGCTTCTCTCATGATAGCAAATATTACGGTGGGTGAACGAATTACTGTCGAGCAATTGAAAGAACCGCGCAAAGTCATGATAATATCTAAGGCAATGATCATACATATAGGCATCACGTCAGAGACAAGTAGACTGATACTTTCTGCATCTACTACTATTACTACACACATCGACCGCTATCCAACATGCATCTAGTGTATTGAGTTCATAACAAACAGAGTAACGCCTTAAGCAAAATGACATGATGTAGAGGGATAAATTCATGCAATAGATATAAACCCCATCTTTTTACCCTTGATGGCAACAACACAATGCGTGCCTCGCTACCCCTTCTGTCACTGGGTGAGGACATCGCACGGTATGAACCCAAAACCAAGCACTTCTCCCATTGCAAGAATTATAGATCAAGTTGGCCAAACGAAACCCACAACTCGAAGAGAATTACAAGGATACGAAATCATGCATATAAGAGATCAGAGAAAACTCAAATAACAATCATAGGTAATCTGATCATAAATCCTCAATTCATCGGATATCGACAAACACACCGCAAAAGAGGATTACATCGTATAGATCTCCATGAAGATCAAGGAGAACTTTGTATTGAAGATCCAAGAGAGAGAAGAAGCCATCTAGATACTAGCTATGGACCCGAAGGTCTGTGGTGAACTACTCACGCATCATCCGAGAGGCAATGGTGTTGATGAAGAAGCCCTCCGTGTCCGAATCCCCCCTCCGGCAGGGCACCAGAATGTGCCCGAGATGGGATCTTGCAGAGACAGAAGCTTGCGGCGGCGGAAAAGTATTTTCGTGGCTCTCTCCCGTGGTTTCAGATTTTTAGGGAATTTATAGGCGGAAGAGGTAGGGCAAAGGAGCCACGGGGGGCCCACAAGCCTGGTAGCCCCCCCCCAGGCCGCGGCTAGGGGGCTTGTGGCCTCCCCCGGGAGCCTTTGCCTTGGTTCTCAAGTTCCCTGTGTATCTTCTGTTCCGGAAAAAATCATTCCGGAGATTTTATTCCGTTTGATATTCTTCTCTGAAAAGGGTCAAAAACACGAAAAAAACAGGAACTGGCACTTGGCACTGAGTTAATAGGTTAGTCCCAAAAAAGATATAAAATGCATACAAAACATCCAAAGTTGACAAGATAATAGCATGGAACCATCAAAAATTATAGATACATTGGAGATGCCCATCAATAGATATCAATGTGAATGACTAGGGATTACCATGCAACGGATGCACTTAGAGCAATAAGTGTGTGAAAGCTCAAAAGGAGAACTAGTGGGTGTGCATCCAACTTGCTTGCTCACGAAGACCTAGGGCAATTTTGAGGAAGCCCATCATTGGAATATACAAGCCAAGTTATATAATGAAGATTCCCACTAGTATATGGAAGTGTCAAAACAAGAGACTCTCTATCATGAAGAACATGGTGCTATTGTGAAGCACAAGTGTGGAAAAAGATAGTAGCATTGTCCCTTCTCTCTTTTTCTCTCTCTTTTTTTTATTTGGGCTCTTTGGCGTCTTTTCATTTTTTTGTGGGCATCTTTGGCCTCTTTTTTTTATTTCCTCAAATGGGACAATGCTCTAATAATGATGATCATCACACTTTTATTTACTCACAACTCAATACTTAGAGCAATGATGACTCTATAGGAAATGCCTCCGACAGTGTACCGGGATGTGTGATGATCTAGCTTAGCGTATGACGTTGAAACATCTCGCTAGCTATCTTACGATCATGCAATGGCAATATGAAAGTGACGCCTCAAGTCATGAGACGGAATGGTGGGAGTTGCATGGCAATATATCTCGGAATGGCAATGAAAAGGCCATGATAGGTAGGTATGGTGGCTGTTTTGAGGAAGGTATATGGTGGTTTTGTGCACCGGCGAAAGTTGCCTGACACTAGAGAGGCTAGCAACGATGGAAGGTGAAAGTGCATCTATACCATGGACTCACATTAGTCATGAAGAACTCATATACTTATTGTGAAAGTTTTATTAGTAATCGAAACAAAGTGCTAAAAGCCTACTCCTAGGGGAAGGAATGGTAGGTGTTAACCATCGCGCATCCCGACCACCACACAAAGGATGACAATGAGTAAATCAATTATGCTCCGACTTCCTAACATAGCGGTTCACCATACGTGCATGCTACGGGAATCACTAACTTCAACATAAGTATTTCTAGATTCACAACACCCTACTAACATAACTCTAATATCACCAAATCCATGTCTCAAAACTAATTGAGAGGAATCAAACTTATCTTTACTAATTGATGCACATGAATATGGAAGTTTTTATTATATCCTCTTTGGATGCCTATCATCTTTAGGACTACTTTCATAGGACAAGCCAATTACCAAGTTACTCAGAGAGAGCACTCTCAAAAAGATATAAGTGAAGATCGAGAGTTCTTATTTCTCCAAAATATGACACCTCCGTGCTCTAAAAATATCTAAGTGAAGCACTAGAGAAAATTTATCTAGCTCAAAAGATATAAGTCAAGCACATGCGAGCTAAATTGCCTAACTCAAAAGATATAAGCAAAGCTCAATGAGTATTCTAGCAAATTCACGATGAGTGCATGTCTCTCTCAAAAAGGATGATTGTGACACAACAAAATAAAGGACTCCTATAATACACGACGCTCCAAGCAAAACACATATCATGTGGTGAATAAAAATATAGCTCCAAGTAACATTACCGATGGATTGAAGACGAAAGAGGGGATGCCTTCCCGGGGCATCCCCAAGCTTAGGGTTTTTGGTGTCCTTGAATTTGTCTTGGGATGCCTTGGGCATCCCCAAGCTTGAGCTCTTTCCACTCTTTATCCCATTGTCCATGAGAACATCACCCAAAACTTGAAAACTTCACAACACAAAACTTAAACAGAAACTCGTGATATCATTAGCACAAGAAAACAAACAACCAACTCTTTCATTACTGTACCAAACTTGATTTCTATTTATATTGGTGTTATATTACTGTATTCTCACTTTTCCATGGCTAGTACCCCCCGATACTATCCATAGTTTCATCAAAATAAGCAATCAACACAACAAAAACAGAATTTGTCAAAAACAGACCAGTTTGTACCAATCTGTATACTTCGTATACTTCTGGTATCTCACAAATTCGGAAAAACTACGAAAGTTAGGAAAATTGGCATATCAACCAGCAGCAAAACGAATCAACTCAAAAGCTCTTTCTGGATAGGAATGAAAAATAATTTCATGAGCGCAAAGTTTCTGTCTTTTTCAGCAAGATCAAACAACCATCACCAAAACTAGTCATAAAGGTTTTACATGGCTCAAACACAAAAAGAAACACAAAAAACACAATCATAACAGAATTATGATGGTGTCGACACAACAAAACAGAAAGCAAAAAAGCAAAGATAAATTCATTGGGTTGCCTCCCAACAAGCACTATTGTTTAACGCCCTTAGCTAGGCATAAGGCGATAGAATCAAGTATCGTCGTCTTTGGTGCTCAAACCATAAGTAGCCCTCATCATGGATTCATAAGGCAATCTTATTTTCTTTCTAGGAAAATGTTCCATGCCCTTCTTTAATGGAAATTGAAATCTAATATTCTCTTCCTTCATATCGATGACAACACCAATAGTCCTTAGGAAAGGTCTACCAAGAATGATAGGACATGTCGGATTGCAATCAATATCAAGCACAATGAAATATACGGATACATAGTTCCTATTTGCAATAATAAGAACATTATTGATCCTTCCCATAGGTTTCTTAACAGTAGAATCCGCAAGATGCAAATTAAGAGAGCACTCATCAATCTCATTGAAGCCTAGAACATCACATAAAGACTTTGGAATAGCGGAAACACTAGGACCCAAATCACACAAAGCATTGCATTCATAGTTTTTAATCTTGATTTTGATAGTAGGTTCCCACTCGTCATGAAGTTTTCTAGGAATAGAAACTTCCAACTCAAGTTTCTCTTCAAGAGATTTCATCATAGCATCGACGATATGATCGGTAAAGGCCTTGTTTTGGCTATAAGCGTGTGGAGAGTTTAGCATGGATTGCATCAAGGAAATACATTAAATCAAAGAGCAACTATCATAATTGAATTCCACATCTTCACTAGAATCCACATCTTTCTTCTTCTGCATATCGCATAACTCAATGAAGGTATTAAGATGGGATGCGACATCTTCACTACGAAGGCCGAAAAATTGCTCTTTCATAACAAGATTCAGCAAAGCAGCATTGATTTCATATGATTCCGCACTAGTGGCGGGAGCAATCGGAGTACTAATAAAATCATTATTATTAGTATTCAAGAAGTCACAAAGTTTGGTGTTTTCAGTCATGGTGACTTCAGCAAGCAGACAAGCACACAAGCGAACAGAAAGCAAGCGAAAGAAAAGGGCGAACGAAAAAGGCAATTTTTTTTTGTAAATTTTTGTTTTTCAGAAGTGGGGGAGAGGAAAACGAGAGGCAAAAAAGTAAATGCAAGAGATGAGTTTGCGATAGTTACTTGGATAAGCTTCACTTAGAATAATCCCCGGTGCCAGAAATTGACACATTGAAGGAAGACTATTCTTGACTTGATACTCCCCGGCAACGGCGCCAGAAATTCTTCTTGCTACCTCTTGAGCTTGCGTTGGTTTTTCCCTTGAAGAGGAAAGGGTGATGCAGCACAGTAGCAGTAAGTATTTCCCTCACTTTGAGAACCAAGGTATCAATCCAGTAGGAGTATCAAGGCAAGTCACCAATGTACCTGCGCAAAAATAAACAAACTTGCACCCAACGCTATAAAGGGGTTGTCAATCCCTTCACGATTAATTGCAAGGTGAGATCTGAAGGCGGAAAGTGCAACGAAGTAAAACAGTAAGGCTGAAAATATGGTGTGAAGTAGACCCGGGGGCCATAGTGTTCACTAGAGGCTTCTCTCAAAATAGCAAATATTACGGTGGGTGAACAAATTACTGTCGAGCAATTGATAGAACCGCGCAAAGTCATGACAATATCTAAGGCAATGATCATACATATAGGCATCACGGCCGAGACAAGCAGACCGATACTTTCTGCATCTACTACTATTACTCCACACATCGACCGCTATCCAGCATACATCTAGTGTATTGAGTTCATAACAAACAGAGTAACGCCTTAAGCAAGATGACATGATGTAGAGGGATAACTTCATGCAATAGATATAAACCCCATCTCTTTACCCTTGATGGCAACAACACGATGTGTGCCTCGCTACCCCTTCTGTCACTGGGTAAGGACACCGCACGGTATGAACCCAAAACCAAGCACTTCTCCCATTGCAAGAATTATAGATCAAGTTGGCCAAACGAAACCCACATCTCCAAGAGAATTACAAGGATAAGAAATCATGCATATAAGAGATCAGAGGAAACTCAAATAATAATCATAGATAATCTGATCATAAATCCACAATTCATCGGATCTCGACAAACACACCGCAAAAGAGGATTACATTCGATAGATCTCCATGAAGATCATGGAGAACTTTGTATTGAAGATCCAAGAGAGAGAAGAAGCCATCTAGCTACTAGCTATGGACCCGAAGGTTTGTGGTGAACTACTCACGCATCATCGGAGAGGCAATGGTGTTGATGAAGAAGCCCTCCGTGTCCGAATCCCCCCTCCGGCAGGGCACCAGAACGTGCCCTAGATGGGATCTTGCGGAGACAGAAGCTTACGGCGGCGGAAAAGTATTTTCGTGGCTCTCTCCCGTGGTTTCAGATTTTTAGGGAATTTATAGGCGGAAGAGGTAGGGCAAAGGTGCCACGGGGGGGGGGGCACAAGCCAGGTAGGCGCCCCCCAGGCCGCGGCTAGGGGGCTTGTGGCCTCCCCCGGGAGCCTTTGTCTTGGTTCTCAAGTTCCCTGCGTATCTTCTATTCCGGAAAAAATCATTCCGGAGATTTTATTCCATTTGGACTCCGTTTGATATTCTTCTGTGAAAAGGGTCAAAAACATGGAAAAAATAGGAACTGGCACTTGGCACTGAGTTAATAGGATAGTCCCAAAAAATATATAAAATGTATACAAAACATCCAAAGTTGACAAGATAATATCATGGAACCATCAAAAATTATAGATACGTTGGAGACGTATCATTGGCCAAGCTTGAAAGTTGAACAGGATATACGGTTTCTACCAACAAAAAAGAAAGTGGTTGCCTAAGGCGATGAATTGTGCTAAAAAATCCTTGGGCGCTGAATAGTACAAACTGCAAACGGGCACCCACTGCCGCTCCGTCCTCGGCCGATCCATTTCACTCGATGTTTCTTCCATTACTAGTAAACATGCACATGCAACACACGTGTTATTATCAAGGATTTTAATTGCCGGTTATAGCACCGATATAGTCCATTATAATACTTGATTTGAGCATGATGGCGCTAGCTATATAATATTCATATACAATTATCTACTACAGTTATGAAATAGTCAATTATAGCCTTGTTATAGCTAATTTCAAGCATCGATATTTGACGTAGCTACTTAAAACTATGATTATTATGTGGAAAATAAAAACATAAGACACCCAAGAAAGAAAATATAGCAATAAAGTAAACAAAAATATAATAATGTACTAACATAAGAGAGTCCATAGAGAGATGTTTAACAATATTGTAATATAAAATAATGTTACTCAAACTAAATATTTGTTATCATTTTGTCATCAATCATGAGTGGACCAACTATGTTTGAGTGATATTTTAATATTAAAAACTATCCTCGTTCTGTTGATCAAATCATGCCGAAGGTAGGTCACGCAGGCTATGTTTGTCTTCTTTTATCGCTTTGTAACGTGAGTCGATGGGGAAGCAAATAGTTGTTTTTCTTCCTATAACTATGCAAACGGATTTGTTTAATTTAAGGTAAACAAAATTTGTTGCAAGGTGCTCAATAGCAATTAGATTTAGGCCTCAGTTTCCTTCCTTATTTTCTAGCTTCAGGTTGGGAAACTTTGCCACATGCTTTCAGGACTTATTTTTCTTCAAAAGAGAAAAATGGAAAACGGAGAAATGAAGGAAGTACCAATGAACAATAGTTAATTTAAAGATTTGATGCTAAATGTTATATATCAGGATACGTAAATTTCAGGTGTATAAAAATTAACGTGTTTTTTAAAAACAAATCATCACACAAGCTATTGATAATAATTTGATAAGAAACCAAGAGGGTGCTTTCTTCACAATCTTCCAAAGAATGGCGTCTTTTGCTCCAGAAAAATGAAGGAAAGACTCATCTTGTTGTTTTACCTCCTCTAAAATACCTGATAGTAACATTCCACCATACACACGAACTTGATTGACCAAGATCACACATTTTGACATGAAATGATAGTAACTTAAAATGTACACCAGAATTATAACAAAACAGCAGGTAGCAACTCAAAAAGATTCACATGTTTCTTCATGCACTTTCTCTTGAACTCACACATGTCTTTTCTTTTTATACCATCAGTGCTCCGAGGAACTCAAGACTTCAGAATGAGGCCTAGGCAGTCGTATGTGCACCACCTAAATGAGAGAATAGCTAGAGAAGCATGAGGAGCCGTTGCACAACCTTGATCAATGGTGCCAAAGTGTTCGAGAAGCCTCATGATCAGTACACCAGCGACGCACGACATCCTGGACAAGCTCATGACGATGGTAAGGTAGTAAATGAGTCTTGAAGTATGTCTTGGCTCTTCTATGGGCATAACCTTCCCAAGCGCTAGTAGAGCGATGCATGTGACCGAAGCACCTGCGACATCCATCATCTCGTTCTCCGTGTCATCGCTCCCACGGAACTACAACCCAGAGAGCACTAGTGGAAGTAGCCTGAACACCATGCATGAGAGCGGTGCTAGAACCATGTAGGGCCTCGCTTTCGACCACCTCCAAGCTTGAGTTAGTAGTGGCCGAACTTCTCATTTGTCATCATTCATGACTCGGTTGTCTCTCAGATCAGCGATATGTTATCCACAAGAAAATGATATGTTAGTTTTTGGAGTTTTGGATACCAGTTTTCTGTAATGGTCACTAAAATATTTTGAAAATTCAGCCAGGAGAGAAGTTCTTTACATTATGAAAAATCAGAGGAAGTCCACCAATAAGGTTGGCTATGCCCAAGATGAAAGTAACTGAAATGTTTTGGCGCCACTTGACGTTGTTGTTTAAACAACAAAGAGGCTGGTGACCGACTGTGTGACTCCACTAAGCCTGTGTATACTGACTTTCAGTATCCCAAACATCCCTATGTTGTTGTCTAGGAGCAGACGGATTCACATCTTCAGAGACGAACAACACTATGGTATAGGGAAAAATGGTGTTCACATACACAAGAGAGATTTAGACGACACGAAAAATAGAGGCAGCAAGTTTCACAGAATTGGTTGTTCTCGGTGATTTGTTTGTTCAGTACATGCATGTGAAACTTATATTGATAAACTTATTAATGACACGCAGTGCAGAACTATGGAATAATAAATATAAAAGGAAAATAATTTGGCATGTTACGTTATTTGTCACAATTGGGCTGAAAAATGAGCCGTTATTTGCAGTTCCGTGAGCATCTAAGCAAATTAAGTTACTACTGTCGTACTGTATCTCTGAATAATAGTCAGTAGCTGATGTATGCATGCTGATCACTTAATCGGACCTACCTTTGTAGCCAATTAGGTGGTGAGTTGGATCCATGATAGCTTCACGAGCAGGCATTTCATCGGTTACCACTTCAATCACCTCTTTCTTGAAGATTTCTGCATGCAATGTTTCTACTCTCTAGAAACACTATTTTAGTACGGGTGCAAGGTGGATTGACAAGTCCCTTCATAGAAATTTAATAGTGAATAAACCTCAATGTGAGAGTAGGTCTTAGAACACTTGAAGAATTTTCAAGCATCATTAGGAGCATTTTAAGCCAAATTCATGGTCAGGGAATATAAAATGTCCAGAAAATAATAAACTGTTTCAAAATATTGCAAGACGCCTTGTTGTGGGAACTCTTGTTACAGCTTGAAGAAATTAATGTTGAAGCAATAATGAGAGCTTTTCTGACCTGAGAAGCCCTTCAACATTAGAAGAGGCCTGGTAGCATGAGGGGGCATCAAGAGGGAGTGGCCCATTTTTTGATGAATTTGTGCTACATAGCTGTCACGGGAGGGAGAGAGAGAGATGTAATATAAACTGAATGAAAGTAGCAAATGAGCATGACGCGAGATCTTCATTTTATTAGAATCTCGGTTAGCGCATAAACTGGTCAACCATAGAGATAGTAGTGCAATCCTAGTCTCTCAGATAGTAGCGCTGACAACTGACTACTCAGATAATCCTACTGGCCACCACATCCTTATATAAGCTAGTGTTACAAAAAATGGCAAATCAGAGCTAACAAAGGGCATACTCGATCATAGTGCAGTGCCACTTTCTACACCCCCTCGCTCATAGTTATTAAAAGGCTTTCAATAGTTGATCTTGGCTCCACTTTTACTCTAGCTTATCATTGTCGAACAATACAAGGTTTTGATATGCAAGTGGTTCTTGCCTACTTTCATAGTTTTGTACAACTAAATGCCTAAAGCTGCCACAACACGGTCAACAAACAGAATTTGCAAGTATTATTCTACAGTTAGTTAGCGGATGGTTCTCAATAAAAAATGCAGGCAACGATGCAATTAGGATCTAGTTCAGTCAGGTAGTCGGAAGATTTCCATAGCAAATTGAACAAGTAGCAAGAAGAAACAAACAAAATGTAAATACAGAAAAGCTTACCTTCAGTACATAATTTTCCTAAGAAGGAAGGCGAGATGAACACAATATGTATACTTAGTATCGCGGCCTAATAAATTAACAACCTAACATTAAAACAAAAAAATACATTGGAGTCACAAATCATCTATTGTAGCAAGCCATGAATCCAACATTTGACTGATCTGTCAAGGATAACGAGAATAACAGCAACAACATACATTAGAATCGCACACCACAAACTGATACATAGGGCTAATTAGTTTATTCAATCCAATACACTCAAGTAAGTATAAAAAATCTACTTGTCAGATAGTAATGTCATACAACAAACTTCCGAATTTGGTACATCTCTGATATCAGGACATTCTCATCTCATAAAATCGGTTTCAGTCTCATTATTCATGGATGGACACTTGTATAGCATTGACGATTAGTATAATATTGAGTACCTGACAGATAATAGTGTCGTAAAACAAATAGTTGGCATCTTTCCAATCACACGTATGAGTAAATTGGTTGAGATATACATTCTGTTGCTTGCTATAAAACAAAAGGGAAACCATATAGCATACAGTCAGTTGCTTTCTCTGAAACACAAGGGAAACCAAAAAGAAATCACTCTGAAAGCTTTACTGCCTGGATAATCTTGAGAACATGAGGAGCCTTTAATGTGGAGATCCTTCACAAGGGCCACTAAAACATACAAAGATCATGAGCGCCATCTAGTACATGTGCAAAATATTCTCATATGAAAGTACTCTAAATCTTACCTGCTGCATTTCTTCAATGCAGTAATTGTTCCACTTTTATCAACATCAATTATATCGAATTGGTACTTCAGATCCGGTAGATTTTCCTCATTGATTGTACTTGTTAATGCTTGAACAGGCAATGATGCAATACTACAAGAAACCAAATATGAGTATGAATCATAAACTAGATAAACATAAATTGTCTTGTCAATACTGAATCATAAACCGAAAAAACATAAATTGTCTCGTGTATGTGTATGAATCATAAATTGGATAAACATAAATTGTCTTGTCAGTACTAAAACATAAAATTGTCTTGGGTATGTGTATAGTACCTCACCATTCACCATGAATGGTAATTATTTCAAATCAGATTACTCACACTTGTAAATTGTAATTCATAATACTTTTCACCTAAAGTGGTCTGACCCTTCTCCGGATAGTTTATACATGAAAAGTTACAGTTAGTTTATAACTATAAAGAACTGTTGTACAATATGCACATTACAAATCGTGGATAAATTAATAGGTTCATGGCATAGCATGAAAATACAACCATTTTATTTCTATTTTTGGTTCGTGTAGCACATGTTGTCCGTATTCTACGAAGATCTAATATAATGTTCTCCTATGCATCATTCCAGATAATTTAGCACTTCAATTTTTGTTCGTTCATTGCAAACAGATTTCAGTGGACAATGGACACATGATGTTTTTGGTGACATGCATGCTACTCATATTAGTGTAAATGAAAATGTTCAAGAAAATCCGGAGGTGAGCATCATAACATATTTCTCGATGATTCCAATGTTTGACTATTCATACAAACAAATTGGAGTAATACATGCCATTGTTGGAATTCCTAGTTTCATACAGTACTGTTTGAGAAGATGCATGAAGCCCATTGGCAGGAGGTTGTTGTTCCTTTGGAAACTTTGTTTCATCGGCATGGACACGATAGGGATAATTAACCTTTAATCGTTTTGCTGGATGATGTTTGCGAGAAGATTCATCATTCATCAGAACCACGTGAATTAGGCTTTGATATAGTGCTTTAATCTGTTTAGTATCGAACATTCTTTTGGCACAACCTCGACTGTGTAATATGATCCTTTTAGAGTAATACATAAACACAGAGCACTCCTTATGCATGGAACCCGAGAAGCTGAGCTACATACCTTGGTGTTTGTGCCTTCAAAACATCAACACATATAAAATAAGGAGCTTTTTTCCTAGAGGTTAGAAGAAAAGACTCATCTTTAGGTATATGAACCACTTGGTATGTGCCCCTTCCCATTGGAAAGCATACCCTGTGAGTAGAAAGACAAAGGAAAAAAAAGAGAGAGCACATCTAGCTGCTGCTTTGCAATATCAACAATTTGATTGATGTAGAAAAATTGTACTTAGGAAGAGATGATAGGGGGAAAATCTATCCCCTATCATTCGGTAAGCATTTTGACATTCGATAAGAAGACTTGGGCAGGATAGCACTGACCGAGAGTGCTGTTGGCGGAGGACTCAGCGCCGCCGCACTGCTGGCTTGCGTGCGCATGACCTTGTTTGCCAACGGTCGCCCCGCATGCATCCCCTTCCTGGCAGCGGCTGCATCTCGCGGGCGTCGCCCTTGTCCGTCAAATCATGTCCGCCGATGTCGTGGGAGCATAATTCGACAGGGCCGAGCGGCGAGTGCAACGAGGCCGGAGGGATTGGCAGGGCAGAGTGACGGATGCGACGGGCGCGAGGGATTGGCGGCGAGCTGCGGGGCCATGGGTTTGGCAGCGAGTGGGAGGGGTGGAGCAACCGCAGAGGGGGTGGAGGTTGGCCCCGGGAGACACAGGTCGTGCATGCGAACGGGGGCATTAGTTTCGTTAGTGCGATTTTTCGTCACACACAGATCGGGCGGGACAAGCTGGTGGAGGCGGCCGAGCGGAGGGTGCGGGCTTGCGAGGTGCGAGGGAGCATTAGGGTTAACGAAGATTTCATTAGTTTCGTTAACCAAGCATTTTAAACCGCTGATTATGCGATTAGAGGGTCTAGATTTTTAGTTGGATCTATCCTCTCTTCCTTTTTTTAGTGGTAGTAGAAAAAATCCAAGAAAATGCAGACTGGAGGGAGTGCCTATATGACGCTCTTTGCATAAAACAGGGATGACTTCGCACACACCATCCAACTATCGGGCCAGGTGCGTCGATTTTTTGCTCTAGTTTCTTATTTTAGTTTTTTCGACAAGTAAAACTGCTCGCGAAGCGACCGAGCTATGCGATGGACCGACCTAGTTTGGGTAGGTAGTTTAGCTACCACGTCATGCGGTTTTGAAACTTTCTAGAAGGTTTTCCGAATCGGTTTATTTTGTTCACCAATTTTCCTTTTTCTTTCTGTCTCCTTTTTTTTCCT
The DNA here is from genome assembly GCF_904849725.1 of Hordeum vulgare subsp. vulgare. Classification (NCBI taxonomy): domain Eukaryota; kingdom Viridiplantae; phylum Streptophyta; class Magnoliopsida; order Poales; family Poaceae; genus Hordeum; species Hordeum vulgare. The sequence continues at coordinate 257,188,565 of NC_058524.1, read as the reverse complement.
TTTTTACTGTTGTTGTTTTTTATTTCTTTATTTCTTCCTTATTTTTCTTTCTTTTTTCCTTTTTTTGTTTCTTTTTCCATTTTCAACTTTATTTTTCTTTCTTGAAATATTTTTTTCACATTTTTGGAAAATGTTCGAGTGTCTACAAAAATATTCAAAATTTAAAATTTGATCGTCAGTTCAAATTTTGCAAATAAATATTTTTTGTTTTTAAAATATTGTTCATTATTTAAAAAACGTTCCAATTATTAAAAATATTGTTTGGCATGTTTTGGTACATTATTTTTACAACTTCCTAGAAAAGTGTTCAGAATATCAAAATTTGTTCCTATTTTAAAAAATGGTTCATAATTATTTCGTTATTTTGAAAAAATATTAGCAATTCTGAATTCCGAAATTTGAAACAATTTGGAATAATTGTCCGAAAATTTGTTCACTTTTTTCGAAAATTTGTTCATTAGGTTAAGAATTTGCTCCTATTTCAGAAAATGTTATCTTTTCGTAATTTTTGTTTCGGACCATTTTTGGAAACTCCCGAACCAAACTTGAAAAGATGAATCGTTTTTAAAAATTGTGTATATATTTTGAAACTCTTGAACAAAAATTGAAATGTGAAGATTTTTTCGGAATTTGCGAACAATTCTTTAAATTGAATGATTTATTGAAACTCCCAACAAATTGAAAACATGAGCATTTTTTAAAAAATTGGCGAGAAAATTTTGAAGTGGGATGATTTTTTAAAACTCCCAAACATAATTTGAAAATGTAAACATTTTTTAACTTATAGATTTTTTCTAATAGCAGGCATTTTAGATAATATCGGAACAATTGTTAGAAAATAAGGAATATATTTTAAATTTTAACAACCCTATTTTGTGAACTTCTGAACATTTTTAAAATTCCAAACATTTTTTGTAAAGTACAAACATTTTTTAAAATCCTGGAAAAAAACAATAAAACACAACGATTAATAATAAATAGAAAAGCAAAGGGGAAAGTAAAAAACAAAATTGAGATGAGAGGAAAGAAAAGATAATAAAAAAGGTGGAAAGTTTTTCGAAATTTGTACATTTATTCGATTTGTGAACATATCTTAAAAAGTGGAAGATTTTTAAACTCCTGAATAAATTTCAACAACGCAACAAATGTTTGGAAACAAGAAAAAAAATTGTAATTGTCAACAGTTTTTTAATCTCCCAAACAAAATTAAAATACACAAACAGTGGTTGGAAATACAAACATTTTTTCTGCAATTTATACATTTTCTGAAACTCCCGAACAATAATTTGGAAAGGCGAATATTTTTGAAATTTTGAGCATTTTCAGAAACACGAATTTTTATTTTTAAATAAAATATGAAATAATGAAAAATGGAACATTTCATAAAATTCCGAACAAAAACTTGAAATCATGAACATTATTTTCAACTCACGAAGAAAATGCTTAAACACAAACTATTTTTTAAACACAAACATTTTGAAGTTCTAAATTTCTTGTCATTTTGAACTTTTTTTTACATTTCTGAACAAAATTTAGAAAACATGATTTTTTTAAAAATTTGGAACAAATTTTGGAAAATGCAAACATGTTTGAAATTTCTGAATCAAAAATGAAAAAAATTAAAATTAAAAGAAAAGGAGAAACAGAAAAGGAAGCAGAAAAAAAGGAAAATAAGAAAAACAGAAACCAAGTGAAAAACGTAATAAAATGAAAAAGAAATAGCAAAGAAAAACATGGCCGCATTGTGAAAGCTGAAAATGGGCTGGCTCAAGTCACGTCTGTTGCATCAAACGTTGTGCGAAACCTTGACCATTCACCGCAGCGCGCAGCGAATAGGATTTTTCCATACTAGTGATGGGATCGAACTGCCAACCTCACTGTTGGAAGGGAGCGCAGCACGCACTAGGTCACTCACCCACTCACGTAAGCCCAATTTGTTTCTTTTTTTATTTCACGTTTGTTCCTTTTTTCTCTCAGAACCGATGAACTTTTGAACATTATGTATAATTTTTTTCTAGTTGATTCACTCATTTTCAAATTGATGACCTGTTTTGAATATATGAAGTTTTCTAAATTTGATGAACTTTTTTCAAATTAATGAGCTTTTATTAAATTTGATGAAGTTTTTTTTCCAGTTTTTGATTTTTTTTAAAGTAAGTGAACTTTTCTGAATTCAAGATTTATTCATTTTCTGCGTATTATTTCGTTTTTATTTTCTGCCTAATGCGATTGACCGAACCAAAAAATTAGATAAATATACATGGTCTGGCCCACCAGGGTCGGTGCTTGGACACCAGGTATCTTCCCTGCCGCATGAAGCACGGAATAGGAGCAACTACGGCCCGGCCTAGTTATCATCCTTCTTTGTTTACCTTTATTTTTCATTATCCTAATTTTCTTTTACTTATATTTTTGAGAAAATAATCAACATATATATTTCCAAATTTATATTTACTAAAATTAATGCAGCGTACAAAACTTGTTAGCGTAACTTATAAAAATGCAGCTGACATTGGAAACAATTTCACACGTTTCAAATTCATATTTCTTGAAACGTTTGTAGAATGCAATTAATATTTTTCGTGAAACTCAAAACTAATAGTTTTTACTATACATAAAGTGTACGTTCTATTTTAGAAAACGTTCTCATGTTTCCCCAAAAAATTAATATGTCATTTAAAGATATGTTAAAAAACGCTGGCATAGTTTCAACTATATATTCATCTTTTAACTGAATTTTTTCTAACATGCTCGAAAAATGTTCAAAACATGTATTTAAAAGAACATTAGTCATGTTTTGCTAAAATGTTAATACTTATGTAAAGATGTTTACATATACAAAATATGTACGATGCCTTTGAGAAAAGTATACATCAAACATATAATTGAAAACAAATGTTAATCATGTACTTGAAAAGTATGAAACACGTATAAACGTATATTATTAACTTATACAGCAAATGTGTGCCGTATAAAATGTTCAACGTGCATAAAAAGGTTCACATGTGTACACTAAAAATGGAAGAAACCCGGTGAATACGGAAAAACAAAGAAGCCGGAGAACAATGAAAAAATGGAGAAGAAAAATGAAAAAATATCCAAATAAAACAGCAAAAAGGAAAAATAACCACAAATAAATAAACAAAATACTACACAAAAATCATACAGATAAGATGGCACTAAAATATCCTGCTGTGCACTAATTTTGGGATTGGTAGGGGCGCACAGTAGCTACCTGAAACCCCTTCAGGCATGGGGAGCAGGTCTATCACGCTATAAACGGGATATAGGTTCCACGGGGAGCTGCTATTTGTCGCATTTTCCATCAAATAGGCTACCGATGCACACGCTGTAACGATTGGGTTGGTGTTTTGGTGAGCTCGAGAGTTTGCTCTATATGGTGTGATGTAAAAGTTCAGTATAAAGGTAGTCTACAAAGGTCCACACGAAAAACATACAGAAAAAAGTCCACATTTTAAAAACCCATTGTACGGTAATTTTGAATCGGTACGACCCACATTGTAGCTACCCAAAAACCTTTGGGACTGGGGAGCAGACCTATCTCACTATAAGCAAGATATAACTACCGCAAGGAGCTCCTATTGATACATTTTCCGTCAAATAGTGTTGCAACGCACACGCGCAACTCGGACTGGGCCAACCCATCGGCAAACATGCCAGTTCACCCTTTCACGGTGCGATGTAAAAGTTCATAAAAAATGGGTGACCTCACAAGAGATCAAACTACTAACCACACGCTTGTGAACTTGGGCTGCTTGCCACTTGAGCTCACTTGTTTATGTGAGAATTGAATTGCGTGCAAATGTAAGAATTAGCTACAGTGGCACATCCGAACACTTTCTCAAGATTTTCAAATATTCATTGTGAATTGTAAACAATTATTTTAAAAGCCAAATAATGTTTGCAAAATCCATTTTCTTTTAACAAAGCGAACAAAATTTTGAATTTCTTGAAAAACACATATATTGTTATGAACTCCCAAATATTTTTTGAAATCACAAATATATTTTAAACCTGTGAACAGAATTTAAACTGGGGAACATTTTGTGAAATTCTGAACATTGTTTTAAAATGCAAGTTTTTTCTGAAAGTTCTATTTCTTTTAAATTCCCAAACACTTTCCGAAAATGTGAACACATTTTTCAAAAGCGCTTAATTTATGAACATACTATGAAAATAAGATTTATTTTTGAAATTAATTGGAAATTTTGGAAAAGGGTATATATTTAAAATCTTGAAAAACATTTTAAATTTCCAAACATTTTTTTGAAAATGAAAAGCAACTTGAAAAGGAAAAAAATGAAAATGAACCAAAAAATAAAAATATAGAAAATTTAATATAAAAAAATTAACAAGTTAATATAAGACGAGTGAGAAACACGGTTCGTGGACGCAAAACCATCCAGGAACCTTCCAAAATGTTCCTGAATCAAATTCCATAAAACACACGGACCGCTCGTTGCTAAATGGGTCGGCCCAATTGATCGCTAACTCAATCACCTGTGCAAAACGACAATTATGTGTCCGAATGAGCGTTCGTTTGGAAACTCCATTACTACTACCTGGTAACGTTTTTCTTGATATGTAAGAAATTATAGAGACAAAACACTTTTACCCACTTTCCACTTCTTACTGAAACTAGAATTGTTATCGGAACACATTATGTCATACTGGTAATTTCTGATTCCAAATACAAACTCGATGCATACGCATGAAAAGAACAACAATGCATATATTGTGCATCCACAAAGGAAATGGTGGTTATAATTGATCACATGCCATTCAACAATTGTAAGTTGGTCATGCAGAAGTGCAAATGAAACCCATTAAATGCACTTATAATGGTATCTCAATTTTTTGAACGAATGGGAACAATTGTAAATTCTGCATATTTCCCTTGATTATTTGCATAGACTCTATTACCAATACATTATCGAAAGTCTTCAAATTTCATCAAACTTGCTACCGGTGAAGATGAAAATCTAGTTAGTTGGTACATAAGTTATGATGTTGCCTGAGTAGAGTAAGTAAGTTAAAAAACATTGATAGTTAACATAAGAGGAGGGAGCATAAGTGAACATAGCATGTTGTTATCACCAATACAAAAAAGGTTTACATAAAACATTTAAAAAATATATTGACCAAGTATTTGAAAAATATTGAATATCTATGGAGAAACTGTTTCTCATTTATACAAAAATATAATGTGTATGAAAAAAGTTGATCAGGTATTAAAAAATATATTAGTGAAGCCTTCGGAACAATTGTAATCAAGCATCTGAAAAATGTTAAATGCGTATATAAAAAATATTGACAATCTATGCCAAAAAAAATATATTGTATTTAGCAAATGTTAATGATGTATTTGATATGTTAAATGTATGTATATATATATATATATATATATATATATATATATATATATATTAAATATGATATATTAATAAAGCAGCTGAAAAATATTAAATGTGTATAGAAAAAACATTGACAATGTATTGAAAAATATTAATATTGTATTTAGGGAATGTTAATCAAGGACTTAAAAAATATTAAATGTGTATATAAAATGTTGATCATGTTTTTTATATAGGCAAAATATAGACACACACACACCAAAAATGTACAATGTATATAGAAAAATGTAGACATAAAAGTATAACTTTTCAAAAAATATTAATCATTTATTTCAAGAATGTTTAATGTCTATATAAAATAGTGCTTGATGTTTACAAAGAAACCTGAATGTTTAGTGAAAAAAGTTAACATGTGGTGAACAAACAAGAAAACGGATGAAATTCGAGAAAAAAACAAAGAAACAAAAATAAAAGTCAAAGAAATAGAAAAACAAAGAAAACCAAAATACATGATGAACGAAACAAAGAAAACCAAAATACAAGGAAGAAAAAAAGAAAACGGAAGAAAACTAGTGAAAAACAAATATATAACAAAGAAAATCGATGAAGAAAAAGAAAACCAAAGAATAGAAAATAAAACAAATAAACAATAAAACCATACCAATGCAACCATTGTACATGAAAGAAAAACAACAATCCATAGAACAATATAGCGACATAGCGAGATAACAAGTTAATGTGTCCTTCCATACTTGCACACTCTTCGTGAGACGAGAGCTATACTTGCTATAAACGAGACATGGCTCTCGCGCCTGCTTGTCGGGCTTCTACTTTGTCTCCGCTTTTACAAAGAAGGATGGAGGAAGTTGGTCTGACCACTGCCCGGGTGATGAGGATGCGAGGTGGGCGGGGTGTGACAAATGGGCCTCCCGTTTTAAAGGTAAAGGTACCGAATGGGCCATAAATTTATTAGTCCTTTTCACATGACGACTGATACGTCTCAAACGTATCTATAATTTTTGATGGTTTCACGCTGTTATCTTGTCTTCTCTGGTTGTTTTATATACCTTATATATCTTTTTTGGACTAACTTATTAATTCAGTGCCAAGTGTCAGTTCCTGTTTTTTTCGTGTTTTTGACTCTTTTCAGATCTGATTTTGGAATGGAGTCCAAACGGAAGAAAAACCCCGAAATGATTTTTTCCCGAACGGAAGAAGATCAGGGGGCCTTTGGGCCAAGCCAGGTGGGCTCTAGGGAGCCCACAAGCCCCCACTCCGCCACCAGGGGGGAGGCGGCGGTGGGCAGGCTTGTGGCCTCCCTGGCCGCCTCCTGACCTAGATCTTTGGCCTGTAAATTTCCAAATATTCCGCAAAAAATCATGGGAGCCTCGAAAATACTTTTCCGCCGCCGCAAGCTTCCGTTTTCGTGAGATCTCATCTGGAGACCCTTCCCGGCACCCTGCCGGAGGGGACTTTGGAGTTGGAGGGCTTCTTCATCATCATCATCGCCCCTCCAATGACTCGTGAGTAGTTCACTTTAGACCTACGGGTCCGTAGTTAGTAGCTAGATGGCTTCTTCTCTCTCTTGGATCTTTAATACAAAGTTCTCCATGATCTTCATGGAGATCTATCCGATGTAATCTTCTTTGGCGGTGTGTTTGTCGAGATCCGATGAATTGTGGATTTGTGATCAGATTATCTATGCGGTGTGTTTGTCGAGATCTGATGAATTGTGGGTTTGTGATCAGATTATCTATGATATATATTTGAGTCTTTGCTGATTTCTTATATGCATGCTTTGATATCCTTGTAAGTCTCTCCGAGTCTTGGGTTTTGTTTGGCCAACTAGATCTATGATTCTTGCAATTGGAGAAGTGCTTGGTTTTGGGTTCTGCCATGTGGTGACCTTTCCCGGTGAGAGTAGGGGCAGCAAGGCACACATCAAGTAGTTGCCATCAAGGGTAAAAAGATGGGGTTTTTATCATTGGTTTGAGATTATCCCTCTACGTCATGTCATCTTGCTACCACGTCAATACCAAACTATTGTTTTGAATCTAATGGATCTGAACATTCACGTCACATAAGAGGAATTACAAAGGACACCTATGCTAGGTAGCATGAAAGCATCAAAAATTCATTCTTATCACTTCCCTACTCGACGACGAGGAGGAGTTAAGCTTGGGGATGCTTGAACATCATTGCATCAAGGCACACATCAAGTAGTTTCCATCAAGGGTAAAAATATGGGGTTTTTATCATTGGTTTGAGATTATCCCTCTACATCATGTCATCTTGCTTAAGGCGTTACTCTGTTCTTATGGACTTAATACACTAGATGCATGTTGGATAGCGGTCGACGTGTGGAGTAATAGTAGTAGATGCAGACAGTATCGGTCTACTTGTTTTGGACGTGATGCCTATAGAAATAATCATTGCATAGATATCGTCACGACTTTGCGCGGTTCTATCAATTGCTCGACAGTAATTTGTTCACCCTCCGTCTACTTGCTTTCATGAGAGAAGCCACTAGTAAACACTACGGCCCCTGGGTCTATTCACATCCATCGTTTACATCTCCGCTTTTACTTTGCTTTGTTACTTTGTTGCTTTCAGTTCTCACTTGGCAAACAATCTATAAGGGATTGACAACCCCTTCATAGCGTTGGGAGCAAGTTTTTGTGTTTGTGCAGGATCTTGGGATACTCCTCCACTGGATTGATACCTTGGTTCTCAAACTGAGGGAAATACTTACCACCGCTACCCTACATCACCCTTTCCGCTTCGAGGGAACACCAACGCAAGGCTCCAAGGCCACGGGGGAAATCCTTTGCATACTTGCCTAGGAAGTCCCTTAAGGCGTAGCCACAGCAGAAAGATCAAGCCAAGTATTCTCCCGTCGACGTGCCTATTTCTGGCGCCGTTGGAAGGTATTTTGTTGCAGTAGCAGAAGTATTTCTGGCGCCGTTTCCGGGGAGGATAAATCAAGATCTATCCAAGTAGGTCTCACAAACTCATCTCTTGCATTTACTTTTGTTGCCAGTTGCCTCTCGTTTTCCTCTCCCCCACTTCACGTTTGCCTTTTTCGTTTGCCTTTTCGTTTGCCCTTTTCTCTCGCTTGCTTTATGTTCGCTTGTGTGCCATGTGCCTTCTTTTAGCTTGCATATTTGCTTGCTAAAAATCCATTGATATGGATCCTCACCCACTTGCTAGTCTCTTTAAGAGACCCACTATTGTGGAACGAATTACTAGTGAGTTGAGGGCAATTGATTATTTTTATGGAGTTTTGCTTGAGATGCGTGAATCTGAAAATCATGATGAATAAATTCATGAAGTGATTCACGAGGGCTCCTTGGATGAAAAGCATGATTGCATTGATTTCACTATAAATCCTATTAGTGACAATCATGCTAAAAATATGCAAAACCCTAAGCTTGGGGATGCTAGTTTTGCTATGTCCCCTAGTTGTTGCAATAATCATGATTGGGGTGATGATCTTTCTTATGATCTTGAAAATTTGTTTAAACCTCATGAGGAATATGATATTTGCAATAATATTGAAAGTGGGATTTGAGAAGTCATGACTTTGGTTGATGATAATCCCACTATTTTTGAAGAGCGTCAACTTTGCATGCATGTGGATCATGAAAAGAATATCCTTTATGATAGTTACATTGTTGAATTCGAATATGATCCCACATGTAATTGCTATGAGAGAGGAAAATATTTTGGTAGAAACTTTCATGTTACCAAATTACATCTCGTTATGTTGAGATTGCTCTTGTCTCTTTCCTCTTCCTTGCATATGGCAACTATTGGTTGTCTTGACAATCTGTTTTCCTATAAAATGCCTATGCATAGGAAGTATGTTAGACTTAGATGTGATTTTCACATGCTTTAGGATGCTCTCGTTGTACTACAATTCTTGTCTTTTGTGAGTGCATCATTGAATGCCTAGCTAAGGGCGTTAAACAAAAGCGCTTGTTGGGAGGCAACCCAACGAATCTATCCTTTTTCTTTCTGTTTTGTGTTTCCCACACTTTCATAATTCTGCTATGATTGTGTTTTTTGTGTTTCTTTTTGCGTTTGTGCCAAGCAAAACCGTTATGATTAGTCTTGGGGATGATCGTTTGGTCATGCTGGAAAAGACAGAAACTTTCTTATCACGAAAAGAATTTTCATTTTTTTTTGTAAGAGATTTTGAGTTGATTCTTTTTGCTGCTGATTGCTACGCAAATTCTTCAGACGTTCGTAATTTTTCAGAATTTTTGAAGTACCATAGGTATACGAAATATACAGATTTCTACAGACTGGTCTGCTGTTAACAGATTCTGTTTTTGTTGTGTTGGTTGCTTATTTTGATGAAACTATGGATAGTATCGGGGGGTATTAGCCATGGAAGATGAAAGTACAGTAACCCAACATCAGAACAAGTAGAATTTAAGTTTGCTACAGTACCTAAGAAAGCGGTGGTTTGCTTTCTTGTACTAATGTTATCATGAGTTTCTGTTTAAGTTTCGTGTTGTGAAGTTTTCAAGTTTTGGGTGAAGTTCTTATGGACAAAGAGATAAAGAGTGGCAAGAGCTCAAGCTTGGGGATGCCCAAGGCACCCCAAGAGATTCAAGGATGTCGTAAAAGCCTAAGCTTGGGGATGCCTCGGGAAGGCATCCCCTCTCTCGTCTTCAATCCATCGGTAACATTACTTGGGGCTATATTTTTATTCACCACATGTTATGTGTTTTTGCTTGGAGCGTCTTGTATCATAGGAGTCTTTTATTTTTGTTGTGTCACAATCATCCTTGCTGCACACCTAGAGAGAGAGACATGCACACACCGTGATGTTGTCGATCTTCACTTATATCTTTTGGTAGACAATTCAGCTCACATGTGCTTCACTTATATCATTTGAGCTAGATACTTTTGCTCTATGTGCTTCACTTATATCTTTTAGAGCATAGCGGTGCGTGGCTTTGTAGCTGATCTATGCTTTGAAAGTAGTCTCAAAAGGGGTAGTTATCCAAAGGGATACGAAAACTTCCACCTTCATGTGCATTGAATAGTTAGAGAAGTTTGATTCATCTCAATTAGTTTTGAGTTGTGGTTATGATAATATTAAAGTCATGCTAGTAAGGTGTTGAGGATCTAGAAATACTTGTGTTGAAGTTAGTGATTCCCGTAGCATGCATGCATGGTGACCGCTATGTGATGAAATCTGGGCATGATTAGTCTATTGATTGTCATCCTTTGCGTGGCGGTCGGGATCGCGTGATGGTTCATACCTACCAACCCTCATCACCGACCTTGGAGTGGTTCCAAGCGCGTCGGGTCCAATGACACTCTTTTGTGATAACACTGGGGCCATTGCCATAGCCAAGGAGCCCAGGTTTCACCGAAAGACGAAGCACATCAAACGCCGCTACAACTCTATCCAGGACCATGTCCAGAGTGGAGTGATAGATATTTGTAAAGCACACACGGATCTGAATATTGCAGACCCGTTGACTAAACCTCTTCCACGAGCAAAACATGATCAACACCATAATGCTATGGGTGTTCGATACATCACAATGTAACTAGATTATTGACTCTAGTGCAAGTGGAATACTGTTGGAAATATGCCCTAGAGGCAATAATAAAATGGTTATTATCATATTTCCTTGTTCATGATAGTCGTCTATTGTTCATGATATAATTGTATTAACAGGAAACAGTAATACATGTGTAAATAAATAGATCACAATGTGTCCCTAGCAAGCCTCTAGTTGGCTAGCTCGTTAGTCAATAGATGATCATGGTTTCCTGATCATGGGCATTAGATGTCATTGATAACGGGATCACATCATTAGGAGAATGATGTGATGGACAAGACCCAATCCTAAGCATAGCACTAGATCGTATTGTTCGTATGCTAAAGCTTTTCTAATGTCAAGTATCTTTTCCTCGACCGTGAGATTGTGCAACTCCCGGATACCGTAGGAGTGCTTTGGGTGTATCAAACGTCACAACGTAACTGGGTGACTATAAAGGTGCACTACGGGTACCTTCGAAAGTGTCTGTTGGGTTGGTACGAATCGAGATCGGGATTTGTCACTCCGTGTGACGGAGAGGTATCTCTGGGCCCACTCGGTAGAACATCATCATGAGCTCAATGTGACTAAGGAGTTAGTCACACGATGACGTGCTACGGAACGAGTAAAGAGACTTACCGGTAACGAGATTGAACAAGGTATAGGTATACCGACGATCGAATCTCGGGCAAGTTCTATACCGAGAGACAAAGGGAATCGTATACGGGATTGATTGAATCCTTGACATCGTGGTTCATTCGATGAGATCATCGTGGAGCAAGTGGGAGCCACCATGGGTATCCAGACCCCGCTGATGATTATTGGCCAGAGAGGTGTCTCGGTCATGTCTGCCTGTCTCCCGAACCCATAGGGTCTACACACTTAAGGTTCGATGACGCTAGGGTTATAGGTAATTGTTATACGAGGTTACCGAAAGATGTTTGGAGTCCCGTATGAGATCCCGGACGTCACGAGGAGCTCCGGAATGGTCCGGAGGTAAAGATTGATATATAGGACGTTTGGTTTCAGATACCGGAAGTGTTTCGGGCATCACCGGTAACGTACCGGGACCACCGGGACCACCGGAGGTGGCCCCGGGGGACCACCGAAGGGGGGCAACGACCCCGGGAGGTAAGGTGGGCCAAGTGGGGGTGGGAACCAGCCCCTAGGTGGGCTGGTGCGCCTCCCCACTCAGCCCAATGCGCAGGGGAGAGAAAAGGGGGGCAAACCCTAAGCCAGGTGGGCCTAAGGCCCACCAGATGGTGCACCACCCCCTCCTCCCCCATGTGGCCGCCGCACCTCCCATCTGGGGGGGCTGCCGCACCCCCTAGGGTGGGAACCCTAGGGGTGGCACCCCCTCTCCCCTCCCCCTATATATATTGGGCACTTTTGGCCATTGAGAGACAGACTTTTCCCTCTCCCTCGGCGCAGCCCTGCTCTTCTTTCTCCTGCTCTCTGTCAGTGCTTGGCGAAGCCCTGCCGGGAGACCTCGTCTCTCCATCGACACCACGCCGTCGTGCTGCTGGAGTTCTTCCCCAACCTCTCCCTCCTCCTTGCTGGATCAAGGTGTGGGAGACGTCACCGGGCTGCACGTGTGTTGAACGCGGAGGTGCCGTAGTTCGGAACTAGATCGGAATCGCTGCGAGTACGACTCCATCAACCGCGTTCTAGCAACGCTTCCGCTTAGCAATATTCAAAGGTATGAAGATGCTCTTACCCCTCTCTCGTTGCTGGTCTCTCCATAGGAAGATCTGAATATGCGTAGGAAAATTTTGAATTTATGCTACGTCACCCAACAGTGGCATCCGAGCCAGGTTTTCTATGCGTAGATTCTATGCACGAGTAGAACACAAAAGTTGTGGGCGATGATTTGTCAATTTGCTTGCCGCTACTAGTCTTATTCTTTTCCGGCGGTATTGTGGGATGAAGCGGCCCGAACCGACTTTACACGTACGCTTACGTGAGACTGGTTCCACCGACAGACATGCACACCGTGCATAAAGGTGGCTAGCGGGTGTCTGTCTCTCCTACTCTAGTCGGATTGGATTTGATGAAAAGGGTCCTTATGAAGAGTAAATAGCTTTGGCATATCATCGTTGTGGCTTTCACGTAGGTAAGAAGGTGTTCTTGGTAGAAACCCAAATCAGCCACGTAAAACTTGCAACAACAATTAGAGGACGTCTAACTTGTTTTTGCAGGGTTTGACATGTGATGTGATATGGCCAAAGTTGTGATGTTGCATGTATGATGTATGAGATGATCATGTTATTGTAATAGGTTTCACGACTTGCATGTCGATGAGTATGACAACCGGCAGGAGCCATATGAGTTGTCTTAATTTATTGTATGAGATGCAACGCCATGTGCTTACTACTTTTACTTCATTGCTAACGGTTAGCTATAGTAGTAGTGATAGTAGTAGTTGGCGTGACGACTTCACGGAGACACGATGATGGAGATCATGGTGTCACGCCGGTGACGATGATGATCATGCGATGCCTGAAGATGGAGATCGAAAGAGCAAAGATGATAATGGCCATATCATGTCACTATATGATTGCATTGTGATGTTTATCATGTTTTACATCTTATTGCTTAGAACGACGGTAGCATAATAAGATGATCCCTCTTAAAATTTTGAGAACGTATTCCCCTAAGTGTGCACCGTTGCGAAGGTTCGTTGTCTCGAAGCACCACGTGATGATCGGGTGTGATAGATTCTAACGTTCGCATACAACGGGTGTAAGCCAGATTTACACACGCGAAACACCTAGGTTGACTCGACGAGCTTAGCATGTACAGACATGACCTCGAATACAAGAGACCGAAAGGTCGAACATGAGTCGTATGGTTGAATACGATCAGCATGGAGTTGCTCACCATGGTGACTAGTCTGTCTCACGTGATGATCGGACACATGTTAGTCAACATGGATCATGAATCACTTAGATGACTAGAGGGATATCGATTTAAGTGGGAGTTCATACTTAATTTGATTAAACGAACTTAATTGTCATGAACTTAGTCTAAAAGTTGTCTTTATAAATATTGTAGATGTCCAACGTCAACCTCAATTTCAACGCATTCCTAGAGAAAAACAAGCTGAAAGATGATGGTAGCAACTATGCGGACTGGGTTCGCAACTTGAAGCTCATCCTTGAAGCAGCTAAAAAGGCTTATGTCCTTGATGCGCCGCTAGGTGACCCTCCCGCTCCCGCAGCAGCCCAGGACATTCTGAACGTCTGGCAAATGCGGAGTGATGACTACTCTCTGGTTAGGTGTGGCATGTTATACTGTTTAGAAACGGGGCTCCAAAGGCGTTTTGAGCAACACGGGGCATATGAGATGTTCCAGGAGCTGAAGCTAGTTTTTCAAGCTCATGCCCGTGTCGAGAGATATGAAGTCTCCGACAAGTTCTTTAGCTGTAAGATGGAGGAGAACAGTTCTGTCAGTGAGCACATACTCAAAATGTCTGGGTTACACGGTCGTCTGACTTCACTTGGAGTCGAACTTCCGGGTGATGCTATAATTGACAGAATCCTCCAGTCTCTCCCACCAAGCTACAAAGGCTTTGTGCTTAACTACCACATGCAAGGGATGGAGAAGACCATTCCTGAGTTGTACTCGATGCTCAAATCTGCGGAAGTAGAAATCAAGAAAGAGAATCAAGTGTTGATGGTCAACAAGACCACTAGTTTCAAGAAAGGCAAGGGTAAGAAGAACTTCAAGAAAGACGGCAAAGCTGTTGCCGCGCCCGGTAAGCCAGATGCCGGGAAGAAGAAAAAGAATGGACCCAAGCCTGAGACTGAGTGCTTCTATTGCAAGGGAAAAGGTCACTGGAAGCGGAACTGCCCCAAATACTTAGCGGACAAGAAGGCCGGCAACATTAAAGGTATATGTGATATACATGTTATTGATGTGTACCTTACCAGCACTCGTAGTAGCTCCTGGGTATTTGATACCGGTGCTGTTGCTCACATTTGCAACTCAAAGCAGGAACTGCGGAATAGCGGAGACTGGCCAAGGACGAGGTGACGATGCGCGTCGGGAATGGTTCAAAGGTCGATGTGATCGCCGTCGGCACGCTACCTCTACATCTACCATCGGGATTAGTTTTAAACCTTAATAATTGTTATTTAGTACCAGCTTTAAACATGAACATTGTATCAGGGTCTTGCTTAATGCGAGACGGCTACTCATTTAAGTCATAGAATAATGGTTGTTCTATTTATATGAGTGATATGTTTTATGGTCATGCTCCGCCGGTGAATGGTTTATTCTTGATGAATCTCGATCGTGATGTTACACATATTCATAGTGTGAGTACCAAAAGATGTAAAGTTGACAATGATAGTCCCACATACTTGTGGCACTCCCGCCTTGGTCATATCGGCGTTAAGCGCATGAAGAAGCTCCATACTGATGGACTATTAGAGTCTCTTGACTTTGAATCATTTGACACATGCGAACCGTGCCTCATGGGCAAGATGACTAAGACTCCATTCTTAGGAATAATGGAGAGAGCAACCGACTTATTGGAAATAATACATACTGATGTGTGTGGTCCAATGAACGTTGAAGTTCGCGGTGGTTATCGTTATGTTCTCACTCTCACCGATGATTTGAGTAGGTATGGGTATATCTACTTGATGAAGCACAAATCTGAGACGTTTGAAAATTTCAAGGAATTTCAGAGTGAGGTTGAGAATCAACGTGACAGAAAAATTAAATGTCTACGATCTGATCGTGGAGGAGAATATTTGAGTCACGAGTTTGGCACACACCTAAGGAAGTGTGGAATCGTTTCACAACTGACGCCGCCTGGCACACCGCAATGCAACGGAGTGTGTGAACGTTGTAATCGCACTTTATTAGATATGGTACGATCTATGATGTCTCTTACCGACTTACCGCTATCATTTTGGGGATACGCATTGGAAACTGCAGCATTCACTTTAAATAGGGCACCGTCTAAATCCGTTGAGACGACGCCGTATGAACTATGGTTTGGCAAGAAACCTAAGTTGTCGTTTCTTAAAGTTTGGGGCTGCGATGCTTATGTGAAGAAACTTCAACCAGAAAAGCTCGAACCCAAAGCGGAGAAATGCGTATTCATAAGATACCCTAAGGAAACTATTGGGTATACCTTCTATCTTAGATCCGAAGGTAAAACCTTTGTTGCCAAGAACGGATCCTTTCTAGAGAAAGAGTTTCTCTCGAAAGAAGTAAGTGGGAGGAAGGTAGAACTTGATGAGGTAATTACACCCCCTCTCCAACAGGATACTAGCGCAACGCGGGAAGTTGTTCCTGTGGCGCCTACACCGACTGAAGAGGAAGTTAATGATGATGATCATGAAGCTTCGGATCAAGTTACTACTGAACCACGAAGGTCCACAAGGGCACGCTCCGCACCAGAGTGGTACGGCAACCCTGTGATGGAAATCATGTTGTTAGACAACGGTGAACCTTCGAACTATGAAGAAGCGATGGTGGGCCCGGATTCCAACAAATGGCTTGAGGCTATGAAATACGAGATAGGATCCATGTATGAGAACAAAGTATGGACCTTGGTGGACTTGCCCGATGACCGGCGAGCCATAGAAAATAAATGGATCTTCAAGAAGAAGACTGATGCAAACGGTAATGTAACCGTTTACAAAGCTCAACTTGTCGCAAAGGGTTTCCGACAAATTCAAGGAGTTGACTACGAAGAGACTTTCTCTCCCGTAGCGAAGCTGAAATCAGTCCGAATCATGTTAGCAATTGCCGCCTTTTATGATTATGAAATTTGGCAAATGGACGTCAAAACAGCGTTCCTTAACGGGAACCTTAAGGAAGAATTGTATATGATGCAACCAGAAGGTTTTGTCGACCCTAAGGGTGCTAACAAAGTGTGCAAGCTCCAGCGCTCCATCTATGGGCTGGTGCAAGCATCTCGGAGTTGGAACATTCGCTTTAATGAGGTGATTAAAGCATTTGGGTTCATACAGGTTTACGGAGAAGCCTGTCTGTACAAGAAAGTGAGTGGGAGCTCTGTAGCTTTCCTCATACTGTATGTGGATGACATATTATTGATGGGGAATAATATAGAGATGTTGGAGAGCATAAAGGCCTATTTGAACAAGAGTTTTTCAATGAAGGACCTTGGAGAAGCTGCATACATATTAGGCATCAAGATCTATAGAGATAGATCAAGACGCCTCATAGGTCTTTCGCAAAGTACATACCTTGACAAGATATTGAAGAAGTTCAATATGGAAAACTCAAAGAAAGGGTTCTTGCCAGTTTTGCAAGGTATGAGATTGAGTAAGACTCAGTCGCCGACCACGGCAGCAGATAGAGAGAAGATGAGTTCTGTCCCCTACGCTTCAGCCGTGGGCTCTCTAATATATGCCATGCTGTGTACCAGACCTGATATAAACCTTGCCATAAGTTTGGTAGGGAGGTACCAAAGTGATCCAGGTATGGAACATTGGACAGCGGTCAAGAATATCCTTAAGTACCTGAAAAGGACTAAGGAAATGTTTCTCGTTTATGGAGGTGACGAAGAGCTTGTCGTAAAGGGTTACGTCGACGCTAGCTTCGACATAGATCCGGATGACTCTAAGTCACAGACCGGATACGTATATGTGTTGAATGGTGGGGCAGTGAGCTCGTGCAGCAGCAAGCAAGAAGCCGTGGCAGCATCTACATGTGAAGCGGAGTACATAGCTGCTTCAGAAGCAGCTCATGAAGGAATTTGGATGAAGGAGCTCATCACCGACCTTGGAGTGGTTCCAAGCGCGTCGGGTCCAATGACACTCTTCTGTGATAACACTGGGGCCATTGCCATAGCCAAGGAGCCCAGGTTTCACCGGAAGACGAAGCACATCAAACGCCGCTACAACTCTATCCAGGACCATGTCCAGAGTGGAGTGATAGATATTTGTAAAGCACACACGGATCTGAATATTGCAGACCCGTTGACTAAACCTCTTCCACGAGCAAAACATGATCAACACCATAATGCTATGGGTGTTCGATACATCACAATGTAACTAGATTATTGACTCTAGTGCAAGTGGGAGACTGTTGGAAATATGCCCTAGAGGCAATAATAAAATCATTATTATCATATTTCCTTGTTCATGATAATCGTGTATTGTTCATGCTATAATTGTATTAATAGGAAACAGTAATACATGTGTGAATAAATAGATCACAGTGTGTCCCTAGCAAGACTCTAGTTGGCTAGCTCGTTAGTCAATAGATGATCATGGTTTCCTGATCATGGGCATTAGATGTCATTGATAACGGGATCACATCATTAGGAGAATGATGTGATGGACAAGACCCAATCCTAAGCATAGCACTAGATCGTATTGTTCGTATGCTAAAGCTTTTCTAATGTCAAGTATCTTTTCCTTCGACCGTGAGATTGTGCAACTCCCGGATACCGTAGGAGTGCTTTGGGTGTATCAAACGTCACAACGTAACTGGGTGACTATAAAGGTGCACTACGGGTACCTTCGAAAGTGTCTGTTGGGTTGGTACGAATCGAGATCGGGATTTGTCACTCCGTGTGACGGAGAGGTATCTCTGGGCCCACTTGGTAGAACATCATCATGAGCTCAATGTGACTAAGGAGTTAGTCACACGATGACGTGCTATGGAATGAGTAACGAGACTTACCGATAACGAGATTGAACAAGGTATAGGTATACCGACGATCGAATCTCGGGCAAGTTCTATACCGACAGACAAAGGGAATCGTATACGGGATTGATTGAATCCTTGACATCGTGGTTCATTAGATGAGATCATCGTGGATCAAGTGGGAGCCACCGTGGGTATCCAGACCCCGCTGATGGTTATTGGCCATAGAGGTGTCTCGGTCATGTCTGCCTGTCTCCCGAACCCGTAGGGTCTACACACTTAAGGTTCGATGACGCTAGGGTTATAGGGAATTGTTATATGAGGTTACCGAAAGATGTTAGGAGTCCTGGATGAGATCCCAGACGTCACAAGGAGCTCCAGAATGGTCCGAAGCTAAAGATTGATATATAGGACGGATGGTTTCAGATACCGGAAGTGTTTTGGGCATCACCGGTAACGTACCGGGACCACCGGGACCACCGGAGGTGGCCCCGGGGGACCACCGAAGGGGGGCAACGACCCCGGGAGGTAAGGTGGGCCAAGTGGGGGTGGGAACCAGCCCCTAGGTGGGCTGGTGCGCCTCCCCACTCAGCCCAATGCGCATGGGAGAGAAAAGGGGGGGGGGAAACCCTAAGCCAGGTGGGCCTAATACCCACCAGATGGTGCGCCACCCCCTCCTCCCCCTCTGGCCGCCGCACCTCCCATCTGTGGGGGCTGCCGCACCCCCTAGGGTGGGAACCCTAGGGGTGGCACCCCCTCTCCCCTCCCCCTATATATATCGGGCACTTTTGGCCATTGAGAGACAGACTTTTCCCTCTCCCTCGGCGCAGCCCTGCTCTTCTTTCTCCTCCTCTTTGTCGGTGCTTGGCGAAGCCCTGCCGGGAGACCTCTTTTCTCCATCGACACCACGCCGTCGTGCTGCTGGAGTTCTTCCCCAACCTCTCCCTCCTCCTTGCTGGATCAAGGTGCGGGAGACGTCACCGGGCTGCACGTGTGTTGAACGCGGAGGTGCCGTAGTTCGGCACTAGATCGGAATCGCTGCGAGTACGACTCCATCAACCGCGTTCTAGCAACGCTTCCGCTTAGCGATCTTCAAAGGTATGAAGATGCTCTTACCCCTCTCTCGTTGCTGGTCTCACCATAGGAAGATCTGAATATGCGTAGGAAAATTTGGAATTTATGCTACGTCACCCAACACTTAGTGCCGTGCAACTTTCGCCGGTGCACAAAACCCACCATTAGCCTCCCTCAAAACAGCCACTATACCTACCTACTATGGCTTTTTCAAAGTCATTCCGAGATATATTGCCATGCAACTACCACCATGACATGTGCCACCACGTCTACATTGCCATTGCAGGATCGTAAGATAGCTAGCATGATGTTTCCATTGATGTCTTTGCCATGCTAGATCATTGCCACGGTACAATACCGAAGGCATTCAATATAGAGCATCGTTACTCTAAGTTTTGAGTTGAAAGTGTGATGATCATGATTAATGGAGCATTGTCCCATGTGAGGAAATAAAAGAGGCCAAAGAAGCCCACAAAAATAAGAGGCCAAAGAGCCCACCAAAATAAAAAAAAGAGAGAAAAAGAGAAGGGACAATGCTACCACTTTTTCCACACTTGTGCATATTAAGCACCATGATCTTCATGATTGAGAGTCTCTCGTTTTGTCAGCACCATATAGGTAGTGGGAAATTTTCATTATATAACTTGGCTTGTATATTCCTATGATAGGCTTCCTCAAAATTGCCTTAGGTCTTCGTGAGCAAGCAAGTTGGATGCACACCCACTAGTTTTCTTTAAGAGCTTTCACATACTCGTAGCTCTAGTGCATCATTTGTATGGCAATCCCTACTCATTCACATTGATATCTATTGATGAGCATCTCCACAGCTCATTGATATGCCTAGTTAATGTGACTATCTTCTCCTTTTTGTCTTGCAACCTCCACTACATTCCACACCATCTATAGTGCTATAACCATGGCTCACGCTCATGTATTGCATGAGAGTTGAAAAGGTTTGAGAAAGTAAAGGTATGAAACAATTACTTGGCCAATACCGGGGTTGTGCATGATTTAAATTCATTGTGCAATGATGATAGAGCATAGCCAGACTATATGCTTTTGTAGGGATAACTTTCTTTTGGCCTTGTTATTTTGAAAGTTCATAATTACTTTGCTAGTTTGCTTGAATTATTATTGTTTCCACGTCAATACCAAACTATTGTTTTGAATCTAATGGATCTGAACATTCACGTCACATAAGAGGAATTACAAAGGACACCTATGCTAGCTAGCATGAAAGCATCAAAAATTCATTCTTATCACTTCCCTACTCGACGACGAGGAGGAGTTAAGCTTGGGGATGCTTGAACATCATTGCATCAAGGCACACATCAAGTAGTTTCCATCAAGGGTAAAAATATGGGGTTTTTATCATTGGTTTGAGATTATCCCTCTACATCATGTCATCTTGCTTAAGGCGTTACTCTGTTCTTATGGACTTAATACACTAGATGCATGTTGGATAGCGGTCGACGTGTGGAGTAATAGTAGTAGATGCAGACAGTATCGGTCTACTTGTTTTGGACGTGATGCCTATAGAAATAATCATTGCATAGATATCGTCACGACTTTGCGCGGTTCTATCAATTGCTCGACAGTAATTTGTTCACCCTCCGTCTACTTGCTTTCATGCGAGAAGCCACTAGTAAACACTACGACCCCCGGGTCTATTCACATCCATCGTTTACATCTCCGCTTTTACTTTGCTTTGTTACTTTGTTGCTTTCAGTTCTCACTTGGCAAACAATCTATAAGGGATTGACAACCCCTTCATAGCGTTGGGAGCAAGTTTTTGTGTTTGTGCAGGATCTTGGGATACTCCTCCACTGGATTGATACCTTGGTTCTCAAACTGAGGGAAATACTTACCACCGCTACCCTACATCACCCTTTCCGCTTCGAGGGAACACCAACGCAAGGCTCCAAGGCCACGGGGGAAATCCTTTGCATACTTGCCTAGGAAGTCCCTTAAGGCGTAGCCACAGCAGAAAGATCAAGCCAAGTATTCTCCCGTCGACGTGCCTATTTCTGGCGCCGTTGGAAGGTCTTTTGTTGCAGTAGCAACGCCAATTCTTATTCTTTGCGTAGTATCCTGCAAAAAATAAATCTTTGACGTAGTTCACGTATGGCTTATAAGATCATCTCCAACCGCGCCCCCAACAGCTCCCCTCCCTTCGGCCATTTTTTTCGCCGGTAGGGAGAAAATGACCAAGTCGCGCCCCAAGAGGCCTTTTTTTGCTGGCTCGGTTCGAAATTGGCACCGACGGTCCGAAGACAAATCCAGCGGGATCAGGGTCGCCCGGGGGTGCCGGCGGAAAAATTTTAGCACAAAAAAGCTGGGCACGCCGAGTCAGCGACTAGCCTCGCGTTCGTCATCCTCATCGCCACGTTTCCCGCGGGAATAAATGCGAAGGCTGTGCCGCCGGTCAGCCTTCCATTGATTCATAGGCGGCGCGACGACGCACGCCCCGTTGGCTCCTGCCACACGTTCACACGCCGCCGCTCTGCGTGCCCGCCCGCCCGCGGCTATATAAGACGACCTACCTCCCCGCCGGTGGCCACACACCTCTGCCCACCGACGCTCTCTCCTCTTCTTCTTCGTGTTAGAATTAATGGGCTTGGCCCATCTATAAAATTCTGAAATCTCAAATTGAGCCCATGAATAAAATGGCAAGTGGTGGTGTGGTGGTCCTATAGTTTAGTCCCATACCGCTAGTGGATGAAGTGTTGGACCACTTTATATAGTGAGTTCTCCACACCACTCTAAGCGTGTGTTGAGAAGATAAAGGAGAGAACCACATGCGCGCGCTCGCTCGCCTGGCCTGGCCTGACAGGGCGGCACGTACGTGCGAAATGCGCGTGAATGGTCTGCCAAATTCCGGTCCGATGCCTTGCGGGGACGCGGCTACCTTTTGCTGTTTTATTTTTATGTCTTGGCAGACAACTTGAGAATTTCTTGGCCGGTAAGTATACGACTTGGAAACCAAGTCGGTTTGAGACGTGGTCGCGACACGGAACCGACCTTGGTCCTCCTATATATACTGCTTATTGTGGTCGGCCAAAGATACACCGAAAAACATCTAGGGTTTTGCTTCGTCTCACAACTTGCGCCGCCATCGTAGTCTACCTCATCTCGAGCGTTGCTACTTCCCAAACAACAACGCCAGAAATTGACACGTTGACGGAGATTGGGCTTGCCTTGGTTTTCCCTTGAAGAGGAAAGGGTGATGCAGCACAGGAGCAATAAGTATTTACCTCAGTTTGAGAACCAAGGTATCGATCCAGAAGGAGGGTCTCGTCAAGTCCAGAGTACCTGCGAAAACACAAACAAGCTTGCACCCAACGCTTCAAAGGGGTTGTCAATCCCTTCAATATTGTTTGCAAAGTGAGATCTGTAGGCGGAAAGTGCAACGAAGTAAAAAGTGTAAGGCTGAAAATATAGTGTTCAGTAGAGGCTTCTCTCAAAACAGCAAGTATTACGGTGGGTGAACAAATTACCGTTGAGCAATTGATAGAACCAGGCAAAGTCATGACGATATATAAGGCAATGATCTAGCATATAGGCATCACGTTCGAGACAAGTAGACCGATACTTTCTGCATCTACTACTATTACTCCACACATCGACCGCTATCCAACACGCATCTAGTGTATTGAGTTCATGACGAACAGAGTAACGCTTTAAGCAAGATGACATGATGTAGAGGGATAATCTCAAACCAATGATGAAAACCCCCTCTTTTTACCCTTGATCGCAACAACACGATACGTGCCTCGCTACCCCTTCTATCACTGGGTGAGGTCACCGCACGGTATGAACCCAAAACCAAGTACTTCTCCCATGGCAAGAATCATAGATCTAGTTGGCCAGACAAAACCCACAACTCGAAGAGAATTACAAGGATATGAAATCATGCATAAGAGAGATCAGAAGATACTCAAATAAGATTCATAAATAATGTGATCATAAATCCACAATTCATCGGATCTCGACAAACACACCGCAAAAGAACATTACATCTGATAGATCTCCATGAAGATCATGGAGAACTTTGTATTGAAGATCCAAGAGAGAGAAGAAGCTATGTAGTTACTAGCTATGGACCCGTAGGTCTATGGTGAACTACTCACGCATCATCGGAGAGGTCATGATGTTGATTAAGAAGCCTTCCGTGTCCGAATCCCTCCTCCGGCAGGGCACCAGAACGTGCCCCAGATGGGATCTTGCGGAGACAGAAGCTTGCGGCGGTGGAAAAGTGATTACGATGCTCCCCTGATTTTTTGGGGAATATTTGGGAATTTATAGGCGCAAGATCTAGGTCAGGGGACCTCCAGGGGGCCCACAAGCCTGCATGGCGCCCCCCTGGCCGCGGGGTGGGGGCTTGTGAGGCCCCTGGGGCTCTTCTGGCTTGGCCCCAAGCTCTGTGATCTTCTTCCGTGCCAGAAAAAATCTTTTTGGGGATTTTCTTCCGTTTGGACTCCGTTCCAAAATCTCCTCTGAAAGGGGTCGAAAACATGGATAAAACAGGAACTGGCACTTGGCACTGGATTTATAAGTTAGTCCCAAAAAATAAATAAAAGGCATGCAAAACATCCAAAGTTAGACAAGATAATAGCATGAAACCATAAAAAATTATTGATAAGTTGGAGCCGTATCAAGCATCCCCAAGCTTAACTCCTGCTCGTCCTCGAGTAGGGAAGTGATAAAGAATGAATTTTTGATGTGGAATGCTACCTAGCATAGTTGTACTTTGCAACTTCTTTCACGTGGCATGAATGTTCAGATCCGTACGATTCAAAACAATAGTTTGCTATTGACATGAAAACCGTAATACTTAAAGCAAACTAGCAAAGTAATCATGAACTTTCAAAATAACAAGGCCAAAGAAAGTTATCCCTACAAAATCATATAGTCTGGCTATGCTCCATCATCCTCACACAACTAATGTAAATCATGCACAACCCCGGAATTGGCCAAGTAATTATTTTCGCACTCTTACTTTCTCAAAAAATTTATAACTATCACGCAATACATGAGCGCGAGCCATGGATATAACACTATAGGTGGAATAGAGTGTGGTGGTGGTTGTGAGACCAAAAAGGAGGAGATGGTCACATTGACTCGGCGTATCAATAGGCTATGGAGATGCCCATTAATAGATATCAATGTGAATGAGTAGGGATTGCCATACAAGAGATGCACTAGAGCTATAAGTATGTGAAAGCTCAAAAGGAAAACTAGTGGGTGTGCATCCAACTTGCTTGCTCACGAAGACCTAGGGCAATTTTGAGGAAGCCTATCATTGGAATATACAAGCCAAGTTATATAAAAGATTCCCACTAGCATATGGTAGTGACAAAGCAAGAAGCTCTCAATCATGAAGAACATGGTGCTAACATGAAGCACAAGTGTGGAAAAAGATAGTAGCATTGTCCCTTCTCTCTTTTTCTCTCATTTTTTTTTATTTTTTTGGGCTCTTAGGCCTCTTTTTTTCTTTTCTCCTTTTTGTTTATTTTTGGGCTCTTTGGCCTTTTTTTTATTTCCTCACATGGGACAATGCTCTAATAATGATGATCATCACACTTTTAGTTACTCAAAGCTCAAAGATCACAATGATGATGACTCCATAGGAAATGCCTCCGGCAGTGTACTTGGATGTGCAACGATCTAGTATGATCATGCAATGACAATATGAGAGTGACGACACAAGTCATGAGACGGAACGGTGGTAGTTGCGTGGAAATATATCTCGGAATGGCTATGAAAATGCCATAGTAGGTAGGTATGGTGGCTGTTTTGAGGAAGGAATTTGGTGGGTTTGTGCACCGTTGAGAATTGCGCGGCACTAGAGATGCTAGCAATGGTGGAAGGTGAAAGTGCATCTATACCATGGACTCAACATTAGTCATAAAGAACTCACATACTTGTTGGAAAGTTTTTATTAGTAATCGAAACAAAGTTCTAAACGCATACTCCGAGGCGAAGGGTTGGTAGGTGTAAACCACCGCGCGATCCCGACCGCAACACAAAGGATGACAATCAATAGATCAATTATGCTCCGACTTCCTAACATAGCGGTTCACCATATGTGCATGCTACGGGAATCACTAACTTCAACACAAGTATTTCTAGATTCACAACACCCTACTAACATAGCTTTTAATATTCCCGAATCCATATCTCAAAACTAATCGAGAGGAATCGAAACTTTTCTTTCTACTCAATGCACATGAAGATGGAGGTTTTTGCATCCTCTTTGGGTACCTAGCACATGGGACTACTTTCATAGCATAAGCCAACTACCAAATCACACATCTCCGTGCTCTAAAGATATAAGTGAAGCACAAGAGCAAAAGTATCTAGCTCAAAGGATATAAGTGAAGCACTAGAGCCAAAGTATCTAGCTCAAAAGATATAAGTGAAGCACAATGAGCATTCTAGCAAAATCACGATGAGTGCATGTCTCTCTCTCTCAAAAAGGTGTGCAGCAAGGATGATTGTGACACAACAAAAAGAAAAGACTCCTATGATACAAGACGCTCCAAGCAAAACACATATCATGTGGTGAATAAAAATATAGCTCCAAGTAATGTTTCCGATGGATTGAAGACGAAGAGGGGATGCCTTCCCGGGGCATCCCCAAGCTTAGGCTTTTTGGTGTCCTTGAATTTGGTTTGGGGTGCCTTGGGAATCCCCAAGCTTGAGATCTTTCCACTCCTTATCTCTTTGTCCATGAGAACATCACCCAAATCTTGAAAACTTCACAACACAAAACTTAAACAGAAACTTGTGATAACATTAGTACAAGAAAACAAACTACCACTTCTTTTGGTACTGTAGAAAACTTTAGTTCCATCTATATTTATGATGGGCTACCGTATTATCACTTTTCCATGGCTAGTATCCCCCGATACGAACCATAGTTTCATCAAAACAAGCAACCAACTCAACAAAAACAGAATGTGTCAAAAACAGACCAGTCTGTAGCAATCTGTATACTTCATATACTTATGGTACCTCAAAAAATCTGAAACATTACGACGGTCTGGGGAAACGCATATAAATCAGCAGAGAAAAGAATCAACTCAAAATCTATTTCTGAATAAAAATGAAAAATCATCTCGTGAGCGAAAAGTTTCTGTCTTTTTCCAGCAGGATCAAACAACCATTAGCAAGACTGATCATAAAGGTTTTGCTTGGCTCAAACACAAAGGAAACACAAAAAACATAATCACAACAGAATTATGAAAGTGTGGACGCAACAAAACATAAATAAAAAGATAAATTCATTGGGTTGCCTCCCAACAAGCGTTATTGTTTAACGCCCTTAGCTAGGCATAGAAGCGATAGAATCACGTATCGTCGTCTTTGGTGCTCAAACCATAAGTGGCCCTCATCATGGATTCATAAGGCAATCTTATTTTATTTTTAGGAAAGTGTTCCATACCCTTCCTTAAAGGAAACTGAAATATAATATTCCCTTCCTTCATATCGATGATGGCACTAATAGTCCTTAAGAAAGGTCTACCAAGAATAATAGGGCATGTAGGATTGCAATCAATGTCAAGCACAATGAAATCCACGGGTACATAGTTCCTATTTGCAATAATAAGAACATCATTGATCCTTCCCATGGGTTTCTTGATAGTAGAATCAGCAAGATGCAAATTAAGAGAACACTCTTCAATCTCATTAAAACCCAGAACATCACATAAAGACTTTGGAATCGCAGAAACACTAGCACCCAAATCACACAAAGCATTGCACTCATAGTTTTTGATTTTGATTTTGATGGTAGGTTCCCACTCATCATGAAGCTTTCTAGGGATAGAGACTTCCAATTCAAGTTTCTCTTAAAGAGCTTTCATCATAGCTTCGACGATATGATCGGTAAAGGCTTTGTTTTGGCTATAAGCGTGTGGAGAGTTCAACATGGATTGCATCAAAGAAATGCATTCAATCAAGGAGCAACTATCATAATTGAATTCCTTGAAATCCACGGTAGTAATTTCATTACTACTCAAAGTTTTAACGTCTTCTAGTCCACTTTTAATGCTTTCAGCATCAAGATAGGTGGACTCCGAATCATTGGGGCACTTTTCAACCAAAGTGGATTCATATCCAGACCCATAATAATTAGGTTTGACACAAGAAAACAAAGATTCAATGAGAGTCACACCAAGCACTTTAAGATCTTCGTGATTCTCATCATGAGAACACGCCTTTTTAAGCCATTCATGTCTAGCAGGAATTTGGGCGGTTCTTTCTTGGCTCTCAATCATGGAAACACGCATAGCTTTCAAAGTTTCATCCATGTTGATTTTGGGAGGAGCACATATAACTTTCAAAGCATCAACATCACAAGAAATCCTATCAACGCTCTTAGCCAAATCGTCAATTTTGAGCATTTTTTCCTCTACGAACGCATTGAAAATCTTTTGAGAGTTGATGAACTCTTTGATATTACTCTCTAGATCAGAGGGTAATCTATTGTAATTTCCATGAGTATTGTTGTAGGAGTTGCCAAAATTATTAGATGAGATACTAGGAAAAGGCCTAGGAACATAGTTTCCTCTAATAGCATTGTTGTTGCCAAAGTTATTCCTACCAACAAAATTAACGTCCAAGCTAGCATTGCTACTCTAAATCAAAGAATACAAAGGCATATCATTAGGATCCAAAGGACCACTTCTACTAGCAACCAAATTCATTAACTCATCCATCTTAGCACTCAACGAGTTAATTTCTTCTATAGCGTGTACCTTCTTACTAGTAGGTGACCTTTCAGTGTGCCATTGAGAGTAGTTTGTAATGATGTTTTCTAAGAGCTTTGTGGCTTCTCCTAACGTGATTTCCATGAACGTTCCACCTGAGGCGGAGTCCAAGATATTTCTAGAAGCAAAATTCAAGCCAGTGTAAAAGATTTGAATAATCATCCAAATTTTCAAGCCATGAGCGGGACAATTTCTAATCATTAATTTCATTCTCTCCCAAGCTTGTGAAACATGCTCATGATCATGTCGCTTGAAAATCATGATATCATTACGGAGAGAGATGATCTTAGCCAGCGGAAAATACTTGGATATATAAGCATCTTTGCACTTATCCCAAGAATCGATACTATTTTTGGGCAAAGAAGAAAACAAAGTTTTTGCGCGATCTCGCAACGAGAAAGGAAAAAGCTTCAATTTAATCACGTCATTATCCACATCTTTGTTCTTTTGCATATCGCAAAGCTCAATGAAGGTATTGAGATGGGATGCGACATCTTCAATAGGAAGGCCAGAGAATTGCTCTTTCATAAGAAGATTCAGCAAAGCGGCATTGATTTCATATGACTCCGCACTAGTGGCGGGAGCAATCGGAGTACTAATAAAATCATTATTATTAGTATTCGAGAAGTCACAAAGTTTGGTGTTTTCGTTCATGGTGACTTCAACAAGCAAGCAAGCACACAAGCAAACAAAAAGCGAGCGAGAAAAAGGGCGAATGAAAAGGCGAACGAAAAAGGCAAATTGGTGAAGTGGGGGAGAAGAAAACGAGAGGCAACTGACAAACAAAGTAAATGCAAGAGATGAGTTTGCGACACCTACTTGTATGAGTTTTTGACTTGATCTTCCTCCCCGGCAACGGCACCAGAAATCCTTCTGCTACTTCTCAAACAACAGCGCTAGAAATTGACACGTTGACGGAGATTAGGCTTGCATTGGTTTTTCCCTTGAAGAGGAAAGGGTGGTGCAGCACAGGAGCAGTAAGTATTTCCCTCAGTTTGAGAACCAAGGTATCAATCCAGAAGGAGGGTCTCGTCAAGTCCAAAGTACCTACGCAAACACAAACAAGCTTGCACCCAACGCTTCAAAGGGGTTGTCAATCCCTTCAAGATTGTTTGCAAAGTGAGATCTGAAGGCGGAAAGTGCAACGAAGTAAAAAGTGTAAGGCTGAAAATATGGTGTGGAGTAGACCCTGGGGGCCATAGTGTTCACTAGAGGCTTCTCTCAAAATAGCAAGTATTACGGTGGGTGAACAAATTACTGTCGAGCAATTGATAGAACCGCACAAAGTCATGACGATATCTAAGGCAATGATCTAGCATATAGGCATCACGTCCGAGACAAGTAGACCGATACTTTCTGCATCTACTACTATTACTCCACACATCGACCGCTATCCAGCATGCATCTAGTGTATTGAGTTCATGACGAACAGAGTAACGCTTTAAGCAAGATGACATGATTTAGAGGGATAATCTCAAACCAATGATGAAAACCCCATCTTTTTACCCTTGATGGAAACAACACGATACGTGCCTCGCTACCCCTTCTCTCACTCCGTGAGGTCACCGCACGGTATGAACCCAAAACCAAGCACTTCTCCCATGACAAGAATCATAGATCTAGTTGGCCAGACAAAACCCACAACTCGAAGAGAATTACAAGGATATGAAATCATGCATAAGAGAGATCAGAAGAAACTCAAATAAGATTCATAGATAATCTGATCATAAATCCACAATTCATCGGATCTCGACAAATGCACCGCAAAAGAAGATTACATCGGATAGATCTCCATGAAGATCATGGAGAACTTTGTATTGAAGATCCAAGAGAGAGAAGAAGCCATCTAGTTACTAGCTATGGACCTGTAGGTCTATGGTGAACTACTCACGCATCATCGGAGAGGTCATGGTGTTGATGAATAAGCCTTCCGTGTCTGAATCCCCCCTCCGGCAGGGCACCAGAACATGCCCCAGATGGGATCTTGCGGAGACAGAAGCTTGCGGCGGGGGAAAAGTGATTACAATGCTCCTGTGATTTTTTTGGGAATATTTGGGAATTTATAGGCGCAAGATCTAGGTCAGGGGACCTCCGGGGGGCCCACAAGCCTGCATGGTGCGTCCCCTGGCCGCGGGGTGGGGGCTTGTGGCGCCCCTGGGGCTCTTCTGGCTTGGCCCCCAAGCTCTCCGATCTTCTTCCGTTCCAGAAAATATCTTTTCGGGGATTTTCTTCCGTTTGGACTCCGTTTCGAAATCTCCTCTGAAAGGGGTCAAAAACATGGAAAAAACAGAACTGGCACTTGGCACTGGATTAATAAGTTAGTCCAAAAAAAGTCATGCAAAACATTCAAAGTTTGACAAGATAATAGCATGAAACCATCAAAAATTATAGATACGTTGGAGACGTATCAAGCGTCGGCGTCCACCGGCAAACGGGAGAGCAGGTCTCTGGAACCAGTCGCCTTTGTGATCCTGTATGGGAGAGGGCAAATTAGGTTTTTGGGAAGCGCTCTGCGCGACTGCTCGCTGCTTACACAATGGGTCGTCTACCTAACAAGTCAGGCGGTGCTGCATACCGCTGCCTAAAGCGTCGTCTACTTCGTCCCGTCATCCCCAACGTCATCGTCAACAACGTAGTTGCACCGAACACATCTGCTTCATCTGCAAACGTTCGGTACGTGCGTCGTGTTCCCGTTGGCCCGATGAACATGTTAGATGCGTACATGTTTTGCTATACGGTCTTGTTGCTACTCATGTTGTCTACTGCATCTAGTATGCTAGAGTTTCACATGTTAGTAGCTAGTATCGTCATGCTTTATATTCTGGAATTAATCATGGAAATTGTGCCTAATTAATCAACAATCCAAATACCTAATTGTAGGCAATTTCCTGAGTTAACTATGGCTGGATTTGCTGATGCACTGAGGCCGGATAAGTTTATTGTTGTGCACTTTAAGAGGTGGGAAGTGAGATCCACGCTCTGGCTTACTGCTGTGAAAGTTTTCCATGTTAGTGCTGGCATGCGAGAGGGAGCTTCTCATGAAGATCAGAGAAAGTTCCAGGAAGCCAACACCATGTTTGTGGGATGCGTTTCGAGTGTTCTTGCTGACCGTCTATGTGATGTGTACATGCACATAAAAGATGGAAAGAAACCGTGGATGCACTGAAGGCTAAATTCGGTGCTACAGATGCAGGCAGTGAATTGTACATCGTGGAGAATTTTCATGACTACAAGATGGTGAATAACCATTCTTTGGTTGAACAAGCTCATGAGATACAGTGTATTGTGAAGGAACTGGAACTCCTTAAGTGTGATCTACCCGATAAATTTGTGGCTTGGTGCATGATTGCAAAGTTGCCTCCTTCATGGAGAAACTTCGCCACTTCTCTGAAACATAAGAGACAGGAGATATCAGTTGAAAATCTGATTGCATCTATTGATGTTGAAGAGAAAGCTCGGGCTAAAGACACTACTGATAAAGGAGGTGAGGTTCAACCTACTGCCAACATGGTACAAAGGTTCTCACAGAAGAAGAACAAAGGAAAGAACAAGCCTGTTTTCAACAAGCCTATAAATACTACTACCTTCAAGAAGAAGAAGTTCAACAAGGTTGAGCTAGAGTGCTACGCCTGTGGGAAGCTCGGACACTTTTCCAAGGAATGCCTAGAATGCGCAGATCGCAGAGGGAAAACCAGCTCCAAGACAGTCAACATGGTGACCGCTAGCAATACTGATGGGTATGGTAATTTACCTATTGTGCTTTCAGTATTCCAATCATCTTCATGTTGGATTGATTCAGGAGCTAACGTTCATGTGTGTGCTGACGTCTCTTTGTTTACTTCTTATCAGGTCGCAAGGGATTCTTCCGTCCTAATGGGGAATGGGTCGCATGCTTCTGTTCGTGGCATTGACACGGTGGATCTTAAGTTTACTTCGGGAAAGATCGTGCAACTAAGGAACGTGTAACATATCCCTACTATGAACAAGAATCTAGTTAGCGACTCCCTTCTATGTCGAGATGGGTTTAAGGTAGTTTTAGAGTCAAATAAAGTAATGGCGTCGAGATTTGGACAATTTATAGGAAAAGGCTATGAGTGGGGAGGCTTGTTCCGCTTTTCCCTTTCAGTTTTTTGCAATGAGTGAGTAAACCAAATTTGTGCTAGTATTAATGATGATACAAGTGTTTGGCATTCTAGTTTATGTCATATTAATTTTGGTTTGATGTCTCGGCTATCCAGTATGAGTTTAATTCCTAATTTCACACTTGCCAAAGGTTCTAAGTACCATAGTTGTGTGCAATCGAAGCAACCTCGAAAGCCTCACACGGCTGCCGAAGAGAGAAACTTGGCACCTCTAGAACTCATACATTCTTATCTATGTGAGATGAATGGTGTATTGACAAAAGGTGGAAAGAAATATTTCATGACTTTAATTGATGATGCGACTAGATTTTGCTATGTTTATTTATTGCAGACTAAAGATGAAGCTCTCGATTACTTTAAGATCTATAAAGCTGAAGTTGAAAATCAACTAGAGAGAAAGATCAAGCGTCTTAGGTCGGATCGTGGTGGAGAATATTGTTACAAAGTTTTTGATGAATTTTGTGAGGAACATGGTATTATTCATGAGAGGACGCCTCTCTATTCGCCCCAATCAAACGGGATTGCCGAGAGGAAAAACCGCACGTTGATTGACTTGGTGAACACCATGATAGACACTACTGGTTTATCTAAGGCATGGTGGGGGAGGCTTTGTTGACTGTATGTCATGTCCTGAATAGAGTTCCTAACAAAAATAAAGAGAAAACCCCTTATGAAGAGTGGGTTGGGAGAAAACCATCACTTTCTTATTTGCGCACTTGGGGATGTTTGGCAAAGGTCAATATTCCTATCCCCAAGAAACGCAAACTTGGACCAAAGACAGTGGATTGTATTTTTTTGGGTTATGCTCAGCGGAGCATTGCTTATAGATTTTTAGTAGTTAAATCTGAGGTTCCTGATATGCATGTAGATACTATAATGGAATCTTGTGATGCAATAGAGAATATGTTTCCTATGAAAGATATGCATAGAACTGCTAGATTTTCTTCTGAGTTAAATTCTAAATCTAGTACATTTGATGATTATAGTGAACAAACACCCGAGGAAGCCCATGAGAAGGATAGCGATGAAGCTCCTGTAAGGAGCAAGAGACATAGGGTTGCAAAATCCTTTGGTGACAATTTCATCATATACCTTGTGGACGATACTCCCAAGTCTATTAAAGAGGCATATGCGTCTCTAGATGTAGGTGATTGGAAAGAAGCTGTTCATAATGAGATGGACTCAATTCTTTCTAATGGAACTTGGGAGTTAACTAAATGACCTTATGGTTGTAAACCTGTGGGTTGTAAATGGGTGTTCAAAAAGAAGTTAAGGCCTGATGGTACTATTGATAAGTACAAGGCGTGACTTGTGGCCAAGGGCTACACTCAGAAAGAAGGAGAAGATTACTTTGATACCTATTCACCTGTTGCTAGAATAACCACCATTCAGGTGCTACTTTTCCTGGCTGCCTCTTATGGTCTGATCATTCATCAAATGGATGTAAAGACAGCTTTCCTAAATGGAGAGTTGGAAGAGGAAATTTATATGGATCGCCCTGATGGGTTTGTGGTAAAAGGAGAATAGAAAAAGGTGTGCAAGTTGCTAAAATCTTTGTATGGTCTGAAACAAGCACCTAAGCAATGGCATGAGAAGTTTGAAAGAACTTTGACTTATGCGGGATTTGTCATTAATGAGGCTGATAGGTGTGTCTACTATCGCCATGGTGGAGGCAATAGTGTCATATTATGTTTGTATGTGGATGACATATTGATCTTTGGTACAAACATTGATCTGATCAATGAGGTCAAGACTTTCCTATCAAAGAGTTTTGACATGAAATATCTGGGAGAAGCCGATGTGATCCTAAACATCAAACTTATTAAGGATGAGAGTGGGATTACTCTAACGCAATCTCACTATGTTGAGAAGGTCTTGATCCGTTTCGGCTTTATGGATAGCAAGCCTTCTCCAACACCTTATGATCCCAGCGTGACACTTAGAAAGAACAAGAAAGAAACGAGAGATCAATTAAAATGCTCTCAAATTGTCGGTTCACTCATGTACCTAGCTAGCGCTACAAGACCAGACATCTCTTTTGCTGTGAGCAAACTGAGTAGGTTCATGTCCAACCCGGGTAATGATCATTGGCATGCACTAGAAAGGGTCTTGCACTATCTGAAAGGTACTATGAGTTATGGAATTCACTATTCAGGGCACCCCGCTGTGCTAGAAGGTTACAGTGAATCAAATTGGATCTCTGATGTTGATGTACTCTATGCTACAAGTGGGTATGTATTTACTCATGGAGGTGGTGCACTGTCATGGAGGTCTTGCAAGCAAACCATATTGACAAGGTCAACTATGGAAGCAGAACTATCTGCTTTAGACACAGCCACTGTAGAGGCAGAATGGCTGCGTGAACTCTTGATGGACTTGCTCGTGGTTGAAAAACCTGTACCAGCTATTCTTATGAATTGTGACAACCAAACGGTTATCGCTAAAGTAAATAATTCTAAGGATAACGCAAAGTCATAAAGACACGTGAAGATACGTTTGAAATCTGTCAGGAAGTTGAGAAACTCCGGAGTAATAACTGTTACGTATATTCAAACAGACAAAAACCTAGCAGATCCTTTTACAAAGGGACTATCACGAAATGTGATAGATATTGCATCGAGGGAGATGGGTATGAGGCCCATAGACGTTACACCATAGTAGTAACCCAACCTTTCTGATCGAAGATCCCGTGAATTAGGACCTAGGAAGAACAAGCTATTGGATAACAACGGAGAGTAATAGGTGACCGTCTCTAAGTGAAGATGCAAAATTCTCAGAGCTGTAAGGTGATACGTCTCCATCGTATCTACTTTTCCAAACTCTTTTGCCCTTGTTTTGAACTCTAATTTGCATGATTTGAATGGAACTAACCTGGACTGACGTTGTTTTCAGCAGAATTGCCTTGGGGTTATTTTTGTGCAGAAATGAAAGTTCTCAGAACGTCCTGAAAATTTACGGAGAATATTTCTGGAAAATATGAAAAATACCTACGCAAAGATCCACCGGAGGGGATGGGCCAGTGGGCCACAAGCCCTGTAGCCGCCACCCCCCTGGTGGCGGCTAGCAAGCTTGTGGGGCCCATGTGGCTCTACCGCCCCCAATCTCAGCTCTACAAATTCACTTTCGTCCCAGAAAAAAAAAGAAGAGAAGATTTCGTCGCGTTTGCGATACGGAGGCACCGCCACATCCTGTTCTACATCTAGAGGGCAGATCTGGAGTCCGTTTTGGGCTCCGGAGAGGGGAAATCATCGCCATCGTCATCATCAACCTTCTCCCCTCTCCAATTCCATGAAGCTCTTCATCGTTCGTGAGTAATCTATTCATAGGCTTGCTGGGCGGTGATGAGTAGGATGAGATCTATCATGTAATCGAGTTAGTTTTGACGGGGATTGATCCCTAGTATCCACTATGTTCTGAGATTGATGTTCTACTAGTTTGCCATGCTTAACGCTTGTCACTAGGGCCCGAGTGTCATGATTTCAGATCTGAAATTATTACGTTGTCACCAATATATGTGTGTTTTAGATCCAATCTTGCAAGTTGTAGTTACCTACTATGTGTTATGACCCGGCAACCCCGGAGTGACAATAACGAGAACCACTCCCGGTGATGACCATAGTTTGAGGAGTTCATGTGCTCACCAAGTGCTAATGCGTTCGTCCGGTTCTTTATTAAAAGGAGAACCTTAATATCCCGTAGTTTCCTTTTGGACCTCGCTGCCACGGGAGGGATGGACAATAGATGTCATGCAAGTTCTTTTCCCTAAGCACGTATGACGACACACGGAATGCATTCCTACATCACATCGACGAACGGGAGCTAGCCACATATCTCTCCGTGTTATAACTGTTGCATGATGAATATCATCCAAACAAATCACCGACCCATTGCGTACGAGTTTGTCCCACTGCTGCTGTTACTTGTTTTGCTCTGCAACTGTTACTACTGTTGCTGCTGCTGTTACTTGTTTGGCTCTGCTGCTGTTACTACTGTTGTTGCTGCTGCTACTTGCTACTTCTGTTACTTGCTACTGTTGCTACATGCTACTGCTTTTACTTGCTATTGTTGCTACTTGCTACTGCTGTCACTACTGCTGCTACTCTGCTGTTGATACTTTGCTTGCAGATACTAATCTTTCAGGTGTGGTTGAATCTGACACATTCAGCTGCTAATACTTGAGAGTATCCTCTCACCTCCTACTGGCGTACCAACAAATTTGGGTTGAATACTCTACCCTCGAAAACTGCCTCGATCCCACGCGCTGGTGGGTAATTGCAAGACAATTTCTAATTGTTGAGCAATCGAGAATAGCACTCGTCTAGCAATTGCCAGAGAGTGCCAGTCAGCATTTTTCTGTTGCCGTTGCCGGGGAGGTATTGCTATATTCTCTGAGTTACTTGGGATTTATATCTGCTGATCACTATGAAGAATCTGAAGGATCTGAAAACCAAAGTCTTGCCCTCAACTACGAGGGGAGGTAAGGAAGTGCCATATAGCTCTGCACTTGATTCACCTTCAGTTACGAGTAAGTTTGCGACATCACCTCCTGCTAGAAATCTTGATATGTCGCCTGTGCTTGATGATGCTTATGATGCTATGCCTGATACTGCTAGAGATGCTATGCCTGATGATGCTTATGATGCTATGCCTGATACTGCTTTTCCTGATACTGCTAGAGATGCTATGCCTGATGATGCTAGAGATGCTATTATGCCTGATGATGCTATGCTTGATACTGCTGGAGATGCTACTTTGCCTAATGTTCCACTAGGGGTGTTTCTTGATGCTCATATTGCTAGAGTTACTGCTAATGCTCGTGACGCTTCTGAAACTGCCGATGCTATTGAGATAGAACCTGCTTTTGCTCCTGCTAGATCTAGCTCTCCTAGATATGAATTGCCTGATATACCTGAGGGTTACGTTATAGAGGGAGAGATAGATAAGGATTTTCTTGCGTGTAAGGATGCCTATGACGCTGAGAAATTACTTCTCAAGTGGAAGGAAAAATCTCTGAAAGCTAGGATGAAATACGACCCGAAGTTTGCCACTTCACCTATCTTTATCACCGATAAGGATTATGAATTCTCTGTCGATCTCGAGATAATCTCTCTAGTGGAATCTGATCCTTTCCACGGTTATGAGTCTGAGACGGTCGTAGCCCATCTTACCAAACTACACGATATAGCCACCCTTTTCACTAGTGAGGAGAAGATCCGCCACTACTACATCCTTAAGATGTTTCCTTTCTCTCTAAAGGATGATGCTAAAGCCTGGTTCACCTCTCTTGCTCCTCGATGTGTGAGTAGTCCCCAGGATATGGTCTATTACTTCTGTGAGAAATATTTCCCTGCCCATAAGAAGCAAGCTGCCTTGCAGGAAATATACAACTTTGCTCAACTCCAAGGAGAGAGTCTCCCACAAGCTTGGGGGAGGCTCGTCCAGCTACAGAATGCTTTGCCTGATCACCCTCTCAAGAAGAACGAGATACTTGATATCTTCTATAACGGACTTACCGATGCCTCTAGAGACCACCTAGATAGCTGTGCCGGTTGTGTTTTTAGGGAACGAACTGTAGAACAAGCTGAGACCCTACTGAATAACATCTTGATCAACGATAATGCTTGGACTATTCCTGAACCACCTCCTAAGCCAACTCCGAAGAAAAGTGGTATTCTATTCCTCAGTCCCGAAGATATGCAAGAAGCCAAGAAATCTATGCAAGAGAAAGGCATTAGATCTCAAGATGTCAAAAATCTACCACCTATCGAAGAGATCCATGGTCTCGATAACCCGATACAAGTAGTAGAAGTGAATTCTCTACATAGGTTTGATGAGAGTGATATTCCTTTTGATAAACCTGCTAGCCTATGCTTTGATGAATTTGACAACTTTGTTGCCAAACAATAGAGTTTCAATGATTATGTTAGCATATATTTGGAACAAAGTACTCGTATGCTTAGCCATTTAAGTGCTTGTGTAGACAGAAATGTCAATGATCTGAAGCTTCTGAGTAAACATGCCTCTATGATTACTACTCAGGTAGAACAAGTACTTAAAGCTCAGAATGACTTGCTCAATGAATTAAATGACAACTCTGTCAGAGTCATTACTAGAGGAGGCAAAATGACTCAGGAACCTTTGTATCCTGAAGGTCATCCTAAGAGAATTGATCAAGATTCTCAAGGAATTAATGCTGATACACCGAGTCGTCCTAAGGAGAAGAAGAAGGATGATAGAAACCTACATGCCAGTTCACCAAATACTATCACACCTGAAGAATCTAATGATATTTCTGCATCTGATGCAGAAACACAATCTGGTGATGAACATGAACCTGGTGACAATATGGACAGTGATGTTCATAATAATGCTCAACCTAGCAATGATGAGGATGTGGAGATTGAACCTACGGTTAATCCTGATAACCCGCAACCTAAGAGATACGATAAGAATGACTTCACTGCTATGAAGCATGGTAAAGAAAGGGAGCCATGGGTTCAGAGATCTATGCCCTTTCCTCCTAAGCCATCCAAGAAAAAGGATGATGAGGATTTTGAGCGCTTAGTTGAGATGATAAGACCCATCTTTCTGCAGATGCGGTTAACTGATATGCTCAAAATGTCTCCGTATGCCAAGTACATGAAAGATATCGTGACTAATAGACGGAAGATACCAGATCTTCAGATCTTCACCATGCTTGCCAATCACACATTCAAAGGTGGAACTCCTAAGAAACTTGGTGATCCCGGAGTGCCCACTATACCTTGTTCCATTAAAGGAAACTATGTAAGAACTGCCTTATGTGACCTTGGAGCCGGTGTTAGTGTTATGACGCTCTCTCTTTATCGTAGACTTGAATTGGATAAGTTGACACCCACTAAAATTTCTCTGCAAATGGCCGACAAATCAACTGCTTTCCCTATCGGCATTTGCGAGGATGTGCCTGTTGTGGTTGCTAACACCACTATCTTAAAAGACTTTGTTATCTTGGATATTCCCGAAGACGATGCCATGGCTTTTATCCTCGGAAGACCCTTTTCAAACACTGCACGAGCTGTTATAGATTGCAACAAAGGCAATGTCACTTTCCATGTCAACGGTAATGAGCACACAACGCACTTTCAAAGAAACGATATCAAGTACATTGCATCAATGCTATCGAAAAGACTTCATTGATTCTTATTGGGAGCTTTGAATGCCCTATTCCTCGTGTCAAGATGAAGTATGATTTTCTTGTTGGGGAGATACATATCCCCATTGAGGTGACTTAGTGGCTATTCGAAAATTCTCCGTTCTCTCTCGCGATTCGAGAAGGTTTTTTCATGAGGACTTGATCAACCCCATTGACGGATTTCTTTCGATGACCATGAAATGGATGAATCAAAGAGTCACCTACCTCTGT
Source organism: Hordeum vulgare subsp. vulgare (assembly GCF_904849725.1). Classification (NCBI taxonomy): domain Eukaryota; kingdom Viridiplantae; phylum Streptophyta; class Magnoliopsida; order Poales; family Poaceae; genus Hordeum; species Hordeum vulgare. The sequence goes on along the minus strand of NC_058524.1, from coordinate 257,148,599 downwards.
TTTGAGCTTTCATTTTCTGTTGCTTAGAAGAAAAATGATAGATTTAGTTCAGTTTTTCCTGTTTTCTGTTTTAGCATCCCAGAGAAAAATACCCTGAAAATAAAAGTTCTCCGATGGTCCTGAAAATTTAGTATGATTTTTTCTGGAATATTTGAAAAATACTGGGCCTGAGAGCTGGCCTGGGGGCCTGACCAGTGGGCCACATGCCCTGCAGCCGTCGCCCCTGGTGGCGGCTAGCAAGCTTGTGGGGCCCACAGGGACCCACTCCACTCATTCCAGCTCCCATCCTCTTCTTCCACCTCCAGAAAAAATTGTTTCGCAGCTCAAACCCGTGTTCTTGCTCATTTGGCTGTGATTTTCGATCTCCTTGCTCAAAGCACCATTCTCCGAACCGTTTTGGGGAAATTACTCCTTGGTAAGTGACTCCTCCATTGGTCCAATTAGTTTTTGCTCTAGTGTTTTATCCTTCGCGTATTCTTGCTACCTTGGTGACCCTATTCTTGAGCTAGAAATGTTGATTTAGCTGGTCCCAAGTAGTTTTAGCGCGTGATACGATCTCTAGGCACTAGTAGGAGTAGTTGCTACAAGGTGTGGTTGGTCTTCATTCACTTTTCTCTTGAACTTCAAAAATTTCAGCAAAAGGAAATTATGTTCAGGAGGAACTTTCATGGTGGTTCCTCAAGTAAGAAGGGTCCCCGTCTTTCTTTTCGGGAGCCCGAACCTTATCAACTAAGGGACGCACCGGTACAACCATGTGAATGGCCTTCCGATGAGTTCATGACCGACGCAGGTTTCAAGGATGAGTTTGATACACTTGTCCGCAATGTCGGGTTAGAAGAATTCCTCTCGGATAGATGTGAAGAGTATGCTATGCTCACTGCCTCTTTCATGCATAGATTTAAATTTTCAGTTGGCCGTGACTCATCCATACTGTTTGATCTGTATGATAAATCCTACGCCATGGATTTGGAGGATTTCAATAGGATTTGCAAGATACCCGATGGGGGTAGTATTAATGATCCTTCTAAGTCTTCGGTCAGAGACTTTGTCTCCAGTATAACTGTTGGATAAACTAGAGATATCATGCAAGCTACCATAGGAAGCATTCATTTCCCTGCCTTGCACTACTTTGCCCTCTTCATAGGTAGGTGCATTAACGGCAAGGGTGCACATTGTCACCTATGCGATTCCGACCTAAGTATCCTTAAGAGCGCAGTAACAGGTGACAGGAGCTTCAATATGGGAGCTATAATAGCAAGGAGGCTGAACAATAATGCCATTGAGGGGGATTTCTTTGGTGGAATTTATGCTACACGCTTAGCAAATTTTCTTGGAGTATCCATCCGTTCAGAAGACCCTCCTCTCCGTACATCCTACCTTGATCGTGTCGCTCTAACACGCTACCAGTTCCTTGAGAGGGAACATAGATCCCTCTTATACCTCTTAATATTTAACCGGCAGCGTGTTTTCCATATTACCCTTCCTGCTCCTGCTTTCTTTGACTTTCAGGTAAAACGAAGATACTATATAACCATAGGAGAGGCAGAGGAGTATGAGAGGGAGGCGACGGCTGCTCGACTACGGGAGGCAGCTATTCAAGCAGTGGCTGCAGCACTCCCGTATAACACCCATTACGATTTTGGGTTTCGCCAGGACCATCCTTGGGAGTAGACCAAGTAGGCCAAAAGCCTAAGCTTGGGGGAGTACGTGTTCTCACCGACCTTACATTCATGCTTATGCTTTCACTTTGTTAGCCGGTGTTTACGCTTTGCCACTGTATTATCCATGCTAGCTTATTTTCATTTTCTTGTTTTGTGTCCTTTTGAGAAAACCCGAAAATATTTTCCTTTCTTCTTTTGCTTGTTGGGAGCTTTCCCGTGTAAATAGTTTTCTTTTTCTTTGGGTCAAGATAGAAGATATTGGTTACAATGTTTAGTGGTTCTTGCATGCATACCTATTTAGCTTTCAAAGAGCCATATTACTTTGTCTTCTCCTTTGTGTTTGCCTGCAGATTCAGCTTAGTCCAATGCACGAGCGCTCTTATTATTGTTCACATCGTTCGATCATGCAAGTGAAAGCCAATAATGATGATATATGATGAAGTGACTGAGACTGGAAAAGCTGGTATGAACTCTATCTATTTTGTTTTTGTAAATATGACTAGCTTGTCATGCCTGATTCAGCTTTGTTGTGAGAGAACCATGTTTGCAATGACAACTTAGAGATCATAGTTTCTGATGCCATGCTTAACTAGCTGAGAGCTTATAATGGTTTGTCTTGAATGCCAACATAGATTTTGAGATGACTATGATGTAGTATGATAGGATGGTATTCTCCTTTGAATGATGCAAGTGGCTTGACTTGGCGCATGTTCATGCATGTAGTTGAAACAAAATCAACATAGCCTCTATGATGTTCGTGTTCATGGTGATTTATATCTTGTTCATTCTTGCATTCAATGTTAGTCAAAATCATTGCATCTTGATGACAGTTGTCGCTCTCTAGTTGGTCGCTTCCCAGTCTTTTGCTAGCCTTCACTTGTACTAAGCGGAATACTGCTTGTGAATCCACCTCCATAAACCCAAAAGTTTTTCCATGAGAGTCCACCATACCTACCTATTTGCGGTATCTACCTGCCATTCCAAGTAAATTTGCATGTGCCACTCTCTAAAGCTTCAGGAAATAATCTGTTTTGCATGCCCGAACCGCTCATGTGGTGACAGGGGGCTATTGGTATCTTCCATGTTAGGAGTGTTATTCTCGACATGTGTTTATTCACTGTCATTCACGAGAAAGGGGCCGGTAATTGGAATGCCCAGTTCCACGCTTAAATCGAAAACATAACTGTAAAACAAGACTCCCCCCGGATTGATGTTAGTATGGACGGTACCCGAGGATTCGGCTAGCCGTGGAGTGTGATTGATTGGTGGTGGGGGAGTTAAAACTTCACTTTTCTGTTTGGGAACCGCCTATAGCATGAGTAGCATGGAAGATATTGAGAACTCTTGGTCATTGCGTTGACAATGAAAGCATGCCACCCAAAATTATTATCTCTGTTTTCAAAGCTTGAGCTCTGGCACCTCTGCAAATCAGTGCTTCCCTCTGCGAAGGGCGTGTCTATTTATTTTCCTGTTCAGTCATCCTCTTCTTGTATAAGCACCAATTAGAGAGCACCTCTGTCATTTTTATGCTTTGCTTTTGATTGATATTGAGTATGACTATGACTGGATCTTCGTTGCTATGAATTACAATGTTTAGTCAGCCCTTGATATTTGAAAGTGTTCTGCATTTATGTTTTGCGGTCTCAGAAAGAGCTAGCGAGATACCACCTATTCATATTGCTTCATGCTTGTTTTGATTAAAGTGTTGGTATTTGAAACTCATTATTATTTGCTCGTTAGCTGATTTTGCCATTGATATTCGTTTACCGTGAGACCTTTGTGTCACTTGCTTATGTGGTTAACTTGTGATCTTGCTCAAATTCTGGTTATGAGTTAGACATAGTTGCAACAACAAGATCAAACAGAGTTTGTCAAAGTTTTTCTTTCTCTCTCAGTTTGTCAACTGAGTTGCTTGAGGACAATCAAGGTTTTAAGCTTAGGGGAGTTGATACGTCTCCATTGTATCTACTTTTCAAAACTCTTTTGCCCTTGTTTTGAACTCTAATTTGCATGATTTGAATGGAACTAACCTAGACTAACGCTGTTTTCAACAGAATTGCCTTGGTGTTATTTTTGTGCAGAAATGAAAGTTCTCAGAACGTCCTGAAAATTTATGGAGAATATTTCTGGAAAATATGAAAAAGACCTGCGCAAAGATCCACCGGAGGGGATGGGCCAGTGGGCCACAAGCCCTGTAGCCGCCACCCCCTGGTGGCGGCTAGCAAGCTTGAGGGGCCCACATTGCTCTGCCGCCCCCAATCTCAGCTCTATAAATTCACTTTCGTCCCAGAAAAAATAAGAAGAGAAGATTTTGTCGCGTTTGCGATACGGAGGCGCCGCCATATCCTGTTCTTCATTTGGAGGGCAGATCTGGAGTCCGTTTTGGGCTCCGGAGAGGGGAAATCGTCGCCATCGTCATCATCAACCTTCTTCCCTCTCCAATTCCATGAAGCTCTTCAATGTTCGTGAGTAATCCATTCGTAGGCTCGCTGGGCGGTGATGAGTAGGATGAGATCTATCTTGTAATCGAGTTAGTTTTGACCGGGATTGATCCCTAGTATCCACTATGTTCTGAGATTGATGTTGCTACTACTTTGCCATGCTTAATGCTTGTCACTAGGGCCCGAGTGCCATGATTTCAGATCTGAAATTTTAATGTTGTCACCAATATATGTGTGTTTTAGATCCGATCTTGCAAGTTGTAGTTACCTACTATGTGTTATGACTCGGCAACCCCGGAGTGACAATAACCGGAACCACTCCCGGTGATGACCATAGTTTGAGGAGTTCATGTGTTCACCAAGTGCTAATGCGTTCGTCCGGTTCTTTATTAAAAGGAGAACCTTAATATCCTGTAGTTTCCTTTTGGACCCCGCTGCCACGGGAGGGATGGACAATAGATGTCATGCAAGTTCTTTTCCCTAAGCACGTATGACGACACACGGAATGCATTCCTACATCACATCGACGAACGGGAGCTAGCCACATATCTCTCCGTGTTATAACTGTTGCATGATGAATATCATCCAAACAAATCACCGACCCATTGCATACGAGTTTGTCCCACTGCTGTTGTTACTTGTTTTGCTCTGCAACTGTTACTACTGTTGCTGCTGCTGTTACTTGTTTTGCTCTGCTGCTGTTACTACTGTTGCTGCTGCTGCTACTTGCTACTTCTGTTACTTGCTACTGTTCCTACTTGCTACTGCTTTTACTTGCTACTGTTGCTACTTGCTACTGCTGTCACTACTGCTGCTACTGTGCTGTTGATACTTTGCTTGCAGATACTAATCTTTCAGGTGTGGTTGAATCTGACACATTCAGCTGCTAATACTTGAGAGTATCCTCTCACCTCCTACTGGCGTACCAACAAATTTGGGTTGAATACTCTACCCTCGAAAACTGCCTCGATCCCACGCGCTGGTGGGTAATTGCAAGACAATTTCTAATTGTTGAGCAATCGAGAATAGCACCCGTCTAGCAATTGCCAGAGAGTGCTAGTCATAAGGCTTAAGTGATGTAAGGCAGGTTGGCAACATACCTTAATGTGATTTTATTGGCTATTATAGCAAAGATGTTGTCCTACAGAGCAATCTTGAAAGAACACACCTATATAAGCTTCGATTGTAAAACATCGCAATCTAGGAGATTTGGGTAATCTCTAGTAAGCTCACGAAGAGACCAGGGGGTACGACGTATATGGTCCAAACTGCGGGGTAGCCTACTGGCAGCCAGGTATTGGTTAAGACTTTGAGTGAAATATGTTCACAACAAACTAGCAATTCAAGGCATAGTCCATTGTCAAGTTGTGGGTGGATGTAGCTTAAAGTTCTAGGTAGAAGTTCAACTTAACAGTCTTTGCTGAAACACTAGTATATTAAACAAGTTGAGAGAAAAGGCAAATCTCTAAATGGGTATTTGAGATCTGGTGGGGGATTGTTAGAATTAATGGGCTTGGCCCATCTACAAAATTTTGAAATCTCAAATTGATCCCAAGAATAAAATGGCAAGTGGTGGTCTGGTGGTGCTAAAGTTTAGTCCCATACTGCTAGTGGAGGAAGTGTTGGACCTCTTTATATAGTGAGTTGTCCCCACCACTCTAAGTGTGTGTTGAGAAGAGAAAGGAGAGAACCACACGCGCGCGCTCGCTTGCCTAGCCTGGCAGGGCAGGGCAGGGTGTGCGACATGCGCGTGAATGGTCCGCCAAATTCCGGTCCAATGCCTTGTGGGGGCGCGGCTACCTTTTGCCATTTTATTTTTATGTCTTGGCAGAAAAGTTGAGAATTTCTTGTCCGTTAAGTATATGACTTGGAAACCAAGTCGATTTGAGACGTGGTCGCGACACGGAACCAACCTCCTATATATACAACTTATCGTGGTCGGTCAAAGATACACCGAAAAGCATCTAGGGTTTTGCCTCGTCTCACAACTTGCCCCGCCATCATAGTCTACCTCATCCCGAGCGCCTGCGTCCACCGACAAACGGGAGAGCAGGTCTCCGGAACCAAACGCCTTTGTGATCCTGTACGAGAGAGGGCGAATTAGGTTTTTGGGAAGCGCTCTCCGCGACTGCTCGTTGCTTCCACAACAGGTCGTCTACCTAGCAAGTCGGGCGGTGCTGCGTACCGCCGCCTCAAGCGTCGTCTACTTCGTCCCGTCATTGCGAACGTCATCGTCAACAACGTAGCTGCACCGAACACATCTGCTTCATCTGCAAACGTTCGGTACGTGCGTCGTGTTCCCGTTGGCCTGATGAACATGTTAGATGCGTACATGTTTTGCTATACGGTGTTGCTCCTATTCATGTTGTCTACTGCATCTAGTATCTTAGAGTTTCACATGTTAGTAGCTAGTATCATCATGTTTTATGTTATGGAATTAATCATGGAAATTCACTACAAGAAATATGTCAACTAACGACCTTCTGTCAATGACACTCGCAGAATTGGTCGTAAATCTACGACCATTTCAGACCAATTGGTCGTAAGCTGTCCGAAGGGGTCCTAGCCCCAAAAACTAACGACCTTTTTCATCAAAAAGGTCGTAACTTCCTTACTGGAAAAGGTCGTAAAGCAGATAGCGCTGTTTCGGTGCCTAATTTGTAGCTAATTACGATCAATATAGATGGTCATAGCTATGTTACGATCAATATAGACGATCAATATAGGTGCCACATCATCAGTTTTGCCTACGTGTCATGTCCATGTGTTACTTTTTGCCTAGTTTGTGAAGCAACCTACTATTCTGTCATTCCAAAAATTCTCGAAAAATTCTCATAAATACTTTGGATCATATATTCCTCAAATATGTGAAAAACCTTCCTTCCATAGTTCGAAAATAATTCAACAATATTCATTTTCCTATTCTGTTCAGAATAGCACTTTGTGAAGGAAGTGTCACTTTGGCATGTCCAAATGGTATAAATTTTTTATAGTGCCTTCATATGCCCTAATTAACACCGTATACCAAATTTCAGCTCAATCCATTGATTCATTTGATCCGAGCTTCAACATCCATATTTCTGCATAGTGTGGTACTTTGCAAAGCAAGTGTCACCTAGGTTCATCCATTTGAGCTAAAATTTTGGCAAGAGAGTCTCCTTAGTAGATGATCATCCTCAGCCAAAATTTAGACCCATTGTCTATGTGCATTACCCGCACCGCAAATCAAACACTTGGCTGCTAATTCATGTTTGAGCTTAGTTCGGTCTCCTCGTGAGATTCTTCTATTGTATTCTTCTTCCTGACACCTACCGAGGGAGTGTCAAACCCACCATACATGCCTATTTCACCCAAAATGCGTGGCAACGCAACGGTAACGCGGTGACCACGCGGCTCGCATGCAAGTTCACGAGCTCTGGAGTTGGGGCCCTCGACCACCATCCAAACCTCGGCGTCAAGCCACCACACCATGTAATTCTTATTAAATAGATACTTATGTACCTATAAATGATTTTTGGGAAAAATAAATAGCAAATTATAATGCAGCTGCAGTTCAAATTTGACCCGCTTCCTACTGAATCGACGACAATTTGTCTTTTTCATTAGAGGTGGATAAAAGCTTTTAACACCCAACCATCTTGTCAATTGTACATTAAATATGGCCTAGTATTTTAGAAAAAAAATTTGGTACAATTTTGAAACAAATATATGGTAGGTCCTTCACAAAAAAACTCATTTCGGGTACTTGAAAAATGGAAAATGAAATTTTCATACAAGGAAAATGAAAACTTCCTTAATAAACATTGTTTGCCATTCCAATATGCACCCTTGTGCATAATATTAGATCGTTTCAACAAACTATGCCATGAATGTGGCCATAAGATTGATCATTTGGCTTGAAAGCCATGAATCTTCACACACGATAGCCCATTTCTGAGAACACTTTTTTAAAATAATCACCGTATTACAAGTTCATTATTTTTCCCCATAACTTTGTCACATATTATGACACAACATGAAGGTTTTGCATTTTTTTGATTTTTTTAAGTTGTTATGCCCGTTTCAAAACGCGGTCGAAACGTCGGGCATGACCGTTCATAGCTAGGGGTTGAATCTTGCCAAAAAATTTATGGACCTCTGATTAAACATATACTTCTTTACCTAAAAATGATTTTAGGAAAAAATCATGAGAAAACTATGAGGCACCTCTACTTCAAATTTGACCCGCTTCCACCTGATTCGACGAAAATTTGTCTTTTTCACCAGAGGTGGATAAAATCTTTTGACACCCAACTATTTTTTCAATTGTACATTAAATATGTCCTAGTATTTTTGAAAAATGATTTGGTTCAATTTAATAACAAATATATGGTAGGTCCTTCACAAAAAAACTCATTTTGGGTACACGGAAAATGGAAAATGAATTTTCCGTCCAAAGAAAGTGAAAACTTCCTTAATAAACATTGTTTGCCATTCCAATATGCATCTTTGTGTACAATATTAGATCATTTGAACAAACTATGTCATGAATGTGGTCATCAGATTGATCATTTGGCTTGAAAGCCATGAATCTTCACACATGATATCTCATTTCTGAGAACACTTTTTAAAAATGATTGCCATATTACAAGTTTATTATTTTACGTGGTAACTTTGTCACATATAATGACACAATGTGAATGTTTTCCATTTTTTGATTTTTTATTTAATTTTTCATGGCCATTTCAAAATGCGGTTAAAACGTCAGGTATGACCGTTCCTATCTAGTTGTTGAATCTTGGAAATTTTTTGGTGCTTCTCTGATAAAATAGATACTTGTGTACCTAAAAATCATTTTTGAAAAAAATAAATAGCAAACTATGAGGCAGTTGTAGTTTAAATTTGACACGATTCCAACTGAATCGACGAAAATTTGTCTTTTTCACGAGAGATGAATCAAAGCTTTTCACAACTAACCATTTGGTCAATTGGACATTAAATATGACCTAATATTTTAGAAAATTAATTTGGCCTAATTTTTCAATAAATATATGGAAGGTCCTTCACAAAAAAACTTATTTTGGGAACTCGGAAAATGAAAAATGATTTTTTTCGTGCAAACAAAATGAATACAAGTTGGTGATAATCCATGAAATATGATATACCTTGAGTGAAACTTTTACTGGTGCCATTTTACAATATACTTTTGATAGTTGCTTCACAAACACACATATTTTTAGCACTTCAAAATTATTTTTAATGTCACATATCTCAGACCAATCAAAACGCACAACTACCCTTCCCACGGATCACCCCATTCTAGCTGATCTGAGCCGCCCACGTCTCACGGATCCAACGTCTCTCAACCCACCCCTCGTACCGAAAAGGGAAAGAGAAAACACATCCCTTCGTCGCCTCCTCTATGGTCCTGCCGCCTCCTCCTCCCAGATCCAGATACCTTCCTCGCCTCCTCCCCGATCCAGATCCAGCACCCCGACTCGTTCCTCACAATCCTCAAGTCCTACGGTCCACCCGGCAGCATCCATGGGCAGTGGTCGGCATGGAGAGGGTGGGGCTGCTCATGCCTTTCCCCCTAAGGGCTCGGGCCACGACCAGGATCTCCAGCTGCTTCTCGACGGGTGCGTACTTGGGCGCGCACGGCTTCTCGGCGGGGTTGGGGAGCGCGGCATTGGTGACGACGCTGCTCTAGCTCGGCGACCTCTTCATCTTCCCCATGCACGCATCCGCCGCCGCCTTCTCGTGCTCCTCCTCCGCCGTCGCGGCGGATACAACGGCCACGTCGGCTCGGTCCTCCGCCGCCGGCGCCTCCTCGCCGGCCGGCTCCAGCTTCAGCTTCAGGTCAATCGTCTTGGCGAAGCCCCTCTTGCCAGAGGATCTCCTGGCCTCCCCCTCACCGCCGCCGGGCAGGCCGAGCCGCAGCTACAACAACCAAAAGAGATAAGGCTCGCGCGCTCCTCCTCCTCCCTGCTCACGACTCCACGGCCATGAGCTCTTCTTCTTGCTCGCCGTCATCGCAGGCCACGTAGTCGTACGGATGCTGCTGCCACCGCCCCCTCATCGCGTCTACTTCAGCTCCGGCGAGGAGCAGAGGCGCTCGCCTCACGCTCACGCTCCGCTCCCCATCCTTCCCGCTTCCCGCCGGCCCTCTCAGCAGGTGAGCAGCGTTTCTTGGTTTCTGTCAGGGACATGTATGAAGCTTTTCTGAGAGTGCTCATCACATCCATTTCACATTTGCACGATTCCATGGCGCTAATCGAAGGTCGAGGAGCCAGAGGGTGGCATGCCGAGCGGCCGACGAGCCTGAGTCAGCCGGCAGCAATGGCGATGAGGAAAGCAATACACAAAGCTCTCTCCTTTTTCAGAGCGTCAGTGAGTAGCACATATGCTACCATTTGCAGCGTCCAGTTAAGTTCCCGTATAATTCTACAACAAGTTTGATTAATCAGCTTTGGGGAAAACAAAATGCAGTCAGTAAGCAGGCATTCGTTTATCTTTCTTCCAGGAGAAAAAAGGGGTTGTAGATGACGCTCCATCGCCTCCAGCCGACAGTGTTGTCCAAGAAGATGCAACTGCAGAGACCGGCTCCGGTGCAGATAATATAACCATCTCTGCTTTCACGGTTTCTCAAATTTCAGTCTGGAATGCGCCATGCCTTATCTTATTGATTACAGCATCTTCAACGTGTGATTTCTTATGCCTGTTAGACCTAGGATTCTAGATAGATGGATCAACATGTAAGTAACTGAACCATAAGTATTTAGCTTTCCCATGCCTCACCAGATGAAAGATGAATCCCCGATTGCAGAGCAGCTAAACTCCGCTGCCACGTCACTTCAGAAGATCGAAGCATATGTCAGTGCAGCCGCTGACAGCGCCGCGCAGGTACGCTCATAGTGATCTAGTTTATGCCAAAAAAGGCATTGAGAATGCAATTGATCATAGTAGCATGTCTGATATTATGTTAAAAAACAGACGAAAGGTGAATCCCCGAAAGCAGACCGTCTAAACTCCGCTCTTGCATCACTTGAGAAATTCCAAGTAGAAACATCTCCCTTCACTAGTAGAAAACAGGGCTATCGTTTGGCCCTCGCCAGCCCATTAGTCCCGGTTCTTCAAGAACCGGGACCAATGGGGGGTATTAGACCCGGTTCGTGAGCCCAGGGGGCCGGCTGGGGCCTCGTGGGCATTGGTCCCGGTTCGTGTGGAACCATTTGTCCCGGTTCGAGCCACGAACCGGGACCAATGGTCCTCGCTGCTGGCCCACAACCATTGGTCCCTGTTCGTGGTTTGAACCGGGATAGAAGGGTTGGCTTTAGTCCCGGTTCATGCCACGAACCGGGACAAATAACTTTCCTACATATACCCACCGCCGCAGCAGAGCACTCCACAATGCTCTGTTTTTGTCAAGCCGGCGAGGGGAGGGCATTTGGGTGCTCTAGTTCACCTCCTATGCACATGAGGTGTTCGATGAAATGCCCGAGCCACACTAGTTAAGCTTTCTCCTCTCGAAACTCGACCTCCGAGCTCCATTTCCACGAGATTTGTCTAGATTTAGCGGTCCGTCACACCCCGTCCCCGCCCCGTCTTCACCGCCGTCGATCGCCCGCGCCTATCTCATCGCGGGCACCACCGTGGTGAGCCTCTTGTTCTTATCTTCTTTCTGAAAGAAAAAAATTCTGACTTTAGATAGATACTTGTCTAATTTTTCTTACTTTTATTATTCCTTGTTATTATATAGTGCGATGGTTTTGGTATCCGCCCCCGTCGGCCCTCGTCCTGTCTATGATTCAGATGTGGTATATATTATCTTTTCATAACTATTTGGTTCATTTATTGTTTATGACAATTATGCCGACCAATGTGACATAGATTTTATTTATCTAGGAGGTTGTTGAACCGGAAATTTCAACCGACGCTATTGTCGAGAGGTTAAATTTAGTTGAAGAAGAAAACAATTACTTGAAGGAAAAAATAAGAAAGATTGAGGAGGAGAAGATGATATTGTAGTTGCATGTTGCGGCTGTCGTCAATGATCACAATGCGGTTGAAGATTAAGAAGATTAGAAAATATTCCATTCATACCGAGGCTTGGTATCATTATGCAGTTGGATCAGTTGTTACCTTGGTTGCGGTTATGATCGCATTTATTTTTTGCATTGAAATGTTTTACACAATTTCAATGTATGGTTTAATCAGATGCTCTGGAGAGCTATATGTTGTTCAATGAGAACTATGTATGTACTTTGGTTTTAATGCTCTAAAGAACTATGTATGTACTTTGGTTTCAGAGTTCATTTCAAATTCTTTTCAACTTCATGGTCTTACAGCTTTGAACGGTGCATTTTGAACACAAAAAAGCAAGGGAGTTCAAATAAGTTCAAAAAATTGAAATCCCTTTGTAACAGACGAGTTTCTGTATGAAACCCACATACTTCGAAAGAGATTGTTCGTTTTGTACACGAAGTGCATCCAGTTTTTGCCGTAAGCCTCTCTACTTTCTTGCACATGCTATGTGGGTGAAATGGTGATACCATGCCAACTTGCAACCTTTTCAGAGTTCATTTCAAATGCTTTTCAATTTCAAGGTCTTATAGCTCAAAATAATAAGTAAATGCATAAAAATAACAAATGAAGTCAAAAACGGTTGTAAATTGATGATGTGGCTTTGAATGGTGCATTTTGAACACAGAAAAACAAGGGGGCTCAAATAAGTTCAAAAAAAATGAAATCCCTTTGTAACAGACGAGTTTCCGTAAGAAACCCTCATACCTCAAAGGAGATTGTATGTTTTGTACACGAACTGCATCCAGTTTTTGCCGTAAGCCTATCTACTTTCTTGCACATGCTATGTGGGTGAAATGATGATACCATGCCAACTTGGAACCTTTTCAGAGTTCATTTCAAATGCTTTTCAATTTCATGGTCTTATAGCTCAAAATAATCAGTAAATGCATGAAAAATAACAAATGAAGTCAGAAAGTGTTGTAGATTGATGATGTGGCTTTGAATGGTGCATTCTGAACACAGAAAAAGAAGGGGGTTCAAATAAGTTCAACAAAAGTGAAATGCCTTTGTAACAGACGAGTTTCCGTAAGAAACCCTCATACTTCGAAGGAGATTGTCAGTTTTGTACACGAAGTGCATCCAGTTTTTGCCGTAAGCCTCTGTACTTTCTTGCACATGCTATGTGGGTGAAATGATGATACCATGCCAACTTGGAACCTTTTCAGAGTTCATTTCAAATGCTTTTCAATTTCATGGTCTTATAGCTCAAAATAATCAGTAAATGCATGAAAAATAAACAAATGAAGTCAGAAAGGGTTGTAAATTGATGATGTGGCTTTGAATGGTGCATTTTGAACATAGAAAAACAAGGGGGTTGAAAGAACTTCAAAAAAATTTAAATCCCTTTGTAACAGACGAGTTCCCGTATGAAACCCTGATACTTCGAAGGAGATTGTGTGTTTTGTACGCGAAGTGCATCCAGTTTTTCCAGTAAGCCTCTCTACATTCTTGCACATGCTATGTGGGTGAAATGATGATACCATGCCAACTTGGAACCTTTTCAGAGTTCATTTCAAATGCTTTTCAATTTCATGGTCTTATAGCTCAAAATAACCAGTAAATGCATGAAAAATAACAAATGAAGTCAGAAAGGGTTGTAAATTGATGATGTCGCTTTGAATGGTGCATTTTGAACACATAAAAACAAGGGGGTTCAAATAAGTTCAACAAAAATGAAATCCCTTTGTAACAACCGAGTTTCCGTATGAAACCGTGATACCTCAAAGGAGATTGTCTGTTTTGTAGACGAAGTGCATCCAGTTTTTGCCGTAAGCCTCTCTACTTTCTTGCACATGCTATGTGGGTGAAATGATGATACCATGCCAACTTGGAACCTTTTCAGAGTTCATTTCAAATGCTTTTCAATTTCATGGTCTTATAGCTCAAAATAATCAGTAAATGCATGAAAAATAGACAAATGAAGTCAGAAAGGGTTGTAAATTGATGATGTGCTTTGAATGGTGCATTTTGAATACATAAAAACTAGGGGGTTCAAATAAGTTCAACAAAAATGAAATCCCTTTGTAACAACCGAGTTTCCGTATGAAACCGTGATACCTCAAAGGAGATTGTCTGTTTTGTAGACGAAGTGCATCCAGTTTTTGCCGTAAGCCTCTCTACTTTCTTGCACATGCTATGTGGGTGAAATGATGATACCATGCCAACTTGGAACCTTTTCAGAGTTCATTTCAAATGCTTTTAAATTTCATGGTCTTATAGCTCAAAATAATCAGTAAATGCATGAAAAATAGACAAATGAAGTCAGAAAGGGTTGTAAATTGATGATGTGGCTTTGAATGGTGCATTTTGAACACAGAAAAACAAGGGGGTTGAAAGAACTTCAAAAAAATTGAAATCCCTTTGTAACAGACGAGTTTCCGTATGAAACCGTGATACCTCAAAGGAGATTGTCTGTTTTGTAGACGAAGTGCATCCAGTTTTTGCCGTAAGCCTCTCTACTTTCTTGCACATGCTATGTGGGTGAAATGATGATACCATGCCAACTTGGAACCTTTTCAGAGTTCATTTCAAATGCTTTTCAATTTCATGGTCTTATAGCTCAAAATAATCAGTAAATGCATGAAAAATAACAAATGAAGTCAGAAAGGGTTGTAAATTGATGATGTGGCTTTGAATGGTGCATTTTGAACACATAAAAACAAGGGGGTTCAAATAAGTTCAAGAAAAATGAAATCCCTTTGTAACAAACGAGTTTCGGTATGAAACCGTGATACTTCGAAGGAGATTGTCTGTTTTGTAGACGAAGTGCATCCAGTTTTTGCCGTAAGCCTCTCTACTTTCTTGCACATGCTATGTGGGTGAAATGATGATACCATGCCAACTTGGAACCTTTTCAGAGTTCATTTCAAATGCTTTCCAATTTCATGGAAATATAGCTCAAAATAATCAATAAATGCATGAAAAATAACAAGTGAAGTCAGTAAGGGTTGTAAATTGATGATGTGGCTTTGAATGGTGCATTTTGAACACAGAAAAACAAGGGGGTACAAATAAGTTCAAAAAAATTGAAATCCCTTTGTAACAGACGAGTTTCCGTAAGAAACCCTCATACTTCGAAGGAGATTGTCTGTTTTGTACATGAAGTGCATCCAGTTTTTGCCGTAAGCCTCTCTACTTTCTTGCACATGCTATGTGGGTGAAATGATGATACCATGCCAACTTGGAACCTTTTCAGAGTTCATTTCAAATGCTTTTCAATTTCATGGTCTTATAGCTCAAAATAATCAGTAAATGCATGAAAAATAAACAAATGAAGTCAGAAGGGGTTGTAAATTGATCATGTGGCTTTGAATGGTGCATTTTGAACACAGAAAAACAAGGGGGTTGAAAGAACTTCAAAAAAATTGAAATCCCTTTGTAACAGACGAGTTTCCGTATGAAACCCTGATACTTCGAAGGAGATTGTGTGTTTTGTACGCGAAGTGCATCCAGTTTTTCCAGTAAGCCTCTCTACATTCTTGCACATGCTATGTGGGTGAAATGATGATACCATGGCAACTTGGAACCTTTTCACAGTTCATTTCAAATGCTTTTCAATTTCATGGTCTTATAGCTCAAAATAATCAGTAAATGCATGAAAAATAACAAATGAAGTCAGAAAGGGTTGTAAATTGATGATGTGGCTTTGAATGGTGCATTTTGAACACATAAAAACAAGGGGGTTCAAATAAGTTCAACAAAAATGAAATCCCTTTGTAACAAACGAGTTTCCGTATGAAACCGTGATACTTCGAAGGAGATTGTTTGTTTTGTAGACGAAGTGCATCCAGTTTTTGCCGTAAGCCTCTCTACTTTCTTGCACATGCTATGTGGGTGAAATGATGATACCATGCCAACTTGGAACCTTTTCAGAGTTCATTTCAAATGCTTTTCAATTTCATGGACTTATAGCTCAAAATAATCAATAAATGCATGAAAAATAACAAATGAAGTCAGTAAGGGTTGTAAATTGATGATGTGGCTTTGAATGGTGCATTTTGAACACAGAAAAACAAGGGGGTTCAAATAAGTTCAAAAAAATTGAAATCCCTTTGTAACAGACGTGTTTCCGTAAGAAACCCTCATACTTCGAAGGAGATTGTCTGTTTTGTACACGAAGTGCATCCAGTTTTTGCCGTAAGCCTGTCTACTTTCTTGCACATGCTATGTGGGTGAAATGATGATACCATGCCAACTTGGAACCTTTTCAGAGTTCATTTCAAATGCTTTTCAATTTCATGGTCTTATAGCTCAAAATAATCAGTAAATGCATGAAAAATAACAAATGAAGTCAGAAAGGGTTGTAAATTGATGATGTGGCTTTGAATGGTGCATTTTGAACACAGAAAAACAAGGGGGTTCAAATAAGTTCAACAAAAGTGAAATCCCTTTGTAACAGACGAGTTTCCGTAAGAAACCCTCATACTTCGAGGGAGATTGTTTGTTTTGTACACGAAGTGCATCCAGTTTTTGCCGTAAGCCTCTCTACTTTCTTGCACATGCTATGTGGGTGAAATGATGATACCATGCCAACTTGGAACCTTTTCAGAGTTCATTTCAAATGCTTTTCAATTTCATGGTCTTATAGCTCAAAATAATCAGTAAATGCATGAAAAATAACAAATGAAGTCAGAAAGGGTTGTAAATTGATGATGTGGCTTTGAATGGTGCATTTTGAACACAGAAAAACAAGGGGGTTCAAATAAATTCAAAAAAATTGAAATCCCTTTGTAACAGACGAGTTTCCGTATGAAACCCTGATACTTCGAAGGAGATTGTGTGTTTTGTACACGAAGTGCATCCAGTTTTTGCCGTAAGCCTCTCTACTTTCTTGCACATGCTATGTGGGTGAAATGATGATACCATGCCAACTTGGAACCTTTTCAGAGTTCATTTCAAATTCTTTTCAATTTCATGGTATTATAGCTCAAAATAATGAGTAAATGCATGAAAAATAACAAATGAAGTCAGAAAGGGTTGTAAATTGATGATGTGGCTTTGAATGGTGCATTCTGAACACAGAAAAAGAAGGGGGTTCAAATAAGTTCAACAAAAGTGAAATGCCTATGTAACAGACGAGTTTCCGTAAGAAACACTCATACTTCGAAGGAGATTGTCTGTTTTGTACACGAAGTGCATCCAGTTTTTGCCGTAAGCCTCTCTACTTTCTTGCACATGCTATATGGGTGAAATGATGATACCATGCCAACTTGGAACCTTTTCAGAGTTCATTTCAAATGCTTTTCAATTTCATGGTCTTATAGCTCAAAATAATCAGTAAATGCATGAAAAATAAACAAATGAAGTCAGAAAGGGTTGTAAATTGATGATGTGGCTTTGAATGGTGCATTTTGAACACAGAAAAACAAGGGGGTTGATAGAACTTCAAAAAAATTGAAATCCCTTTGTAACAGACGAGTTTCCGTATGAAACCCTGATACTTCGAAGGAGATTGTCTGTTTTGTACACGAAGTGCATCCAGTTTTTGCCGTAAGCCTCTCTACATTCTTGCACATGCTATGTGGGTGAAATGATGATACCATGCCAACTTGGAACCTTTTCAGAGTTCATTTCAAATGCTTTTCAATTTCATGGTCTTATAGCTCAAAATAATCAGTAAATGCATGAAAAATAACAAATGAAGTCAGAAAGGGTTGTAAATTGATGATGTGGCTTTGAATGGTGCATTTTGAACACAGAAAAACAAGGGGGTTCAAATAACTTCAAAAAAATTTAAATCCCTTTGTAACAGACGAGTTTCCGTATGAAACCCTGATACTTCGAAGGAGATTGTGTGTTTTGTACACGAAGTGCATCCAGTTTTTGCCGTAAGCCTCTCTACTTTCTTGCACATGCTATGTGGGTGAAATGATGATACCATGCCAACTTGGAACCTTTTCAGAGTTCATTTCAAATTCTTTTCAATTTCATGGTCTTATAGCTCAAAATAATCAGTAAATGCATGAAAAATAACAAATGAAGTCAGAAAGGGTTGTAAATTGATGATGTGGCTTTGAATGGTGCATTCTGAACACAGAAAAAGAAGGGGGTTCAAATAAGTTCAACAAAAGTGAAATGCCTTTGTAACAGACGAGTTTCCGTAAGAAACACTCATACTTCGAAGGAGATTGTCTGTTTTGTACACGAAGTGCATCCAGTTTTTGTCGTAAGCCTCTCTACTTTCTTGCACATGCTATGTGGGTGAAATGATGATACCATGCCAACTTCGAACCTTTTCAGAGTTCATTTCAAATGCTTTTCAATTTCATGGTCTTATTGCTCAAAATAATCAGTAAATGCATGAAAAATAAACAAATGAAGTCAGAAAGGGTTGTAAATTGATGATGTGGCTTTGAATGGTGCATTTTGAACACAGAAAAACAAGGGGGTTGAAAGAACTTCAAAAAAATTGAAATCCCTTTGTAACACACGAGTTTCCGTATGAAACCGTGATACTTCGAAGGAGATTGTCTGTTTTGTACACGAAGTGCATCCAGTTTTTGCCGTAAGCCTCTCTACTTTCTTGCACATTCTATGTGGGTGAAATGATGATACCATGCCAACTTGGAACCTTTTCAGAGTTCACTTCAAATGCTTTTCAATTTCATGGTCTTATAGTTCAAAATAATCAGTAAATGCATGAAAAATAACAAATGAAGTCCGAAAGGGTTGTAAATTGATGATGTGGCTTTGAATGGTGCATTTTGAACACAGAAAAACAAGGGGGTTCAAATAACTTCAAAAAAATTGAAATCCCTTTGTAACAGACGAGTTTCCGTATGAAACCCTGATACTTCGAAGGAGATTGTGTGTTTTCTAGACGAAGTGCATCCAGTTTTTGCCGTAAGCCTCTCTACTTTCTTGCACATGCTATGTGGGTGAAATGATGATACCATGCCAACTTGGAACCTTTTCAGAGTTCATTTCAAATGCTTTCCAATTTCATGGAATATAGCTCAAAATAATCAATAAATGCATGAAAATTAACAAATGAAGTCAGTAAGGGTTGTAAATTGATGATGTGGCTTTGAATGGTGCATTCTGAACACAGAAAAAAAGGGTGTTCAAATAAGTTCAAAAAAATTGAAATCCCTTTGTAACAGACGAGTTTCCGAAAGAAACCCTCATACTTCGAAGGAGATTGTCTGTTTTGTACACGAAGTGCATCCAGTTTTTGCCGTAAGCCTCTCTACTTTCTTGCACATGCTATGTGGCTGAAATGATGATACCATGCCAACTTGGAACCTTTTCAGAGTTCATTTCACATGCTTTTCAATTTCATGGTCTTATAGCTCAAAATAATCAGTAAATGCATGAAAAATAGACAAATGAAGTCAGAAAGGGTTGTAAATTGATGATGTGGCTTTGAATGGTGCATTTTGAACACAGAAAAACAAGGGGGTTGAAAGAACTTCAAAAAAATTGAAATCCCTTTGTAACAGACGAGTTTCCGTATGAAACCCTGATACTTCGAAGGAGATTGTGTGTTTTGTACGCGAAGTGCATCCAGTTTTTCCAGTAAGCCTCTCTACATTCTTGCACATGCTATGTGGGTGAAATGATGATACCATGCCAACTTGGAACCTTTTCAGAGTTCATTTCAAATGCTTTTCAATTTCATGGACTTATAGCTCAAAATAATCAATAAATGCATGAAAAATAACTAATGTAGTCAGTAAGGGTTGTAAATTGATGATGTGGCTTTGAATGGTGCATTTTGAACACAGAAAAACAAGGGGGTTCAAATAAGTTCAAAAAAATTGAAATCCCTTTGTAACAGATGTGTTTCCGTAAGAAACCCACATACTTCGAAGGAGATTGTCTGTTTTGTACACGAAGTGCATCCAGTTTTTGCCGTAAGCCTGTCTACTTTCTTGCACATGCTATGTGGGTGAAATGATGATACCATGCCAACTTGGAACCTTTTCAGAGTTCATTTCAAATGCTTTTCAATTTCATGGTCTTATAGCTCAAAATAATCAGTAAATGCATGAAAAATAACAAATGAAGTCAGAAAGGGTTGTAAATTGATGATGTGGCTTTGAATGGTGCATTTTGAACACAGAAAAACAAGGGGGTTCAAATAAGTTCAACAAAAGTGAAATCCCTTTGTAACACACGAGTTTCCCTAAGAAACCCTCATACTTCGAAGGAGATTGTCTGTTTTGTACACGAAGTGCATCCAGTTTTTGCCGTAAGCCTCTCTACTTTCTTGCACATGCTATGTGGGTGAAATGATGATACCATGCCAAATTGGAACCTTTTCAGAGTTCATTTCAAATGCTTTTCAATTTCATGGTCTTATAGCTCAAAATAATCAGTAAATGCATGAAAAATAACAAATGAAGTCAGAAAGGGTTGTAAATTGATGATGTGGCTTTGAATGGTGCATTTTGAACACAGAAAAACAAGGGGGTTCAAATAACTTCAAAAAAATTGAAATCCTTTTGTAACAGACGAGTTTCCGTATGAAACCCTGATACTTCGAAGGAGATTGTGTGTTTTGTACACGAAGTGCATCCAGTTTTTGCCGTAAGCCTCTCTACTTTCTTGCACATGCTATGTGGGTGAAATGATGATACCATGCCAACTTGGAACCTTTTCAGAGTTCATTTCAAATTCTTTTCAATTTCATGGTCTTATAGCTCAAAATAATCAGTAAATGCATGAAAAATAACAAATGAAGTCAGAAAGGGTTGTAAATTGATGATGTGGGTTTGAATGGTGCATTCTAAACACAGAAAAAGAAGGGGGTTCAAAAAAGTTCAACAAAAGTGAAATGCCTTTGTAACAGACGAGTTTCCGTAAGAAACACTCATACTTCGAAGGAGATTGTCTGTTTTGTACACGAAGTGCATCCAGTTTTTGCCGTAAGCCTCTCTACTTTCTTGCACATGCTATCTGGGTGAAATGATGATACCATGCCAACTTGGAACCTTTTCAGAGTTCATTTCAAATGCTTTTCAATTTCATGGTCTTATAGCTCAAAATAATCAGTAAATGCATGAAAAATAAACAAATGAAGTCAGAAAGGGTTGTAAATTGATGATGTGGCTTTGAATGGTGCATTTTGAACACAGAAAAACAACGGGGTTGAAAGAACTTCAAAAAAATTGAAATCCCTTTGTAACAGACGAGTTTCCGTATGAAACCCTGATACTTCGAAGTAGATTGTCTGTTTTGTACACGAAGTGCATCCAGTTTTTGCCGTAAGCCTCTCTACATTCTTGCACATGCTATGTGGGTGAAATGATGATACCATGCCAACTTGGAACCTTTTCAGAGTTCATTTCAAATGCTTTTCAATTTCATGGAATTATAGCTTAAAATAATCAGTAAATGCATGAAAAATAACAAATGAAGTCAGAAAGGGTTGTAAATTGATGATGTGGCTTTGAATGGTGCATTTTGAACACAGAAAAACAAGGGGGTTCAAATAACTTCAAAAAAATTGAAATCCCTTTGTAACAGACGAGTTTCCGTATGAAACCCTGATACTTCGAAGGAGATTGTGTGTTTTGTACACGAAGTGCATCCAGTTTTTGCCGTAAGCCTCTCTACTTTCTTGCACATGCTATGTGGGTGAAATGATGATACCATGCCAACTTGGAACCTTTTCAGAGTTCATTTCAAATTCTTTTCAATTTCATGGTCTTATAGCTCAAAATAATCAGTAAATGCATGAAAAATAACAAATGAAGTCAGAAAGGGTTGTAAATTGATGATGTGGCTTTGAATGGTGCATTTTGAACACAGAAAAACAAGGGGGTTGAAAGAACTTCAAAAAAATTGAAATCCCTTTGTAACAGACGAGTTTCCGTATGAAACCCTGATACTTCGAAGGAGATTGTCTGTTTTGTACACGAAGTGCATCCAGTTTTTGCCGTAAGCCTCTCTACTTTCTTGCACATGCTATGTGGGTGAAATGATGATACCATGCCAACTTGGAACCTTTTCGGAGTTCACTTCAAATGCTTTTCAATTTCATCTTCTTATAGCTCAAAATAATCACTAAATGCATGAAAAATAACAAATGAAGTCAGAAAGGGTTGTAAATTGATGATGTGGCTTTGAATGGTGCATTTTGAACACAGAAAAACAAGGGGGTTGAAAGAACTTCAAAAAAATTGAAATCCCTTTGTAACAGACGAGTTTCCGTATGAAACCCTGATACTTCGAAGGAGATTGTGTGTTTTGTACGCGAAGTGCATCTAGTTTTTCCAGTTAGCCTCTCTACATTCTTGCACATGCTATGTGGGTGAAATGATGATACCATGCCAACTTGGAACCTTTTCACAGTTCATTTCAAATGCTTTTCAATTTCATGGTCTTATAGCTCAAAATAATCAGTAAATGCATGAAAAATAAACAAATGAAGTCAGAAAGGGTTGTAAATTGATGATGTGGCTTTGAATGGTGCATTTTGAACACAGAAAAACAAGGGGGTTGAAAGAACTTCAAAAAAATTGAAATCCCTTTGTAACAGACGAGTTTCCGTAAGAAACCGTGATACTTCGAAGGAGATTGTCTGTTTTGTACACGAAGTGCATCCAGTTTTTGCCGTAAGCCTCTCTACATTCTTGCACATGCTATGTGGGTGAACTGATGATACCATGCCAACTTGGAACCTTTTCAGAGTTCATTTCAAATGCTTTTCAATTTCATGGTCTTATAGCTCAAAATAATCAGTAAATGCATGAAAAATAACAAATGAAGTCAGAAAGGGTTGTAAATTGATGATGTGGCTTTGAATGGTGCATTTTGAACACAGAAAAACAAGGGGGTTGAAA
Organism: Hordeum vulgare subsp. vulgare; assembly: GCF_904849725.1. Taxonomy (NCBI): domain Eukaryota; kingdom Viridiplantae; phylum Streptophyta; class Magnoliopsida; order Poales; family Poaceae; genus Hordeum; species Hordeum vulgare. The sequence goes on along the minus strand of NC_058524.1, from coordinate 257,125,643 downwards.
TAACTTCAAAAAAATTGAAATCCCTTTGTAACAGACGAGTTTCCGTATGAAACCCTGATACTTCGAAGGAGATTGTGTGTTTTGTACGCGAAGTGCATCCAGTTTTTCCAGTTAGCCTCTCTACATTCTTGCACATGCTATGTGGGTGAAATGATGATACCATGCCAACTTGGAACCTTTTCACAGTTCATTTCAAATGCTTTTCAATTTCATGGTCTTATAGCTCAAAATAATCAGTAAATGCATGAAAAATAAACAAATGAAGTCAGAAAGGGTTGTAAATTGATGATGTGGCTTTGAATGGTGCATTTTGAACACAGAAAAACAAGGGGGTTGAAAGAACTTCAAAAAAATTGAAATCCCTTTGTAACAGACGAGTTTCCGTAAGAAACCGTGATACTTCGAAGGAGATTGTCTGTTTTGTACACGAAGTGCATCCAGTTTTTGCCGTAAGCCTCTCTACATTCTTGCACATGCTATGTGGGTGAACTGATGATACCATGCCAACTTGGAACCTTTTCAGAGTTCATTTCAAATGCTTTTCAATTTCATGGTCTTATAGCTCAAAATAATCAGTAAATGCATGAAAAATAACAAATGAAGTCAGAAAGGGTTGTAAATTGATGATGTGGCTTTGAATGGTGCATTTTGAACACAGAAAAACAAGGGGGTTCAAATAACTTCAAAAAAATTGAAATCCCTTTGTAACAGACGTGTTTCCGTATGAAACCCTGATACTTCGAAGGAGATTGTGTGTTTTGTACACGAAGTGCATCTAGTTTTTGCCGTAAGCCTCTCTACTTTCTTGCACATGCTATGTGGGTGAAATGATGATACCATGCCAACTTGGAACCTTTTCAGAGTTCATTTCAAATTGTTTTCAATTTCATGGTCTTATAGCTCAAAATAATCAGTAAATGCATGAAAAATAACAAATGAAGTCAGAAAGGGTTGTAAATTGATGATGTGGCTTTGAATGGTGCATTCTGAACACAGAAAAACAAGGGGGTTCATATAAGTTCAACAAAAGTGAAATGCCTTTGTAACAGACGAGTTTCCGTATGAAACCCTCATACTTCGAAGGAGATTGTGTGTTTTGTACACGAAGTGCCTCCAGTTTTTGCCGTAAGCCTCTCTACTTTCTTGCACATGCTATGTGGGTGAAATGATGATACCATGCCAACTTGGAACCTTTTCAGAGTTCATTTCAAATGCTTTTCAATTTCATGGTCTTATAGCTCAAAATAATCAGTAAATGCATGAAAAATAAACAAATGAAGTCAGAAAGGGTTGTAAATTGATGATGTGGCTTTGAATGGTGCATTTTGAACACAGAAAAACAAGGGGGTTGAAAGAACTTCAAAAAAATTGAAATCCCTTTGTAACAGACGAGTTTCCGTATGAAACCCTGATACTTCGAAGGAGATTGTGTGTTTTGTACACGAAGTGCATCTAGTTTTTGCCGTAAGCCTCTCTACTTTCTTGCACATGCTATGTGGGTGAAATGATGATACCATGCCAACTTGGAACCTTTTCAGAGTTCATTTCAAATTGTTTTCAATTTCATGGTCTTATAGCTCAAAATAATCAGTAAATGCATGAAAAATAACAAATGAAGTCAGAAAGGGTTGTAAATTGATGATGTGGCTTTGAATGGTGCATTCTGAACACAGAAAAACAAGGGGGTTCATATAAGTTCAACAAAAGTGAAATGCCTTTGTAACAGACGAGTTTCCGTATGAAACCGTGATACTTCGAAGGAGATTGTCTGTTTTGTACACGAAGTGCATCCAGTTTTTGCCGTAAGCCTCTCTACTTTCTTGCACATGCTATGTGGGTGAAATGATGATACCATGCCAACTTGGAACCTTTTCAGAGTTCATTTCATATGCTTTTCAATTTCATGGTCTTATAACTCAAAATAATCAGTAAATGCATGAAAAATAAACAAATGAAGTCAGAAAGGGTTGTAAATTGATGATGTGGCTTTGAATGGTGCATTTTGAACACAGAAAAACAAGGGGGTTGAAAGAACTTCAAAAAAATTGAAATCCCTTTGTAACAGACGAGTTTCCGTATGAAACCCTGATACTTCGAAGGAGATTGTGTGTTTTGTACGCGAAGTGCATCCAGTTTTTCCAGTAAGCCTCTCTACATTCTTGCACATGCTATGTGGGTGAAATGATGATACCATGCCAACTTGGAACCTTTTCAGAGTTCATTTCAAATGCTTTTCAATTTCATGGTCTTATAGCTCAAAATAATCAGTAAATGCATGAAAAATAACAAATGAAGTCAGAAAGGGTTGTAAATTGATGATGTGGCTTTGAATGGTGCATTTTGAACACAGAAAAACAAGGGGGTTGAAATAACTTCAAAAAAATTGAAATCCCTTTGTAACAGACGAGTTTCCGTATGAAACCCTGATACTTCGAAGGAGATTGTGTGTTTTGTACACGAAGTGCATCTAGTTTTTGCCGTAAGCCTCTCTACTTTCTTGCACATGCTATGTGGGTGAAATGATGATACCATGCCAACTTGGAACCTTTTCAGAGTTCATTTCAAATTGTTTTCAATTTCATGGTCTTATAGCTCAAAATAATCAGTAAATGCATGAAAAATAACAAATGAAGTCAGAAAGGGTTGTAAATTGATGATGTGGCTTTGAATGGTGCATTCTGAACACAGAAAAACAAGGGGGTTCATATAAGTTCAACAAAAGTGAAATGCCTTTGTAACAGACGAGTTTCCGTATGAAACCGTGATACTTCGAAGGAGATTGTCTGTTTTGTACACGAAGTGCATCCAGTTTTTGCCGTAAGCCTCTCTACTTTCTTGCACATGCTATGTGGGTGAAATGATGATACCATGCCAACTTGGAACCTTTTCAGAGTTCATTTCATATGCTTTTCAATTTCATGGTCTTATAGCTCAAAATAATCAGTAAATGCATGAAAAATAAACAAATGAAGTCTGAAAGGGTTGTAAATTGATGATGTGGCTTTGAATGGTGCATTTTGAACACAGAAAAACAAGGGGGTTGAAAGAACTTCAAAAAAATTGAAATCCCTTTGTAACAGACGAGTTTCCGTATGAAACCCTGATACTTCGAAGGAGATTGTGTGTTTTGTACGCGAAGTGCATCCAGTTTTTCCAGTAAGCCTCTCTACATTCTTGCACATGCTATGTGGGTGAAATGATGATTCCATGCCAACTTGGAACCTTTTCAGAGTTCATTTCAAATGCTTTTCAATTTCATGGTCTTATAGCTCAAAATAATCAGCAAATGCATGAAAAATAACAAATGAAGTCAGAAAGGGTTGTAAATTGATGATGTGGCTTTGAATGGTGCATTTTGAACACAGAAAAACAAGGGGGTTGAAATAACTTCAAAAAAATTGAAATCCCTTTGTAACAGACGAGTTTCCGTATGAAACCCTGATACTTCGAAGGAGATTGTGTGTTTTGTACACGAAGTGCATCCAGTTTTTGCCGTAAGCCTCTCTACTTTCTTGCACATGCTATGTGGGTGAAATGATGATACCATGCCAACTTGGAACCTTTTCAGAGTTCATTTCAAATTCTTTTCAATTTCATGGTCTTATAGCTCAAAATAATCAGTAAATGCATGAAAAATAACAAATGAAGTCAGAAAGGGTTGTAAATTGATGATGTGGCTTTGAATGGTGCATTCTGAACACAGAAAAAGAATGTGGTTCAAATAAGTTCAACAAAAGTGAAATGCCTTTGTAACAGACGAGTTTCCGTAAGAAACCCTCATACTTCGAAGGAGATTGTCTGTTTTGTACACGAAGTGCATCCAGTTTTTGCCGTAAGCCTGTCTACTTTCTTGCACATGGTATGTGGGTGAACTGATGATACCATGCCAACTTGGAACCTTTTCAGAGTTCATTTCAAATGCTTTTCAATTTCATGGTCTTATAGCTCAAAATAATCAGTAAATGCATGAAAAATAAACAAATGAAGTCAGAAAGGGTTGTAAATTGATGATGTGGCTTTGAATGGTGCATTTTGAACACAGAAAAACAAGGGGGTTGAAAGAACTTCAAAAATATTGAAATCCCTTTGTAACAGACGAGTTTCCGTATGAAACCCTGATACTTCGAAGGAGATTGTGTGTTTTGTACGCGAAGTGCATCCAGTTTTTCCAGTAAGCCTCTCTACATTTTTGCACATGCTATGTGGGTGAAATGATGATACCATGCCAACTTGGAACCTTTTCAGAGTTCATTTCAAATGCTTTTCAATTTCATGGTCTTATAGCTCAAAATAATCAGTAAATGCATGAAAAATAACAAATGAAGTCAGAAAGGGTTGTAAATTGATGATGTGGCTTTGAATGGTGCATTTTGAACACAGAAAAACAAGGGGGTTGAAATAACTTCAAAAAAATTGAAATCCCTTTGTAACAGACGAGTTTCCGTATGAAACCCTGATACTTCGAAGGAGATTGTGTGTTTTGTACGCGAAGTGCATCCAGTTTTTCCAGTAAGCCTCTCTACATTCTTGCACATGCTATGTGGGTGAAATGATGATACCATGCCAACTTGGAACCTTTTCACAGTTCATTTCAAATGCTTTTCAATTTCATGGTCTTATAGCTCAAAATAATCAGTAAATGCATGAAAAATAAACAAATGAAGTCAGAAAGGGTTGTAAATTGATGATGTGGCTTTGAATGGTGCATTTTGAACACAGAAAAACAAGGGGGTTGAAAGAACTTCAAAAAAATTGAAATCCCTTTGTAACAGACGAGTTTCCGTAAGAAACCCTGATACTTCGAAGGAGATTGTCTGTTTTGTACACGAAGTGCATCCAGTGTTTGCCGTAAGCCTCTCTACATTCTTGCACATGCTATGTGGGTGAACTGATGATACCATGCCAACTTGGAACCTTTTCAGAGTTCATTTCAAATGCTTTTCAATTTCATGGTCTTATAGCTCAAAATAATCAGTAAATGCATGAAAAATAACAAATGAAGTCAGAAAGGGTTGTAAATTGATGATGTGGCTTTGAATGGTGCATTTTGAACACAAAAAAACAAGGAGGTTCAAATAAGTTCAAAAAAATTGAAATCCCTCTGTAACAGACGTGTTTCCGTATGAAACCCTGATACTTTGAAGGAGATTGTCTGTTTTGTACACGAAGTGCATCCAGTTTTTGCCGTAAGCCTGTCTACTTTCTTGCACATGCTATGTGGGTGAAATGATGATACCATGCCAACTTGGAACCTTTTCAGAGTTCATTTCAAATGCTTTTCAATTTCATGGTCTTATAGCTCAAAATAATCAGTAAATGCATGAAAAATAACAAATGAAGTCAGAAAGGGTTGTAAATTGATGATGTGGCTTTGAATGGTGCATTCTGAACACAGAAAAACAAGGGGGTTCATATAAGTTCAACAAAAGTGAAATGCCTTTGTAACAGACGAGTTTCCGTATGAAACCCTGATACTTCGAAGGAGATTGTCTGTTTTGTACACGAAGTGCATCCAGTTTTTGCCGTAAGCCTCTCTACTTTCTTGCACATGCTATGTGGGTGAAATGATGATACCATGCCAACTTGGAACCTTTTCAGAGTTCATTTCAAATGCTTTTCAATTTCATGGTCTTATAGCTCAAAATAATCAGTAAATGCATGAAAAATAACAAATGAAGTCAGAAAGGGTTGTAAATTGATGATGTGGCTTTGAATGGTGCATTTTGAACACAGAAAAACAAGGGGGTTCAAATAACTTCAAAAAAATTGAATCCCTTTGTAACAGACGAGTTTCCGTATGAAACCCTGATACTTCGAAGGAGATTGTGTGTTTTGTACACGAAGTGCATCCAGTTTTTGCCGTAAGCCTCTCTACTTTCTTGCACATGCTATGTGGGTGAAATGATGATACCATGGCAACTTGGAACCTTTTCAGAGTTCATTTCAAATTCTTTTCAATTTCATGGTCTTATAGCTCAAAATAATCAGTAAATGCATGAAAAATAACAAATGAAGTCAGAAAGGGTTGTAAATTGATGATGTGGCTTTGAATGGTGCATTCTGAACACAGAAAAAGAAGGGGGTTGAAAGAACTTCAACAAAAGTGAAATGCCTTTGTAAGAGATGAGTTTCCGTATGAAACCCTGATACTTCGAAGGAGATTGTGTGTTTTGTACGCGAAGTGCATCCAGTTTTTCCAGTAAGCCTCTCTACATTCTTGCACATGCTATGTGGGTGAAATGATGATACCATGCCAACTTGGAACCTTTTCAGAGTTCATTTCAAATGCTTTTCAATTTCATGGTCTTATAGCTCAAAATAATCAGCAAATGCATGAAAAATAACAAATGAAGTCAGAAAGGGTTGTAAATTGATGATGTGGCTTTGAATGGTGCATTTTGAACACAGAAAAACAAGGGGGTTCAAATAACTTCAAAAAAATTGAAATCCCTTTGTAACAGACGAGTTTCCGTATGAAACCCTGATACTTCGAAGGAGATTGTGTGTTTTGTACACGAAGTGCATCTAGTTTTTGCCGTAAGCCTCTCTACTTTCTTGCACATGCTATGTGGGTGAAATGATGATACCATGCCAACTTGGAACCTTTTCAGAGTTCATTTCAAATTGTTTTCAATTTCATGGTCTTATAGCTCAAAATAATCAGTAAATGCATGAAAAATAACAAATGAAGTCAGAAAGGGTTGTAAATTGATGATGTGGCTTTGAATGGTGCATTCTGAACACAGAAAAACAAGGGGGTTCATATAAGTTCAACAAAAGTGAAATGCCTTTGTAACAGACGAGTTTCCGTATGAAACCCTGATACTTCGAAGGAGATTGTGTGTTTTGTACACGAAGTGCATCCAGTTTTTGCCGTAAGCCTCTCTACTTTCTTGCACATGCTATGTGGGTGAAATGATGATACCATGCCAACTTGGAACCTTTTCAGAGTTCATTTCAAATGCTTTTCAATTTCATGGTCTTATAGCTCAAAATAATCAGTAAATGCATGAAAAATAAACAAATGAAGTCAGAAAGGGTTGTAAATTGATGATGTGGCTTTGAATGGTGCATTTTGAACACAGAAAAACAAGGGGGTTGAAAGAACTTCAAAAAAATTGAAATCCCTTTGTAACAGACGAGTTTCCGTATGAAACCCTGATACTTCGAAGGAGATTGTGTGTTTTGTACGCGAAGTGCATCCAGTTTTTCCAGTAAGCCTCTCTACATTCTTGCACATGCTATGTGGGTGAAATGATGATACCATGCCAACTTGGAACCTTTTCAGAGTTCATTTCAAATGCTTTTCAATTTCATGGTCTTATAGCTCAAAATAATCAGCAAATGCATGAAAAATAACAAATGAAGTCAGAAAGGGTTGTAAATTGATGATGTGGCTTTGAATGGTGCATTTTGAACACAGAAAAACAAGGGGGTTCAAATAACTTCAAAAAAATTGAAATCCCTTTGTAACAGACGAGTTTCCGTATGAAACCCTGATACTTCGAAGGAGATTGTGTGTTTTGTACACGAAGTGCATCCAGTTTTTGCCGTAAGCCTCTCTACTTTCTTGCACATGCTATGTGGGTGAAATGATGATACCATGCCAACTTGGAACCTTTTCAGAGTTCATTTCAAATGCTTTTCAATTTCATGGTCTTATAGCTCAAAATAATCAGTAAATGCATGAAAAATAAACAAATGAAGTCAGAAAGGGTTGTAAATTGATGATGTGGCTTTGAATGGTGCATTTTGAACACAGAAAAACAAGGGGGTTGAAAGAACTTCAAAAAAAATTGAAATCCCTTTGTAACAGACGTGTTTCCGTAAAAAACCCTCATACTTCGAAGGAGATTGTCTGTTTTGTACACGAAGTGCATCCAGTTTTTGCCGTAAGCCTGTCTACTTTCTTGCACATGCTATGTGGGTGAAATGATGATACCATGCCAACTTGGAACCTTTTCAGAGTTCATTTCAAATTCTTTTCAATTTCATGGTCTTATAGCTCAAAATAATCAGTAAATGCATGAAAAATAACAAATGAAGTCAGAAAGGGTTGTAAATTGATGATGTGGCTTTGAATGGTGCATTCTGAACACAGAAAAAGAAGGGGGTTCAAATAAGTTCAACAAAAGTGAAATGCCTTTGTAACAAACGAGTTTCCGTAAGAAACCCTCATACTTCGAAGGAGATTGTCTGTTTTGTACACGAAGTGCATCCAGTTTTTGCCGTAAGCCTGTCTACTTTCTTGCACATGGTATGTGGGTGAAATGATGATACCATGCCAACTTGGAACCTTTTCAGAGTTCATTTCAAATGCTTTTCAATTTCATGGTCTTATATCTCAAAATAATCAGTAAATGCATGAAAAATAAACAAATGAAGTCAGAAAGGGTTGTAAATTGATGATGTGGCTTTGAATGGTGCATTTTGAACACAGAAAAACAAGGGGGTTGAAAGAACTTCAAAAATATTGAAATCCCTTTGTAACAGACGAGTTTCCGTATGAAACCCTGATACTTCGAAGGAGATTGTGTGTTTTGTACGCGAAGTGCATCCAGTTTTTCCAGTAAGCCTCTCTACGTTTTTGCACATGCTATGTTGGTGAAATGATGATACCATGCCAACTTGGAACCTTTTCAGAGTTCATTTCAAATGCTTTTCAATTTCATGGTCTTATAGCTCAAAATAATCAGTAAATGCATGAAAAATAAACAAATGAAGTCAGAAAGGGTTGTAAATTGATGATGTGGCTTTGAATGGTGCATTTTGAACACAGAAAAACAAGGGGGTTGAAAGAACTTCAAAAAAATTGAAATCCCTTTGTAACAGACGAGTTTCCGTATGAAACCCTGATACTTCGAAGGAGATTGTGTGTTTTGTACGCGAAGTGCATCCAGTTTTTCCAGTAAGCCTCTCTACATTCTTGCACATGCTATGTGGGTGAAATGATGATACCATGCCAACTTGGAACCTTTTCAGAGTTGATTTCAAATGCTTTTCAATTTCATGGTCTTATAGCTCAAAATAATCAGCAAATGCATGAAAAATAACAAATGAAGTCAGAAAGGGTTGTAAATTGATGATGTGGCTTTGAATGGTGCATTTTGAACACAGAAAAACAAGGGGGTTCAAATAACTTCAAAAAAATTGAAATCCCTTTGTAACAGACGAGTTTCCGTATGAAACCCTGATACTTCGAAGGAGATTGTGTGTTTTGTACACGAAGTGCATCTAGTTTTTGCCGTAAGCCTCTCTACTTTCTTGCACATGCTATGTGGGTGAAATGATGATACCATGCCAACTTGGAACCTTTTCAGAGTTCATTTCAAATTGTTTTCAATTTCATGGTCTTATAGGTCAAAATAATCAGTAAATGCATGAAAAATAACAAATGAAGTCAGAAAGGGTTGTAAATTGATGATGTGGCTTTGAATGGTGCATTCTGAACACAGAAAAACAAGGGGGTTCATATAAGTTCAACAAAAGTGAAATGCCTTTGTAACAGACGAGTTTCCGTATGAAACCCTGATACTTCGAAGGAGATTGTCTGTTTTGTACACGAAGTGCATCCAGTTTTTGCCGTAAGCCTCTCTACTTTCTTGCACATGCTATGTGGGTGAAATGATGATACCATGCCAACTTGGAACCTTTTCAGAGTTCATTTCAAATGCTTTTCAATTTCATGGTCTTATAGCTCAAAATAATCAGTAAATGCATGAAAAATAAACAAATGAAGTCAGAAAGGGTTGTAAATTGATGATGTGGCTTTGAATGGTGCATTTTGAACACAGAAAAACAAGGGGGTTGAAAGAACTTCAAAAAAATTGAAATCCCTTTGTAACAGACGAGTTTCCGTATGAAACCCTGATACTTCGAAGGAGATTGTGTGTTTTGTACGCGAAGTGCATCCAGTTTTTCCAGTAAGCCTCTCTACATTCTTGCACATGCTATGTGGGTGAAATGATGATACCATGCCAACTTGGAACCTTTTCACAGTTCATTTCAAATGCTTTTCAATTTCATGGTCTTATAGCTCAAAATAATCAGCAAATGCATGAAAAATAACAAATGAAGTCAGAAAGGGTTGTAAATTGATGATGTGGCTTTGAATGGTGCATTTTGAACACAGAAAAACAAGGGGGTTGAAATAACTTCAAAAAAATTGAAATCCCTTTGTAACAGACGAGTTTCCGTATGAAACCGTGATACTTCGAAGGAGATTGTGTGTTTTGTACACAAAGTGCATCCAGTTTTTGCCGTAAGCCTCTCTACTTTCTTGCACATGCTATGTGGGTGAAATGATGATACCATGCCAACTTGGAACCTTTTCAGAGTTCATTTCAAATGCTTTTCAATTTCATGGTCTTATAGCTCAAAATAATCAGTAAATGCATGAAAAATAAACAAATGAAGTCAGAAAGGGTTGTAAATTGATGATGTGGCTTTGAATGGTGCATTCTGAACACAGAAAAAGAAGGGGGTTCAAATAAGTTCAACAAAAGTGAAATGCCTTTGTAACAAACGAGTTTCCGTAAGAAACCCTCATACTTCGAAGGAGATTGTCTGTTTTGTACACGAAGTGCATCCAGTTTTTGCCGTAAGCCTGTCTACTTTCTTGCACATGGTATGTGGGTGAAATGATGATACCATGCCAACTTGGAACCTTTTCAGAGTTCATTTCAAATGCTTTTCAATTTCATGGTCTTATATCTCAAAATAATCAGTAAATGCATGAAAAATAAACAAATGAAGTCAGAAAGGGTTGTAAATTGATGATGTGGCTTTGAATGGTGCATTTTGAACACAGAAAAACAAGGGGGTTGAAAGAACTTCAAAAATATTGAAATCCCTTTGTAACAGACGAGTTTCCGTATGAAACCCTGATACTTCGAAGGAGATTGTGTGTTTTATACGCGAAGTGCATCCAGTTTTTCCAGTAAGCCTCTCTACATTTTTGCACATGCTATGTGGGTGAAATGATGATACCATGCCAACTTGGAACCTTTTCAGAGTTCATTTCAAATGCTTTTCAATTTCATGGTCTTATAGCTCAAAATAATCAGTAAATGCATGAAAAATAACAAATGAAGTCAGAAAGGGTTGTAAATTGATGATGTGGCTTTGAATGGTGCATTTTGAACACAGAAAAACAAGGGGGTTGAAATAACTTCAAAAAAATTGAAATCCCTTTGTAAGAGACGAGTTTCCGTATGAAACCCTGATACTTCGAAGGAGATAGTGTGTTTTGTACACGAAGTGCATCCAGTCTTTGCCGTAAGCCTCTCTACTTTCTTGCACATGCTATGTGGGTGAAATGATGATACCATGCCAACTTGGAACCTTTTCAGAGTTCATTTCAAATTCTTTTCAATTTCATGGACTTATAGCTCAAAATAATCAGTAAATGCATGAAAAATAACAAATGAAGTCAGAAAGGGTTGTAAATTGATGATGTGGCTTTGAATGGTGCATTCTGAACACAGAAAAAAGAAGGGGGTTCAAATAAGTTCAACAAAAGTGAAATGCCTTTGTAACAAACGAGTTTCCGTAAGAAACCCTCATACTTCGAAGGAGATTGTCTGTTTTGTACACGAAGTGCATCCAGTTTTTGCCGTAAGCCTGTCTACTTTCTTGCACATGGTATGTGGGTGAAATGATGATACCATGCCAACTTGGAACCTTTTCAGAGTTCATTTCAAATGCTTTTCAATTTCATGGTCTTATAGCTCAAAATAATCAGTAAATGCATGAAAAATAAACAAATGAAGTCAGAAAGGGTTGTAAATTGATGATGTGGCTTTGAATGGTGCATTTTGAACACAGAAAAACAAGGGGGTTGAAAGAACTTCAAAAATATTGAAATCCCTTTGTAACAGACGAGTTTCCGTATGAAACCGTGATACTTCGAAGGAGATTGTGTGTTTTGTACGCGAAGTGCATCCAGTTTTTCCAGTAAGCCTCTCTACATTTTTGCACATGCTATGTGGGTGAAATGATGATACCATGCCAACTTGGAACCTTTTCAGAGTTCATTTCAAATGCTTTTCAATTTCATGGTCTTATAGCTCAAAATAATCAGTAAATGCATGAAAAATAACAAATGAAGTCAGAAAGGGTTGTAAATTGATGATGTGGCTTTGAATGGTGCATTTTGAACACAGAAAAACAAGGGGGTTGAAATAACTTCAAAAAAATTGAAATCCCTTTGTAACAGACGAGTTTCCGTATGAAACCCTGATACTTCGAAGGAGATAGTGTGTTTTGTACACGAAGTGCATCCAGTCTTTGCCGTAAGCCTCTCTACTTTCTTGCACATGCTATGTGGGTGAAATGATGATACCATGCCAACTTGGAACCTTTTCAGAGTTCATTTCAAATTCTTTTCAATTTCATGGACTTATAGCTCAAAATAATCAGTAAATGCATGAAAAATAACAAATGAAGTCAGAAAGGGTTGTAAATTGATGATGTGGCTTTGAATGGTGCATTCTGAACACAGAAAAAAGAAGGGGGTTCAAATAAGTTCAACAAAAGTGAAATGCCTTTGTAACAAACGAGTTTCCGTAAGAAACCCTCATACTTCGAAGGAGATTGTCTGTTTTGTACACGAAGTGCATCCAGTTTTTGCCGTAAGCCTGTCTACTTTCTTGCACATGGTATGTGGGTGAAATGATGATACCATGCCAACTTGGAACCTTTTCAGAGTTCATTTCAAATGCTTTTCAATTTCATGGTCTTATAGCTCAAAATAATCAGTAAATGCATGGAAAATAAACAAATGAAGTCAGAAAGGGTTGTAAATTGATGATGTGGCTTTGAATGGTGCATTTTGAACACAGAAAAACAAGGGGGTTGAAAGAACTTCAAAAATATTGAAATCCCTTTGTAACAGACGAGTTTCCGTATGAAACCCTGATACTTCGAAGGAGATTGCGTGTTTTGTACGCGAAGTGCATCCAGCTTTTCCAGTAAGCCTCTCTACATTCTTGCACATGCTATGTGGGTGAAATGATGATACCATGCCAACTTGGAACCTTTTCAGAGTTCATTTCAAATTCTTTTCAATTTCATGGTATTATAGCTCAAAATAATCAGTAAATGCATGAAAAATAACAAATGAAGTCAGAAAGGGTTGTAAATTGATGATGTGGCTTTGAATGGTGCATTTTGAACACAGAAAAACAAGGGGGTTGAAAGAACTTCAAAAAAATTGAAATTCCTTTGTAACAGACGAGTTTCCGTATGAAACCCTGATACTTCGAAGGAGATTGTGTGTTTTGTACACGAAGTGCATCCAGTTTTTGCCGTAAGCCTCTCTACTTTCTTGCACATGCTATGTGGGTGAAATGATGATACCATGCCAACTTGGAACCTTTTCAGAGTTCTTTTCAAATGCTTTTCAATTTCATGGACTTATAGCTCAAAATAATCAGTAAATGCATGAAAAATAACAAATGAAGTCAGAAAGGGTTGTAAATTGATGATGTGGCTTTGAATGGTGCATTTTGAACACATAAAAAGAAGGGGGTTCAAATAAGTTCAACAAAAGTGAAATGCCTTTGTAACAGACGAGTTTCCGTAAGAAACCCTCATACTTCGAAGGAGATTGTCTGTTTTGTACACGAAGTGCATCCAGTTTTTGCCGTAAGCCTCTCTACTTTCTTGCACATGCTATGTGGGTAAAATGATGATACCATGCCAACTTGGAACCTTTTCAGAGTTCATTTCAAATGCTTTTCAATTTCATGGACTTATAGCTCAAAATAATCAATAAATGCATGAAAAATAACAAATGAAGTTAGTAAGGGTTGTAAATTGATGATGTGGCTTTGAATGGTGCATTTTGAACACAGAAAAACAAGGGGGTTAAAATAAGTTCAAAAAAATTGAAATCCCTTTGTAACAGACGTGTTTCCGTAAGAAACCCTCATACTTCAAAGGAGGTTGTCTGTTTTGTACACGAAGTGCATCCAGTTTTTGCCGTAAGCCTGTCTACTTTCTTGCACATGCTATGTGGGTGAAATGATGATACCATGCCAACTTGGAACCTTTTCAGAGTTCATTTCAAATGCTTTTCAATTTCATGGTCTTATAGCTCATAATAATCAGTAAATGCATGGAAAATAAACAAATGAAATCAGAAAGGGTTGTAAATTGATGATGTGGCTTTGAATGGTGCATTTTGAACACAGAAAAACAAGGGGGTTGAAAGAACTTCAAAAAAATTGAAATCCCTTTATAACAGACGAGTTTCCGTATGAAACCCTGCTACTTCGAAGGAGATTGTGTGTTTTGTACGCGAAGTGCATCCAGTTTTTCCAGTAAGCCTCTCTACATTCTTGCACATGCTATGTGGGTGAAATGATGATACCATGCCAACTTGGAACCTTTTCAGAGTTCATTTCAAATGCTTTTCAATTTCATGGTCTTATAGCTCAAAATAATCAGTAAATGCATGAAAAATAACAAATGAAGTCAGAAAGGGTTGTAAATTGATGATGTGGCTTTGAATGGTGCATTTTGAACACATAAAAACAAGGGGGTTCAAATAAGTTCAACAAAAATGAAATCCCTTTGTAACAAATGAGTTTCCGTATGAAACCATGATACTTCGAAGGAGATTGTCTGTTTTGTAGACGAAGTGCATCCAGTTTTTGCCGTAAGCCTCTCTACTTTCTTGCACATGCTATGTGGGTGAAATGATGATACCATGCCAACTTGGAACCTTTTCAGAGTTCATTTCAAATGCTTTTCAATTTCATGGACTTATAGCTCAAAATAATCAATAAATGCATGAAAAATAACAAATGAAGTCAGTAAGGGTTGTAAATTGATGATGTGGCTTTGAATGGTGCATTTTGAACACAGAAAAACAAGGGGGTTCAAATAAGTTCAAAAAAATTGAAATCCCTTTGTAACACACGTGTTTCCGTAAGAAACCCTCATACTTCGAAGGAGATTGTCTGTTTTGTACACGAAGTGCATCCAGTTTTTGCCGTAAGCGTGTCTACTTTCTTGCACATGCTATGTGGGTGAAATGATGATACCATGCCAACTTGGAACCTTTTCAGAGTTCATTTCAAATGCTTTTCAATTTCATGGTCTTATAGCTCATAATAATCAGTAAATGCATGGAAAATAAACAAATGAAATCAGAAAGGGTTGTAAATTGATGATGTGGCTTTGAATGGTGCATTTTGAACACAGAAAAACAAGGGGGTTGAAAGAACTTCAAAAAAATTGAAATCCCTTTGTAACAGACGAGTTTCCGTATGAAACCCTGCTACTTCGAAGGAGATTGTGTGTTTTGTACGCGAAGTGCATCCAGTTTTTCCAGTAAGCCTCTCTACATTCTTGCACATGCTATGTGGGTGAAATGATGATACCATGCCAACTTGGAACCTTTTCAGAGTTCATTTCAAATGCTTTTCAATTTCATGGTCTTATAGCTCAAAATAATCAGTAAATGCATGAAAAATAACAAATGAAGTCAGAAAGGGTTGTAAATTGATGATGTGGCTTTGAATGGTGCATCTTGAACACATAAAAACAAGGGGGTTCAAATAAGTTCAACAAAAATGAAATCCCTTTGTAACAAATGAGTTTCCGTATGAAACCATGATACTTCGAAGGAGATTGTCTGTTTTGTAGACGAAGTGCATCCAGTTTTTGCCGTAAGCCTCTCTACTTTCTTGCACATGCTATGTGGGTGAAATGATGATACCATGCCAACTTGGAACCTTTTCAGAGTTCATTTCAAATGCTTTTCAATTTCATGGACTTATAGCTCAAAATAATCAATAAATGCATGAAAAATAACAAATGAAGTCAGTAAGGGTTGTAAATTGATGATGTGGCTTTGAATGCTGCATTTTGAACACAGAAAAACAAGGGGGTTCAAATAAGTTCAAAAAATTGAAATCCCTTTGTAACAGACGTGTTTCCGTAAGAAACCCTCATACTTCGAAGGAGATTGTCTGTTTTGTACACGAAGTGCATCCAGTTTTTGCCGTAAGCCTGTCTACTTTCTTGCACATGCTATGTGGGTGAAATGATGATACCATGCCAACTTGGAACCTTTTCAGAGTTCATTTCAAATGCTTTTCAATTTCATGGTCTTATAGCTCAAAATAATCAGTAAATGCATGAAAATTAAACAAATGAAGTCAGAAAGGGTTGTAAATTGATGATGTGGCTTTGAATGGTGCATTTTGAACATAGAAAAACAAGGGGGTTCAAATAAGTTCAACAAAAGTGAAATCCCTTTGTAACACACGAGTTTCCGTAAGAAACCCTCATACTTCGAAGGAGATTGTCTGTTTTGTACACGAAGTGCATCCAGTTTTTGCCGTAAGCCTCTCTACTTTCTTGCACATGCTATGTGGGTGAAATGATGATACCATGCCAACTTGGAACCTTTTCAGAGTTCATTTCAAATGCTTTTCAATTTCATGGTCTTATAGCTCAAAATAATCAGTAAATGCATGAAAAATAACAAATAAAGTCAAAAAGGGTTGTAAATTGATGATGTGGCTTTGAATGGCGCATTTTGAACACAGAAAAACAAGGGGGTTCAAATAAGTTCAACAAAAATGAAATCCCTTTGTAACAAACGAGTTTCCGTATGAAACCATGATACTTCGAAGGAGATTGTCTGTTTTGTAGACGAAGTGCATCCAGTTTTTGCCGTAAGCCTCTATACTTTCTTGCACATGCTATGTGGGTGAAATGATGATACCATGCCAACTTGGAACCTTTTCAGAGTTCATTTCAAATGCTTTTCAATTTCATGGACTTATAGCTCAAAATAATCAATAAATGCATGAAAAATAACAAATGAAGTCAGTAAGGGTTGTAAATTGATGATGTGGCTTTGAATGGTGCATTTTGAACACAGAAAAACAAGGGGGTTCAAATAAGTTCAAAAAAATTGAAATCCCTTTGTAACACACGTGTTTCCGTAAGAAACCCTCATACTTCGAAGGAGATTGTCTGTTTTGTACACGAAGTGCATCCAGTTTTTGCCGTAAGCCTGTCTACTTTCTTGCACATGCTATGTGGGTGAAATGATGATACCATGCCAACTTGGAACCTTTTCAGAGTTCATTTCAAATGCTTTTCAATTTCATGGTCTTATAGCTCAAAATAATCAGTAAATGCATGAAAAATAACAAATGAAGTCAGAAAGGGTTGTAAATTGATGATGTGGCTTTGAATGGTGCATTTTGAACACAGAAAAACAAGGGGGTTGAAATAACTTCAAAAAAATTGAAATCCCTTTGTAAGAGACGAGTTTCCGTATGAAACCCTGATACTTCGAAGGAGATAGTGTGTTTTGTACACGAAGTGCATCCAGTCTTTGCCGTAAGCCTCTCTACTTTCTTGCACATGCTATGTGGGTGAAATGATGATACCATGCCAACTTGGAACCTTTTCAGAGTTCATTTCAAATTCTTTTCAATTTCATGGACTTATAGCTCAAAATAATCAGTAAATGCATGAAAAATAACAAATGAAGTCAGAAAGGGTTGTAAATTGATGATGTGGCTTTGAATGGTGCATTCTGAACACAGAAAAAAGAAGGGGGTTCAAATAAGTTCAACAAAAGTGAAATGCCTTTGTAACAAACGAGTTTCCGTAAGAAACCCTCATACTTCGAAGGAGATTGTCTGTTTTGTACACGAAGTGCATCCAGTTTTTGCCGTAAGCCTGTCTACTTTCTTGCACATGGTATGTGGGTGAAATGATGATACCATGCCAACTTGGAACCTTTTCAGAGTTCATTTCAAATGCTTTTCAATTTCATGGTCTTATAGCTCAAAATAATCAGTAAATGCATGAAAAATAAACAAATGAAGTCAGAAAGGGTTGTAAATTGATGATGTGGCTTTGAATGGTGCATTTTGAACACAGAAAAACAAGGGGGTTGAAAGAACTTCAAAAATATTGAAATCCCTTTGTAACAGACGAGTTTCCGTATGAAACCGTGATACTTCGAAGGAGATTGTGTGTTTTGTACGCGAAGTGCATCCAGTTTTTCCAGTAAGCCTCTCTACATTTTTGCACATGCTATGTGGGTGAAATGATGATACCATGCCAACTTGGAACCTTTTCAGAGTTCATTTCAAATGCTTTTCAATTTCATGGTCTTATAGCTCAAAATAATCAGTAAATGCATGAAAAATAACAAATGAAGTCAGAAAGGGTTGTAAATTGATGATGTGGCTTTGAATGGTGCATTTTGAACACAGAAAAACAAGGGGGTTGAAATAACTTCAAAAAAATTGAAATCCCTTTGTAACAGACGAGTTTCCGTATGAAACCCTGATACTTCGAAGGAGATAGTGTGTTTTGTACACGAAGTGCATCCAGTCTTTGCCGTAAGCCTCTCTACTTTCTTGCACATGCTATGTGGGTGAAATGATGATACCATGCCAACTTGGAACCTTTTCAGAGTTCATTTCAAATTCTTTTCAATTTCATGGACTTATAGCTCAAAATAATCAGTAAATGCATGAAAAATAACAAATGAAGTCAGAAAGGGTTGTAAATTGATGATGTGGCTTTGAATGGTGCATTCTGAACACAGAAAAAAGAAGGGGGTTCAAATAAGTTCAACAAAAGTGAAATGCCTTTGTAACAAACGAGTTTCCGTAAGAAACCCTCATACTTCGAAGGAGATTGTCTGTTTTGTACACGAAGTGCATCCAGTTTTTGCCGTAAGCCTGTCTACTTTCTTGCACATGGTATGTGGGTGAAATGATGATACCATGCCAACTTGGAACCTTTTCAGAGTTCATTTCAAATGCTTTTCAATTTCATGGTCTTATAGCTCAAAATAATCAGTAAATGCATGGAAAATAAACAAATGAAGTCAGAAAGGGTTGTAAATTGATGATGTGGCTTTGAATGGTGCATTTTGAACACAGAAAAACAAGGGGGTTGAAAGAACTTCAAAAATATTGAAATCCCTTTGTAACAGACGAGTTTCCGTATGAAACCCTGATACTTCGAAGGAGATTGCGTGTTTTGTACGCGAAGTGCATCCAGCTTTTCCAGTAAGCCTCTCTACATTCTTGCACATGCTATGTGGGTGAAATGATGATACCATGCCAACTTGGAACCTTTTCAGAGTTCATTTCAAATTCTTTTCAATTTCATGGTATTATAGCTCAAAATAATCAGTAAATGCATGAAAAATAACAAATGAAGTCAGAAAGGGTTGTAAATTGATGATGTGGCTTTGAATGGTGCATTTTGAACACACAAAAACAAGGGGGTTGAAAGAACTTCAAAAAAATTGAAATTCCTTTGTAACAGACGAGTTTCCGTATGAAACCCTGATACTTCGAAGGAGATTGTGTGTTTTGTACACGAAGTGCATCCAGTTTTTGCCGTAAGCCTCTCTACTTTCTTGCACATGCTATGTGGGTGAAATGATGATACCATGCCAACTTGGAACCTTTTCAGAGTTCTTTTCAAATGCTTTTCAATTTCATGGACTTATAGCTCAAAATAATCAGTAAATGCATGAAAAATAACAAATGAAGTCAGAAAGGGTTGTAAATTGATGATGTGGCTTTGAATGGTGCATTTTGAACACATAAAAAGAAGGGGGTTCAAATAAGTTCAACAAAAGTGAAATGCCTTTGTAACAGACGAGTTTCCGTAAGAAACCCTCATACTTCGAAGGAGATTGTCTGTTTTGTACACGAAGTGCATCCAGTTTTTGCCGTAAGCCTCTCTACTTTCTTGCACATGCTATGTGGGTAAAATGATGATACCATGCCAACTTGGAACCTTTTCAGAGTTCATTTCAAATGCTTTTCAATTTCATGGACTTATAGCTCAAAATAATCAATAAATGCATGAAAAATAACAAATGAAGTTAGTAAGGGTTGTAAATTGATGATGTGGCTTTGAATGGTGCATTTTGAACACAGAAAAACAAGGGGGTTAAAATAAGTTCAAAAAAATTGAAATCCCTTTGTAACAGACGTGTTTCCGTAAGAAACCCTCATACTTCAAAGGAGGTTGTCTGTTTTGTACACGAAGTGCATCCAGTTTTTGCCGTAAGCCTGTCTACTTTCTTGCACATGCTATGTGGGTGAAATGATGATACCATGCCAACTTGGAACCTTTTCAGAGTTCATTTCAAATGCTTTTCAATTTCATGGTCTTATAGCTCATAATAATCAGTAAATGCATGGAAAATAAACAAATGAAATCAGAAAGGGTTGTAAATTGATGATGTGGCTTTGAATGGTGCATTTTGAACACAGAAAAACAAGGGGGTTGAAAGAACTTCAAAAAAATTGAAATCCCTTTATAACAGACGAGTTTCCGTATGAAACCCTGCTACTTCGAAGGAGATTGTGTGTTTTGTACGCGAAGTGCATCCAGTTTTTCCAGTAAGCCTCTCTACATTCTTGCACATGCTATGTGGGTGAAATGATGATACCATGCCAACTTGGAACCTTTTCAGAGTTCATTTCAAATGCTTTTCAATTTCATGGTCTTATAGCTCAAAATAATCAGTAAATGCATGAAAAATAACAAATGAAGTCAGAAAGGGTTGTAAATTGATGATGTGGCTTTGAATGGTGCATTTTGAACACATAAAAACAAGGGGGTTCAAATAAGTTCAACAAAAATGAAATCCCTTTGTAACAAATGAGTTTCCGTATGAAACCATGATACTTCGAAGGAGATTGTCTGTTTTGTAGACGAAGTGCATCCAGTTTTTGCCGTAAGCCTCTCTACTTTCTTGCACATGCTATGTGGGTGAAATGATGATACCATGCCAACTTGGAACCTTTTCAGAGTTCATTTCAAATGCTTTTCAATTTCATGGACTTATAGCTCAAAATAATCAATAAATGCATGAAAAATAACAAATGAAGTCAGTAAGGGTTGTAAATTGATGATGTGGCTTTGAATGGTGCATTTTGAACACAGAAAAACAAGGGGGTTCAAATAAGTTCAAAAAAATTGAAATCCCTTTGTAACACACGTGTTTCCGTAAGAAACCCTCATACTTCGAAGGAGATTGTCTGTTTTGTACACGAAGTGCATCCAGTTTTTGCCGTAAGCGTGTCTACTTTCTTGCACATGCTATGTGGGTGAAATGATGATACCATGCCAACTTGGAACCTTTTCAGAGTTCATTTCAAATGCTTTTCAATTTCATGGTCTTATAGCTCATAATAATCAGTAAATGCATGGAAAATAAACAAATGAAATCAGAAAGGGTTGTAAATTGATGATGTGGCTTTGAATGGTGCATTTTGAACACAGAAAAACAAGGGGGTTGAAAGAACTTCAAAAAAATTGAAATCCCTTTGTAACAGACGAGTTTCCGTATGAAACCCTGCTACTTCGAAGGAGATTGTGTGTTTTGTACGCGAAGTGCATCCAGTTTTTCCAGTAAGCCTCTCTACATTCTTGCACATGCTATGTGGGTGAAATGATGATACCATGCCAACTTGGAACCTTTTCAGAGTTCATTTCAAATGCTTTTCAATTTCATGGTCTTATAGCTCAAAATAATCAGTAAATGCATGAAAAATAACAAATGAAGTCAGAAAGGGTTGTAAATTGATGATGTGGCTTTGAATGGTGCATTTTGAACACATAAAAACAAGGGGGTTCAAATAAGTTCAACAAAAATGAAATCCCTTTGTAACAAATGAGTTTCCGTATGAAACCATGATACTTCGAAGGAGATTGTCTGTTTTGTAGACGAAGTGCATCCAGTTTTTGCCGTAAGCCTCTCTACTTTCTTGCACATGCTATGTGGGTGAAATGATGATACCATGCCAACTTGGAACCTTTTCAGAGTTCATTTCAAATGCTTTTCAATTTCATGGACTTATAGCTCAAAATAATCAATAAATGCATGAAAAATAACAAATGAAGTCAGTAAGGGTTGTAAATTGATGATGTGGCTTTGAATGCTGCATTTTGAACACAGAAAAACAAGGGGGTTCAAATAAGTTCAAAAAATTGAAATCCCTTTGTAACAGACGTGTTTCCGTAAGAAACCCTCATACTTCGAAGGAGATTGTCTGTTTTGTACACGAAGTGCATCCAGTTTTTGCCGTAAGCCTGTCTACTTTCTTGCACATGCTATGTGGGTGAAATGATGATACCATGCCAACTTGGAACCTTTTCAGAGTTCATTTCAAATGCTTTTCAATTTCATGGTCTTATAGCTCAAAATAATCAGTAAATGCATGAAAATTAAACAAATGAAGTCAGAAAGGGTTGTAAATTGATGATGTGGCTTTGAATGGTGCATTTTGAACATAGAAAAACAAGGGGGTTCAAATAAGTTCAACAAAAGTGAAATCCCTTTGTAACACACGAGTTTCCGTAAGAAACCCTCATACTTCGAAGGAGATTGTCTGTTTTGTACACGAAGTGCATCCAGTTTTTGCCGTAAGCCTCTCTACTTTCTTGCACATGCTATGTGGGTGAAATGATGATACCATGCCAACTTGGAACCTTTTCAGAGTTCATTTCAAATGCTTTTCAATTTCATGGTCTTATAGCTCAAAATAATCAGTAAATGCATGAAAAATAACAAATAAAGTCAAAAAGGGTTGTAAATTGATGATGTGGCTTTGAATGGCGCATTTTGAACACAGAAAAACAAGGGGGTTCAAATAAGTTCAACAAAAATGAAATCCCTTTGTAACAAACGAGTTTCCGTATGAAACCATGATACTTCGAAGGAGATTGTCTGTTTTGTAGACGAAGTGCATCCAGTTTTTGCCGTAAGCCTCTATACTTTCTTGCACATGCTATGTGGGTGAAATGATGATACCATGCCAACTTGGAACCTTTTCAGAGTTCATTTCAAATGCTTTTCAATTTCATGGACTTATAGCTCAAAATAATCAATAAATGCATGAAAAATAACAAATGAAGTCAGTAAGGGTTGTAAATTGATGATGTGGCTTTGAATGGTGCATTTTGAACACAGAAAAACAAGGGGGTTCAAATAAGTTCAAAAAAATTGAAATCCCTTTGTAACACACGTGTTTCCGTAAGAAACCCTCATACTTCGAAGGAGATTGTCTGTTTTGTACACGAAGTGCATCCAGTTTTTGCCGTAAGCCTGTCTACTTTCTTGCACATGCTATGTGGGTGAAATGATGATACCATGCCAACTTGGAACCTTTTCAGAGTTCATTTCAAATGCTTTTCAATTTCATGGTCTTATAGCTCAAAATAATCAGTAAATGCATGAAAAATAACTAATGAAGTCAGAAAGGGTTGTAAATTGATGATGTGGCTTTGAATGGAGCATTTTGAACACAGAAAAACAAGGGGGTTCAAATAAGTTCAACAAAAGTGAAATCCCTTTGTAACAGACGAGTTTCCGTAAGAAACCCTCATACTTCGAAGGAGATTGTCTGTTTTGTACACGAAGTGCATCCAGTTTTTGCCGTAAGCCTCTCTACTTTCTTGCACACGCTATGTGGGTGAAATGATGATACCATGCCAACTTGGAACCTTTTCAGAGTTCATTTCAAATGCTTTTCAATTTCATGGTCTTATAGCTCAAAATAATCAGTAAATGCATGAAAAATAACAAATGAAGTCAGAAAGGGTTGTAAATTGATGATGTGGCTTTGAATGGTGCATTTTGAACACAGAAAAACAAGGGGGTTCAAATAACTTCAAAAAAATTGAAATCCCTTTGTAACAGACGAGTTTCCGTACGAAACCCTGATACTTCGAAGGAGATTGTCTGTTTTGTACACGAAGTGCATCCAGTTTTTGTCGTAAGCCTCTCTACTTTCTTGCACATGCTATGTGGGTGAAATGATGATACCATGCCAACTTGGAACCTTTTCAGAGTTCATTTCAAATTCTTTTCAACTTCATGGTCTTATAGCTCAAAATAATCAGTAAATGCATGAAAAATAACAAATGAAGTCAGAAAGGGTTGTAAATTGATGATGTGGCTTTGAATGGTGCATTCTGAACACAGAAAAAGAAGGGGGTTCAAATAAGTTCAACAAAAGTGAAATGCCTTTGTAACAGACGAGTTTCCGTAAGAACCCCTCATACTTCGAAGGAGATTGTCTGTTTTGTACACGAAGTGCATCCAGTTTTTCCCATAAGCCTCTCTAATTTCTTGCACATGCTATGTGGGTGAAATGATGATACCATGCCAACTTGGAACCTTTTCAGAGTTCATTTCAAATGCTTTTCAATTTCATGGTCTTATAGCTCAAAATAATCAGTAAATGCATGAAAAATAAACAAATGAAGTCAGAAAGGTTGTAAATTGATGATGTGGCTTTGAATGGTGCATTTTGAACACAGAAAAACAAGGGGGTTGAAAGAACTTCAAAAAAATTGAAATCCCTTTGTAACAGACGAGTTTCCGTATGAAACCGTGATACTTCGAAGGAGATTGTGTGTTTTGTACGCGAAGTGCATCCAGTTTTTCCAGTAAGCCTCTCTACATTCTTGCACATGCTATGTGGGTGAAATGATGATACCATGCCAACTTGGAACCTTTTCAGAGTTCATTTCAAATGCTTTTCAATTTCATGGTCTTATAGCTCAAAATAATCAGTAAATGCATGAAAAATAACAAATGAAGTCAGAAAGGGTTGTAAATTGATGATGTGGCTTTGAATGGTGCAATTTGAACACATAAAAATAAGGGGGTTCAAATAACTTCAAAAAAATTGAAATCCCTTTGTAACAAACGAGTTTCCGTATGAAACCGTGATACTTCGAAGGAGATTGTCTGTTTTGTAGACGAAGTGCATCCAGTTTTTGCCGTAAGCCTCTCTACTTTCTTGCACATGCTATGTGGGTGAAATGATGATACCATGCCAACTTGGAACCTTTTCAGAGTTCATTTCAAATGCTTTTCAACTTCATGGTCTTATAGCTCAAAATAATCAATAAATGCATGAAAAATAACAAATGAAGTCAGTAAGGGTTGTAAATTGATGATGTGGCTTTGAATGGTGCATTCTGAACACAGAAAAACAAGGGGGTTCAAATAAGTTCAAAAAAATTGAAATCCCGTTGTAACAGACGTGTTTCCGTAAGAAACCCTCATACTTCGAAGGAGATTGTCTGTTTTGTACACGAAGTGCATCCAGTTTTTGCCGTAAGCCTCTCTACTTTCTTGCACATGCTATGTGGGTGAAATGATGATACCATGCCAACTTGGAACCTTTTGAGAGTTCATTTCAAATGCTTTTCAATTTCATGGTCTTATAGCTCAAAATAATCAGTAAATGCATGAAAAATAAACAAATGAAGTCAGAAAGGGTTGTAAATTGATGATGTGGCATTGAATGGTGCATTTTGAACACAGAAAAACAAGGGGGTTGAAAGAACTTCAAAAAAATTGAAATCCCTTTGTAACAGACGAGTTTCCGTATGAAACCCTGATACTTCGAAGGAGATTGTGTGTTTTGTACGCGAAGTGCATCCAGTTTTTCCAGTAAGCCTCTCTACATTCTTGCACATGCTATGTGGGTGAAATGATGATACCATGCCAACTTGGAACCTTTTCAGAGTTCATTTCAAATGCTTTTCAATTTCATGGTCTTATAGCTCAAAATAATCAGTAAATGCATGAAAAATAACAAATGAAGTCAGAAAGGGTTGTAAATTGATGATGTGGCTTTGAATGGTGCATTTTGAACACATAAAAACAAGGGGGTTCAAATAAGTTCAACAAAAATGAAATCCCTTTGTAACAAACGAGTTTCCGTATGAAACCCTGATACTTCGAAGGAGATTGTGTGTTTTGTACACGAAGTGCATCCAGTTTTTGCCGAAAGCATCTCTACTTTCTTGCACATGCTATGTGGGTGAAATGATGATACCATGCCAACTTGGAACCTTTTCAGGGTTCATTTCAAATTTTTTTCAATTTCATGGACTTATAGCTCAAAATAATCAGTAAATGCATGAAAAATAACAAATGAAGTCAGAAAGGGTTGTAAATTGATGATGTGGCTTTGAATGGTGCATTCTGAACACAGAAAAACAAGGGGGGTTGAAATAAGTTCAAAAAAATTGAAATGCCTTTGTAACAGACGAGTTTCCGTAAGAAACCCTCATACTTCGAAGGAGATTGTCTGTTTTCTACACGAAGTGCATCCAGTTTTTGCCGTAAGCCTCTCTACTTTCTTGCACATGCTATGTGGGTGAAATGATGATACCATGCCAACTTGGAACCTTTTCAGAGTTCATTTCAAATGCTTTTCAATTTCATGGTCTTATAGCTCAAAATAATAAGTAAATGCATGAAAAATAAACAAATGAAGTCAGAAAGGGTTGTAAATTGATGATGTGGCTTTGAATGGTGCATTTTGAACACAGAAAAGCAAGGGGGTTCAAATAAGTTCAACAAAAATGAAATCCCTTTGTAACAGACGAGTTTCCGTATGAAACCGTGATACTTCGAAGGAGATTGTCTGTTTTGTAGACGAAGTGCATCCAGTTTTTGCCGTAAGCCTCTCTACATTCTTGCACATGCTATGTGGGTGAAATGATGATACCATGCCAACTTGGAAGCTTTTCACAGTTCATTTCAAATGCTTTTCAATTTCATGGTCTTATAGCTCAAAATAATCAGTAAATGCATGAAAAATAACAAATGAAGTCAGAAAGGGTTGTAAATTGATGATGTGGCTTTGAATGGTGCATTTTGAACACAGAAAAACAAGGGGGTTCAAATAACTTCAAAAAAATTGAAATCCCTTTGTAACAGACGAGTTTCCGTATGAAACCGTGATACTTCGAAGGAGATTGTGTGTTTTGTACACGAAGTGCATCCAGTTTTTGCCGTAAGCCTCTCTACTTTCTTGCACATGCTATGTGGGTGAAATGATGATACCATGCCAACTTGGAACCTTTTCAGAGTTCATTTCAAATTGTTTTCAATTTCATGGTCTTATAGCTCAAAATAATCAGTAAATGCATGAAAAATAACAAATGAAGTCAGAAAGGGTTGTAAATTGATGATGTGGCTTTGAATGGTGCATTTTGAACACAGAAAAACAAGGGGGGTTGAAATAAGTTCAAAAAAATTGAAATGCCTTTGTAACAGACGAGTTTCTGTAAGAAACAATCATACTTCGAAGGAGATTGTCTGTTTTGTACACGAAGTGCATCCAGTTTTTGCCGTAAGCCTCTCTACTTTCTTGCACATGCTATGTGGGTGAAATGATGATACCATGCCAACTTGGAACCTTTTCAGAGTTCATTTCAAATGCTTTTCAATTTCATGGTCTTATAGCTCAAAATAATCAGTAAATGCATGAAAAATAAACAAATGAAGTCAGAAAGGGTTGTAAATTGATGATGTGGCTTTGAATGGTGCATTTTGAACACAGAAAAACAAGGGGGTTCAAATAAGTTCAACAAAAATGAAATCCCTTTGTAACAGACGAGTTTCCGTATGAAACCGTGATACTTCGAAGGAGATTGTCTGTTTTGTAGACGAAGTGCATCCAGTTTTTGCCGTAAGCCTCTCTACATTCTTGCACATGCTATGTGGGTGAAATGATGATACCATGCCAACTTGGAAGCTTTTCACAGTTCATTTCAAATGCTTTTCAATTTCATGGTCTTATAGCTCAAAATAATCAGTAAATGCATGAAAAATAACAAATGAAGTCAGAAAGGGTTGTAAATTGATGATGTGGCTTTGAATGGTGCATTTTGAACACAGAAAAACAAGGGGGTTCAAATAACTTCAAAAAAATTGAAATCCCTTTGTAACACACGAGTTTCCGTATGAAACCCTGATACTTCGAAGGAGATTGTGTGTTTTGTACACGAAGTGCATCCAGTTTTTGCCGTAAGCCTCTCTACTTTCTTGCATATGCTATGTGGGTGAAATGATGATACCATGCCAACTTGGAACCTTTTCAGAGTTCATTTCAAATTGTTTTCAATTTCATGGTCTTATAGCTCAAAATAATCAGTAAATGCATGAAAAATAACAAATGAAGTCAGAAAGGGTTGTAAATTGATGATGTGGCTTTGAATGGTGCATTCTGAACACAGAAAAAGAAGGGGGGTTGAAATAAGTTCAACAAAAGTGAAATGCCTTTGTAACAGACGAGTTTCCGTAAGAAACACTCATACTTTGAAGGAGATTGTCTGTTTTGTACACGAAGTGCATCCAGTTTTTGCCGTAAGCCTCTCTACTTTCTTGCACATGCTATGTGGGTGAAATGATGATACCATGCCAACTTGGAACCTTTTCAGAGTTCATTTCAAATGCTTTTCAATTTCATGGTCTTATAGCTCAAAATAATCCGTAAATGCATGAAAAATAACAAATGAAGTCAGAAAGGGTTGTAAATTGATGATGTGGCTTTGAATGGTGCATTTTGAACACATAAAAATAAGGGGGTTCAAATAACTTCAAAAAAATTGAAATCCCTTTGTAACAAATGAGTTTCCGTATGAAACCGTGATACCTCGAAGGAGATTGTCTGTTTTGTAGACGAAGTGCATCCAGTTTTTGCCGTAAGCCTCTCTACTTTCTTGCACATGCTATGTGGGTGAAATGATGATACCATGCCAACTTGGAACCTTTTCAGAGTTCATTTCAAATGCTTTTCAACTTCATGGTCTTATAGCTCAAAATAATCAATAAATGCATGAAAAATAACAAATGAAGTCAGTAAGGGTTGTAAATTGATGATGTGGCTTTGAATGGTGCATTCTGAACACAGAAAAACAAGGGGGTTCAAATAAGTTCAAAAAAATTGAAATCCCGTTGTAACAGACGTGTTTCCGTAAGAAACCCTCATACTTCGAAGGAGATTGTCTGTTTTGTACACGAAGTGCATCCAGTTTTTGCCGTAAGCCTCTCTACTTTCTTGCACATGCTATGTGGGTGAAATGATGATACCATGCCAACTTGGAACCTTTTGAGAGTTCATTTCAAATGCTTTTCAATTTCATGGTCTTATAGCTCAAAATAATCAGTAAATGCATGAAAAATAAACAAATGAAGTCAGAAAGGGTTGTAAATTGATGATGTGGCTTTGAATGGGTTATTTTGAACACAGAAAAACAAGGGGGTTGAAAGTACTTCAAAAAAATTGAAATCCCTTTGTAACAGACGAGTTTCCGTATGAAACCCTGCTACTTCGAAGGAGATTGTGTGTTTTGTACGCGAAGTGCATCCAGTTTTTCCAGTAAGCCTCTCTACATTCTTGCACATGCTATGTGGGTGAAATGATGATACCATGCCAACTTGGAACCTTTTCAGAGTTCATTTCAAATGCTTTTCAATTTCATGGTCTTATAGCTCAAAATAATCAGTAAATGCATGAAAAATAACAAATGAAGTCAGAAAGGGTTGTAAATTGATGATGTGGCTTTGAATGGTGCATTTTGAACACATAAAAACAAGGGGGTTCAAATAAGTTCAACAAAAATGAAATCCCTTTGTAACACACGAGTTTCCGTATGAAACCCTGATACTTCGAAGGAGATTGTGTGTTTTGTACACGAAGTGCATCCAGTTTTTGCCGTAAGCCTCTCTACTTTCTTGCACATGCTATGTGGGTGAAATGATGATACCATGCCAACTTGGAACCTTTTCAGAGTTCATTTCAAATTGTTTTCAATTTCATGGACTTATAGCTCAAAATAATCAGTAAATGCATGAAAA
The DNA here is from genome assembly GCF_904849725.1 of Hordeum vulgare subsp. vulgare. NCBI lineage: Eukaryota > Viridiplantae > Streptophyta > Magnoliopsida > Poales > Poaceae > Hordeum > Hordeum vulgare. The sequence goes on along the minus strand of NC_058524.1, from coordinate 257,095,954 downwards.
ATAACAAATGAAGTCAGAAAGGGTTGTAAATTGATGATGTGGCTTTGAATGGTGCATTCTGAACACAGAAAAACAAGGGGGGTTGAAATAAGTTCAAAAAAATTGAAATGCCTTTGTAACAGACGAGTTTCCGTAAGAAACCCTCATACTTCGAAGGAGATTGTCTGTTTTGTACACGAAGTGCATCCAGTTTTTGCCGTAAGCCTCTCTACTTTCTTGCACATGCTATGTGGGTGAAATGATGATACCATGCCAACTTGGAACCTTTTCAGAGTTCATTTCAAATGCTTTTCAATTTCATGGTCTTATAGCTCAAAATAATCAGTAAATGCATGAAAAATAAACAAATGAAGTCAGAAAGGGTTGTAAATTGATGATGTGGCTTTGAATGGTGCATTTTGAACACAGAAAAACAAGGGGGTTCAAATAAGTTCAACAAAAATGAAATCCCTTTGTAACAGACGAGTTTCCGTATGAAACCGTGATACTTCGAAGGAGATTGTCTGTTTTGTAGACGAAGTGCATCCAGTTTTTGCCGTAAGCCTCTCTACATTCTTGCACATTCTATGTGGGTGAAATGATGATACCATGCCAACTTGGAAGCTTTTCAGAGTTCATTTCAAATGCTTTTCAATTTCATGGTCTTATAGCTCAAAATAATCAGTAAATGCATGAAAAATAACAAATGAAGTCAGAAAGGGTTGTAAATTGATGATGTGCTTTGAATGGTGCATTTTGAACACATAAAAACAAGGGGGTTCAAATAAGTTCAACAAAAATGAGATCCCTTTGTAACATACGAGTTTCCGTATGAAACCCTGATACTTCGAAGGAGATTGTCTGTTTTGTACACGAAGTGCATCCAGTTTTTGCCGTAAGCCTCTCTACTTTCTTGCACATGCTATGTGGGTGAAATGATGATACCATGCCAACTTGGAACCTTTTCAGAGTTCATTTCAAATTGTTTTCAATTTCATGGTCTTATAGCTCAAAATAATCAGTAAATGCATGAAAAATAACAAATGAAGTCAGAAAGGGTTGTAAATTGATGATGTGGCTTTGAATGGTGCATTTTGAACACAGAAAAACAAGGGGGGTTGAAATAAGTTCAAAAAAATTGAAATGCCTTTGTAACAAACGAGTTTCCGTAAGAAACACTCATACTTCGAAGGAGATTGTCTGTTTTGTACACGAAGTGCATCCAGTTTTTGCCGTAAGCCTCTCTACTTTCTTGCACATGCTATGTGGGTGAAATGATGATACCATGCCAACTTGGAAGCTTTTCACAGTTCATTTCAAATGCTTTTCAATTTCATGGTCTTATAGCTCAAAATAATCAGTAAATGCATGAAAAATAACAAATGAAGTCAGAAAGGGTTGTAAATTGATGATGTGGCTTTGAATGGTGCATTTTGAACAAAGAAAAACAAGGGGGTTCAAATAACTTCAAAAAAATTGAAATCCCTTTGTAACAGACGAGTTTCCGTATGAAACCCTGATACTTCGAAGGAGATTGTGTGTTTTGTACACGATGTGCATCCAGTTTTTGCCGTAAGCCTCTCTACTTTCTTGCACATGCTATGTGGGTGAAATGATGATACCATGCCAACTTGGAACCTTTTCAGAGTTCATTTCAAATTGTTTTCAATTTCATGGTCTTATAGCTCAAAATAATCAGTAAATGCATGAAAAATAACAAATGAAGTCAGAAAGGGTTGTAAATTGATGATGTGGCTTTGAATGGTGCATTTTGAACACAGAAAAACAAGGGGGTTCAAATAAGTTCAACAAAAATGAAATCCCTTTGTAACAAACGAGTTTCCGTATGAAACCCTGATACTTCGAAGGAGATTGTGTGTTTTGTACACGAAGTGCATCCAGTTTTTGCCGTAAGCCTCTCTACTTTCTTGCACATGCTATGTGGGTGAAATGATGATACCATGCCAACTTGGAACCTTTTCAGAGTTCATTTCAAATTGTTTTCAATTTCATGGACTCATAGCTCAAAATAATCAGTAAATGCATGAAAAATAACAAATGAAGTCAGAAAGGGTTGTAAATTGATGATGTGGCTTTGAATGGTGCATTCTGAACACAGAAAAACAAGGGGGGTTGAAATAAGTTCAAAAAAATTGAAATGCCTTTGTAACAGACGAGTTTCCGTAAGAAACCCTCATACTTCGAAGGAGATTGTCTGTTTTGTACACGAAGTGCATCCAGTTTTTGCCGTAAGCCTCTCTACTTTCTTGCACATGCTATGTGGGTGAAATGATGATACCATGCCAACTTGGAACCTTTTCAGAGTTCATTTCAAATGCTTTTCAATTTCATGGTCTTATAGCTCAAAATAATCAGTAAATGCATGAAAAATAAACAAATGAAGTCAGAAAGGGTTGTAAATTGATGATGTGGCTTTGAATGGTGCATTTTGAACACAGAAAAACAAGGGGGTTCAAATAAGTTCAACAAAAATGAAATCCCTTTGTAACAGACGAGTTTCCGTATGAAACCGTGATACTTCGAAGGAGATTGTCTGTTTTGTAGACGAAGTGCATCCAGTTTTTGCCGTAAGCCTCTCTACATTCTTGCACATGCTATATGGGTGAAATGATGATACCATGCCAACTTGGAAGCTTTTCAGAGTTCATTTCAAATGCTTTTCAATTTCATGGTCTTATAGCTCAAAATAATCAGTAAATGCATGAAAAATAACAAATGAAGTCAGAAAGGGTTGTAAATTGATGATGTGCTTTGAATGGTGCATTTTGAACACATAAAAACAAGGGGGTTCAAATAAGTTCAACAAAAATGAGATCCCTTTGTAACATACGAGTTTCCGTATGAAACCCTGATACTTCGAAGGAGATTGTCTGTTTTGTACACGAAGTGCATCCAGTTTTTGCCGTAAGCCTCTCTACTTTCTTGCACATGCTATGTGGGTGAAATGATGATACCATGCCAACTTGGAACCTTTTCAGAGTTCATTTCAAATTGTTTTCAATTTCATGGTCTTATAGCTCAAAATAATCAGTAAATGCATGAAAAATAACAAATGAAGTCAGAAAGGGTTGTAAATTGATGATGTGGCTTTGAATGGTGCATTTTGAACACAGAAAAACAAGGGGGGTTGAAATAAGTTCAAAAAAATTGAAATGCCTTTGTAACAGACGAGTTTCCGTAAGAAACACTCATACTTCGAAGGAGATTGTCTGTTTTGTACACGAAGTGCATCCAGTTTTTGCCGTAAGCCTCTCTACTTTCTTGCACATGCTATGTGGGTGAAATGATGATACCATGCCAACTTGGAAGCTTTTCACAGTTCATTTCAAATGCTTTTCAATTTCATGGTCTTATAGCTCAAAATAATCAGTAAATGCATGAAAAATAACAAATGAAGTCAGAAAGGGTTGTAAATTGATGATGTGGCTTTGAATGGTGCATTTTGAACAAAGAAAAACAAGGGGGTTCAAATAACTTCAAAAAAATTGAAATCCCTTTGTAACAGACGAGTTTCCGTATGAAACCCTGATACTTCGAAGGAGATTGTGTGTTTTGTACACGATGTGCATCCAGTTTTTGCCGTAAGCCTCTCTACTTTCTTGCACATGCTATGTGGGTGAAATGATGATACCATGCCAACTTGGAACCTTTTCAGAGTTCATTTCAAATTGTTTTCAATTTCATGGTCTTATAGCTCAAAATAATCAGTAAATGCATGAAAAATAACAAATGAAGTCAGAAAGGGTTGTAAATTGATGATGTGGCTTTGAATGGTGCATTTTGAACACAGAAAAACAAGGGGGTTCAAATAAGTTCAACAAAAATGAAATCCCTTTGTAACAAACGAGTTTCCGTATGAAACCCTGATACTTCGAAGGAGATTGTGTGTTTTGTACACGAAGTGCATCCAGTTTTTGCCGTAAGCCTCTCTACTTTCTTGCACATGCTATGTGGGTGAAATGATGATACCATGCCAACTTGGAACCTTTTCAGAGTTCATTTCAAATTGTTTTCAATTTCATGGACTCATAGCTCAAAATAATCAGTAAATGCATGAAAAATAACAAATGAAGTCAGAAAGGGTTGTAAATTGATGATGTGGCTTTGAATGGTGCATTCTGAACACAGAAAAACAAGGGGGGTTGAAATAAGTTCAAAAAAATTGAAATGCCTTTGTAACAGACGAGTTTCCGTAAGAAACCCTCATACTTCGAAGGAGATTGTCTGTTTTGTACACGAAGTGCATCCAGTTTTTGCCGTAAGCCTCTCTACTTTCTTGCACATGCTATGTGGGTGAAATGATGATACCATGCCAACTTGGAACCTTTTCAGAGTTCATTTCAAATGCTTTTCAATTTCATGGTCTTATAGCTCAAAATAATCAGTAAATGCATGAAAAATAAACAAATGAAGTCAGAAAGGGTTGTAAATTGATGATGTGGCTTTGAATGGTGCATTTTGAACACAGAAAAACAAGGGGGTTCAAATAAGTTCAACAAAAATGAAATCCCTTTGTAACAGACGAGTTTCCGTATGAAACCGTGATACTTCGAAGGAGATTGTCTGTTTTGTAGACGAAGTGCATCCAGTTTTTGCCGTAAGCCTCTCTACATTCTTGCACATGCTATATGGGTGAAATGATGATACCATGCCAACTTGGAAGCTTTTCAGAGTTCATTTCAAATGCTTTTCAATTTCATGGTCTTATAGCTCAAAATAATCAGTAAATGCATGAAAAATAACAAATGAAGTCAGAAAGGGTTGTAAATTGATGATGTGCTTTGAATGGTGCATTTTGAACACATAAAAACAAGGGGGTTCAAATAAGTTCAACAAAAATGAGATCCCTTTGTAACATACGAGTTTCCGTATGAAACCCTGATACTTCGAAGGAGATTGTCTGTTTTGTACACGAAGTGCATCCAGTTTTTGCCGTAAGCCTCTCTACTTTCTTGCACATGCTATGTGGGTGAAATGATGATACCATGCCAACTTGGAACCTTTTCAGAGTTCATTTCAAATTCTTTTCAATTTCATGGTCTTATAGCTCAAAATAATCAGTAAATGCATGAAAAATAACAAATGAAGTCAGAAAGGGTTGTAAATTGATGATGTGGCTTTGAATGGTGCATTTTGAACACAGAAAAACAAGGGGGGTTGAAATAAGTTCAAAAAAATTGAAATGCCTTTGTAACAGACGAGTTTCCGTAAGAAACACTCATACTTCGAAGGAGATTGTCTGTTTTGTACACGAAGTGCATCCAGTTTTTGCCGTAAGCCTCTCTACTTTCTTGCACATGCTATGTGGGTGAAATGATGATACCATGCCAACTTGGAACCTTTTCAGAGTTCATTTCAAATGCTTTTCAATTTCATGGTCTTATAGCTCAAAATAATCAGTAAATGCATGAAAAATAAACAAATGAAGTCAGAAAGGGTTGTAAATTGATGATGTGGCTTTGAATGGTGCATTTTGAACACAGAAAAACAAGGGGGTTCAAATAAGTTCAACAAAAATGAAATCCCTTTGTAACAGACGAGTTTCCGTATGAAACCGTGATACTTCGAAGGAGATTGTCTGTTTTGTAGACGAAGTGCATCCAGTTTTTGCCGTAAGCCTCTCTACATTCTTGCACATGCTATGTGGGTGAAATGATGATACCATGCCAACTTGGAAGCTTTTCACAGTTCATTTCAAATGCTTTTCAATTTCATGGTCTTATAGCTCAAAATAATCAGTAAATGCATGAAAAATAACAAATGAAATCAGAAAGGGTTGTAAATTGATGATGTGGCTTTGAATGGTGCATTTTGAACAAAGAAAAACAAGGGGGTTCAAATAACTTCAAAAAAATTGAAATCCCTTTGTAACAGACGAGTTTCCGTATGAAACCCTGATACTTCGAAGGAGATTGTGTGTTTTGTACACGATGTGCATCCAGTTTTTGCCGTAAGCCTCTCTACTTTCTTGCACATGCTATGTGGGTGAAATGATGATACCATGCCAACTTGGAACCTTTTCAGAGTTCATTTCAAATTGTTTTCAATTTCATGGTCTTATAGCTCAAAATAATCAGTAAATGCATGAAAAATAACAAATGAAGTCAGAAAGGGTTGTAAATTGATGATGTGGCTTTGAATGGTGCATTTTGAACACAGAAAAACAAGGGGGTTCAAATAAGTTCAACAAAAATGAAATCCCTTTGTAACAAACGAGTTTCCGTATGAAACCCTGATACTTCGAAGGAGATTGTGTGTTTTGTACACGAAGTGCATCCAGTTTTTGCCGTAAGCCTCTCTACTTTCTTGCACATGCTATGTGGGTGAAATGATGATACCATGCCAACTTGGAACCTTTTCAGAGTTCATTTCAAATTGTTTTCAATTTCATGGACTTATAGCTCAAAATAATCAGTAAATGCATGAAAAATAACAAATGAAGTCAGAAAGGGTTGTAAATTGATGATGTGGCTTTGAATGGTGCATTCTGAACACAGAAAAACAAGGGGGGTTGAAATAAGTTCAAAAAAATTGAAATGCCTTTGTAACAGACGAGTTTCCGTAAGAAACCCTCATACTTCGAAGGAGATTGTCTGTTTTGTACACGAAGTGCATCCAGTTTTTGCCGTAAGCCTCTCTACTTTCTTGCACATGCTATGTGGGTGAAATGATGATACCATGCCAACTTGGAACCTTTTCAGAGTTCATTTCAAATGCTTTTCAATTTCATGGTCTTATAGCTCAAAATAATCAGTAAATGCATGAAAAATAAACAAATGAAGTCAGAAAGGGTTGTAAATTGATGATGTGGCTTTGAATGGTGCATTTTGAACACAGAAAAACAAGGGGGTTCAAATAAGTTCAACAAAAATGAAATCCCTTTGTAACAGACGAGTTTCCGTATGAAACCGTGATACTTCGAAGGAGATTGTCTGTTTTGTAGACGAAGTGCATCCAGTTTTTGCCGTAAGCCTCTCTACATTCTTGCACATGCTATGTGGGTGAAATGATGATACCATGCCAACTTGGAAGCTTTTCAGAGTTCATTTCAAATGCTTTTCAATTTCATGGTCTTATAGCTCAAAATAATCAGTAAATGCATGAAAAATAACAAATGAAGTCAGAAAGGGTTGTAAATTGATGATGTGCTTTGAATGGTGCATTTTGAACACATAAAAACAAGGGGGTTCAAATAAGTTCAACAAAAATGAGATCCCTTTGTAACATACGAGTTTCCGTATGAAACCCTGATACTTCGAAGGAGATTGTCTGTTTTGTACACGAAGTGCATCCAGTTTTTGCCGTAAGCCTCTCTACTTTCTTGCACATGCTATGTGGGTGAAATGATGATACCATGCCAACTTGGAACCTTTTCAGAGTTCATTTCAAATTGTTTTCAATTTCATGGTCTTATAGGTCAAAATAATCAGTAAATGCATGAAAAATAACAAATGAAGTCAGAAAGGGTTGTAAATTGATGATGTGGCTTTTAATGGTGCATTTTGAACACAGAAAAACAAGGGGGGTTGAAATAAGTTCAAAAAAATTGAAATGCCTTTGTAACAGACGAGTTTCCGTAAGAAACACTCATACTTCGAAGGAGATTGTCTGTTTTGTACACGAAGTGCATCCAGTTTTTGCCGTAAGCCTCTCTACTTTCTTGCACATGCTATGTGGGTGAAATGATGATACCATGCCAACTTGGAACCTTTTTAGAGTTCATTTCAAATGCTTTTCAATTTCATGGTCTTATAGCTCAAAATAATCAGTAAATGCATGAAAAATAAACAAATGAAGTCAGAAAGGGTTGTAAATTGATGATGTGGCTTTGAATGGTGCATTTTGAACACAGAAAAACAAGGGGGTTCAAATAAGTTCAACAAAAATGAAATCCCTTTGTAACAGACGAGTTTCCGTATGAAACCGTGATACTTCGAAGGAGATTGTCTGTTTTGTAGACGAAGTGCATCCAGTTTTTGCCGTAAGCCTCTCTACATTCTTGCACATGCTATGTGGGTGAAATGATGATACCATGCCAACTTGGAAGCTTTTCAGAGTTCATTTCAAATGCTTTTCAATTTCATGGTCTTATAGCTCAAAATAATCAGTAAATGCATGAAAAATAACAAATGAAGTCAGAAAGGGTTGTAAATTGATGATGTGGCTTTGAATGGTGCATTTTGAACACAGAAAAACAAGGGGGTTCAAATAACTTCAAAAAAATTGAAATCCCTTTGTAACAGACGAGTTTCCGTATGAAACCCTGATACTTCGAAGGAGATTGTGTGTTTTGTACACGAAGTGCATCCAGTTTTTGCCGTAAGCCTCTCTACTTTCTTGCACATGCTATGTGGGTGAAATGATGATACCATGCCAACTTGGAACCTTTTCAGAGTTCATTTCAAATTGTTTTCAATTTCATGGTCTTATAGGTCAAAATAATCAGTAAATGCATGAAAAATAACAAATGAAGTCAGAAAGGGTTGTAAATTGATGATGTGGCTTTGAATGGTGCATTCTGAACACAGAAAAAGAAGGGGGGTTGAAATAAGTTCAACAAAAGTGAAATGCCTTTGTAACAGACGAGTTTCCGTAAGAAACACTCATACTTCGAAGGAGATTGTCTGTTTTATACACGAAGTGCATCCAGTTTTTGCCGTAAGCCTCTCTACTTTCTTGCACATGCTATGTGGGTGAAATGATGATACCATGCCAACTTGGAACCTTTTCAGAGTTCATTTCAAATGCTTTTCAATTTCATGGTCTTATAGCTCAAAATAATCAGTAAATGCATGAAAAATAACAAATGAAGTCAGAAAGGGTTGTAAATTGATGATGTGGCTTTGAATGGTGCATTTTGAACACATAAAAATAAGGGGGTTCAAATAACTTCAAAAAATTGAAATCCCTTTGTAACAAACGAGTTTCCGTATGAAACCGTGATACTTCGAAGGAGATTGTCTGTTTTGTAGACGAAGTGCATCCAGTTTTTGCCGTAAGCCTCTCTACTTTCTTGCACATGCTATGTGGGTGAAATGATGATACCATGCCAACTTGGAACCTTTTCAGAGTTCATTTCAAATGCTTTTCAACTTCATGGTCTTATAGCTCAAAATAATCAGTAAATGCATGAAAAATAACAAATGAAGTCAGTAAGGGTTGTAAATTGATGATGTGGCTTTGAATGGTGCATTCTGAACACAGAAAAACAAGGGGGTTCAAATAAGTTCAAAAAATTTGAAATCCCGTTGTAACAGACGTGTTTCCGTAAGAAACCCTCATACTTCGAAGGAGATTGTCTGTTTTGTACACGAAGTGCATCCAGTTTTTGCCGTAAGCCTCTCTACTTTCTTGCACATGCTATGTGGGTGAAATGATGATACCATGCCAACTTGGAACCTTTTGAGAGTTCATTTCAAATGCTTTTCAATTTCATGGTCTTATAGCTCAAAATAATCAGTAAATGCATGAAAAATAAACAAATGAAGTCAGAAAGGGTTGTAAATTGATGATGTGGCTTTGAATGGGTTATTTTGAACACAGAAAAACAAGGGGGTTGAAAGAACTTCAAAAAAATTGAAATCCCTTTGTAACAGACGAGTTTCCGTATGAAACCCTGATACTTCGAAGGAGATTGTGTGTTTTGTACGCGAAGTGCATCCAGTTTTTCCAGTAAGCCTCTCTACATTCTTGCACATGCTATGTGGGTGAAATGATGATACCATGCCAACTTGGAACCTTTTCAGAGTTCATTTCAAATGCTTTTCAATTTCATGGTCTTATAGCTCAAAATAATCAGTAAATGCATGAAAAATAACAAATGAAGTTAGAAAGGGTTGTAAATTGATGATGTGGCTTTGAATGGTGCATTTTGAACACATAAAAACAAGGGGGTTCAAATAACTTCAAAAAAATTGAAATCCCTTTGTAACAAACGAGTTTCCGTATGAAACCGTGATACTTCGAAGGAGATTGTCTGTTTTGTAGACGAAGTGCATCCAGTTTTTGCCGTAAGCCTCTCTACTTTCTTGCACATGCTATGTGGGTGAAATGATGATACCATGCCAACTTGGAACCTTTTCAGAGTTCATTTCAAATGCTTTTCAATTTCATGGACTTATAGCTCAAAATAATCAATAAATGCATGAAAAATAACAAATGAAGTCAGTAAGGGTTGTAAATTGATGATGTGGCTTTGAATGGTGCATTTTGAACACAGAAAAACAAGGGGGTTCAAATAAGTTCAAAAAAATTGAAATCCCTTTGTAACAGACGTGTTTCCGTAAGAAACCCTCATACTTCGAAGGAGATTGTCTGTTTTGTACACGAAGTGCATCCAGTTTTTGCCGTAAGCCTCTCTACTTTCTTGCACATGCTATGTGGGTGAAATGATGATACCATGCTAACTTGGAACCTTTTCAGGGTTCATTTCAAATGCTTTTCAATTTCATGGTCTTATAGCTCAAAATAATCAGTAAATGCATGAAAAATAAACAAATGAAGTCAGAAAGGGTTGTAAATTGATGATGTGGCTTTGAGTGGTGCATTTTGAACACAGAAAAACAAGGGGGTTGAAAGAACTTCAAAAAAATTGAAATCCCTTTGTAACAGACGAGTTTCCGTATGAAACCCTGATACTTCGAAGGAGATTGTGTGTTTTGTACGCGAAGTGCATCCAGTTTTTCCAGTAAGCCTCTCTACATTCTTGCACATGCTATGTGGGTGAAATGATGATACCATGCCTTGGAACCTTTTCAGAGTTCATTTCAAATGCTTTTCAATTTCATGGTCTTATAGCTCAAAATAATCAGTAAATGCATGAAAAATAGCAAATGAAGTCAGAAAGGGTTGTAAATTGATGATGTGGCTTTGAATGGTGCATTTTGAACACATAAAAACAAGGGGGTTCAAATAAGTTCAACAAAAATGAAATCCCTTTGTAACAAACGAGTTTCCGTATGAAACCGTGATACTTCGAAGGAGATTGTCTGTTTTGTAGACGAAGTGCATCCAGTTTTTGCCGTAAGCCTCTCTACTTTCTTGCACATGCTATGTGGGTGAAATGATGATACCATGCCAACTTGGAACCTTTTCAGAGTTCATTTCAAATGCTTTTCAATTTCATGGACTTATAGCTCAAAATAATCAATAAATGCATGAAAAATAACAAATGAAGTCAATAAGGGTTGTAAATTGATGATGTGGCTTTGAATTGTGCATTTTGAACACAGAAAAACAAGGGGGTTCAAATAAGTTCAAAAAACTTGAAATCCCTTTGTAACATACGTGTTTCCGTAAGAAACCCTCATACTTTGAAGGAGATTGTCTGTTTTGTACACGAAGTGCATCCAGTTTTTGCCGTAAGCCTGTCTACTTTCTTGCACATGCTATGTGGGTGAAATGATGATACCATGCCAACTTGGAACCTTTTCAGAGTTAATTTCAAATGCTTTTCAATTTCATGGTCTTATAGCTCAAAATAATCAGTAAATGCATGAAAAATAACAAATGAAGTCAGAAAGGGTTGTAAATTGATGATGTGGCTTTGAATGGTGCATTTTGAACAGAGAAAAACAAGGGGGTTCAAATAAGTTCAACAAAAGTGAAATCCCTTTGTAACAGACGAGTTTCCGTAAGAAACCCTCATACTTCGAAGGAGATTGTCTGTTTGGTACACGAAGTGCATCCAGTTTTTGCCGTAAGCCTCTCTACTTTCTTGCACATGCTATGTGGGTGAAATGATGATACCGTGCCAACTTGGAACCTTTTCAGAGTTCATTTCAAATGCTTTTTAATTTCATGGTCTTATAGCTCAAAATAACCAGTAAATGCATGAAAAATAACAAATGAAGTCAGAAAGGGTTGTAAATTGATGATGTGGCTTTGAATGGTGCATTTTGAACACAGAAAAACAAGGGGGTTCTAATAACTTCAAAAAAATTGAAATCCCTTTGTAACAGACGAGTTTCCGTATGAAACCCTGATACTTCGAAGGAGATTGTGTGTTTTGTACACGAAGTGCATCCAGTTTTTGCCGTCAGCCTCTCTACTTTCTTGCACATGCTATGTGGGTGAAATGATGATACCATGCCAACTTGGAACCTTTTCAGAGTTCATTTCAAATTCTTTTCAATTTCATGGTCTTATAGCTCAAAATAATCAGTAAATGCATGAAAAATAACAAATGAAGTCAGAAAGGGTTGTAAATTGATGATGTGGCTTTGAATGGTGCATTCTGAACACAGAAAAAGAAGGGGGTTCAAATAAGTTCAACAAAAGTGAAATGCCTTTGTAACAGACGAGTTTCCGTAAGAAACCCTCATACTTCGAAGGAGATTGTCTGTTTTGTACACGAAGTGCATCCAGTTTTTGCCGTAAGCCTCTCTACTTTCTTGCACATGCTATGTGGGTGAAATGATGATACCATGCCAACTTGGAACCTTTTCAGAGTTCATTTCAAATGCTTTTCAATTTCATGGTCTTATAGCTCAAAATAATCAGTAAATGCATGAAAAATAAACAAATGAAGTCAGAAAGGGTTGTAAATTGATGATGTGGCTTTGAATGGTGCATTTTGAACACAGAAAAACAAGGGGGTTGAAAGAACACCAAAAAAATTGAAATCCCTTTGTAACAGACGAGTTTCCGTATGAAACCCTAATACTTCGAAGGAGATTGTGTGTTTTGTACGCGAAGTGCATCCAGTTTTTCCAGTAAGCCTCTCTACATTCTTGCACATGCTATGTGGGTGAAATGATGATACCATGCCAACTTGGAACCTTTTCGGAGTTCATTTCAAATGCTTTTCAATTTCATGGTCTTATAGCTCAAAATAATCAGTAAATGCATGAAAAATAACAAATGAAGTCAGAAAGGGTTGTAAATTGATGATGTGGCTTTGAATGGTGCATTTTGAACACAAAAAAACAAGGGGGTTCAAATAACTTCAAAAAAATTGAAATCCCTTTGTAACAGACGAGTTTCCGTATGAAACCGTGATACTTCGAAGGAGATTGTGTGTTTTGTACACAAAGTGCATCCAGTTTTTGCCGTAAGCCTCTCTACATTCTTGCACATGCTATGTGGGTGAAATGATGATACCATGCCAACTTGGAACCTTTTCAGAGTTCATTTCAAATTCTTTTCAATTTCATGGTCTTATAGCTCAAAATAATCAATAAATGCATGAAAAATAACAAATGAAGTCAGAAAGGGTTGTAAATTGATGATGTGGCTTTGAATGGTGCATTCTGAACACAGAAAAAAAAGGGGGTTCAAATAAGTTCAACAAAAGTGAAATGCCTTTGTAACAGAGGAGTTTCCGTAAGAAACCCTCATACTTCGAAGGAGATTGTCTGTTTTGTACACGAAGTGCATCCAGTTTTTGCAGTAAGCCTCTCTACTTTCTTGCACATGCTATGTGGGTGAAATGATGATACCATGCCAACTTGGAACCTTTTCACAGTTCATTTCAAATGTTTTCAATTTCATGGTCTTATAGCTCAAAATAATCAGTAAATGCATGAAAAATAAACAAATGAAGTCAGAAAGGGTTGTAAATTGATGATGTGGCTTTGAATGGTGCATTTTGAACACAGAAAAACAAGGGGGTTGAAAGAACTTCAAAAAAATTGAAATCCCTTCGTAACAGACGAGTTTCCGTATGAAACCCTCATACTTCGAAGGAGATTGTGTGTTTTGTACGCGAAGTGCATCCAGTTTTTCCAGTAAGCCTCTCTACATTCTCGCACATGCTATGTGGGTGAAATGATGATACCATGCCAACTTGGAACCTTTTCAGAGTTCATTTCAAATGCTTTTCAATTTCATGGTCTTATAGCTCAAAATAATCAGTAAATGCATGAAAAATAACAAATGAAGTCAGAAAGGGTTGTAAATTGATGATGTGGCTTTGAATGGTGCATTTTGAACACAAAAAAACAAGGGGGTTCAAATAACTTCAAAAAAATTGAAATCCCTTTGTAACAGACGAGTTTCCGTATGAAACCCTGATACTTCGAAGGAGAGTGTGTGTTTTGTACACGAAGTGCATCCAGTTTTTGCCGTAAGCCTCTCTACTTTCTTGCACATGCTATGTGGGTGAAATGATGATACCATGCCAACTTGGAACCTTTTCAGAGTTCATTTCAAATTCTTTTCAATTTCATGGTCTTATAGCTCAAAATAATCAGTAAATGCATGAAAAATAACAAATGAAGTCAGAAAGGGTTGTAAATTGATGATGTGGCTTTGAATGGTGCATTCTGAACACAGAAAAAAAGGGGGTTCAAATAAGTTCAACAAAAGTGAAATGCATTTGTAACAGACGAGTTTCCGTAAGAAACCCTCATACTTCGAAGGAGATTGTCTGTTTTGTACACGAAGTGCATCCAGTTTTTGCCGTAAGACTCTCTACTTTCTTGCACATGCTATGTGGGTGAAATGATGATACCATGCCAACTTGGAACCTTTTCAGAGTTCATTTCAAATGTTTTCAATTTCATGGTCTTATAGCTCAAAATAATCAGTAAATGCATGAAAAATAAACAAATGAAGTCAGAAAGGGTTGTAAATTGATGATGTGGCTTTGAATGGTGCATTTTGAACACAGAAAAACAAGGGGGTTGAAAGAACTTCAAAAAAATTGAAATCCCTTTGTAACAGATGAGTTTCCGTATCAAACCCTCATACTTCGAAGGAGATTGTGTGTTTTATACGCGAAGTGCATCCAGTTTTTCCAGTAAGCCTCTCTACATTCTTGCACATGCTATGTGGGTGAAATGATGATACCATGCCAACTTGGAACCTTTTCAGAGTTCATTTCAAATGCTTTTCAATTTCATGGTCTTATAGCTCAAAATAATCAGTAAATGCATGAAAAATAACAAATGAAGTTAGAAAGGGTTGTAAATTGATGATGTGGCTTTGAATGGTGCATTTTGAACCCAAAAAAACAAGGGGGTTCAAATAACTTCAAAAAAATTGAAATCCCTTTGTAACAGACGAGTTTCCGTATGAAACCCTAATACTTCGAAGGAGATTGTGTTTTTTGTACACGAAGTGCATCCAGTTTTTGCCGTAAGCCTCTCTACTTTCTTGCACATGCTATGTGGGTGAAATGATGATACCATGCCAACTTGGAACCTTTTCAGAGTTCATTTCAAATTCTTTTCAATTTCATGGTCTTATAGCTCAAAATAATCAGTAAATGCATGAAAAATAACAAATGAAGTCAGAAAGGGTTGTAAATTGATGATGTGGCTTTGAATGGTGCATTCTGAACACAGAAAAAAAGGGGGTTCAAATAAGTTCAACAAAAGTGAAATGCATTTGTAACAGACGAGTTTCCGTAAGCAACCCTCATACTTCGAAGGAGATTGTCTGTTTTGTACACGAAGTGCATCCAGTTTTTGCCGTAAGCCTCTCTACTATCTTGCACATGCTATGTGGGTGAAATGATGATACCATGCCAACTTGGAACCTTTTCAGAGTTCATTTCAAATGCTTTTCAATTTCATGGTCTTATAGCTCAAAATAATCAGTAAATGCATGAAAAATAAACAAATGAAGTCAGAAAGGGTTGTAAATTGATGATGTGGCTTTGAATGGTGCATTTTGAACACAGAAAAACAAGGGGGTTGAAAGAACTTCAAAAAAATTGAAATCCCTTTGTAACAGACGAGTTTCCGTATGAAACCCTCATACTTCGAAGGAGATTGTGTGTTTTGTACACGAAGTGCATCCAGTTTTTCCAGTAAGCCTCTCTACATTCTTGCACATGCTATGTGGGTGAAATGATGATACCATGCCAACTTGGAACCTTTTCAGAGTTCATTTCAAATTCTTTTCAATTTCATGGTCTTACAGCTCAAAATAATCAGTAAATGCATGAAAAATAACAAATGAAGTCAGAAAGGGTTGTAAATTGATGATGTGGCTTTGAATGGTGCATTCTGAACACACAAAAAAAGGGGGTTCAAATAAGTTCAACAAAAGTGAAATGCATTTGTAACAGACGACTTTCCGTAAGAAACCCTCATACTTCGAAGGAGATTGTCTGTTTTGTAGACGAAGTGCATCCAGTTTTTGCCGTAAGCCTCTCTACTTTCTTGCACATGCTATGTGGGTGAAATGATGATACCATGCCAACTTGGAACCTTTTCAGAGTTCATTTCAAATGCTTTTCAATTTCATGGTCTTATAGCTCAAAATAATCAGTAAATGCATGACAAATAAACAAATGAAGTCAGAAAGGGTTGTAAATTGATGATGTGGCTTTGAATGGTGCATTTTGAACACAGAAAAACAAGGGGGTTCTAATAACTTCAAAAAAATTGAAATCCCTTTGTAACAGACGAGTTTCCGTATGAAACCCTGATACTTCGAAGGAGATTGTGTGTTTTGTACACGAAGTGCATCCAGTTTTTGCCGTAAGCGTCTCTACTTTCTTGCACATGCTATGTGGGTGAAATGATGATACCATGCCAACTTGGAACCTTTTCAGAGTTCATTTCAAATGCTTTTCAATTTCATGGACTTATAGCTCAAAATAATCAATAAATGCATGAAAAATAACAAATGAAGTCAGTAAGGGTTGTAAATTGATGATGTGGCTTTGAATGGTGCATTCTGAACACAGAAAAACAAGGGGGTTCAAATAAGTTCAAAAAAATTGAAATCCCTTTGTAACAGACGTGTTTCCGTAAGAAACCCTCATACTTCAACGGAGATTGTCTGTTTTGTACACGAAGTGCATCCAGTTTTTGCCGTAAGCCTGTCTACTTTCTTGCACATGCTATGTGGGTGAAATGATGATACCATGCCAACTTGGAACCTTTTCAGAGTTCATTTCAAATGCTTTTCAATTTCATGGTCTTATAGCTCAAAATAATCAGTAAATGCATGAAAAATAAACAAATGAAGTCAGAAAGGGTTGTAAATTGATGATGTGGCTTTGAATGGTGCATTTTGAACACATAAAAACAAGGGGGTTCAAATAAGTTCAACAAAAATGAAATCCCTTTGTAACAGACGAGTTTCCGTATGAAACCGTGATACTTCGAAGGAGATTGTCTGTTTTGTAGACGAAGTGCATCAAGTTTTTGCCGTAAGCCTCTCTAATTTCTTGCACATGATATGTGGGTGAAATGATGATACCATGCCAACTTGGAACCTTTTCAGAGTTCATTTCAAATGCTTTTCAATTTCATGGACTTATAGCTCAAAATAATCAATAAATGCATGAAAAATAACAAATGAAGTCAGTAAGGGTTGTAAATTGATGATGTGGCTTTGAATGGTGCATTTTGAACACAGAAAAACAAGGGGGTTCAAATAAGTTCAAAAAAATTGAAATCCCTTTGTAACAGACGTGTTTCCGTAAGAAACCATCATACTTCAAAGGAGATTGTCTGTTTTGTACACGAAGTGCATCCAGTTTTTGCCGTAAGCCTGTCTACTTTCTTGCACATGCTATGTGGGTGAAATGATGATACCATGCCAACTTGGAACCTTTTCAGAGTTTATTTCAAATGCTTTTCAATTTCATGGTCTTATAGCTCAAAATAATCAGTAAATGCATGAAAAATAAACAAATGAAGTCAGAAAGGGTTGTAAATTGATGATGTGGCTTTGAATGGTGCAATTTAAACACAGAAAAACAAGGGGGTTGAAAGAACTTCAAAAAAATTGAAATCCCTTTGTAACAGACGAGTTTCCGTATGAAACCCTGATACTTCGAAGGAGATTGTGTGTTTTGTACGTGAAGTGCATCCAGTTTTTCCAGTAAGCCTCTCTACAGTCTTGCACATGCTATGTGGGTGAAATGATGATACCATGCCAACTTGGAACCTTTTCAGAGTTCATTTCAAATGCTTTTCAATTTCATGGTCTTATACCTCAAAATAATCAGTAAATGCATGAAAAATAACAAATGAAGTCAGAAAGGGTTGTAAATTGATGATATGGCTTTGAATGGTGCATTTTGAACACATAAAAACAAGGGGGTTCAAATAAGTTCAACAAAAATGAAATCCCTTCGTAACAGACGAGTTTCCGTATGAAACCGTGATACTTCGAAGGAGATTGTCTGTTTTGTAGACGAAGTGCATCCAGTTTTTGCGGTAAGCCTCTCTACTTTCTTGCACATGCTATGTGGGTGAAATGATGATACCATGCCAACTTGGAACCTTTTCAGAGTTCATTTCAAATGCTTTTCAATTTCGTGGACTTATAGCTCAAAATAATCAGTAAATGCATGAAAAATAACAAATGAAGTCAGTAAGGGTTGTAAATTGATGATGTGGCTTTGAATGGTGCATTTTGAACACAGAAAAACAAGGGGGTTCAAATAAGTTCAAAAAAATTGAAATCCCTTTGTAACAGACGTGTTTCCGTAAGAAACCCTCATACTTCAAAGGAGATTGTCTGTTTTGTACACGAAGTGCATCCAGTTTTTGCCGTAAGCCTGTCTACTTTCTTGCACATGCTATGTGGGTGAAATGATGATACCATGCCAACTTGGAACCTTTTCAGAGTTCATTTCAAATTGTTTTCAATTTCATGGTCTTATAGCTCAAAATAATCAGTAAATGCATGAAAAATAACAAATGAAGTCAGAAAGGGTTGTAAATTGATGACGTGGCTTTGAATGGTGCATTTTGAACACAGAAAAACAAGGGGGTTCAAATAAGTTCAACAAAAGTGAAATCCCTTAGTAACAGACGAGTTTCCATAAGAAACCCTCATACTTCGAAGGAGATTGTCTGTTTTGTACACGAAGTGCATCCAGTTTTTGCCGTAAGCCTCTCTAGTTTCTTGCACATGCTATGTGGGTGAAATGATGATACCATGCCAACTTGGAACCTTTTCAGAGTTCATTTCAAATGCTTTTCAATTTCATGGTCTTATAGCTCAAAATAATCAGTAAATGCATGAAAAATAACAAATGAAGTCAGAAAGGGTTGTAAATTGATGATGTGGCTTTGAATGGTGCATTTTGAACACAGAAAAACAAGGGGGTTCAAATAACTTCAAAAAAATTGAAATCCCTTTGTAACAGACGAGTTTCCGTATGAAACCTTGATACTTCGAAGGAGATTGTGTGTTTTGTACACGAAGTGCATCTAGTTTTTGCCGTAAGCCTCTCTACTTTCTTGCACATGCTATGTGGGTGAAATGATGATAGCATGCCAACTTGGAACCTTTTCAGAGTTCATTTAAAATTCTTTTCAATTTCATGGTCTTATAGCTCAAAATAATCAGTAAATGCATGAAAAATAACAAATGAAGTCAGAAAGGGTTGTAAATTGATGATGTGGCTTTGAATGGTGCATTTTGAACATAGAAAAACAAGGGGGTTCAAATAAGTTCGAAAAAATTAAAATCCCATTGTAATAGACGAGTTTTCCTATGAAACCGTGATACTTCGAAGGAGATTGTCTGTTTTGTACATGAAGTGCATCCAGTTTTTGCCGTAAGCCTCTCTACTTTCTTGCACATACTATGTGGGTGAAATGATGATACCATGCCAACTTCGAACCTTTTAAGAGTTCATTTCAAATGCTTTTCAATTTCATGGTCTTATAGCTCGAAATAATCAGTAAATGCATGAAAAATAACAAATGAAGTCAGAAACAAAATAAAATAAAATAAATAAGTAATTTGAAACGAAATAATATAAACTTTAATAAAATAGATAAGTAGAAACAAAAAAAAACTTTAATAACATAAATAAAATTTTTGAAACTAAAATTATCAAAGTATTTTCTGTTCAAAACATTATAAGCAACTTCTAGTATTATGGAAACTAAAATTTTATAAAATTCATGCAACTAAAATTATCAAAGTATTTTCTGTTCAAAATCATTAAAAGCAAAAAGAATTTTCATAAAGAACTTTTTTTGTTAGAAACTTTAATAGCAAAAAGAATTATCATAAATTAAAATTAATAATTAATTATAAACAAAATAAATTAAAATAAATAAGTATTTTGTTGTAAGTAAAAACAAAACAAAATAAATAAAGGAAAAAACAAAACAAAAAAAACTAGGAAAACAAATAAAATTTGCCACCAACTGGGCCACCACGGCCTGAATACGACTAGAAACTCATCCATGGGCCAGGATTCAGGCCCGTAGTAGGCCGAGAAGCCCATCAAGCAAAGCAGTAGCAAGTAGGCCCATAAGCCTGCAGTGGAGAGGAGCTCGAGAGGGGTGCGACAGTGGGGCTTATAAACCACTGCGCGCCCCTCTCAACTAGCGAGGTGGGACTAAACTTTGGCCGCGACGCGGGCAGCACATGGGCCTTTGGTCCCGGTTGGTGGCACCAACCGGGACTAAAGGGGGTGCATTGGTACCGGTTCGTGGCACCAACCGGGACCAAAGGTCGCCGCTTCCCGCCCTTTGGGCTGCTGAAAAGTGACCTTTAGTCCCGGTTGGTGCCACCAACCGGGACAAAAGGCCGCCGCTTCCCACCCTTTGGGCTGCTGAAAAGTGACCTTTGGTCCCGGTTGGTCGCACCAACCGGGACTAAAGGGGGCATTGGTACCGGTTGGTGGCACCAACCGGTACCAATGGCTTTGCTATATAAGCCAGCACTTGGGAAAATTTCGTCACTTCTTCGATCCCTCCGACGACGCCGCCAGGCTGCCCGAGCTCGCCGTGCCTCTACCGCGCTGCCGACCACGCCGTCGTCGCCCCTGCCCCCCGACCATGCCGCGCGCCCTCGCCGTGCCTTTACCGCGCCCATACCCGCCCCGTCGACGCCGTCGCCGCCCTTTTCCCCGTCGATCGCCATCGCCCCTGCCCCGACCACGCCGCCGTCCCCGCCCTCTACACCGACGCCGGTGCCGTACCTCTGCCCCTGCCCTGACCACGCCGCACCTCTCCTTAGTCAGGCCGGCGCCGCCCACCCTGTCCTCTCCTTTGTTTTTAGATTATATGATGTTTTTTCCAGATTATGTGTATATGTGTGAGCATATGTATGTGTGTATATCTGATTATATGTCCTTTTTTTAGATTTTTTGTTCATATAAATGATGATTTGTTTTTTTCATTTTTATAAAAATGTATATATGTATGCATGTTCTCTGTGCATATAAAAGTTAGATTTTTAGTATATTTGGGTACATTTTAGGTTAGTTTTATCTATATATGTTCTCTGATTTAGTACATTTTAGGTTAGTTTCATTTTTACAAAAGTTTTATATATTTAGGAAAAGAAGGAAGAGAAGGAAGAAGGAAGAAGGAAGAAGAAGAAAAAGTTTTATACATGCAAAAGTTACATTTTTAGAAGGAAGAAGAAGAAGAAAAAGTTTTATATATGCGTTGTCGTCGAGGCCACCCCAAACCCTTGAAGCGTTGTGTCGAGGCCACCCCAAACCCTTGAAGCGTTGTCTAGGCCACCCCAAACCCTAGAGAAGCAGCGTCGAGGCCACTAACATGATTCCTTATTGTGATTAGCTAGCTAGTTCTACGTTTGCCACTAATATATATCCATCTATACCATGTTTGAATAATAATTGACATGTTGTAAATATTTGCAGAAACTATGGATCACTCCCGAGACGAAGCAACAGAAGCGATGTTGGGGGAGATAATCGCACAAGGAAGTGATGTTGTTGCGTCGTTTCTCTACGACACCGATGGTCAGGAAGAACCGGGTGAAGAAGAGGGCTATGTTCATGATGGCTCCGGTGACCCATTAATGCCGGTACAAGAAGAGGGCTATGTTCATGATGGCTCCGGTGACCCAATGGAGGTACAAGAAGGAGACCGTGATGATGGCTCCGGTGACTGAACCGAGTCCGGCCAGGTATATATATATTAGTTAAGCCTGTGCTGACTAGTTAATTGATGCATTCATTGTTTTAATATGTACACATATTAATTAACTCTTGTCTTTCTTCTTTTTTCTCTAGCCCTCCGGATCGAGCTCAACTTCGGTAAAGAAACGAGGCCCGAAGAAAAAGTTGCGCTCGGATGAAAGGTTTGAGATCACAACAATCATGCGCGATGGCAAGCCGATTGAACCCATCCGGACAAGGGATGCATTTCGTGCTCAGTGCGGGGTTCTTGTTAGGGACAAGATCCCGATCAGTATCCAGCAATGGTTAAAGCCAAAGAAGGAAGACCCTGAGGTGCCGACGTCTTATGTCTCCGATATGCAGAAAGAAGATCTTTGGACAACGCTTAAGGCAAATTTCACCCTACCGCCAGAGGAGGATCAGAGAAGCCAGTTAAAGAGGAATTGATCAAGTCTCATGCTCTTAAGAAGATGGCAGAACTATTCAGGAGGTGGAAGAATGAGCTGACAACGTTTGTCGACAAAGAAGAGACACCAGAATTCACCGGCCGGTTTGAGAAGATCAGAGATCAATGGCCCGCATTTGTGGCCCACAAGACATCGGAAAAGAGTAAGAAGATGTCAGCGACAAATAAGAAAAATGCTGCGAAGAAGAAGCATCACCATCGCACGGGGTCAGGTGGTTACCTCAAAGCCCGACCTTTGTGGGACAAGGTTGAGAATGACCTGATTGCTAAAGGGGTCGAACCAGAGATATTGAAATGGCCAGACCGTTGCCGGACTTGGTTCTTCGGGGTTGGCGGAACCTTGGACCCTGTATCTGGGAAGTGCGTTTGGACGGAAGAGCAACTACGAATACCCGTCATGAAGCTTCGGCACTATATCGCCGTAGCACAGGAAGGGACGTTCGTTCCAGACAGAGAGAAGGACGAGCTCACAATGGCCCTCGGGAATCCTGAGCACCTTGGACAGACACGAGGCACGCCAGGCTCCCTTCCGTGGAACGCTGGGTTTCCGGACGCAGGGGGTTACAAAACCCAGGAGAGGAGGAAGGAAGTGGAGCATAGCCAACTGCAGGCGCTGCACGAAACGGTACAAGGGCTAGAGGAACGAGAAGCAGATCGCAGCAAATGACCTGCCGAAGCTTCCCCTGAAGCTACCCCGCCATCTCAGTGCAGAAGCAGCGTGGCTTCCACCGAGAAGACTCAGCAGCTGGAGCCTGTCTTCACGGGCTACCCCGTGGATGCTATCACAAAGTCTCAACATTGCCACCTTATGACGCGATGGATGACATTGAAAGTCAAGGCGGCTGTTGGCTCTGTTATACCTAATGAACCTGGCTCAACCTACCACGGCCAGCCGATTCCAGAAGGATATCCTAGGGTGATGGTGGATCAAATAACGGACGGATTTGAGGACCTTGAGCTTGACCACCCTACGGGTGAAGGGGAGATTCGGCTGGGTTCTTCTCTGAAGACTCCATGCCTATGGCAGAAGGAGCTCATCAACCTTCCGAACTGGACGCCTCCGCCTCCTCCTCCTGCTCCGGCGAGTCAGGGCACTCCGCCTCCTCCTCCGCCTCCTCCGGCGAGTGATAAGGGCTCAGCCTCCTTCTCCGGCGTGTGGCAGCACTCCGCCTCCTTCTCCGCCTGCGCCGGCGCGCCCGAGCAGCCAGCTGCCTCCTCCTTCTCCGCCTCGTCAACAAGGGCGGAAGAGAGCCGCCGCTGCTCCGGCTCCTCCGGCTCGTCGTCCTTATCCTCTGCCTCGTAAGAAAGGAAAGACAGCCGCAACCGCTCCGTCTGCTCCGGCGTCTAGCAGTACAGCCAGAGGCAGGCAATACAGATACGGTCCTTCTCTTAAGACTCTAGAGAAGTTACCATACGAGAGGAGCCAGGAGGAAAACGCGAAGATCGTGCAAGCCGAAGTGACCAACTTCTTTGAAGGGGTCAAAGGAAAGAAAAATCCACCTCCGGAGGAGAAGATAGATCCGGTAAAAGCGAAGCGTACTCTGGCTGCCCTAACAAAACCACAAAAGTCTCCGGTGAAAGACAACTATGAGCGCATTCTTACAATGTCATTTATCGAAGCGGAGCAGTCGGGAAGTACTGTGAGTGCTCAAAGGTTAGCAGAACGACGAGCTGGGAAAAAAGTTGCCCAGCTCGGCGAACAAGCGAACCAATCGTTGCCCCCGCTCCAGGTGTCTAGCGTCATCGCGAATCATCCGGGTGGGATGGTGCCTGGTTATAACGATCTTGGAGATTACCTGCCCGACGATGCACATTTTGATTTCTTGGAGGTGGACGAACACAGATACGTGTACGGGAAGCCTCTCGTCAAAGATGAAAAATCTCTAACAACGATGATGCGAAGATTCCATGATTGGTATATGAAAACCTGCAGAGAGTCTGGGGGAGGAATATTTTGACGCTCAGAGTTAAAGAGGAGCATGACCTCGTTGGAATTGATCTGTTGAATGTTCCATTTGAGGAGTTCTTCGAGTTTTTCAATCTAAAGGCCCTCGATAAGTCAATTATCACTTGCTACTGCCTGTAAGTAGTACTACTTCTGTCATTAAGTCTCTATATATAGGTCAGCTCTTTCATTGCATGTATCTTTAATTATTCTCACTATATTATGCAGATTGAAGATCGCCAAATTGAAGAAAAGACAAATCAGTGATATTGGGTTCATTAACACAAATCTCATAGATGCATATATGGTTAAATTTCAGGCCAAAGATACCGAGGCCAAGCTGCTACAATCATTTATATTAAATGAAAACAAAGCTATAATACTCTTCCCTTACAACTTCGAGTGAGTGTTACTGTCTTGTGGAATATTCGGTTTCCCTTATTAGTTGAGGTTATAGTAATTTAATTGATGAGTTATGCATGCATGCGCAGGTTCCACTATATTCTCCTAGAGATTACGCTTGAGCAGGGACTAGTAACCGTCTTAGACTCGAGACGAAAAGATCCCAAGAAGTACGCGGACATGACTGAAATTCTAGAGAAGTAAGTTAAATCTATCATTGTCGCACCATATCGGCAACTTCAATTTGTTCATTTCCTGATATCAAGTAATTGTTTTCTTTGTCTGGCAGGGTTTGGAGTAAATTCACCTCAAAAACTCCGGGACTGCCAAAGAAGCTGCAGTTTAGACACCCGAAAGTAAGTACTATAGTAGCATATATGTTCCACGCATCTCCTAGTGATTCATGCGCTAGTTTGATCAATACCATTTGGCATGCTTGCTAATTATCAGTTTGATTGACCTCTATTTCTTGTAAAGTGGTTGTGGCAGGAAGAAGGGACTAATTACTGTGGATACTACATTTGTGAGTCCATCTGCCACGCGACTTGTGAGCGGGGCTACTCCGAGAAACAATATGAAGTGCGTAAATAATTATATTCACAATTTTATTTTATTACCATCATTTGTGTTCAGTTTCATTTATTCATATATATGTATTGACCCCCTTCTTCAAATTAGATATTTCGGATGCGAGATGAACTCCTAGCACCAGATCGTATGTGAGGAATTCAAGAGGAATTGGCGGCATTCTTTCTTGACCACGTGATCGCTCAAGACGGAGAATACTATGTGGAATCTGCAGGGTTCAATTTTAATTAGGAGATTATATTGTAAAAGATACTTATATTGTATATATGTAGCCAGTAGCGTCGGATAGATATACGAGAACTTGTTGTTTGACCAATCTCTCAGAGAAGGAGAGGTGGTCGATATCACTTCTCTTTGTATGCATCTGTTCATGACGATCTTCTATTTCCTTCATTTGCTTAACTAGCTAGTGTGTCTAGTCCTCTCTATACGTATAGTACGTAGCGTCGACCAAGCATAGAGATAAGAAAGGACACTTATGTATATTAATTAGCATGCTAACACAATATATGAAACACCTAAATTAACCCCCCAAACACTCCCCCCCTTTAAAAAAAAACAAAACCCCCAACACCTGAGATGCTGACGCGTGGATGCCTATTGGTCCTGGTTGGTTCCACCAACCGGGACCAAAGGGCCTCCTGCCTGGGCTCGCCGCATCGGCCACGTGGAGGCCCATCTGTCCCGGTTTATGCAAGAACCGAGACTAAAGGTTTAGGGCATTAGTACCGACACTTTAGTCCCGGTTCAAAAACCAGGACAAATGACCCTCACGAACCGGGACAATAGGTCATTTTTCTACTAGTGCTTTGTGCTAGCTACATCAACCAAAAGAGAAGATCTCCATGGCTTGGATCCAAGTGCATGCAGAGACCAAGAAAACCAAATAATCAACAAACCTGACCCAAACCTTTTATAACCCAAGGCACATGTAGAAAATATGCCTTGATGCTGTGTGGTTAGAGGCTGCTAACAGGCTCGGTCCGTAGTATTGTGTCACTTTAACATATCAACATTGTTTTTGTTGTTCTATTTTTATTTGTGTACAAACTGCCTATAACTTAACATGTTTAGATATTATGTATGCTCAGTAGTAGTACTTTTGTCTCTGCATTAGCAGTACTTGTGTCTCTGCATATACTCCAGTTTTGTTCTGCATGCTCAGTGCTCCAGTCTTGTTAATTGTTTGAAACTCATTGTGTAACTTAGTAGCAGTCACTAGTAGCAGTAGCAGTCTTGTTAATTGTTTGAAACTCGGTAGCAGTCACTAGTAGGAGTCATTATGTATGCTCAGTAGCAGTCTTGTTAATTGTTTGAAACTCAGTAGCAGTCACTAGTAGCAGTACCTGTTCACTTGTTGCTGCTACCAGTCTTGTTAACCGAAAAGAAAAAAGGGCCAAACAAGTTAACTTGTCTTGTTAACTGTTTGAAACTCACTGTGTAAATTGGTCCTCTCCTCTCTGTGTGTAAACATGTTAAAGGTAAATGTACAGTAGAGAAAGCTATTCCTCTCTCCTGCTGTACATGTTCATGAATTTTTCTTAATTTTGTGTTAAAGCTATAAGTGTAGTAGAGTAAAGCAAACACATGTTCATTTTCAGTTAAAATTTGTTAAAGCTTAACTTGTTCTTAACCATTTTATCTGATAACTTGCAGATGTTGGCCTTCATTCATGTTTTGTCGCAAGGTCCAGGACGAATAAGTCAGGAGAAGCACAAAGTTCTTGATCATTGGAGCTAGTTATTGTTTTGACTTTTTAGTTGTTTTACCTGATGTGAACTAGTTTTGATTATAAACCTAATGCGAACCATGTTTGATTGAAATGTGCCATGTTTGGACATGTTTGATTGTATTCATGATGTGACAGAGGTTCAAGTTATAATGGTTGTTTGACATATTTTGTAATTTCTGATGTGTGGGACCAATTTTGAGATCCGCATGACATGTGGGACCAGTACAAAAATAAAATGGCCAAATTTTTTTTAATAGAAAGTAAAAGGCCACAACCCAAAATAAAAAAGGCTAAAATGTTGGGAATTATTGGGCCAGGCCGATGCAGCTAAGCAAAATAAAGAAAAAAACATTAAATGGGCTGGATTAATGGGCTCGGCCCATTTAAAACACCGAATTGGACCGGGACGATTCTATGCCACGTCAACTTGCCATGTCAGATCCGACGTGGCGTGGGCAGATTGCTAGTGACCAAAATAATTTTAATGCTTTCGTTTGGTCGTAAAATCCTACGACCAATCCAGCAAAAATGTTGTTATAGTTCATTAGAGACCCTCAGCTTTTGACCGTTTGTTTTTGGTCGTAAAAATGTCGCAAATGGAAATTAATGACCATTCGGTGACCAATATTGAAGGTCGTTAGTTGACATACTTTTTTTTAGTGATTGTGCCTAATTAATCAACACTTCGCCACCGGCGTCTTCTTTCCTTCTCCTCCCCAATGGCTAAACGCTACCCAGGCGATGGAGCTGCCGCCAATAGCTTCGGCTGCCGGCACCTCCGCGACGGGCGGCACCGGTGGGCGATAGGCGACTTTAGCTTAGTTTTAGTTTTATTTTAATGTTTAATCATGTTTTTCCAATTTTTTACAAATTTTAATGAAACTATTAATTTCATATGAATTTGACTGGGTTTTGATCAAATTTAAGGTGATTTTTTTTAAAAACCCTTTCGGGCGACCATTGAAGACGCGATTGCGAATCCGAGGCCTAGGATTATTTTTTCACTTGCGCACCTCCATGCAGCCCTATTTCGCGCCCGTGAAGGCCGAAGGGCCGGAGATGCTCTAATACTATGGAATGGATGGTTGAGGCGAACGGTTCCATCGCAGGCGCGAAATGAACGGGCGCTTCGCAAGGAGACTGGCGGTTGGCATCCTCGCATGCAACAATGGCCTCCACAAACTCAGCTACAACAATGGCGTCCTGCCCGTCCTAGAATTTCATATATATATATAGGTGCGAACACGCATAGCCGGAACAAACTGACCAAGACACGCGAGCATAGCTGCCACTGCCCGCCCGTCGACCGATCGAAGAGTGATTCGAGGTAGAAGAACTACAAGGGATCAATAATGGCGGATGACATGGAGAGGATCTTCAAGAGGTTCGACACGAACGGTGACGGGAAGATCTCGCTGTCCGAGCTGACGGACGCGCTGCGGACGCTGGGGTCGACCTCCGCGGACGAGGTGCAGCGCATGATGGCGGAGATCGACACCGATGGTGACGGCTTCATTGACTTCAGCGAGTTCATCTCCTTCTGCAACGCCAACCCGGGACTCATGAAGGACGTCGCCAAGGCCTTCTGAATCTGTTCATTTCACATCAGCCGTCCGATCCAGGAGCCGATCCATCTACGTACGGCTTCATATATCAATTTCATGCAACTACGTACTCCGGTCCCCCGATCGAGCCTCACCTTCACTTGAGGACGGCCCTAATTTTGTTTCATCATTTTTTTTGCTACTAGTAGTAACTAGTGTTTATCACTATTGCAACATTTATTTTCTTTATATCATCACAAGTTTCCTGCGTTTCTTTTCTTTCTCTACCTTTTTGCCGATCATCGGCTTCAGCTCGATCGAATGATCCGTGCTGCTAATTATTTGTGTACGGGTGATTAAGTAACTTGTGCACTTGTGCTTACAATTAATCAGTTGAAGCATTGCATGAATATACTGTCTAACTTTAAACAATTGATGCCTTCCATGATTAAGCATCATGTTTTTCCAATAAGATTAGTCGGGTCAGGTGATTAGACGGTGGGACGTGATTGATGGGATTGGATCAAATTATGATCACACCAGGTTGGCCTGTGGAAGTTGAGCACATACAGATGCTCCAGCGCGTGCTGTGTGTGTTTCTGGTGCATGCCATTGCCATCCGCACGGGACGCTGAATCATTACCCCCTTTGACACTCGGTAGGATTCATGCAATTCTCTGCTCGATGCGCTAGCTGTGCGCAAAGATGACCAAAAGCAGCATCTAGGCCCTCTTTAACGCTGACCCTTAACTCGAACATTATATCCATCCACGAACTGGAGAGTAATTCGGGAGGGAGCCATACAACTCTTATTTAGTAATAATTCTCATTTGTCTGATTTGGAGAAAAGAAAGGAGAGAGTGGGACCACCCAGTTGCTTTTAATTGGATATGTATATGGTGTGCAGTTGGAAGGAGAGAGAGAGGAGAGAAAGAAAAGAGAGAAGCCATAATGTATTCATGTGCTCGTTTTTTGTTGGTAAGTGCATGTTGGAAATCCCGCATACTCCCCCCATTCATTTTTTTTTTCCAAAATGATGACGGACATATAAGGAAGATTTGAGGGTCAACCTTAGAGATGCCCTTAGACCAAAAAAACTTCTATAGATAAAATAACGACAATCGTATAACTCCATGCATCTACACAATTAGATACCAGAACACACACTCAAGACATGTGAAAAGCAACAACTAAAAGTAAAGAAAGTAGTAATCAAGGAGAGGGGGTCCCCTGACCTAAATGTTGGAAATATGAGCAATTTACCATAGGATTTTATTAAAAGAAAAGTTAGGATAAACATAACCATCATAATAAAGACGGAAGAAGGCATGCAATATAGAGATGAAATAACAAAAGACATGTGCACATATAATCTAGAAAAAACATATGTGTAACCGTTCTATATAGACAAGGTATCATAGGAAGTGATGAGCAGAAACGGAACATATCTAGAAGAGATACTATAGCAAAAAGTTGTGGTAGAAACTGGAAGAAGAAGAACATGAGTACGTGCTGAGTTGCAGTAGCAGTAGGGTTGGTGTTGGCGTTGTCGTTGGCCATGTTACCAGAGAGGTGGTCGACGTCGGGGAAGTAGTCGTCGTCCGGGAAGAAATCGTCGGTGTCCGTGATGGAAGCCAGTAGTCGCGCTGGGCGCTCCCCAAAAACCTTATCGCCCTTCTCCCGTACAAGACTCGAAGAGACGGAGTTTCGGAGGCCTACTGTCCCGACAAACGGTGCACGCGGCAAGACGGGATGGGGAAGAACGTAGTAGCAGCACAGAGAAAAGAACCGGTGGCGAGTGGGAACTTCTGATGCATCGTCTCTGGAGAGGAGCGACCTCTCTTTTATAGGCGCAGGAGAAGGAGGCGAGAGGCCAGCGACGGGAGCCGAAGATTGCGACGGGATATGAAACGAACACACAACAACGAAACTGCAGCGTTCACTTTCAATATCCACTAGCAAAAACGTTCAGCTTCTCTGAGTGGACTTTCGTATACCAGTCGTGCGTGACAAAAGTTTAGTTCGGCTCGGCTCATTACCGCAACCCCCGGCACGTCGTGACGAGGCGAGGCGGGCGGCGGAGGAGGAGGAGCGCGCGTGTATGTCTCTCTTGTTCTCAAGCTCATACATGTGTGGAAACATCCTCCCTTATAAGGAGGTCCAACTCCCACTAAACTAGCAATGTGGGACTAAACATTTCCACCTCTTGCCTTGCACAAATGGGCTGCATGGGCCTCTATGATTTATTAGGAATTTTCTGAAATCATATATATTGGGCTGACCCATATTTGGACAAAATTCCAGCAATCCCCCACCAGATCCCAGAGGCACACAAAATTTGCCTTTGGTTCCAAAACACTGTTTTATATACCGATACTGCAGTGGAGACTGTTAAGTTGAACTTCCACCTAGAACTCTATGCTACACTAGTAAGCAACTTGAACAGTGGACTAGGCCTTGAACTGCAAGTTTTCTGCGAAACTAGCTTCACACAGAGGTT
The DNA here is from genome assembly GCF_904849725.1 of Hordeum vulgare subsp. vulgare. NCBI lineage: Eukaryota > Viridiplantae > Streptophyta > Magnoliopsida > Poales > Poaceae > Hordeum > Hordeum vulgare. The sequence goes on along the minus strand of NC_058524.1, from coordinate 257,064,972 downwards.
TGATCGATACTAGGCTACCGTGGGACTTCCCCGCGGGTGGAGCTTATGCGTCATACTCCGAGACCTTTCATGAGTTTACTAGAGAGCACCCTACTCTCATAGATCGCGATGTTAACAATCAGACTCATATAGGTATGTTCTTCAAAAGATGTTCTGCAGGATAACATCTCTGCTTCAATAAGCCACTTAGAACATATTAAGATGTATATCAACCTGCCATGCAGTTTAGGAATGTATTGCATCTTCATGGAGTGGTATTATTAATGATAAGGATACTTTCCTCTCAGTTGACCAACAACTTGTCTTCCACATCTAATTCATGGGATCTCTGATCACAAAGAATAGGTTACCACTGTGAACAACTCAAATTGTGGGTCTCATACCCATCTCCCTCGATGCATTTTCTATCACATTACGTGATAGACCCTTAGTAAAAGGATCTGCTAGATTTTTAGATGTTTGGATATAATCCAATGCAATAACTCCGGAGTTTCTCATTTTCCTGACAGATTTTAACCTTCTCTGAATGTGTCTTGATGACTTCATGTTATCCTTTGAGCTGCTCACTTTCGTGATCACAGTTTGATTGTCGTAGTTCATAAGGATACCCGGTACAGGTTTCTCGACAACCGGCAAGTCACTCAAGAGCCGGCGAAGCCAATCTGCTTCGACCGTAGCTGTATCTAGTGTTGTGAGTTCTGCTTCAGTTGTTGACCTTGTTAAGATCGTTTGCTTGCAAGACTTCCAAGAAACAGCGCCACCTCCATGAGTGAATACATATCCGGTCGTGGCCTTTAGCTCATCAGCATCAGAGATCCAGTTTGAATCACTATACCCTTCAAGCACCTTTGGGTGTCCAGTATAGTGAATTCCATAATTGGCAGTGCCTTTCAAATAACGCAAAACTCTCTCTAGAACTTTCCAATGCACATCTCCTGGTTTTGAGACAAACAGACTCAGTTTGCTCACAGCAAAAGAGATGTCAGGTCTTGTAGCACTGGCTAAGTACATAAGCGAGGCAATAATCTGAGAATATTTCAATTGGTCTCTAGCAATTCTTCGATTCTTTTGAAGCAGCACACTCGCATCATATGGTGTGGGAGAGGACTTGCAGTCACTATACCCAAAGCGACTCAAGATCTTTTCCACATAGTGAGATTGAAGAAATGTAATCCCACCATCTTCGTCTCTTAACAACTTGATGTTCAGAATGACATCAGCCACTCCTAAATCCTTCATCTCAAAACAGTGAGATAGGAAATCCTTGACTTCTTTAATAACATTCAGATTTGTTCCGAAAATCAGTATGTCATCAACATACAAGCAAAGGATAACTCCCTCGCCCCCACCATGGCGATAGTACACACATTTATCAGCTTCGTTTACAACAAAGCCTGCAGTTGTGAGAGTTCTTTCGAACTTCTCATGCCACTGCTTGGGTGCCTGCTTAAGTCCATATAAAGACTTCAACAACTTGCATACTTTCCCTTCCTGACCATCTACTACAAACCCATCTGGTTGTTCCATGTAAATTTCCTCATCCACTACTAGGAAAAGGCTTGCTAATGGCGCACTATAGGTGCGCAACTAGCATCACGCCATTAGATTTTTTTACTAATGGCGCACCACAGGTGCGCCATTAGTATAGCTCATGGTGCGCCACTAGTATGCCTCCCAGGTGCGCCATTAGTATGCCTCCCAGGTGCGCCATTAGTATGCCTCCCAGGTGCGCCATTAGTATGCCTCCCAGGTGTGTCATTAGTATAGATCATGGTGCGCCACAGGTTATACTACCAGCTCTAAAAATATTCAATTATTATCCTCAGACCCACAAGAAGGTTCAAGATAAACACATATTACACCACAATGAAAATATGTTTATAAACATGCATATACATTGAACGCAAGTTGACAAACAAATTAACCTAGAGGAAGCATAGTTTTGACCATCTTACCAATCATCTAGAACACACAAGTCACAAAAAGATAAGGACTATTGGTTACTATGAGAGACTTCAGATGGTCCAGAACACACAAGTTTGTATCTACATGCACAAAGTGCAAGCTCCAAAACACTCAAAACACCAAATGGTCTACAAGACAATAAGGTCCATGATTACAGGTTGGTTGGTCCATAAACGCTAGAGAGTCATCATGTCCATGTGCATCAATAGGTTGAGTACCTGAAAACATTTTGCACAAATTTGTCAAGAAAGTGGAACCAGATCAAGTTGTTAAAATCTCATATGCGCAATGGATTTACAAGACTCTTGAATAAAATGACTGTTGAGGCACAGCATGAGTAAGGACAAGTGTACATGCTAATAGTGAAAGAACTATAGTTGAAACCAATTTTCAAAAATAAATCAGCAACTAAGAAAAGCTAATCTATATGATCCTTGTTTTTTAGTCATTGACCAGTGGTAAAAAGTGAGCAGGTTAATGATGTAATGAAAGTTTTACCTCATCAAAGTTACCGTGCTCACGAAACTCCTGACAACACGAGCATTCCTTGCACAGTTTGAAACGCATCTTCATCCACCCTAGCACTAGCAGCCATCTGCCAATAGAGCATTAGTTGACTAGTGAGTTCTGTCTAGCGGGTCATGGAACTCTAGCACAGTTTGAAATGCGTCTTCATCTCCATCCACCCTAGCACTAGCATAATGAGCATTTCCATATCAGAAACCAATTTTATGTATCCAAAAAAGAAGAAGCATGATTTCATCATTCTCATCACGAGTAACATGGTCTAGATTGTTTTTTAATATACCTCGAGAAAACCTTGATTGGGAAGAAAACTTGCTGCTGCCAGTGCATGAGAAGGCTCTTCTCCAAAACAAAAAAATGAAATCTCACAAGTGAGAATAGTTTGTATGTAATCACAAAATTCAAGAACAAATGTTATTCATGTACCAAATAAGGAGGAGTCACAAAACAATCCTCTCTCATTGTCTTCACAGGCAGTCCTGTTCTGCCACCTACCAACATATTCTGCTAGTGCAAGGCCATGGGCCATCCTCCGAATCAGAGGGCCAATGCGAGCATATACAAGTCAGTCCTCAAACTGGTAGGTAACTATGGTGAGGAAACCAATCTACAAATACTCTATTTTTGCTTATTAATCGCAGGGTATATTAAAAGAAATGCAATGCAGAAACCAGCATGGCACAATAACATATCGTGCCAAAACAGGATAATTCAGAAGCTACACTATCACTTGTTTGGTACACATAATAAGTATGGGAGGACAAGTTATCAAGCTAAGCAGGTAGTTAATGTGAAAGTTGATGGCAGTATTGTTAATGTAACAGGAGCATAGAGTTAAGGCCACAAAACATAACAAGCAGTCATATCAAATCACAAAGAACCATGACACAGATTTAAAGCATGTTAAGACAAAATTCGCTCAAAATGGATGCAAACCTTGGAAATGTGACATAGATTTAAACAATGTGACGATAATGTTCAATGGAATGGATGCAAACCTTGGAAACCCCCCTGCCCAAGTAGTCAGACCCGCCGTCCCTCAGTTCCAGAGCTTCATAAACACCTACACAAGAGGGACGATTCACACAAGATTAGCTTCAACGAAAAGAACACACAGCCTATCAACAGCGACGGCAACAGGATTTCGCATTCAAAGATTCACCAGGTTGGGCACAAAGTGGGATTTTATAGGAATGGAAAGGAACACCCACCAGTCGATGCATCGCTGGGAACGGCGGCCCTGGCAAAGGTTCCATCGGAGCAGCACACATCGACCTGACGCACAACAGCAGCAACGAAGTTAGCAACCTTACACTTCCGGCTCGACCACAGGAAAACCCCTCAAGACTCTGGGCGGAAGGGGTAGAAACCATGCGCTGTGCTCTGCAGGAACCCCGGCCCGTGCCGCGCGGAGCTGCCGGGCCAGATCGGCCGCACAATCGAACAAGCCAAAGCCGTCGCTACGCGGTAAGCACCTAGCGGTAGCTACCGGATCGAGCGGGAGAGGGGCGAGGGGGGGGGGGTCGGACACGCAGATTCGTACCTCGACGGTGGGGTTGCCGCGGCTGTCGCAGATCTGGCGGGCCTTGACGGACTGGATCGTGGCGGCGGCGACCATGGCCGGGGGAGCTGTGGCTTGGAGAGGAAGCCGAGGCGGATCAAATCGGATGGCTGTAGAGGGCATACCTGGGGCGGAGTGCAGTCGCCGGCGGCGGCGATGGGTGGGGTGGGGGATGGGCGTTCCTGGACTGGGGAGGGGACGGGGAAGGAAGGAAAGGAGGTTTCCTTTCTCTCCATCTCTGTTTTACCGAGGGAGGTTACTAATGGCGCACCACCTGCAAATGCGCCATTAGTAACCCTGGTTACTAATGGCGCACCAGCTGATGGTGCGCCATTAGTAGTTTTGCAAAAAAAAAATAGTAGTGGCGCACCACCTACAAATGCGCCATTAGTAACACTGGTTACTAATGGCGCACTAGCTGTGGTGCGCAATTAGTAGTTTGCAAAAAAACAATTTTTTTTATAGTAGTGGCGCACTACTAACAGATGCGCCATTAGTAAGCAGGTTACTAATGGCGCACGAGCTTCTGGTACGCCATTAGTAGTTTTGCAAAAAAAAATAAAAATAAAAAAATATAGTAGTGGCGCACCGAGAGTGTGGTGCGCCATTAGTATCCACCACACTAATGGCACACCTCACATGGTGCGCCATTACTATATAGTAGTGGCGCATTGCTTGTGTGGTGCGCCATTAGTATCTATATCATCTATAGCCCTTTTCCTAGTAGTGATCCAACTCTCCATTTAGGAAAGCAGTCTTAACATCCATTTGATGAACGAGAAGACCATGTGAGGCGGCTAGTGAAAGTAGTACTCGAATAGTGGTCAGTCGAGCCACGGGTGAGTAAGTATCAAACAAGTTTTCACCTTCCTTTTGGGTATAACCCTTAGCCACGAGCCGTACCTTGTACTTTTCGATAGTACCATCAGGCCTAAGCTTCTTCTTGAATACCCATTTGCATCCTATAGGTTTGCACCCATAAGGACGATCAGTGATGTCCCAAGTTTCATTTGCTAAGATGGAATCCATCTCACTACGGACTGCTTCCTTCCAGTAGTCAGCATCTTCAGACGCATAGGCCTCTGAAATAGAACTGGGAGTGTCATCTATGAGATACACAAGAAAATCATCACCAAAGGACTTTGGAGTCCTCTGTCTCTTGCTCCTGGTAGGAACTTCATTGTTCTCCTCCACAATATTTTCAAAGTGTTCCATCGAAATGATAGGTTCAGTAATTGTGACTAATTCATGGTTTGATGAATTAGGCATCTCCTAATTAGATGAAGTAGCTATATCCTTCATGGGAAAGATATCTTCGAAGAAAGTCGCATCATTCGACTCCATGATTGTACCGACATGCATGTCAGATACCTCAGATTTTACAACCAAGAATCTATATCCAATGCTATGAAAAGCATATCCCAGAAAAACACAATCCACAGTTTTTTGTCCTAGCTTGCGCTTCTTTGGGATTGACACATTGACTTTCGCCAAACAACCCCAGGTTCGTAGATAAGAGAGTTTTAACCTTTTCTTTTCCCATTACTCGAATGGAGTTATCTCTTTGTTCTTTGTGGGAACTCGATTCAGGACATGGCATGTAGTCAATATCGCCTCCCCCCACCATGCCTTGGAGAGACCAGATGTATCTAACATGGCGTTAACCAAATCAGTTAGAGTATGGTTCTTTCTTTCGGCTATCCCATTTGATTGAGGTGAATAGGGAGGCGTCCTCTCATGGATTATACCATGTTCCGCACAAAAAGAATCAAATTCATTTGAGAAATACTCTCACCACGATCGGACCTAAGCCTCTTGATCTTTCAATCAAGTTGGTTTTCTGCTTCAGCTTTATAGATCTTGAAAAAGTTCAAAGCCTCATCCTTAAATTTCGGAAGATACACTCGGAAGTATCTAGTGGAGTCATCAATTAGTGTCATGAAATATTTCTTTCCACGTTTTGTCAAAATACCATTCATTTCACATAGATCTGAATGTATGAGCTCTAGTGGTGCTAGATTTCTCGTTTCGGCAGTCGTGTGAGACTTACGAGGTTGTTTGGCTTGCACACAAACTTGACACTTAGATCCCTTGACGGTGTTAAAGCTAGGGATTAAGTTCAATTTGACTAGTCGTGACATGCAACCCAAAATTAACATGACAAAGACGTGAATGTAACACATTTGATTCACTATTGTTGTAAACATGATTAACAACTTTATTGCAATCGTCTGCCAAGGATAAACGGAACATGCCTCTTGTCTCGTAGCCCTTACCAACAAAAGTTCCATACTTGGATATTACAAATTTATTAGACTCAAAGACAAGCTTGTAGCCATCTCTACACAAAAGATATCCGCTAACAAGATTTTTATTGATGAAGGGGAGAAAATGCACGTTCTTCAGCCGCACGATCTTTCCCGAAGTAAACTTCAGATCGACCGTGCCAACACCACGGACAGAAGCAGGTGAACCGTTGCCCATCAGGACGGTGCAAGTCCCTGCAGACTGATAAGATGAAAACATGGAAATATCACCGCATATATGCACATTAGCACCTGTGTAAATCAACCAATCAGGAAAATGACATACTGAAAGAATAGTGGGTAATATACCATACCCAACATCCTCCACGTCAGTATCAACAATGATGACATTAGCAGACTTGCCGCCTTTCCCATGTTGACGCTTGTCATAATGATTAGGGCAGTTAGGTGCCCAATGATCAGGATCTCCACACACATGACAAACACCTTTCTTCTTGTCATTCTTCTTCTTGAAGTTGGTGTGCTGTACAACCTTGTTCTTCCCATCGAACTTTGCTTTACCATCAAACTTGCCCTTGTTCTTGAAATTGTGGGGCTGGAAGTTTTTCTTCTATACCATATTGGCACTAGAACCTCCCTCAATAGCTCGAGCACGTGTGTCTTTTGCTCTCGCCTTTTCTTCCGAATCAAGAGTACCTATGAGATCCGAAACAGAAAACTCCTATCTCTTATGCTTCAACAAGGTAGCAAAGTTCCTCCATAAAGGAGGAAGTTTAGTGATGATGCCTCCGGCAACAAACTTGTCCGGTAGCATACAATTGAAGTGCTCAAGTTCTCTTGCAAATGACTGTATTTTGTGAGCTTGCTCAACCACGGTGTGCTCTTTAGTCATCCTGTAGTCATAGAATTGTTCCATGATATACAACTCAGTGCCAGCATCCGAGACCCCAAACTTGGTCTCGAGTGCATCCCACATATCTTTTACATTATCAATTGACGCATAAGAATCAACTATGTTCTCACCAAGAATGCTCAAGAGAGCAGCCTTAAACAAGGTATCCATTTTTTGAAAAGCTAGCTCCTCTTGAGCTTTATGATCTGCTTCTGGTTTGCCAAGAGCGGCGTCATAGCAGCTCATGGTTTGAAACCATAGAACAGCTCTCACGCGCCATCTCTTGTAGTGAACACCCTCAAACATAGGAGGTCTCATGGAGGCAGCAAAACCACTCGGGGTAAATTGCCTATAATAAGGTTTTTGGATTGTTGGAAATATGAGCAATTTACCATAGGATTTTATTAAAAGAAAAGCTAGGATAAACATAACCATCATAATAAAGACGGAAGAAGGCATGCAATATAGAGATGAAATGACAAAATACATGTGCAGATATGATCTAGAAAAGAACATATGTGTAACCGTTCTATATAGACAAGGTATCATAGGAAGTGATGAGCAGAAACGGAACATATCTAGAAGAGATACTATAGCAAAAAGTTGTGGTAGAAACTGGAAGAAGAAGAACATGAGTACGTACTGAGTTGCATCAACAGTAGGATTGGTGTTGGCGTTGTCGTTGGCCATGTTACCAGAGAGGTGGTCGACGTCGGGGAAGTAGTCGTCGTCCGGGAAGAAATCGTCGGTGTCCGTGATGGAAGCCAGTAGTCATGCTGGGCGCTCCCCAAAAACCTTATCGCCCTTCTCCCGTACAAGACTCGAAGAGACGGAGTTTAGGAGGCCTACTGTCGTGACAAACGGTGCACGCCGCAAGACAGGATGGGGAAGAACGTAGCAGCAGCACAGAGAAAGTAACCGGTGGTGAGTGGGAACTTCTGATGCATCGTCTCTGGAGAGGAGTGACCTCTCTTTTATAGGCGCAGGAGAAGGAGGCGAGAGGCCAGCGACGGGAGCCGAAGAGTGCGACGGGATATGAAACGAACAGCCAGCAGCGAAACTGCAGCGTTTGCCTTCAATATCCACTAGAAAAAACGTTCAGCTTCTCCGAGTGGACTTTAATATACCAGTCGTGCGTGACAAAAATTTTGTTCGGCTCGGCTCATTCCCGCGGCGCAGCGTGGCGCGTCTTGACGAGGCAAGGCGGGCTGCGGAGGAGGAGGAGAAGCGCGCGTTTATGTCTCTCTTGTTCTCAAGCTCATACATGTGTGGAAATATCCTCCCTTATAAGGAGGTCCAACTCCCACTAAACTAGCAATGTGGGACTAAACATTACCACCTCTTGCCTTGCACAAATGGGCTCCGTGGGCCTCTAGGATTTATTAGGAATTTTCCGAAATCATATATATTGGGCTGGACCATATTTGGACAAAATTCCAGCATTAAATATATTTTTCATAGCGTAATGTAGGCAAAGCCGATTATAGCTATAAAAAAGTTACATAGGCACGCAAACACACGAGGAGAGGAAAGCACACACGAGAAAGGGTCTTCCTTGTCAATAGCGTGACATAGTCGATGAGACCATAATTCTTGAGAGTAGTAGCCATGTGTGAGTATTGATTGGGTGAAACACTTGGGCATTCCTAGTGGCTCAAATCTTCCAAAGAAGAAGTATAAGATGAAGGGCCATACTCACACTAGTAGAAAACAGGGATTGTGTGAGTATTGATTGGGTGAAACACTTGGGCATTCCTAGCGGCCCAAATCATCACGAACCGGGACCCATGGGGGCATTAGTCCCGGTTCATGAGCCCAGGGGGGCGGCCGGGGCCTCGTGGGCATTGGTCCGGTTTGTCTGAACCCATTTGTCCCGGTTCTAGGCATGAACCGGGACCAATGGGCTGCGCTCCTGGCCCACATCCATTGGTACCAGTTCGTGCCTTGAACCGGTATAGAAGGGGGGCGTTAGTCCCGGTTTATGCCACAAACCAGGACAAATAATTTGCCTATATATACCCATCGCCGCAGCAGAGCACTCTGTTTTTTCTGGCCGGCGAGGGGAGGGCATTTGGGTGCTCTAGCTCACATCCTATGCACATGAGGTGTTCGATGAAATGCCCGAGCCACACTAGATAAGCTTTCTCCTCTCGAAGCTCGACCTCGGAGCTCCATTTTCCCCGAGATTTGTCTAGATTTAGCGGTCCGTCATGCCCCGTCCCCGTTTTCACCGCCGTTGATTGCCCACGTCGATCTCGTCGCCGGCACCACCGTGGTGAGCCTCTTGTTCTTATCTTCTTTCTGATTTTCTTACTTTAGATAGAGACGTGTCTGATTTTCTTACTTTAGATTGATACTTGTCTGATTTTCTTACTTTTGACACACATAATTATATATAATGCACGCAGATGAACCAGCAATGGATGTATGGTGACAGACACACCTCCAAGTACATTAAGGGCGTGCATAATTTTCTCGAAGTGGCTGAGGCAAACAAGCAGAATGGTTTTATGTGTTGTCCATGCCCTAAATGTGGGAATACGAAGTCTTACTCTGATCGAAAAATCCTTCACATCCACCTTCTTTACAAGAGTTTCATGCCACACTATAATGTTTGGACAGTCACGGAGAAATATGGGTTATGATGGAAGACGGCGAAGAAGAAGAGGACGATGACAACTATGTGCCCCCTGAATACCGTGATGCTGCAACGGGGGGAGTTGCTGAAGATCAAGAGGAACCAGATGATGTGCCCGATGATGCTGCAACGGGGGAAACTACTGAAGATCAAGAGGAACCAGACGATGTGCCCGATGATGATGATCTCCGCCGGGTCATTGTCGATGCAAAGACGCAATGCGAAAGTCAAAAGGAGAAGCTGAAGTTCGATCGCATGTTAGACGATCAAAAAAAAGGGTTGTACCCCAATTGCGAAGATGGCAACACAAAGCTGGGTACCGTACTTGAATTGCTACAGTGGAAGGCAGAGAATGCTGTGCGTGACAAAGGATTTGAGAAGCTACTGAAAATATTGATGAAGAAGCTTCCAAAGGATAACGAATTACCCGACAGTACGTACGCAACAAAGAAGGTCATATGCCCTCTAGGATTGGAGGTGCAGAAGATACATGCATGCCCTAATGACTGCATGCTCTACCACGGTGCGTACAAGGATTTGAATGCATGCTCGGTATGCGGTGCATTGCGGTATAAGATCGGACGATATGACCCTGGTGATGTTGACGGCGAGTCCTGCAGGAAGAGGGTTCCTGTGAAGGTGATGTGGTATGCTCCTATAATACCACGGTTTAAACGACTGTTCAGAAACAAAGAGCATGCCAAGTTGATGCGATGGCACAGTGAGGACCGTAAGAAAGACGGAAAGTTGAGAGCACCCACTAACGGGTTGCAGTGGAGAAAAATCAAGAGAGAGTACTGGGCTGAGTTTGCACGTGACGCAAGGAACGTATGGTTTGGTTTAAGAGCGGATGGCATTAATCCTTTCAGGGATCAGAGCAACAATCACAGCACCTGGCCCGTGACTCTATGTATGTATAGGCTTCCTCCTTGGATGTGCATGAAGCGGAAGTTCATTATGATGCCAGTTCTCATCCAAGGCCCTAAGCAACCCGGCAACGACATTGATGTGTACCTAAGGCCATTAGTTGAAGAACTTTTACAACTGTGGAATGGAAACAGTGTATGTGTGTGGGATGAGCACAAACAAGAGGAATTTGACCTGCACGTGTTGCTATTTGTAACCATCAACGATTGGCCCGCTCTCAGTAACCTTTCAGGACAGACAAATAAGGGATACCACGCATGCACACACTATTTAGCTGACACTGAAAGTATATAACTGGACAAATCCAGGAAGAATGTGTACGTGGGCCGTCGTCGATTTCTTCCGACCAACCATCAATGTCAAAAGAAAGGCAAGCATTTCAAAGGCGAGCCAGATCACCGGAAGAAGCCCGCCATGCGTAATGGTGATCACGTACTTGCTATGGTCAATGATTTAAATGTAATCTTTGGAAAGGGTCCCGGCAGACTATCTGTTCCGAGTGACGTTGCGGGACACGCACCCATGTGGAAGAAGAAATCTATATTTTGGGACCTACCCTACTGGAAATACCTAGAGGTCCGCTCTTCGATCGACGTGATGCATGTCACGAAGAACCTTTCCGTGAACCTGCTAGGCTTCTTGGGCGTGTATGGGAAGACAAAAGATAGAACTGAGGCACGGGAGGACCTGCAACGTTTGCATGAAAAAGACGGCATGCCTCCAAAGCAGTATGAAGGTCCTGCTAGCTACGCTCTTACCAAAGAAGAGAAGGAAATCTTTTTCGAGTGCCTGCTTAGTATGAAGGTCCCGACTGGCTTCTCGTCGAATATAAAGGGAATAATAAATATGGTAGAGAAAAAGTTCCAGAACCTAAAGTCTCATGACTGCGATGTGATTATGAGGCAACTGCTTTCGGTTGCATTGAGGGGGCTTCTACCGGAAAACGTCCGATTAGCCATCGTGAAGCTATGTGCATTCCTCAATGCAATCTCTCAGAAGGTGATCGATCCAGAAATCATACCAAGGCTAAGGAGTGATGTGGTGCAATGTCTTGTCAATTTCGAGATGGTGTTCCCACCATCCTTCTTCAATATCATGACGCACGTCCTAGTTCATCTAGTTGACGAGATTGTCATTCTGGGCCCCGTATTTCTACACCATATGTACCCCTTTGAGAGGTTCACGGGAGTCCTCAAGAAATATGTCCGTAACCGCGCTAGGCCAGAAGGAAGCATCTCCATGGGCCATCAAACAGAGGATGTCATTGGGTTTTGTGTTGACTTCATTCCTGGCCTTAAGAAGATAGGAATTCCTGAATCGCCGTATGAGGGGAGACTGACTGGAAAAGGCACGCTTGGAGGGGACTCAATAATATGCAGGGACGGATATTCTTGGTCTCAAGCGCACTACACAGTACTAGTGAACTCTACCTTGGTGACCCCGTATGTCGATGAACACAAGAAAAGTCTGCACTCCAAACACCCGGAGCGGTGCGCCGACTGGATTACAAGTGAACACATCTGGACTTTCAATAGTTGGTTGGAAACACGTCTCAGAGGTGAGAACACTGTTTTTGCTCATCTGTACTCATTGTCCAGGGGACCATTGCTCATGCAACAAAAGACCTTCCAACGGCTCCAGAAACACGTGTTGACGGGAGACTGTTCTTGTCTTGATTCTCCTCAGCAACGGCACCAGGAATCCTTCTGCTATGGCTACGCCTTTAGGGACTTCCTAGGCAAATGTGCAAAGGATTTCCCCGTGGCCTTGGAGCCTTGCGTTGGTGTTCCCTCGAAGCAGAAAGGGTGATGTAGTGTAGTGGTGGTAAGTATTTCCCTCATTTTTGAGAACCAAGGTATCGATCCAGTGAAGGAGTATCACAAGTGCCTGCACAAACACAAAAAGCTTGCTCCCAACGCTATGAAGGGGTTGTCAATCCCTTATAGATTGTTTGCCAAGTGAGAACTGAAAGCTACAAAGTAACAAAGCAAAGTAAAAGCGAAGGTATAAACGATAGGTGTGAATAGACTCCGGGGCCGTAGTGTTTACTAGTGGCTTCTCTCATGAAAGCAAGTAGACGGTGGGTGAACGAATTACTGTCGAGCAATTGATAGAACCACGCAAAGTCGTGACGTCATCTATGGCAATGATTATATTTATAGGCATCACGTCCAAAACAAGTAGATCGATACTTTCTGCATCTACTACTATTACTCCACACGTCGACCGCTATCCAGCATGCATCTAGTGTATTAAGTCCAAAAGAACAGAGTAACGCCTTAAGCAAGATGACATGATGTAGATGGACAATCTCATATCTACGACAAAGCTCACCTTGTTACCCTTGATGGTAACTACATGATGTGTGCCTCTCTGCCCCTACTGTCACTGGGAAAGGTCAACACACGGTAAGAACCCAAAACCAAGCACTTCTCCCATTGCAAGAATCATAGATCTAGTTGGCCAAACAAAACAAAAGACTCAGAGAGACTTACAAGGATATCAAATCATGCATATAAGAAATCAGCAAAGACTCAAATATATATCATAGATAATCTGATCACAAATCCACAATTCATCGGATCTCGACAAACACACCGCCAAAAAGGATTACATCGGATAGATCTCCATGAAGATCATGGAGAACTTTGTATTGATGATCCAAGAGAGAGAAGAAGCCATCTAGCTACTAACTACGAACCCGTAGGTCTGAAGGGAACTACTCACGAGTCATTGGAGGGGCGATGATGTTGATGAAGAAGCCCTCCAACTCCAAAGTCCCCTCCAGCAGGGCACAGGGAAGGGTCTCCAGATGAGATCTCGCAGAAACGGAAGCTTGCGGCGGCGGAAAAGTGTTTTCGTGGACGCCCTGATTTTTTCTGGATTTTTAAGGAATATATAGGCCAAAGACCTAGGGCAGGGGAGCGCCAGGGAGGCCACAAGCTTGGTTGCCGCGGCCTCCCCCTAGTCGCGGCAATAGGGCTTGTGGGATCCCTATGCGCCCACTTGCTTGGCCCTCAAGCCTCCTGATCTTCTTCCTTTCTGGAAAAAATCATTTTGGGGATTTTATTCCGTTTGGACTCCGTTCCAAAATTAGAACTGAAAAGAGTCAAAAACACAAAAAAAACAGGAACTGGCGCTTGGCACTGAGTTAATAAGTTAGTCCCAAAAAAGATATAAAAGGTAAACAAAACTTCCAAAGTTGACAAGATAACAGCGTGAAACCATCAAAAATTATAGATACGTTTGAGACATATCAAGCATCCCCAAGCTTAACTCCTCCTCGTCCTCGAGTAGGGAAGTGACAAAGAATGAATTTTTGATGCTTTCATGCTACCTAGCATAGATGTCCTTTGTAACTCCTCTTATGTGACGTGAATGTTCAGATCCATTAGATTCAAAACAATAGTTTGCCATTGATATCGAAACAATAATACTTCAAGCAAACTAGCAAAGGAATCATGAACTTTCAAAATAACATGGACAAAAGAAAGTTATCCCTACAAAATTATATAGTATGGCTATGCTCTATCATCATTGCACAACGAATTTAAATCATGCACAACCCCGGTATTGGCCAAGTAATTGTTTTCACACCTTTATTTTCTCAATCCTTTTCAACTCTCACGCAATACATGCGCGTGAGCCATGGTTTTAGCACTATAAGTGGTGTGGAGTGTGGTGGAAGTTGCAAGACAAACAAGGAGAAGATGATCACATTAACTAGGCATATCAATGAGCTGTGGAGATGCTCATCAATAGATATCAATGTGAATGAGGAGGGATTGCCATACAAATGATGCACTAGAGCTATGAGTATGTGAAAGCTCTTAAAGAAAACTAGTGGGTGTGCATCCAACTTGCTTGCTCACGAAGACCTAAGGCAATTTTGAGGAAGCCTATCATTGGAATATACAAGCCATGTTATATAATGAAATTTTCCCACTAGCTATATGGTGGTGACAAAACGAGAGACTCTCAATCATGAAGATCATGGTGCTTAATATGCACAAGTGTGGAAAGGTGGTAGCACTGTCCCTTCTCTCTTTTTCTCTCATTTTTTTGGATGGTATCTTTGGCTTCTTTTTTTTTGGTGGGCATATTTGGCCTCTTTTATTTCCTCACATGGGACAATGCTCCATCAATGATGATCATCACACTTACAACTCAAAACTTAGAGCAATGATGACTCTATATGGGATGCCTTCGGTAGTGTACCGTGACAATGATCTAGCATGGCATAGACATAAATGGAAACATCATGCTAGCTTATTATGATCATGCAATGGCAATGTAGACGTGGTGGCACATGTCATGGTGGTAGTTGCATGGCAATATATCTCAGAATGACTTTGAAAAAGCCATAGTAGGTAGGTATGGTGGCTGTTTTGAGGGAGGCTAATGGTGGGTTTTGTGCACCGGAGAAAGTTGCACGACACTAAAGAAGATAGTGATGGTGGAAGGTGAAAGTGCATCTAAACCATGGACTAAACATTAATCATGAAGAACTTATATACTTGTTGCAAAAGTTTTATTAGTAATCAAAACAAAGCATTTAACGCATACTCCTAGGGGAAGGGTTGGTAGGTATAAACCATCGCGCGATCCCGACCGCCACATAAAGGATGACAATCAATAGACTAATCATGCTCAGACTTCATCACATAGCGGTTCACCATACGTGCATGATACGGGAATCACTAACTTCAACACAAGTATTTCTAGATTCACAACACCTTACTAATATAACTTCAATATTACCATAACCACAACTCAAAACTAGTTGAGATGAATCAAACTTCTCTAACTATTCAATGCACATGAAGGTGGAAGTTTTCGTATCCCTTTGGATAACTATCCCTTTGAGACTACTTTCATAGCATAGATTAACTACCAAGCCACGCACCGCCGTGCTCTAAAAGATATAAGTGAAGCACATAGAGCAAAATCAACTAGCTCAAAAGATATAAGTGAAGCACATGTGAGCTGAATTGTCTACCCAAGGATATAAGTGAAGCTCGACAAAATCACGGTGAGTGCATGTCTCCCTCTCTAGGTGTGCAGCAAGGATGATTGTGACACAACAAAAATAAAAGACTCCTTCGATACGAGACGCTCCAAGCAAAACACATAACATGTGGTGAATAAAAATATAGCCCCAAGTAACTTTACCGATGTATTGAAGACGAAAGAGGGGATGCCTTCCCGGGGCATCCCCAAGCTTAGGCTTTTACGACATCCTTGAATATATTGGGGTGCCTTGGGTATCCCCAAGCTTGAGCTCTTGCCACTCTTTATATTTTTGTCCATAAGAACTTCACCCAAAACTTGAAAACTTCACAACACGAAACTTAAACAGAAACTCATGATAACATTATTATAAGAAAGCAAACCACCACTTCCTTAGGTACTGTAGCAAACTTGAATTCTACTTATGCTGATGTTGGGTTACTGTATTTTCAATCTTCCATGGCTAAGACCCCCCGATACTATCCATAGTTTCATCAAAATAAGCAACCAACACAACAAAAACAGAATCTGTTAACAGCAGACCAGTCTGTAGCAATCTGTATACTTCGTATACTTCTGGTACTTCAAAAATTCTGAAAAATTACGACACTCTCAAGAATTTTCTTAGAAATCAGCAGCAAAAATAATCAACTCAAAAGCTATCACAGAAAAAAAATACTTCTGCTGAGGCAACAAAAGACCTTCCAACAGCGCCAGAAACACGTGCTGACGGGAGACTGTTCTTGTCTTGATTCTCCTCAGCAACAACACCAGGAATCCTTCTGCTACGGCTACGGCTTTAGGGACTTCCTAGGAAAATATGCAAAGGATTTCCCCGTGGCCTTGGAGCCTTGCGTTGGTGTTCCCTCGAAGCGAAAAGGGTGATGTAGCGCAGCGGTGGTAAGTATTTCCCTAAGTTTTGAGAACCAAGGTATCGATCCAGTGAAGGAGTATCACAAGTGCGTGCACAAACACAAAAAGCTTGCTCCCAACGCTATGCAGGGGTTGTCAATCCCTTATAGATTGTTTGCCAAGTGTGAACTGAAAGCAACCAAGTAACAAAGCAAAGTAAATGTGGAGGTGTAAACGATAGGTGTGAATAGACCCGGGGGCTGTAGTGTTTATTACTGGCTTCTCTCATGAAAGCAAGTCGACGGTGGGTGAACGAATTACTGTCAAGCAATTGATAGAACTGCGCAAAGACGTGACGTCATCTATGGCAATGATTATATCTATAGGAATCACCTCCAAAACAAGTAGACCGATACTTTTTGCATCTACTACTATTACTCCACACGTTGACCGCTTTCGAGCATGCATCTAGTGTATTAAGTCCAAAAGAACAGAGTAACGCCTTAAGCAAGATGACATGATGTAGATGGTGAATCTCATATCTACGACAAAGCCCACCTTGTTACCCTTGATGGCAACTACACGATGTGTGCCTTGCTGCCCCTACTGTCACTGGGAAAGGTCACCACACGGTAAGAACCCAAAACCAAGCACTTCTCCCATTGCAAGAATCATAGATCTAGTTGGCCGAACAAAACCCAAGACTCAGAGAGACTTACAAGGATATCAAATCATGCATGTAAGAAATCAGCAAAGACTCAAATATATATCATAGATAATCTGATCACAAATCCACAATTCATCGGATCGCGACAAACACACTGCCAAAGAGGATTACATCCGATAGATCTCCATGAAGATCTTGGAGAACTTTGTATTGAATATCCAAGAGAGAGAAGAAGCCATCTAGCTACTAACTACGGACCCGTAGGTCTGAAGTGAACTACTCACGAGTCATTGGAGGTGCGATGATGTTGATAAAGAAGCCCTCCAACTCCAAAGTCCCCTCCGGCAGGGCACCGGGAAGGGTCTCCAGATGAGATCTCGCGGAAATGGATGCTTGCGGCGGCGGAAAAGTGTTTTCGTGGATGCCCTGATTTTTTCTTGATTTTTCAGGAATATATAGGCCAAAGACCTAGGGCAGGGGAGCTCCAGGGAGGCCACAAGCTTGGTTGCCACGACCTCCCCCTGGCCGCGGCAACAGGGCTTGTGGGCTCCCTGTGGGCCCACTTGCTTGGCCCTCAAGCCTCCTAATCTTCTTCCGTTCTGGAAAAAAATCATTTTGGGGATTTTATTCCGTTTGGACTCCGTTCCAAAATCAGATCTGAAAAGAGTCAAAAACACAGAAAAACACGAACTGGCGCTTGGCACTGAGTTAATAAGTTAGTCCCAAAAAAGATATAAAAGGTAAACAAAACATCCAAAGTTGACAAGATAACAGCGTGAAACCATAAAAAATTATAGATACGTTTGAGACGTATCAACCATCTTCAACTGTATTGACTTACAAAGGATACGAGATAAATGGGAATACATTTTACATGATCGCCCAAGATCAAAAGAGCACCAATGAAAACAGCGGTGTCCGCTTTGATGCAGCAACCGAGAGGGGAATAGACATATATTATGGTTACATAGTGGACATATGGGAACTGGAATATGGACATGATTTTAAGGTCCCTTTGTTTAAGTGCAAATGGATCAATCTGTTAGGAGGCGGGGTACAGGTAGACCCATACTACCGAATGACAACACTGGATCTAAAAAATCTTGGGTACACCGACGAACCGTTCGTCCTAGCCAATGATGTGGCACAGGTTATCTATGTGAAGAACATGTCTACCAAACCGAGAAGAAGAAAAGATAAGTAACCGAATACATCATACGATGATCCAAAGCGCCACATAGTTCTTTCAGGAAAAAGGGACATCTTGGGAGTGGAGGGCAAGACAGACATGTCTGAAGATTATGAGAAGTTTCATGAAATTCCTCCTTTCAAAGTCAAGGCTGACCCAAGCATCCTGATAAATGATGAAGACTATCCATGGTTACGGCGCAATAAGGAAAGGACACAAGCGAAGAAAAAGTGAAGACTTTCTCCACAACTATTATGATGATACCATGCCAACTTTCAACCTTTTCGTAGTTCATTTGAAATGACTGTTGCAACAGACAAGTTTCCGTATGAAATCCTGATACTTCGAAAGAGATTGTCCGTTTTGTACACGAACTGCATCCAGTTTTTGCCGTAACCCTCTCAACTTTCTTGAATATGCTATGTGGATGAAATGATGATACCATGCCAAATTCTAACCTTTTCAGAGTTCATTTGAAATGCTTTTCAATTTCAGGGTCTTATAGCTCAAAATAATGAGTAAATGCACGAAAAATAACATATGAAGTGAGAAAGGGATGAAAATTAATGATGTATGTAGAAACCAAATAAAATAAAATAAACTTTAATCAAACAAGAAGTCCGGACTAAAAGAATTATCATAAAAGAAAATACAAACTTTAATAGCAAAAATAATTATCATAAAATAAAATAAATAAGTAATTAGATTTTTTTTACAAACTTTAATAGCAAAATGAATTATCATAAAAGAAAATAAATAAGTAATTAGAATTTTTTTACAAACTTTAATAGCAAAAAGAATTATCATAAAAGATAATAAATAAGTAATTAGATTTTTTTACAAACTTTAATAGCAAAAAGAATTATCATAAAATAAAATAAATAAGTAATTGAAAACAAAAAATAAAGCAAAAAAACTAGAAAAAAATATTAAACATAGCACCGCACCGAGCCAGCACACGGCCTTTGGTCCCGGTTGGTGCCAAAAAACAAAAAAATTGTTGTAAGTAGAAACAAGAGAAAAAATAAAGCAAAAAACAAAACAAAAATAATGGAAAAAAATTAAAAAAATAGATGCGAATTTGTAGAGAAAATTCAACCCAAATTCAAAGGGCTAGTTAGCTTAACTGGCCAACTAGGACTTTAAATTTAGGTTGAATTTTGTCTTGAAATTCGAGCTCGATGTTGCAGCCGCGACGGAGCTTATAAACACGTTCGGGAGCCCTTCGCTTGGCGAGGTGGGACTAAACATCCAACCGCACAGCGGCTCTGGCATGCACATGCCTTTAGTCCCGGTTTGTGGCTCCAACCGGGACCAAAGGCCAGTGCTTCCCGCCATTCGGGCTGCTGAAAAGAGACCTTTGGTCCCGGTTTGTGGCTCCAACCGAGACTAATGCCCCCTTTAGTCTCGGTTGGTGCCACTAACTGGAACCAAAGGTTTCTATTTTCCGCCCTTTGGGCTGCTGAAAAGAGGCCTTTGGTCCCGGTTGGTGGCACTAACCGGGACCAATGCAACCCTTTAGTCCTGGTTGGTGCCACTAACCGGGACCAATGCCTTTGCTATATAAGCCAATACTTCCGAAATTTTCAGATTTCACGGCGCTGCGAGCTCATCCATGCTCGACGACGCCGCGAGCTCATCCACTGCGCCGCCAGGCTGCCCCGTCGCCCATCGCCCTCCGCCTGCCGAGCCCACGCCATCGCCCGTTGCCGTCGCCCTCCGCCCCCGCTGCCATCGCCATTGCCCTCCGCCGCCCCCGAGCCATCGCCCGTCACCGTCGTCGTCGCCCTCCGCCCCCTGCCGCCATCGCCGTCGCCCTCGCCGCCCACGCCGTCGGCCCGGCCGCCCCCGATGTGAGCCATGGCCACGGCTCTGTTCTTTTTTTTTTTGATTTATTGTTTTTAATTTTTGACTAGTTTAACCCGCGCGTTGCCGAAACTGGATGGCTAAAAGAATTTTCAGTTTCATCAATGTATGATCATACCGAAACTGGATGGCTAAAATAATTTATTTACAACTCGAGATAAAGATTATAAATCTTGTTTCTAATATGCATACAAATATAAGGTTACTACTCAACTTTTGCTCACAAAATTGTTTTTCAAGATCTTCTAGTGCACAATACATGATTAACTGAGTACAAGTACGTTGTGGCATATGTACCGGTATGATACTCCCTCCAATCCATAATAAGTGTTGCTCTTTTGAACTGAGATTGAACCTGAGCTCAAAACCGCGACACTTACATTGGATCGCAGGGAGTAGTATATAATGATCATCATCTCCTTTCTAATTGTATACGTCTTGATCCTCTAGGACTGTAAGATAAAAATGCATATGCACTCGTTAGTGGGTACAAATATAAAAAATGATGTTCCAATTAACAAAAACAGTACCATGAGTGTTGATCCACCTCTCCGCAGTGCAATGGTGGCCTAGAACTAAAGAAAATCTAACTCACATGTTGATTGTTTTCACATAGCTCCTGTTGATTGTTTACCCATAACACTCCTTGTAAACATTCATATATATATATTACATAATTTTTTAAACATGATAAGGATCCCAAGGATGGTAGCACTTGATATTTTCCCAACCTACTTACTACGAAAAAGAGACATGGAGGAAAATAACACGGTTCAAGAAACAAGTACTGAACTAAAAGTGTTCTACATTGAGCTTGCTAGTAAGAAAAGCACCTCCTACGGATATGAGCAGAAACATGCTTGTGATAGGGATAAACATAGTGAAGGGTAGATATCTTTTAATAGTTTCAAACGGTTTACCTAAAAAATATATAGATAATTAGAATTGGGTTTAAATACTTTATTGATCAAGCCATTTATTACAAGTACAACCATATAAAATAAATCTAAATATTGTTGTACTTATGCATCACCATACAATTTTGTGGGACAGTTTCAAGATAATGTGCTATTTATTCAACAAACAACAGTTTTATTAAGAAAAAGTAATATGTCGCTCATTAGTAACAAGTAGCTTTGTGTAGGTATTAATACCATTTGTGCACATTCAGAAGCAAACAGAATCCATGCTTAAATACACGGATGTCCATCTGAATGTAGTGACTTGCAAAGAGCATGAAAAATCCATGGCCTATAGGACCGTGGTCCAGTATTTAGAAGCTTCACCAATACCTATAGTTTATTGTTTCTATAACCAAGATCATTGTCTTCTCCTTGACTTGCAAAGAGCATGAAAATCCCATGGCCTATAGGACCATAATTGTCTCATATAGTCAACACACACTCTTTCTAAATACTGTGATGTGGTGATGTGGTAATTTGTTATTTATTTTTAGAAGCATGCTGATACAAGAAGTAGTTTATTTTTAGCAAGAAAATTAATAGAACTAGGTTTTTTTAGTTCATTTTATGATGCCTATCCCGCATGCTCGTCGTCGACTCGGTGGAGGACCCCTGCTTGATCAGAGGGGCCCTGTCCGGGACTGGGCTCTGCCCGGCTGGTATTGGGAGGTGCTACCTTCCGGGGGGTGTAGGTTGGTGAGGAGCCATCCCGTTGTTGACCCGATCCTTGTTTGGTGGCGGTCGCGTGGGCCAGTGACAGTGCCGAGCCTTCCGGACACCGCGGAGGTGGTACGTCACCGTGTCACCGAGGAGGACGAGCACGTCCATCGCTACATGGTTGCGTTGGAGGGCAGGTTGGAGCATATCTAGCAGGTTCTTCAGGGATCTCACTGGAGCTACGATCCTGTGATGGTTTCTTCTCTTTGGGTGTCCACCGCCCGCGACGATACCCGTCGGGCGCTACGGTTCTAGCTGTATTAGTGATGCTATATGTATGACAAGAGATGATGTAGTTTTGCTTATAATTGAATGCATGCTAATTTGAATACTACTTTATTTTACGATTTGGTTTTGCTTATTGAATGCTCAAATTGGAAAAGTACTCCTACTTTGAATGCTAAAATTGGAGAGCACTATGCAGAAAAGTCCTACCTAATACTGATGATCATGTTGTTGTAAATGTTGTATGACAATGTTGTAAAGGGTAGTAATTGGTCTCTTCAGCTGCTTTTCAGAGATGGAGTTCTTCACGATTATACTTGAGAAATCATCCAGCAGGCAGGTGCTGCCTGACAATTTTGTGAAGATGCTGGACGGCCATCGGCCATAGAACATGAAGCTGAGGCAGGCCAGCAACGGGCTTCGCAAGCTGTGGGACGTGGAGGTGGTGTTCGACACCGATGGAAGCATGTACGTACCTAGATCGTGGCTGGAAGCAGTTCGTCCGTGCCTACGACCTGCGACATGGGTACTTCCTTGTCTTCAGGTACGACGGCAACACTACGTTCGCCGTGAAGGTGTTTGACACGACTATGTGTCGGAGACGCTACCAGGACGACGACGATTCCAGTACGCTCTGTCTCTTCTTCCTCTCCATTAGGCTATGTCTCACACCCATTTAAAAAAAACGTTTTTTGTATTTGGCAAAGCAATGGGAGCAGGAGCAGCGAGTACTGCGACAGGTGCTATGTCTACGGCATCAGCGACTCTGGCTACAGCAAAAGTAGCAGCGACTCTAGCTACAACAAAAGTGGCAGCGACGATGGCCTCGCGATGGTGATCCCACTGCTGGGCGACAGGGCCATGCCAATTGTGGTAGAGGAGTACATCCCACAGCCTGGCCTAGGGCTTCGCCACTCTAAGCACATCAGGATGATGAAGGAGAAGGTGAAGAAGTAGGAGTGAAGATCTTAAGAACCTGATGGAGCTTTAATCTTTATAGTGTAAACCTTTTAAGTATGATATTTTTGAACTGCTACTGCACTTTTAAGTATGATGGTGGTGTGCCTGATGAAATTTTGTGCATGCTCATGGATGCTCATGGATGAAAGATAAAATTATTTATTTTTGTGCTTGCTCATGGATGCTCCTTGGTTGGTGTATATAACAACCTAAATTAACACCTAAACCAACCCCTTTCAAAAAAAAACTCAGCTTCAGCCAGGTGCTGACGCGTGGATGCCTTTTGGTCCCGGTTGGTGTCACCAACCGGGACTAAAGGCCCCCCTACCTGGCCTGGCCGCAGCGGCCACGTGGAGGCCCATCTGTGCCGGTTGGTGTAAGAACCGGGACTAAGGGCCGAGGGCATTAGTAACGACCTTTTAGTCCCGGTTCCAAAACCGGGACAGAAGGCCGTGATGAACCGGGACAAAATTCCCTTTTTCTACTAGTGTCACTGGGGTAATCCAGCAGGTTTGCATTCCTAGAACGCGTTGATGTTGTAAGACAATGAGACCCATCGTTGTTTCTAGACAAGGACAGCGAGAGGGCATTGCAAGAACATGTGAGAGGTGTCCTCAATGTCGTGTTTGCACCTAGGACAGCCGGAGTTGTCGGCTATGTTTTTCCAGAGAGATTTTTCTTGCAGTTGAGTTGCCATAAAAATGGAGTTACGTGAAGCTTCTCACAAAGGGACATGTGTGTCCAAGATGAGGTTGGCATACGTGACTTCATCGCTCTCCATGGAAAGGATGGGATAGGCGATCTGGGTGGTGAAGCCCCCTCCCCTATCGAGGAACCTTTGGTCATGATCTAGCGATGACATGAAGTCCTTCAACAACAACAAGCATAGTACCAAAATCAAAAATAGGTATGAGACAATTACTAACTTTGAAAATAGGAAACACTTGATGACATAAGAAGTTGTTCAGAAATAGGAAAGTGATAGGACTGTTAGGGAGGCAGGCTGGAGTAGGTAAGACATTACAAATCATAGAATTAATCAATAACATAAGAATCCAATTCCTACTAGGCCATAGTAGTTAGGCGATTCAACACTTTACATATTAAACAATCACAAAGAATAGTAGCCACTCAGATGTATTGTTTGATGGAGTGTCTAGGTAGGTTGGGAAAAGTGGTCGACAAAGAGGAGTGGTGGAGGCAACTGTTGTTAGAGCATATATCTCCATATGTGGTTTTGGTAATTGATGACAATTCCTATGGACTAATGGTTGCCTTAAGTTATATTTATAGGATTTGTCCATAGGCACTTCTTGAAGTCCATCTGTTGGGTTCAAGGAGTTTATATGATGACCAAGGTGGTATTCAAGGTATTATCCAAAGAATGGTCATAGAGACACAATGTTGATCAAGATCTCAGACAAAGAGTAAATCAAGATGATCAACACACAAAGCGTACAAGATGTACCGAGAGGGATCAAGTGATCCCATGGTATGGTAAGCATTGTCCATTACGTGTTTGTGTACTAACCCATGGTCTTCGTGAGAGTTCTATGTGGGGGTTAGGTGTGTTTCCATGGGCTTGCGTCAAAGAGAAGATCTCATACAACCCATGAAGTATGACGTCAAGTTGTGATCGTCATCAAGATTGCGATGTGCAAGTTCAAGTGGATCAGCACGAAGATATCATGCTTGAAGCTTGCCGTCCATTGTGGTGGCAATGGACTTGTGAAGATATGCTAAAGAGTGGCTCACCCATAGTGAGTATGGGGGAGCTATCAACTAGTCTTCATCAAGCCAACGCAATCAAGAAAGGTGGTCCATCTTGAGGAAGCCAAGATCATCATCATCTAGCTCAAGAGGACGAGGTGCAAGGTATAGGTTTGCCCTTGATAGGTTTTCCGTTTAGGATAGATTGTTGTACTATCAAGGGGGGCTCTCAAGTGAGTAGCTTGATCGTATCGTTCGTTGAGAGCTCAAACCATTTGCATCCTTGCATCATACTTCTTGGTTCTTGTTTGGTGTTTCTCTTTTGTGAGTTTTAGAGCTTATGGTCATCTTCGTGACAAGCTCGAGTTCATCGAAAACGGAGTCCATATGTATCTACTATGATGTTTTCGATGTTGGAGTTTTTGCCGGTTCTTCATTCATAGCTGACCCACATATCTATATCATTGGATAGCTCTTGTCGTCCTGAATCCAACAAGCTTGGGTTTGCTCGATTCAGAGCTCGTATGCGAAAGTTATGGCTGTTTCAGTGGCGAGCGGTAGTACCGCTGGACCTAGCGGTAGTACCGCTAGAGCTGGCGGTAGTACCGCTGTCCAGCGGTAGTACCACCCCTGGCCAGCGGTAGTACCGCTCCAAGTTTTTAGTACCGTCATCTTTGCGGTTGTACTGCGTCGGACCTTTTTGCGAAGACTTTCTTGGCGGTGGTAGTACCTTTGCACTACCAGGGGCCCAGCGATAGTACCGCTGGGACGAGCGGTAGTACCGCTGGAGTGCCAGCGGTAGTACCGCTGCAGCCAGCGGTAGTACCGCTAGGCTCGGGCTGTAAGTGGGGGTAACGGTCTGATTCCTCCCCCCACTATATAAAGGGGGTCTTCTTCCCCCTTGGCCTCATCTATCCGTTGAGCTCTTGTTCTACCTCCATTGTTGACATTCTTAGAGCTTGCTAACTCTCAATCCCTCCAATAATTCTTGCTTGTTCTTGAGGGAAAAGAGAGAGGAGATCTAGATCCACATCTCCACCAATCACTTTCTCCTCTATGTGAGGGGAACCCCTTGGATCTAGATCTTGGAGTTCTTTGTGAGCTCCTTGTTCTTCCTCTCATATTTCTCCATAGCTTTTGTTGTTGTGGAGGGATTTGAGTGTGAGGGACTTGACCACTTCGTGTGTTCTTGCCATTGCATTAGTTGCATCGTTTGAGTTCTCCACGGTGATACGTGGAAGTGAGAAGTTGAGAAGCTTACTACCTTTGGTACTTAGTACCCTAGATATTGTTCTTCGTGGATGCTTTGGCATCCTAGAAGCTTGGTGGTGTCTCGGAGCTCAATCATTGTGGTGTGAAGCTCCGGGCAAGCGTCGGGGCCTCCAATTAGGTTGTGGAGATAGCCCCGAGCAATTTGTACGGGTACCGGTAACCGCCCCCAAGGGTTGCCACGTGTATGGGTTCGGTGACCGCCCCCAAGGTTTGCCATTTGTACGGGTTCGGTGACCGCTCTTAAGGGTCCCTTAGTGGAATCACGGCATCTTGCATTGTGCGAGGGCGTGAGGAGATTACGGTGTCCTTAGTGGCATCTTGGGGAGCATTGTGCCTCCACACCGCTCTAACAGAGATTAGCATCCGCAAGGGTGTGAACTTCGGGATACATCATCGTCTCCCCGTGCCTCGGTTATCTCTTACCCGAACCCTTTACTTATGCACTTTACTTTGTGATAGACATATTGTTTATTGTAATATATCTTGCTATCACTTAGTTGTTTATCTTGCTCAGCATAAGTTGTTGGTGCACATAGGTGAGCCTAGTTGTTTGTAGGTTTTGTGCTTGACCTATTAAACGCTAGTTTTATTCCGCATTTGTTCAAGCCTAAACCTTAATTATTTTAAAGCGCCTATTCACCCCCCTCTAGGCGACATCCACGTCCATTCAACTGTCAAACCAGAAATAAGTATTTTGGTCATTATTAGTGAGGACAAAGGAGATTTGTTCGAGAGGCAGTAGTTATGTGTTGATTGTTTTGCCAATGAAGGAAGTATTTGGGTGCTAGTTGATGAATGCATTTGGATGATGCATATTAACCAATCTAGAGGGGGAGTGCATTACAACAATATTACATAATAGCCTAGCAGTGGTAGTTGCAAAATACTCACTAGTGGGAGGCTAGGCAACAGAGGGCGCCCGCCATTGACCTCCTGAAATGTTCGAGATGGATCTAGAGGGGGTGAGTAGGTACAACTACAACTTTTATTTTTTACTTAGCATTTTTAGGCAATAAAGCCGAACATCAAAGTGAGCGTAACAATTGCAAAGGTGATTCTAGGGTAAGACAATAAACCCTCCAATAACTAGTATTAAGCTAACAAGCCAATATAGTAAGTAAAAGCTTAGAGAAAAATAACCAGAATTTGAGATTTAGGGTTAGGGATAAACAAAATTTCGGGAGACGAGGATGTATGCCGATGTTCAATTCCTTGGAGGGCAGCTAGTCACCATTAGACAGGTGTATGTTACCACGAAGGCACACCAACGCCACGAAGGCACACCTTATTCTCCCCTTGAGACAACACCACAAAGGTGTATCTCAACCACTAGTGGTAGACCTTGAGGTGGCCTTCAAACCTTCACAAACATTCCAGGGGTAATCACAATGAACGATTCCTCGCCGGAGTACTCCTACTGCCTAGGAGTATCCAACCTCCAAGAGTAACAAGATGCACCACGAAAACAAAGGGGAATCAACTTTTGCTTTGGTGAGTGTGTAGATCGGGTACTTCTCCTTTTCATCTCAAAAGATCAAGACATTTGGTTGGCTAAGGAATGAGATCTCCAAGAAATTAAGGCCTGAAAATAGAGGAGAGAGAAATGGAGTCGTCACCTTCTTCGTGAGGAAGAAGAAGACTATTTATAGGTGGGCTCCAAATTCAACTACTCAGGCAGTTTTTCTTCTTTCCACATAAGTTCTCTTGTGGACGGAAGTTCTCGACCAGGTTGCGGGCTAACCAAAGAAATTGCACAGTTGTTCAACCACTCTGAGACCCGGAAGATATTCAAACCTTAGCCACAGAAGTTCCGGCCACACCGAAAGTTCATGTAAGTGCATCAAGTGCCCCTTAGTGATTTTGGTGTATTGAAGACTTATAGGTTAAGAGACTAATGTGTTTGTGAGTGTAAAAAAGCTCTATAAGTCGCAGATAAGTTTGAGTTATTCGAAGAATATCGACCCCTAAAATGAATATCTTCAACTAAGGACTTTGACACTTTCCTGAAGATTTTGAAAGTGAAGAAATTGGTGTGTCCTTGAAGATATTGATGCGAGGACTTTGAAGCGTGAAGACTTTTGTTTTCGTAGTTTCATTTCCTTTCTTTTGAGTCATAGGAACATCATACTATTAAAGGGGGTCGAAGTAAAACTAAGGAAAAGTTTCCAAGTGATCCTCATCTCAAAGCCTACACATACCCAATCCTTCGAGTGAGGCCTTTGTAAATATTTTACAGTTTAGTCAATTTCTTCAGTGACAAAGACGAAGACCTTCTGGTCTCTGAGGAAATTCCTCTAACTGAGAAGTTAGGATTTCACCAGTGTGAGTTGCCTACAAGTGAGGAACATAAGAGACATGAGAACTTTCACACCTTGAAAGTTCTAACCGTTGCTGCACCACGTGCCAGCTGTCCCCAAACCTTATCCACATAATGGTCGTATCATCAGGGCATTTATGTCAAATCATGTCAGGATTGCTCCCCCTCTATAAACAGACGCCCCCATAACTACTAGCAGGTTGGCAGCTCCGAGGGAGAACTTGACACTTGTCATTTGAGAGCATCACATCCTCTGAAGACTTTGAGAGAAAATCATCAGTGAGGAAAAACCCAAACACCCAAACCAAAACCCAAAATGATTAAGCATCACTCAAGAGATTGTTCATGTGTTGAATCGACACTTGTTACCTTTGAAGGCCGTGCATCTTCTAGATGGTTAGGCGTCATTGGTCTAGAGCATCCAGCAATAAATTGTGGATTGCCAGGTGACCAAGTTTGTGAGTGTTTGGAAGCCTCAAGAGAAGACTTACAATGAGTGTTGGGCGAGGACTACGTGTCCTTAGCTCAAGGAGAATACGATAAGGACTAAGTGTCCTGGGACTGTGTGTCCTTTGGTTTAAATATCAATCCGCTCCAAACCATACGTACGACCGTCACAACAGTTGGAACTGGGTCATCAAATCACTTTCTTCACCGAGTGCCTCGTTCTATTTCCTTAACCGTTCTATTTCCTCATTTATGTGTTGATGGAATTGATCGGTACAGTTTGAAGAATTTGACTGAAGACTTTCTTAATTTCCTCATCTCAAATTCTTCACCCCACTAGTTCTTCACCTGCTTATCCTAGTCATGCTACTTACACTAAGTGTTCGTTTCATTCCATTATGATGACCATACTTTTGCCATGTTACGCTTATGCTTGAGTACTTATTCTGCTGCAAGTAGTTCGTTACTTAGCAATATCCTCATAGGGAAATTACTCATTGAAAAATTCATAAATATTGCCTATTCACCCATCCTCTAGTTGATATAATGCACTTTCAATTGGTATTAGAGCTTGGTACTCCCTTGTTCTATGTGATTTTGGTTTATCCACCGCGAGTTTTAGTTAAGTCGACTGCACGTATGATCAAGGTATCTGCGGGGTGTCCTACCTTTAAAGGGATGGACTACCCCTACTCGGAGAACAAGACGCACATGCATCTTGAAGCAATTGACAACGATCTCTGGTATGTTGTGGAAAATGGTGTTCCCTTTGTCACCCCAACCATCAACGCTGCTGATGTGAAGAGATTCAAGCAACTCAACTCTCATGCGAAGAATATCATATGTGTCCATCTGAGCAAAGGTTAGTATGGAAGAGTGAGTTCTTTGTTATCTGCAAAGCTCGTCTGGGACAGGGTGTCCAAAGTAAACTAAGGAGTCTCTATTGAACGTGACTCTCGGGTTGATGTTCTTCGCAATCTCTTCAATCGTTTCAAAAGACTCGATAATGAAAATTGTCAGCAAACCTTCGATTGCCTCACTGATATTTCCAATGAGGTACATGCTCTTGGGGCCAGTGACATCACCGACCATGAGGTGGTGAAGAAATTGTTGAGATCTCTTGATTCCTCATTCGATACACTGGTTGTGATGATTCAAGAGCGTGGAGACTACAAGCCACTAGATCCTGCTGATTTTCTTGAGAGACTCAATACTCATGAATTCCAACAATGTGAGAAGAGATATCTCTATGTTCCTAGCTATGGAAGATCTCGTGCGCTGAAGGCAAAGGCTGTTTCCTCATTTGAAGAAGAAGAATCTGATTGCAGACTTAATGCTCCTGAACAACTTGGTCAGGAACTTGCAATGCTTGTGAGGAAATTCTAGAAGTTCACCAAACAAGATTAGTTCGGAAAATCTTCAAGAAGAGATGTGAGGAATTTCGAATCTTCATCTGAGGACTACAAGAAAAAAACCTGCCATAAATGCAAGAGGTATGGCCAGTACGTTGCCGATTGTCATCACTGGGTAAAGGAATCAAACAAGAAGAAGTACAAGGATGACAGTTCTGATGACTCAACGAAAAAGAAGAAATCTTCATAATCCTCATCATCAAAGTCCTCATCACACAAGAAGAACTATTTGAGAATGGCTCGGCTCTTATTGGTGAGGAAATGGATTCCAAGGAAGAATCTGAGGAATGTGATGAAGAGTAAGGATCTAAGGAGGAGTTAGAGTCTGGTGTGGCAAGTCTAGCCCTTGCTACCACATTCGTCAACAAGGCCATCTTCAACCTCGAAGAAAATGACTATGTCAACAACACTCGGGATTGCGACGACGGCTTTGCTCCCGCCTATTGATTCATGGCAAAAGGTGCCAAGGTACCCAAACACATTTCCTCTTTTGACTCAAGTGACAGTGAACGTGATGATTATCAGAAACCTAGTTACTACAAACTTGCTAATATTGCCATTAAGCAATAGAATGCTCTTGAAAAGCTTCAGAAACTGCTAGACAAAAGTGATGACCTGTTGAACGAGGAAATGGATCGGGCTCAAATTCTTACTGATTATATTCAAAGTCTTGAGTCTAAATTGATAGTCTTCAAGAACGTCATAACATTCTCTTAGGTGATCATGAAAATCTTTCTTATGAATTTCTTCAAATATAACAAGATCTTGAGAAACTAAGAGCGTCTCATGATTATCTTCGAAGTGAAAATGATTTTTTGCTCGCTCAACAGACCAGTTCCGCTCATGAAGAATTCATTCCACCCTGTATGAAATGCATCGAACGTGAATCTGCTAATTCTTCACCTGAAAGTTCAAATGCTTCTATTGCTACAAATTCTTCAACTATAATATGTGGTCATAAATTCCTCACTTGTGGAACCCACAAATGTCACTGATGAAAATGCAGGGTTGAAGGAATTGTATGTGACATGCATATAAAATGTCTCAAAGGGCATCAAACCCTTTGTGATGTGCTCAAGAAAGCAGATTCTGTATAGAAACCCTAGAAAAGAGGGTATTGCATTTCAGAGGAAATTGAATGCTAATGGATCATACTTGAAACCTAAGAAGTATCCCAAAACCTCATGGGTTGCTGGGAAAGGACCTCTTGTAGATCCATCTACATGATAACCATATTCTTCCTCTCTAAAGTGGCTCTCTCCCCCACCACCTCGCGCTCGCTCATTGCGGCACGCAGAGCCACCACCACCATCCGCCTCGCCCGCATGCTCGCTCCACCGGAAGAGGATAGGCGGGTGGCCCAAGCCGAGGCGGCGGCCGTCCCCTGCCCGACCCTCTCATTGCGGTCGCGCCTCGTGGATTTCTAGTCGCATTGTGAGACGGCCATGGACCACTCGGGTGGTGGTGCTAGTGAAGCGCACTTCTGAATCGTGCGGCGCGGCACGCCGGCGGTGATTTGCTCCGGAGTGCTGCTCGCACCCCAGATTCGTCGCCGCTCCGCTGATCCATGCATTGCTGTGCTGGAAGATCTGATGGCTCCGCTCTCCCTCCCACCTGCTCCCACTCCGCGCGCCTGACCTAGCCACCACCAGCCTCGCCTCTGTTGACTCCCCGACGATAACCCTATCAAAGTCTCCCCCAATGGGGTCCTCCAGCCCCCGCTCGGCTTGGTGGATGGACTCAAACAACGATGGCTCCAGCATGCGCTCCTACCGCAACTTTTCCGCCTCCGCCTCCCCCGCTGCAGGCCCCGTCGCTTCGCCCGTGCGGGCCGCTCCGGCTGCTGCCCCCACCGGGCGGGCCGTTGTGGCTGCCACCATGCGGGTCCCGACTGCCACACATCATGGCCCCCGGTCGGATATTCATCGTGTGGGCAACCCTGTTCGTGAGCCCGCCGTGGACTAGGACAGATTCCAACAGCCCCGACATAGGAATCGACACCTCCGTCCTTAACCTGCTCCTGCGTCGGCTTCTCTACGGCTGTCGCGCTCCCTCCCCTAAAGCTATTGTGGGATTGTGCTTTTGCTACCTCGAACCCGGACACGTCGTCCGGGAATGCACCGATGAGGTTCGCTACCGGCACTGTCTTGTCTCTGGCCACAGCTTCAGGCAATGTGACTGGCGCCATCCCCCCAACGGAGAGGCATAGTCGCAACCACCCCTTGCCGATGAGCGGTCGTGCGCGGCCGCTCCTCTGTGCGTGCAGGCCCCTGCACCACCCGTCCGCCTCGTGCTTAATGCCGCTGCCCAACCATCTCGGCGCCTGCCAGTGGACCCGCCTGCGCTTGAGCTCGCTGTCCCAGTTCGGAGCGCGTCATCATCTCCCACATTGTGGAGATGGAAGAGGCGGAGCTGGCCTTGCGCCACGCCATGATGGCCTCCATCATGGGGACGAGGCCGTCCGTGGCTGCGCGAGAGGTCGAGGATGCCATGTACTCCACGTTCGAGCTGCAGCCCAGGGACTTCTCCGTCGATGCCCACCTCGCCGAAGACTACCTTATCGTATTCGCCTCCTCGCAGACCATGAGGCGCGTCATAGTGATCACTTCATGCAAATGCCGACCTTCTCACTGTCGATGCGCCCCTGGAGCAAGCTTGCTCACACCAGCTAGGACATGTTTGAGTCCCGTGTCGAGCTCGAGCTCCGCGGCATTTCGGCCCAAGCCTGGCATCTCTCCACGATGGAGCACCTCCTTGGCACTAGCTGCTGGATCGAGCGGTTGCACCCGAATACGGGGTCGCATGCGGACCTGGACACCTTACGGCTATCGACACGCACCCGCAAACTTGCCTGCATCTGCTCGAAGGTCATTCTGGAGATCGTTGAGAGCATTTGATCTTACCTGCCTTCCACGCCGTTGACGGTCTGGACCCTAACCTACCCCATTGCCATCAGGCTGATGCGGACCATGGAAGATCGACTAGGTGCGGACGTAGCTACGCCTGATGCTGATCATGGTGAAGAAGGCGCGAGCGGTGACCTCGCAGATGGGGAGGACACCAACGTCAAAGGTAATGCCGGCCGTGGGTGGAACACATGCAAGAGACGCCAAACAACTACCGCTCCCGATGGCTCGACGCCGACCATGGCAGTGGGGCCTACCGACTGATTGGATGGCCCGACCATGGCAGCCACCGGCTGGACCGCCACCACCTGCGCGACCCGAACGGATGGCGCCGCCACCGTTCCGATTTGGTCTAACGCCCACAATGGCCACCATCGTGGCCCGACGCTGTTCCAAAGAGAGGTGGTCCCCTGGCCTGCTGAGGGTGGGGCCCGCCTTCCTCGTCGCTTTCACAAAAGGGGAAAGAATAGGAACCAAAAGTAGGGGAAATACAAAGTGACGCCTGCCATTGCTGTGGATCACGCGATGCCATGCATGGCAGGCTCGGCCCTACAGCCTATCGACAACCCGACCGGGCCTGCTCGTGACCCGCCACTAGATGAGCTTCCATGGACCCCCTAAGCATGTGCGGCCATGTATCCTAGTGGACTTCTCGTCACGCACGCAGGAGCCACCGTCATGCCTAACCCATGCATGTCTCGGGATTCAGAGGCCCCTTCCGACCCATCCTCGTCCTTTGCCAGTATGGTGCCAGACTCCCAACCCACGAGGAGCAAGGATTCGTCCGATGCCGATTCGTTGTTGGGGGTTGCTGTTCGCCCACCCCCATCAATGTCTCGTGCACCCTTGGACGGGCATGAGATCGGGTCGATGACCACGCAAGCTTCACCGCCTGCCACTGCACTTGTCGGGCCCGTCGCTGGATCTGTGATCACGCATCCTGCGTCACGTGCTGGGGATACGGCCCAACCCGATGCAACCGCTCCACAAGTGGAGGCCACTTCTGGGCCTGGCGTCCGGACTCCTACAAGCCATCTTGCCACCCCCGATGGGCCCAGCAACAACATGATGCGGGCCAGCAAATCTGCGCATGCAACGGGCGACCCTATGCCTACCGTTACTCCTCCATGATCGACCGATCAACGCTTCCCGTCCCTGCCAATCACCCTGCGCCGACCTCGGCTGAGAGGCACTACCCGGACCGTTGGTGAGTTCCTCACCATGGCCACCAACAACTTGAGCTTGATCCTCCTCGCGCCCGGGAAATGTCCGCGCTGGCTTCCACTGAACTTCTCCCATGCACAGGTCACTCAGTGTTGTCCTCGTCATGCATAGCTGCTGCCCTGCCAACCATGGAGGGCCATGCCCAGGTCCACGTGCTACACGCCCTTGGGATCCTTTGGCTCAACCAGAAAATCACTGCTGCTCAAATGAAGGCACACGATGATGTATTCGTGGCCCCTATCCCAGTGGTCGTGCTCGCCACCATTGTGGCCCTGGTTGACCGCGAGCTGCCCGTCAACACGCATGCTTCGTCGCCGCCAATGGTTGGCGCGATCGCGGTCTAGCCCCGTTCCATCATTGTCGACCCCGCTCCTATGGATCACGACCTAAAGATTGTGATTGGGAACATGCAAGGGCTCAACGCAAGCGCGCCGCACCATCGTTCGCTCATTGATCATCACTTCTGGCGCATCCACTGTATGCTTGCAAAAACTAAGATGGCTTTGATATGCTCGTCGGTTTTCCTTGAGGCACTTGGCTCTGAGTTTAATGAGTACGTCTAGTTGCTGGCGATCGACACCCGTGGTGGTATATTGTTGGCTTGGAAGAGCCGAGATGTTTCTATCACTAACCCCGAGTTCACCACTTATACGTTGTCCGCCCAGGTCGCCACCCCTTCAGGCCCCCTTGCGACTTGGTGGCTGACTATCATCTATGTCCCGCAATCCGATGCTGAGAAAGTCGAGTTCTGCGCGAGATACACGACCCGCAGGCCACCTACCCATGCCCGTGGATGTTGTGCAACGAGTTCAACCTGATCTACCGCGACGAGGACAAGAACAACAACAATTTGGACTGCCGCACGGTCGGCGTTACACGTGGTCCAACCAGTGCTCCCCCACAACGCTTGTCCACCTCGATAGGGTCCTCTACACGATAGATTGGGAGGATCGCCATGCTGATTGCCACTTGCGGTGCCTCGCATCGGTGGTTTCTAACCACAACCCGCTATTCTTGTACTTCTCCCCGCAGCCTGAGGCCCATCGAAGGTATCACTTCGAGAACTTTTGGGCCCGCCTTGATGGATTTCAGGATGTTGTGGCCGAGGCCTGGTGCTCCATGGATGACACTAACCCATTCCAAGGGCTGGCGTGCCATCTCCAGGACATCGCATGCAAGCTGACTAGCTGGAGCACATGCACGGTGAGCAACGTACAAGACAAGCTCGCCATCTCCCGTGAGGTCCTGCTAATATTTGGCAAGGCGCAAGAGTACACGACCCTTACCGCCCATGGGGAGTGGCTGCGCAAACAGATAAAGGGCTCTTACCTTGGGCTTGTGTCGCTGGAACACACGACAACTCGGCAGTGGGCACACATCGCCTCTCTGAAGGACGGGGACGCAAACACCTCCTTCTTCCATAGACAATGCTCCTATTGTTGTTGGAAGAATCCGGTGCACTACCTTAACGTCGACAACGACACACTCACTGATCATGTCACTATGGCCTCCGCCTCCTTTGCACACTTAGGAGAGCTCCTATGTACCAGGATCGACCATAACTGCACCTTGGACCTCTCGTAGTTGATCACGCCATCCAAGGATCTCCTTGAGGTGGACACACCCTTTGATGACGAGGAGATATGGTGCACGGTCAGTAGATTGACGGCGCGCAAGGCTCCGCGACCCGCCACCTTCACCGTCGAATTTCTGCACACATGCTGGCCCATGATCAAGGCGGACTTCGCCACCGTCTTCCGGCATCTCTACGACCTGCGAAGACGTGGGTTCTTACGCTTGAACCAAGCATTGCTCTTACTGCTTCCCATGGGCGCCGTCATGGGTTACCTGCGCGATTATTGACCGATCAGCCTGATACACCTTGTTGCCAAGATTTTTTCCAAGGTTCTCTTGCTCCGTCTCGTGCCACGGCTCGACACCCTCGTCAGCAACAACGAGAATACCTTCATCCACGAGCGAAGCCTACATGACAATTTTGTGCTGTCCGCCAATCTCCTCGCTTGGTGCACCAGCTGGGTGCACCACGCGTCTTATTAAAGCTCGATATCGTGCAAGATTTTTACTCGCTGTCCTAGACCTTCCTCTATGAGGTGCTGAGGCAGTATGGCTTCAGGGAAAAATTTCTAGAGTGGGTGGCGATCCGGCTATCCTCAGCCAGTACCAAGGTGCTGCTTAATGGAAGCCCTGTCACCCCTTATTTGGCATCATCTATTTGACAAGCCGCAAGAGGACAGGGCCCTTACCGCCCATGAGGAGTGACTGCACAAACAGATAAAGGGCTCTTACCTTGGGCTTGCATCGCTGGAATGCACCACAGCTCGGTAGTGGGCACACATCGCCTCTCTCAAGGATGGGGACGCAAACACCTCCTTCTTTCATCGGCAATGCTCCTATCGTCGTTGGAAGAATCAGGTGCACTGCCTTAATGTCGACGACAACACACTCACTAATCATGCCGGCATGGTCTCCGCCTCCTTTGCACACTTAGGCGAGCTCCTAGGTACCAGGATCGACGATAACTGCACCTTGGACCTCTCGCAGTTGATCACGCCATCCCCGGATCTCCTTGAGGTGGACGCGCCCTTTGATGATGAGGAGATATAGTGCGCGGTCAGTAGATTGCCGGAGCGCAAGGCTTGGAAACCGATGGCTTCACCGCTGAGTTTCTGCGTGCCTACTGGCCCACGATCAAGGACAACTTTTCTGCCGTCTTCCGACAGCTCTACGACTTGCGCAGATGTGGGTTATCATGCTTGAACCAAGCATTGCTCTTCCTGCTTCCCAAGTGCGCCGATGCGGGCTGCTTGCGCGATTATCGACCTATCAGCCTGATACACCTTGTTGCCAAGATTTTCACCAAGGTGCCCTCGCTCCCTCTCGCGCCACAACTCGACACCTCGTCAGCAACAACGTGAATGCCTTCATCCACGGGCGAAGCCTGCATGACAATTTTGTGCTGGTCCGCCAATCTGCTCGCTTACTGCACTAGCTGGGTGCACCGCGCGTCTTATTAAAGCTCGATATCGCGCGGGCTTTTGACTCGATGTCCCGTCCCTTCCTCTTTGAGGTGCTGAGGCAGTATGGCTTCGGGGACAAATTTCTAGAGTGTGTGGCGATCCTGCTATCCTCAGCTAGTACCAAGGTGCTGCTCAATGGAAGCCCTAGCACCCCTATCTGGAATCGTTAGGGCCTGCGCCATGGTGATTCCATGTCGCCGTATCTGTTCGTCCTTGCCGTCGACCCCTCAACCGTCTGTTCAAGCGCACCGCCGAGCTCGGCGTCATGTGACAACTGCGCCCCACAAGATTGATCCCTCCTTATTGCTGTATGCAGATGACGTGGTCCTATTCTACCATCCTATGCCGGATGACATCGAGTCTGTGAGGTCAATCTCGTCGCTCTTTGGCCGGGCATCTGGGCTATGTGTCAATTTTGCCAAGAGCACTGCTACGCTCATCAGATGCGACGACCACACAACGAGGCACATTGTTGAGAGCCTAGGCTGCCCAATTGTTGGCCTCCCCATCACGTACCTAGGCATCCCGCTCACCATCACACAGTCGACCACGGCTCAACTGCTCCCTCTCGTTGACAAGGTTGCAGGGAGCTTGCCCACATGAAAGGCATGTCTCATGAATAAAGCGGGCTGCCTTGCCTTGGTGAAATCGGTGCTCGGTGCAATCTCGCTACACGAGCTGCTCGTGTTGGTGCCGCCAAAGAAGATTCTCAAGATGCTTGAGAGGATCCAACGAGGGTTCCTTTGGGCCGGCCGCGCCGAGGATGACAGTGGTCAGTGTCACATTAGGTGGCATCGGGTTGCGTGCCCAAAATGCCTTGGAGGGCTCGGAGTGCATGACTTGGAGTGAACCGGCATGGTGCTAAGGACTCGTTGGCTATGGTTCAGCAAAACTAATGAGCGCTGTGCATGGGCAGGGCATGACCTCCAGCTTTCTGTTGAGGAACGCGCCTTCCTTTTTGCGATCACCCACACAATCACCAGGAATGGTGAGAGCACTAGATTTTGGGAGGATCATTGGATCAATGGCCACTCCGTCTACTAGATCACGCCCCTGCTCCATGCTTGCATCCCCAAGCAATGGTGAAAGAGCAGGACGATAGACGAGGGTTACAGGCCCACCTTTGGCCGTGTGACATCCACCATGTCCTTGGAGTCCACGAGATCGGACAGTACTGGCTGCTTTGGCATCTCCACGAGAGCGTGTCACTCTACATCGAGCTGGATAATCTGGTTTGAAAGTGGAATTAGGCCGATACATACACCGCTAGATCTGCCCACAACGCATCCTTCCATGAATCGATTGCCTCGATGACTCGAAGCTCATCTCGAGGAGCTGGGCGCCACCGAAAGTGAAATTCTTCCACTGGCTCGCCAGCTTAGATCGCTGCTAGACGGCGGACCAATTCGCTCGACATGGAATGTAGCACCACGTCGGTTGCCCCTTGTGCAACCAGGCCTTGGAGACACAACACCACCTCCTCCTATCATGCCCCTTCTAGCGGCAGGTTTGGCATGAGCTCCTTGCTTCGGTGCGCATGGCCTGCAGACCGCCCGACAACAAAAGCTCCCTGCTTGACTGGTGGCACCATACTATACAACAAAAGTGATAATTTGTGACGCTCATTCCATGACGATTCACTGAAAAAACGTCACAGTTTGTGAAATTAAGATGATTCCGTGACGTTTTTTCACTGAATCATCATGGAATGTGCGTCATAGATTATCACATTTGTTGCAGGACACCCCTCAGCTAATGCGCAAGGGACTTGCATCCCTGGTGCTCCTGACACCATGGATGATTTGGAAGCATACAAACGATTGCCTTTTCGATCGCGTGTAGCCCTCCGTCCAAATTCTTGTGGGGAGGATCGAAGTCGAGGCCATGATTTGGGCCACTGCTGGTGCCAAAGGGCATAGGGTTGTGCTTCTAGCCTCATGGGATGTGCACTAGTGGCCGTCCGATTTGTGTAACCACCTCCTAGGAGGATTGTAATTTCACAACTATCTCTCTTTTCAATGAAATGAAACACGAAGGTCCATTGTGTTTTCCCGAAAAATAGATGCATCTACATTATCTGTCTTTGCATATGAAACTTCATATTCCTCTGATGAGTCACTTCACTCTAACTATAAACTATTCAAAAATCAGAGTTAGTGAAGTATTTGCTAGATATGTTGGAACTAACCGTAAGAATGTACCATCCTTGAGGAAAATATGGGTTCCCAAAAGCAGCATGGAAAATCTTCACGTGAATATCCTCATGACACCACCCATGAAGAACATGAACCCCAGACCAAATTCCTCAAGTGGGCCAAAGTCTTCACGAGGATCAAATTCCTCATATGGTCAAAATTCTACTCATACCCGTGCTAATGCCTCTGGTATGTAGGGAAACTACAAGGGTCGTGAATATGTGCACTATTCTTCAAATCATTATTTTCATAAATCCTCGAAATTTTTCTCTAAATATGCATTCGAGGACACTAACCCCGCTCTCATTAAACGAAGTGCATTAGCTTCAATGCCTAAATTCTCGTATGGTGCTCGTAGGATGATGAATTCTTTGCCACCCCTTCAGATGTGGGTGGTGATGAAATTGAACTAACCATTTATGTAGGTCAGGTCTCCATACGAACTTAATCGTCCTAGGAATTTTGTGGAGACCTGAGGAAATGCTTGAAAGGATGCAAGCTAATCATGATGAAATGATTATCATTTCACACATCCTCATATTATCTTAGCTCTACACTATGTAATGAAATTCAAGTCCGATGAATTTGATATCATAATTTTCACTCTAAAGCATTTGAGATGGTAAGTTGTACTAATTCATCTATACGATTACATCCCCAAAGCCACTGCCCAAAGCCACTGAGTGGGTTCTTGACAGTGGCTGTACTAATCATATGATTTGTGACAAGAGTCTATTGATGAACATTCCATTAACTCCATCACCACTGAAGCATATCACCTACACAAAGAGAGGAAAAAAATCAAGGTATTGGGTCTTGGTATGGTTGCTTTATCTAAGGACCGACACATCAAAAAAGTCATGCTTGTCGAATCCCTTCCTGCCCAATTTCCGCCTCGATATGGCGGCCCTTCGTCCGGAAAGTCCTCTCCTACCTTTTCTTGGTCAAAATAACTTATATACCAGAAGAGGGACACCATAGGTGGCCCCGGTGAGCACAACCCACCGGGGCACGGCCGGGCTCCCTGGCACGCCTAGGTGGGTTGTGTCCACCTGGTGGGCCCCATCTGGTAGTTATTCGCTCCAATATTCCTCAAATATTCCATAAACATTCCTCGTAAAGTTTCAGCTCATTTGGAGTTGTGCATAATAGGTAGCCTGACGTAGCTTTTTCAAGCCCAGATTTCCTGCTGCCAGAATTCACCCCCTTTTTGTATACCTTGCATATATTAGAGAAAAGGCATTAGAATTACTCCAAAAAGCATTATTATAGAATAAAAAACATAAATAACAGTAGGAAAAGATGATGCAAAATGGACGTATCAACTTCCCCAAGCTTAGACCTCGCTTGTCCTCAAGCGAAAATAAAATCGAGAAACATGTCCACATGCTTAGAGAGAGAGAGGTGTCGATAAAAAATATGGACATATCAGCATCATGTTACTTATTATAACAACAAAAAACTTTAACATAAATTTTGTATCATAGAACTTTTATCATAGGCTTCTC
Source organism: Hordeum vulgare subsp. vulgare (assembly GCF_904849725.1). NCBI lineage: Eukaryota > Viridiplantae > Streptophyta > Magnoliopsida > Poales > Poaceae > Hordeum > Hordeum vulgare. Next base: position 257,023,720 of record NC_058524.1, on the reverse strand, counting down.
ATGAACAAGTGACAATTCATCGCAACATCGAAGTATAAAGCATAAACTCTATTGGAAACCAAGAAACTATGTTCTCAGTCAACTTTGTGACTACAATTCATAATATTTTCAAGAAGGGTCACATATCGGAGCCTTTCGGCAAGTCCACATACTCAACCATCATTTAGTCTTCTATGATTGCTAACACTCACTACGTACACATGAGCAAAACATTTCAACCAAGCACATAGAAAGATAGGGGCTTATAGTTTCACCTCCCAAGAATTCACCTCAAGGGTGATGTCAGCAATAATAACTCATGCTACCCATATTCAAGTGGATATATGTGCCTACATATTTCCTCACCACATGATGCTTGCCAAACGAGAAAATAAAAAGGAATATAGAGAAAAACTTTGACTCTTGCATGAAAGTAAATACATAAAAGTAAAAGATAAGCCCTTCGCAGAAGGAAGCAGAGGTTGCCATGCGCTTTTTGTTTGTATTCTCAACCCCTTAGTGCAAGAGAACGCCACGTTATATTGCCCCTTGTGATGGCAACCTTTATTATGCAGTCTGTCGCTTTTATTTTTCACCGTCACAAGTTCGTACAACGCTAAATTTTCCATTACACAAATGATCTTACACTTTTAGAAGCAATTTTTATTGCCCTGTTTGCACCGATGACAAATTACTTGAAGGATTTTACTCAATACATAGGTAGGTATGGTGGTGTAATGCCCCAAGAGTGTAACTTGCCTTTATTGGAACCTTCTGTATGTGGGTCCATCTTGTCATTGCCATGATAGCTCTATGCATATGTTATTTCATGTGATGTCACCTTGTCTTGTTTCCCTTTTGCATTCATGCATCCATTCATGCATGCCTATTGTGTTTGTTGCCTTGTGATCATGTGTATGTGGTGTGATGTCATGTGATGATGTGATGATGTGTTGTTGTTATGTGATATGATGTGGGTTTTGCTAGAAGTAGAAAGCATCTATGTTAGTTTCAAATAGGTTTCAAAAACATTCCCTTTCTCTATTTATCTCAAGCCCAAGATTCTCTTGCTTCATCCCTGTTTCAAAAATGCCCATGTTTTAGTATGTACTGTAGTGGATGTGCGGATATGAATTTTCTGTTTTGAAACTAAGTTTTAAAGGTGCAAATATTCACAAAACAGATTGAATAAATTCTGCTTTGTAAATATTTATTTGCTCCAAATATTCCTTTTCCATTTTATTTAAATGGGTCATAATTCCCTTATGACGAGGGGTATTTTGTTTTATTTTTAGCCTCAACAGATTTGCATGTGCTTTTGTTTTGTTTCTGTTTATTTTGTAATTAGAAAACCCCAGAGGGTTTTATTTCTCTCTTATCTTGCGCCACCTAGTGGGCTTCCTCCCACAAGCTGGCCCAGCTCCCCCCGCGCGTGGCCTTTCTCCTATAGACGGCGTCCCTCTTCCTCCTCCTATGTCAGCTCGTCAGTGAGACAGGAGCAAGCAGACGCTGTCTCACGACCGTCGAGGCGCACGTCCCTCGCCTCCTCCTCCTCCATATAACCCCCCTTGGCGTCCGTGCAAGCCTAGGGTTCCTCCCCTTGCACTACAACCTCTTTCCCATCTCCTCCTCCCTCTCTGTCGACGTCATCTGGTAAGGGACGAGCTCCTCCGCCATGGCCGCAAGCAGAGGAGGTCCTCGCCGTCGGTGCCGTACCCCTGCGACCTCTCCAACCCCTCGGCGATCATGCGGGATCTTCAAGGAGCCCATTCCCGCAGCTAGGAGAACGAGATCTGCCGTGCTTCCCCTTCATCGACGACGACGGCTTCCTCCCCGACGCGGCTTCTTCCCCTTCTTCTTCTACCTCCTCTCCGGCAGACGCGACTACCTCGTCTAGTGGGTGAGCCCAAACTTCTTTCCCTTCTCCATAGCTAGATCTTGCCGATAAGTTTCCATCGTATCTACTTTTCCAAACTCTTTTGCCCTTGTTTTGGACTCTAATTTGCATGATTTGAATGGAACTAACCTGGACTGACGCTGTTTTCACCAGAATTGCCTTGGTGTTATTTTTGTGTAGAAATCAAAGTTCTCCAAACGTCCTGAAAATTTACGGAGATCATTTTTGGAAAATATGAAAAATATCTGCGCCAAGTTCCACCTGAGAGTGTGGGCCAGTGGGCTACAAGCCCTGGCTCTGCCACCCCCTGGTGGCGATGGGCAAGCTTGTGGGGCCCACACAGCTCTGCCGCCCCAATCTTAGGTCTATAAGTTCACTTTCGTCCGAGAAAAAAATAAAAAGAGAAGATTTCCTCACGTTTGCGATACGGAGGCGCCGCCACAACCTGTTCTTCATCTGGAGGGCAGATCTGGAGTCCGTCTTGGGCTCCGGAGAGGGGAAATTGTCGCCATCGTCATCATCAACCTTCTTCCCTCTCCAATTCCATGAAGCTCTTCATCGTTCGTGAGTAATCTATTCGTTGGCTCGCTGGGCGGTGATGAGTAGGATGAGATCTACCATGTAATCGAGTTAGTTTTGATGGGGATTGATCCCTACTATCCACTATGTTCTGAGATTAAAGTTGCTACTACTTTGCCATGCTTAATGCTTGCCACTAGGGACTGAGTGCCATGATTTCAAATCTGAAATTATTATGTTGTCACCAATATATGTGCGTTTTAGATCCGATCTTGCAAGTTGTAGTTACCTACTATGTGTTATGATCCGGCAACCCCGGAGTCACAATAACCGGAACCACTCCCGGTGATGACCATAGTTTGAGGAGTTCATGTGTTCACCAAGTGCTAATGCGTTGGTCTGATTCTTTATTAAAAGGAGAACCTTAATATCCCGTAGTTTCCTTTTGGACCCCGCTGCCATGGGAGGGATGGACAATAGATGTCATGCAAGTTCTTTTCCCTAAGCACGTATGACGACACACGGAATGCATGCCTACATCACATTGACGAACGGGAGCTAGCCACATATCTCTCCTTGTGATAACTATTGCATGATGAATATCATCGAAACAAATAACCGACCCATTGCCTACAAGTTTGTCCTACTTCTGCTGTTACTACTGTTGCTACTGCTGTTACTTGTCTTGCTCTGCTGCTACTATTGCTACTACTGTCGCTTGCTACTGTTGCTACTTGCTACTGCTGTTACTTGTCTTGCTCTACTACTGTTACTTGCCTTGCTCTGCTGCTACTGTTGCTACTACTGTTGCTTTCTACTGTTTCTACTTGCTACTGCTGTCACTACTGCTGTTCCTTGCCACTGCCGTTACTCGCTACTTTGCTGTTACTACTTTGCTTGCAGATACTAATCTTTCAGGTGTGGTTGAATCTGACCCATTCAGCTGCTAATACTCGAGAGTATTCTCTCACCTCCTGTTTGGCGAATCAACAAATTTGGTTCGAATACTCTACCCCCCAAAACTGCTACGATCCCACGCGCTGGTGGGCCGTCAACAACATTCTTCTAGTTTCGATTGCTGGAGAGTGCTAGCAGCATTCTTTTGGTGTCGTTTCAAGGGGAAGCACAACTGACATCAAGCATTTTTCTGGCGCCGTTGCCAGGAAGGTATTTCTATATTCTCTGAGTCACTTGGGATTTATATCTACTGATCACTATGAAGAATCTGAAGGATCCTAAGACCAAAGTCTTGCCCTCAACTACGATGGGAGGTAAGGAATTGCCATCTAGCTCTGCACTTGATTCACGTTCAGTTATGAGTAAGTTTGCGACATCACCTCCTGCTAGAAATCTTGATATGTCGCCTATGCTTGATGATGCTTATTATGCTACTACTAGAGATGCTATGCTTGATACTATGCCTGATGCTATGCCTGATGATACTATGCCTGATACTGCTAGAGATGCTATGCTTGATACTGCTAGAGATGCTATGCTTGATACTGCTTTGCCTGATGATGCTAGAGATGCTATGCCTGATGATTCTATGCTTGATACTGCTAGAGATACTCCTTTGCCTGATGTTCCACTAGGGGTGTTCCTTGATGCTCATATTTCTAGAGTGACTGCCAATGCTCGTGATGCTTCTGAAACTGCCGATACTATTGAGATAGAACCTGCTTTTGCTCCTGTTCGATCTAGCTCTCCTAGATATGAATTGCCTGATATACCCGAGGGTTATGTTATGGAGGGAGAGATAGCTGAGGATTTTCTTGCGTGTAAGGATGCCTATGACGGTGAGAAATTACTTGTCAAGTGGAAGGAAAAATCTCTCAAAGCTAGGATGAAATACGACCCAAAGTTTGCCACTTCACCTCTCTTTATCACCGATAAGGATTATGAATTCTCCGTCGACCCTGAGATAATCTCTCTAGTCGAATCTGATCCTTTTCACGGTTATGAGTCTGAGACGGTCGTAGCCCATCTTTCCAAACTACACGATATAGCCACCCTTTTCACTAATGAGGAGAAGATCCGCCACTACTATATCCTTAAGCTGTTTCCTTTCTCTCTAAAGGATGATGCTAAAGCCTGGTTCACCTCTCTTGCTCCTGGATGTGTGAGTAGTCCCCAGGATATGGTCTATTACTTCTGTGAGAAATATTTTCCTGCCCATAAGAAGCAAGCTGCCTTGCAGGAAATATACAACTTCGCTGAACTCCAAGAAGAGAGTCTTCCACAAGCTTGGGGGAGGCTCGTCCAGCTACAAAATGCTTTGCCTCATCACCCTTTTAAGAAGAACGAGATACTTGATATCCTCTATAACGGACTTACCGATGCCTCTAGAGACTACCTAGATAGTTGTGTCGGTTGTGTTTTTAGGGAACGAACTGTAGAACAAGCTGAGACCCTTCTGAATAACAACTTGATCAACGATAATGCTTGGACTATTCCCGAACCACATCCTAAGCCAACTCCTAAAAAAAGAGGTATTCTATTCCTCAGTCCCGAAGATATGCAAGAAGCCAAGAAATCTATGCAAGATAAAGGCATTATATCTGAAGATGTCAAAAATCTACCACCTATCGAAGAGATCCATGGTCTCGTTAACCCGATACAGGTAGTGGAAGTGAATTCTCTGCGTAGGTTTGATGAGAGTGATATTCCTTTTGATAAACCTGCTAGCCTATGCTTTGATGAATTTGACAACTTTGTTGCCAAACAACAGAGTTTCAATGATTATGTTAGGAGACATTTGGAACAAAGTACTCGTATGCTTAGCCATTTAAGTGCTTGTGTGGACAGAAATGTCAATGATCTAAAGCTTCTGAGTAAACACGCCTCTATGATTACTACTCAGGTAGAACAAGTACTTAAAGCTCAGAATGACTTGCCCAAGGAATTAAATGACAACTCTGTCAGAGTCATTACTAGAGGAGGCAAAATTACTCAGGAACCTTTGTATCCTGAGGGTCGTCCTAAGAGAATTGGTCAAGATTCTCAAGGAGTCAATGCTGATACACCTAGTCATTCTAAGGAGAAGAAGAAGGATGATAGAAACCTGCACGCCAGTTCACCAAACACTGTCACGCGTGAAGAACCTAATGATATTTCTGCGTCTGATGCAGAAACACAATCTGGTGATGAACATGAACCTGGTGACAATATGGACAGCGATGTTCATAATAATGCTCAACCTAGCAATGATGAGGATGTGGAGATTGAACCTACGGTTAATCCTGATAACCCACAACCTAAGAGATACGATAATAATGACTTCACTGCTAGGAAGCATGGTAAAGAAAGGGAACCATGGGTTCAAAGATCTATGCCCTTTCCTCCTAAGCCATCCAAGAAAAAGGATGATGAGGATTTGAGCGCTTCGTTGAGATGACAAGACCCATCTTTCTGCAGATGCGGTTAACTGAGATGCTCAAGATATCTCCGTATGCCAAGTACATGAAAGATATCGTGACTAATAAACGGAAGATACCAGATCTTGAGATCTCCACCATGCTGGCCAATTACACTTTTAAAGGTGGAACTCCTAAGAAACTTGGTGACCCCGGAGTGCCCACTATACCTTGTTCCTTTAAAGGAAACTACGTAAGAACTGCCTTATGTGACCTTGGAGCCGGTGTTAGTGTTATGCCGCTCTCTCTTTATCGTAGACTAGAATTGGATAAGTGGACACCCACTAAAATTTCTCTGCAAATGGCCAACAAATCAACTGCTTTCCCTATCGGCATTTGCGAGGATGTGTCTGTTGTGGTTGCTAACACCACTATCTTAACAGACTTTGTTATCTTGGATATTCCCGAGGACGATGCCATGGCTGTCATCCTTGGAAGACCCTTTTTAAACACGGCAGGGGCTGTTATAGATTGCAACAAAGGCAATGCCACTTTCCACGTCAACGGTAATGAGCACGCAGTGCACTTTCGGAAGAAACGATATCAAGTACATTGCATCAATGCTATCGAAAAGACTTCATCGATTCTCATTTGGAGCTTTGAATGCCCTATTCCTCGTGTCAAGATGAACTATGATTTGCTTGTTGGGGAGATACATATCCCCATTGAGGTGACTTAGTGACTATTCAAAAATTCTCCGTTCTCTCTTGCGATTCGAGAAGGTATTGTCATAAGGATTTGATCAACCCCATTGACGGATTTCTTTCGATGACCATGAAACGGATGAATCAAAGAGTCACATACCTCTGTTTTGAGATTTCATTTTCTGTTGCTTAGAACAAAAATGATATAATTAGTTTAGATTTTCCTGTTTTCTGTTTTAGCGTCCCGAAGAAAAATACCTCGAAAATAGAAGTTCTCCGATGGTCCTGAAAATTTAGTATGATTTTTTCTGGAATTTTTGAAAATTGCTAGGCCTGAGAGCTGGCCTGGGGACCAGACCAGTGGGCCACAAGCCCTGCCACCACGACCCCCTGCTGGCGGAGGGCAAGCTTGTGGGGCCCACAGGGACCCCCTCCACTCATTCCAGCTCCCAGCCTCTTCTTCCACCTCCAGAAAAAAATGTTTCGCAGCTCAAACCCGTTTTCTTACTCATTTGGCTGTGATTTTCGATCACCTTGCTCAAAGCACCATTCTCCGAACCGTTTGGGGGAAATTACTCCTTGGTAAGTGACTCCTCCATTGGTCTGATTAGTTTTTGCTCTAGTGCTTTATCCTTCGCGTATTCTTGCTACCTTGGTGACCCTGTTCTTGAGCTAGAAATGTTGATTTTAGCTGGTCCCAAGTAGTTTTAGCATGGGATACGGTCTCTAGGAACTAGTAGGAGTAGTTGCTACAAGTTTGGTTAATCTTTATTCACTTTTCTTTCGAAGTCTCTAAAAATTTCAGAATTTTTCAGAGCTAGAAAAAGGAAAATATGAGGAGGTTCTTGAGAGGCTCCTCAAGCCGTAACCCCAAGGAGGATGAGAAGAACCACCCCAAGTACGTAGTCCCTCGAGTCAGAGAAGTTCGAGCATGCGAGTGGCCAAGTGATGAATTTTTGTGCGCCGCAGGACTTTATGAAGACTTTTATTACTTGGTGGATAACGCAGGTCTTACTGCGTTCGTTGCAAATAAGTGCTCACAATACCACCTCCTCACCAATAGTTTCGTTCAAAGCTTTAACTTTTATCCGAGGAAGAATCCTCCCAGGGTTGAGTTCATGATATACGATGTCCCCCAGTCCATGACGCTAGAGGATTTTTGCAATGTATGCAAATTACCTTATGTTGGGGATACCCGTGACCCCCGTCCACGGGACTTGGAGGATTTCGTTGGTACTATTGCTGTGGGAGAGGAGAGAGCAGTGTCTCGCGCTAGAATTCCTAGGATACATTTTCTTGTGCTTCGGTACTTCTCACTATTTGTGGGAAAATGTTTGATTGGCCGTTGGGAGGCTGGATCACATAGTTCTCCAGACCTTGCGGTTTTGCTCGAGGCCCTTTATAGCGATAAGACTTACAACCTAGGTGCCATAGTGTCCCAGCGGTTGAACATCAACCGTTCCAAGGGTGTCGTCTATGGAGGTATCTACGCTACCCGTCTTGCCACACACTTTAAGATACCCATTAGACTCGGAGAGGAAGGAGAGATGCTTCTCCCTGAGAAATATCTGGATTATGATAGCGTGGTTCGCCATGATTTTCTAGATAGAGATGCTAGTAGGCGAATGGTTTATAACCTGGTGTTTAGTGAGGGCACTCGAGAGACTATTACTTTGCCTGCTCCTTCTTTGTTTGATCTTCATGCAGGCAGGTACACTATTATTCCCTCGGACATTTACGCTTATTGGGGCTTGGTCCAACCACAGGCGCCCGTGCCCGAGCCGCCAGTCGAGTACCAGACGCCAGTTTATCAGTGGGAGCCAGAGGATCTCACACAGCAGTGGCATCCACAGTCTTCTCCGGAGTATCCTAGAGCTGGTGATTTCCCACCATGGGAGTAGACTAAGCTAGGCCAAAAGCCTAAGCTTGGGGGAGTACGTGTTATCACCGACTTTACATTCATGCTTATGCTTTTGCTTGGTTAGCCGGTGTTTACACTTTGCCACTGGATTATCCATGCTAGTTTATTTTTGTCTTCTTGTTTTCTTGTTTTGTGTCCTTCTGAGAAAACCCAAAAGATTTTTCTTTCTTCTTTTGCTTGTTGGGAGCTTTCCCGTGTAAATACTTTTCTTTTTCTTTGGGTCAAGGTAGAAGATATTGGTTACAATGTTTAGTGGTTCTTGCATGCATACCTGTTTAGCTTTCAAAGAGCCATCTTACTTTGTCTTCTCCTTTGTGTTTGCCTGCAGATTCAGCTTAGTCCAATGCACAAGCACTCTTATTATTGTTCACATCGTTCGATCGTGCAAGTGAAAGGCAATAATGATGATATACGATGAAGTGACTGAGACTGAAAAGCTGCTATGAACTCTATCTATTTTGTTTTTGTAAATATGACTAGCTTGTCGACCCAGATTTAGCTTTGTTGTGAGAGAACCATGTTTGCAATGACAACTTAGAGATCATAGTTTCTAATTCCATGCTTAGTTAGCTGAGAGTTTATAATGGTTTTTCTTGAATGCCAACATAGATTTTGAGATGACTATGATGTAGTATGATAGGATGGTATTCTCCTTTGAATGTTTCAAGTGGCTTGACTTGGCGCATGTTCATGCATGTAGTTGAAACAAAATCAACATAGCCTCTATGATGTTCGTGTTCATGGTGATTTATATCCTCTTCATGCTTGCATTCAATGTTAGTCAAACTCATTGCATCTTGATGACTATTGTCGCTCTCTAGTTGGTCGCTTCCCAGTCTTTTGCTAGCCTTCACTTGTACTAAGAGGAATACTGCTTGTGCATCCACTTCCATAAACCCAAAAGTTTTTCCATGAGAGTCCACCATACCTACCTATTTGCGGTATCTACCTGCCGTTCCAAGTAAATTTGCATGTGCCACTCTCTAAACCTTCAAGAAATAATCTGTTTTGCATGCCCGAACTGCTCATGTGGTGACAGGGGGCTATTGGTATCTTCCATTCTAGGAGTGTTATCCTCGACATGTGTTTATTCACTGTCATTCAAGAGAAAGGGGCTGGTAATTGGAATGCCCAGTTCCACGCTTAAATCAAAAACATAACTGTAAAACAAGACTCCCCCGGATTGATGTTAGTATGGACGGTACCCGAGGATTCGGCTAGCCGTGGAGTGTGATTGATTGGTGGTGGGGGAGTTAAAACTTTACTTTTCTGTTTGGGAACCGCCTATAGCATGAGTAGCATGGAAGATATTGAGAACTCTTGGTCATTGCGTTGATAATGAAAGCATGCCACCCAAAATTATTATCTCTGTTTTCAAAGCTTGAGCTCTGGCACCTCTGCAAATCAATGCTTCCCTCTGCGAAGGGCCTGTCTATTTATTTTCCAGTCGAGTCATCCTCCTCTTATATAAGCACCAATTAGAGAGCACCTTTGTCATTTTTATGCTTTGCTTTTGATTGATATTGAGTATGACTATGACTGGATCTTCGTTGCTATGAATTACAATGTTTAGTCAGCCCTTGATCTTTGAAAGTGCTCTGCATTTATGATTTGCGGTCTCAGAAAGAGCTAGCAAGGTACCACCTATTCATATTGCTTCATGCTTGTTTTGATTGATGTGTTGGTATTTGAAACTCATTATTATTTGCTCGTTAGCTGATTATGCCATTGATAATAGTTTACCGTAAGACCTTTGTGTCATTTGCTTATGTGGTTAACTTGTGATCTTGCTAAAATTCTGGTTATGAGATAGACATAGTTGCAACAACAAGATCAAACAGAGTTTGTCAAAGCTTTTCTTTCTCTCTCAGTTTGTCAATTGATTTGCTTGAGGACAAGCAAGGTTTTATGTTTGGGGGAGTTGATACGTCTCCATCGTATCTACTTTTCCAAACTCTTTTGCCCTTGTTTTGGACTCTAATTTGCATGATTTGAATGGAACTAACCTGGACTGACGCTGTTTTCAGCAGAATTGCCTTGGTGTTATTTTTGTGCAGGAATCAAAGTTCTCCAAACGTCCTGAAAATTTACGGAGATCATTTTTGGAGTATATGAAAAATATCTGCGCCAAGTTCCACCTGAGGGGGTGGGCCAGTGGGCCAAAAGCCCTGGCTCCGCCACCCCCTGGTGGCGGTGGGCAAGCTTGTGGGGCCCACACAGCTCTGCCGTCCCCAATCTCAGGTCTATAAGTTCACTTTCGTCCCAGAAAAAATAAAAAGAGAAGATTTCGTCGCGTTTGTGATACGGAGGCGCCGCCACAACCTGCTCTTCATCTGGAGGGAAGATCTGGAGTCTGTCTTGGGCTCCGGAGAGGGGAAATCGTCGCCATCGACATCATGAACCTTCTTCCTTCTCCAATTCCATGAAGCTCTTCGTCGTTCGTGAGTAATCTATTCGTATGCTCGCTGGGCGGTGATGAGTAGGATGAGATCTATCATGTAATCGAGTTAGTTTTGATGGGGATTGATCCCTAGTATCCACTATGTTCTGAGATTGATGTTGCTACTACTTTGCCATGCTTAATGCTTGTCACTAGGGCCCGAGTGCCATGATTTCAGATCTGAAATTATTATGTTGTTACCAATATATGTGTGTTTTAGATCCGATCTTGCAAGTTGTAGTTACCTACTATGTGTTATGATCCGGCAACCCCGGAGTGACAATAACCGGAACCACTCCCGGTGATGACCATAGTTTGAGGAGTTCATGTGTTCACCATGTGCTAATGTGTTGGTCCGATTCTTTATTAAAAGGAGAACCTTAATATCCGTAGTTTCCTTTTGGACCCCGCTGCCACGGGAGGGATGGACAATAGATGTCATGCAAGTTCTTTTCCCTAAGCACGTATGACGACACACGGAATGCATGCCTACATCACATTGACGAATGGGAGGTAGCCACATATCTCTCCATGTTATAACTGTTGCATGATGAATATCATCCAAACAAATCACCGACCCATTGCCTACGAGTTTGTCCTAGTGCTGTTGTTACTACTGTTGCTACTGCTGTTACTTGTCTTGCTGTGCTGCTACTATTGCTACTAGTGTCGCTTGCTACTGTTGCTACTTGCTACTGTTGTTACTTGTCTTGCTGTCCTGCTGTTACTTGTCTTGCTCTGTTGCTACTGTTGCTACTACTGTCGCTTGCTACTGTTGCTACTTGCTACTGCTGTCACTACTACTGTTCCTTGCCACTGCCGTTACTCGCTACTTTGCTGTTACTACTTTGCTTGAGGATACTAATCTTTCAGGTGTGGTTGAATCTGACCCATTCAGCTGCTAATACTTGAGAGTATTCTCTCACCTCCTATTTGGCGAATCAAGAAATTTGGGTCGAATACTCTACCCTCGAAAACTGCTACGATCCCACGTGCTGGTGGACCGTCAACAACATTCTTCTAGTTTCGATTGCCGGAGAGTGCTAGCAGCATTCTTCTCGTGTCGTTGCAAGGAGAAGCACAACTGACATCACTTGCGCCTTGGAGCCCGTAGCCTCGTCGTGTTCCTTCTCTGTCACCGGCGCCGCCGTGCAATGAGGAGCCGTAGCTGTAGACTGTCTCGTGGCGCGATAGTTAGTAAAACGGAACCCTGGGAGTCTATACTTCCTTCCATCGACGGGCCATAGGCCAATTTAGTGTGTAACACCGGCGAGGTACTTCCCCTCTTCCGGCCACCGTCGGGCAGAGGGAATACAAGAGGGGGTTGCTCAAAAGAGTTTACTCCCCTACTTTGTTAAGATCCAAGGGAGTAACATAGTGGTAGTGGCGTTTTGGTGAAGTGGCCAGGTCGGGGGTTCGAAACCCCTCGGCATACCCCTTTTGTTTTTGAGGATTTTGGCACAGTAGCTGCAGGAAGCATCTTATCCTGTTTAACATCTCTGTTCTGTCAAGCGAATGGCAAGTAGCAGGGTGGTGTAGGCTGCTGTTGGTGACTAGGGGGTCTTGGGTTCGAATCCCTCCCCCATTCCTTTTATATTTTCATCTCTTTCTTTTCTGTTGGGCATTTGTTCACTTGCATACTTGTTGTGTTAAGCTTGGCACCTCATGTGGTATTTATTTTAGCTCACCACCAGCAGGTTGCCTTTGATTATTTTGCTAGCTTGGTAGAATAGCATGTGTAGGACTTTGGTGCATATGTGCATGTGTGAACTAGCTTATACATGATGTGTGTGTGTTAGTATGTGTGTGTATGCACTAGGTTGTCTGTGTAGATGCATGTCACCATGGTGATGTGGCGTGTTACTCATGTGATATGATGAGCTTAAGCACTAGTGTGTGCAAGAGGTGTGAGTGTGTGTGTGTGTGTGTGGGTTTCCCCCCACATACCTTGTGGTTATGATAGTGGTTCAAGTGATGTTATGTGTGCTTGTGTGTGTGTGTCTCACACATTCCTAAGGCATGGTGTGCCTTGATAAGCTCATGTGCAAGTTAGTATGTGTAGGTGTAGAGATGCTTATGTGAGTGTAAGCTAGTGTGTATGTGATAACTAGCATGTGTAGGTGTTATTATGTTGTGCTTGATGCATGTGTGTGTGTGGTTGTGTGCTAAGGCACATGAGCATGAGGTCTACCCCTCATGTGCACCATTGGTGTTGTGGGCATGTGCAAGAGCATGTATAGGTGATAATCTAGTGAGAAGCACATGTGATAAAGTACTATTCACGTCTTGTGATTCCATGTAGTTTGTTCCCATTTATTCTATGCAAGTACCTAGGTATTATATATGTTTTTGGGATAGAATCATCCCAGGAATCCAATGGTGGGTTCAGATTCCACTTTGGAACAATTTCTGGGAATGTCATATTTCTGTTTTGTTCAATGTTTAGAGCTTGGTTCCATGTGATGTGATGAGCCCAAGAGGTTGATTCCTTGTTGTGGAAGTAGAGGGTGAACCCCTCTATAGCATGTTGGTTTTTTTTCATGCTTAGGAGTTCATATGTGCAAGTTGTGCCTAGTCAAAGTAGGCATGTGGTTGAAAATTCCAGTTTAGTGAAAATCTGTTATTTTCACCAAGTCTGAGAAATTGCTATTATTTTCTTCCCTTGTAGTTGTGCTTGTAGAAGTTCATGTGTTGGGAATAAGCCCCTTCTATCAACTGTGAAGTTGTAGCTTTTGTGTTTGTCTATCTCTCTGTCATTTTTCATTCCATTTGTCTTCCTGTAGATATTGTTTTGGGTGCTGTCAAAATGCTTCAGAGAATAAACAACTAGTGAGAATCTGAGATTTTCACTAAGTCCCTGAAAACTGATATTTTTGGTCAAGTTAGCAGCTGTAGAACTGTCTGTGTGAAACTCCTTTGAATTAGATTTTTTCTTATGCTTGTAGAGATTTTGAATAGCTTCTGCCACATATCCTATTTGGCACATTTGTGTGGCTTTAGGTGCTTTGCATGTAGCTCTCAAACTGCTATGATGCTGTTTATGGCAGATTGTATAGTTTTGATGTTTTGATGCTTGTGAGTGCATAGTTGATGGTGTGGTGATATTCCTTGCACCACCCCATCCATACTTGTTTGTTTTATGTCTTGGCGACCTGGGAATACCAGAATTATGCCATTGGAGTGTGTTGTGATGGTTTTGAACCGTAGGACTCCATTTTCTTGTTTCATAGTTTCCGGTTGATCCGTAGCTCCGTTCGTAACGTTATTTATATGTTTTTGCATTGTTTTCACGTGACGCATCTGCTCATGACATCCTCATGCATGTCAATATAGATTAGTGTGCAGTTCTGTCTAGGAGATTTTATTTTCTTCTCATGAATGTGCAAGCGACTAGAATAGAGATGCATGTTCATTTTCATCTCATGCATCATGTGCTTGTTGCATCTTGTGGTGCTGTTGTTCATTGGATGCTATTATTATGTTGGGTAGCACCGGGTTCGAAGAGTGATTATGTGGATCTGCGAGAGTACGTGCAGGACGAACAAGAGCAGTTCCAAGCTGAGGACATCACAGGCAAGATGATATGACCTTGATTCCATCTCCATACTTGTTATGCTAGATTCACGTTTCCTTCGTCATATGCTCGCTGCCTACCAGTGAAATAATTGCCTCCTGATATTGCCATGAAGCCTAAACACTTTTCCCCTCCTAGCAAATATTGAATGGCTAAGTAGGCTTGCTAAACTACTAATGTTAGCGTTCCAAGTTGCAGGTGCAATTGTCTCATTTGATAACATGAGTTTGATATCATTATGTTAAATATGTTATTTAATTAATGCACCTATATACTTGGTAAATAACGGAAGGCCTAGCCTTTTGCCGGGTGTTTTGTTCCGTTATTGCCGCCATAGTTTCCGGCTACCGATGTTTGATTCCATAACTGATCGCTCCTAACACGTTTGGGGTTGTTATGGGGACCCTGTTGATAAATTGTGTAGTGTTAAGACTTGTCCGGCAAGACCCAACATTGGTGTTAATTTGCTAATCACTTAATAATAATCTGCATAGGGAATAGCTACCCCGAGGAATTAATCAACAACCCAGACCAGTGCTCCTCATGAGTGTTGGCCCAAACTAGAGCACCATGCGGGGCCATCCCGGGGCAACTCGGGAGATTTCTCTGGCCACTGTACGCTTCGCTTATCCGGCGTGTCCTGAGACTGAGATATACGGCTCTTATCAGGGTCGTCGACACGTCAGGAGGTCCTGCTAGAGTTGTCTTACCTTAGTGATATATCTTGCGTATAGGAATCCCGGTGAAGCTTTGCTTCTCCCCAGAGTTGAGGTTTTCCTCTAAGGAATCCGACGAGATCACGATATTCGTGATAGAGGATTACTTTGCGGCCCGTGAACTTTTGTGATGGACTAGTTCGACCACCCCTACAGGGTTTAATCTTTCGGAAAGCCGTGCCCGCGGTTATGTGGCAACTTGGAATATTTTGTTAACATCTGGTTATAGAAAACTTGAACCTAATCTAATAAAATTGCCAACTCTGTGCGTAACCGTGACTGTCCCCTTCGAAGACCTCTCTTCGATCGAGAACATGGTGGGGTTATGATTGACGTAAGTAGGTGTTCAGGATCACTTATTGATCAGCTAGTCTTCGCCCGATAGTATAGACCACCTTCAATACTTGTTCCACGTAAGTTAGCCACCATAAATGCTTAGGATGCTGCAACCTAAACACTGAACCTTTCTTACCTAATAACATGACTAGTTCTGGCACCGAGGTCATAGATTGCTGAGTCCCTGTGGCTCACAGATTACTTCAACACCCCAACAGATACAGGTACGCCCGACACAGGTGATCCCGACGGCACGCAGCTGGCGTGGCAGTACGATGAGGAGAACGACCGCTTGTACGTGAACTATCCAGAAGACTGAGGCATGGTCATGATCATGGGCAAGCATGCAGGGTAGCAGAGCCTTTTCTCATGTTATGTAGTCCATAGAGGAACTACCTTGTTTGAATAAATGCGTGATGTAAACTCCGATATATTCTATGAGATGGCAGATGATTCCCTATTTGTCATTCTATTATCATGTATGTGCTATGTTACCGTGCTTGCGAAACGCTTAGATGCACTTCTTTCCATTTTGGGGCCTCATTCCCTAAATTGGAAAGGACCACATCTTAGTCGTTACAGGTGGACTGTCAAACAAGATTTGGGTTTAATGGTTTTGGATGCATAAGTAGTATCACTACTTAGTGCGGAGTTTTTGGCTAGCAAAGATAGGGGTAAGCACCATATGTTCAAGGATCCATGACAATATAACTTCTCTGTGAATATGAACAAACATAATTCGTTACGTTGTCTTCCTTGTCCAACGTCAACAATTTTGGCATATAATATTTTGATGGGTGCTCACAATCACAAAATATTTCCAGGATAGTGTATTTGCATGTGAATGTTCTCTTCCCTTATTAATGTTCCATGAGTTGCATCCTTGACCAATGCTATGTTTGTCAATCTACAATAAAATTTCTATTTATACTTTTTCTTGTGATGTCATCACTTACCATAAGATTAGCGTATGATCTTTTTCATTCATTTCCTTTCTTTTTATTGAAACAACAAGTATAGAAGGCAAAACTCAAACTAAACTTTATTATATATCTCGCACATGATTGCATAGATTGATCATTAATCAAACTCTTGGAAAGAAAGTATCGAACTAAACTTTTATTCATCTAAAGAAAAACATAACCATGGATCGAACTAAGAAAGATAAAGACAAACGACAGTGGAGATGATACGATACCGGGGCACCTCCCCCAAGCTTGGCGAAAGCCAAGGGGTGTGCCCATACCCGATACTCAATTTTATTTTGGTGATGAAGAAGGAGGTGGTGGTGATGAAGTAGAAGCAATCTAGTCCTCCCGTTTCCAGGGCAGAGGCTCACCATCATAAGAGGAAGAGTGAGTCTCTCGAATCCTACAACTGGCAGCCAAACTCATACTTTTAAACCTTGCCTCATATTCAAAGACATGGCTTTGAAGGTCGTTTGATCTGGCTATGGAGGAAGTTGATTTGCTCTTTGAGGGAGAAGATGATGTCCTTCCTGGACTTGCCATCCAACTTGAGATCACGGGTGTAGTCTGCGATCATGAGGTGATTGGCATGGAGCCCACGTTCCACCACCCCCTTTCATCGGAAGAATTCCTACTCCATAGCTTCAAGCGTGACCTCCACGGATCCAGTCCCCCTGGGTCCTTGCACATCGCGGATGTGGAGCACCCCATCATGCATCTGGATAGCTGGAGGGCGCTGCATCACTTCATGCAGCTATGGGTTGATGACGTTGTCGAAGAACTTGTCCTTGGAGGAGCTTGAAGCGGGCATGGTGGATTGGATCTGACAAAAAATAACAAGAAAAGAAATCAAGAGATTTCTCTGCGATACATAGGTGAACAGGTTCAGGGGGTATATAAATGTTTTTTTTATCTTGGGGAACAAGCAGAACGGAAGAAAAACGGAGTCCGGAAAGTGCCCGAGGTGGCCACAACCCACCGGGGCGTGCATGGCAAGCCAAACGTTCCCTGGTGTATCGTGCCCACCTGGGTCACTTTCCTGGAAGTTTCTCATTTTCCTAATTTTTTAGATATTCCAAAACTGACAAAAATTATTTTTGCGGGTTTTTTGGAGTCCGTTAACTTACCGTATCACGTACCTCCCTTTTTTCACGATTCTGGAGCGTTCCGGAAGGTTTCTTTTATGTGTTCTTCCCGTGTCATAGTTTGGATAATATTGCTTTCAACATTAATGGGCGTACCTGAGATATAATGTTTTATTCATTGCCCATTGAGAACCTTTGGATTAGTACCTTCGGCATTATTTATTTTGATAGCTCCGGATCGATAGACCTCTTCGATAACATAGGGCAGTTCCCATTTGGAGAGGAGTTTTCCTGCAAAGAATCTGAAACAAGAATTGTACAAAAGAACATATTCTCCAACTTTGAACTCGCGCTTTTGGATTCTTTTATCATGCCATCTTTTAACTTTCTCTTTAAATAACTCTGCATTTTCATAAGCGTGGGTTCAAAATTCATCTAATGAGCTAATATCAAATAACCTCTTTTCACCAGCAAGTTCGAAATCATAGTTGACTTCTTTGATTGCCCAATATGCTTTATGTTCTAACTCAAGAGGCAAATGACAAGCTTTTCCATAAACCATTTTATAAGTGGACATACCCATAGGATTTTTATATGTTGTTCTATAAGCCCAAAGTGCATCATCTAATTTCTTAGACCAATTCTTCAGGGACCTATTGACAGTCTTTTGTAAGATTAGTTTTATTTCTCTATTTCTAAGTTCAACATGACTACTAGACTGAGGATGATAAGGTGATGCAATTCTATGGTTAACATCATACTTGGCAAGCATTTTACGGAAATCACCATGAATAAAGTGTGAACCACCATCCGTCATTAAACATCTAGGGACTCCAAACCTTGGGAAAATAACTTCCTTAAGCATTTTAATAGAGGTGTTGTGATCAACACTACTAGTTGGAATAGCTTCTACGCACTCAGTAATATAATCAACAACAACCAAAATATGTGTATACCCATTAGAGGAAGGAAAATGTCGCATGAAATCAAATCTCCAAATATCAAATGGTTCAACAACAAGTGAATAATTCATAGGCATGTCTTGACGCTTACCGATATTACCTATTCTTTGACATTCACCACAAGATGAGACAAACTTACGGGCTTCCTTGGAGAGAGTAGGCCAATAAATACCAGATTGCAATACCTTATGAGTAGTTCTGTCTCCCTTGTGATGCCCTCCATAAGCTTCGGAGTGACATTGCCATAGGATTTGTTCTCGTTCATGCTTAGTTACACAATGTCTAATAATACCATCTACTCCTTTATAAAGATGAGGGTCATCCCAAAAGTAATGTCTTAAATCATAGAAGATTTGTTTTCTTTTGTTGGTATGTGACGCTAGTTGGTATGTATTTAGCAACAATATAATTAGCATAATCATCATACCAAGGTGTACTATTAGAAACATTTATTGCAGCTAATTTTTCATCAGGAAAGCTATCATTAATAGGTTGTGGGTCATCAAGAATATTTTCAAGCCTAGACAAGTTATCAGCTACGGGGTTCTCTGCTCCTTTCCTATCAGTGATATGCAAATCAAATTCTTGTAACAGAAGAACCCACCTAATGAGTCTAGGTTTAGCATCTTTCTTTTCCATAAGATATTTAATAGTAGCATGATCGGTGTGAACGATAACTTTAGAATCAACAATGTAAGATCTGAATTTATGACAAGCAAACACTACTGCTAAGAATTCTTTTTCTGTAGTAGAATAATTCCGTTGAGCACTGTCCAGAGTTTTACTAGCATAATGGATAACATTCAATTTCTTATCAACTCTTTGTCCTAGAACAACAACAACAACATAATCACTAGAATCACACATAATCTCAAAAGGCAAGTTCCAATCAGGTGGTTGAACAACAGGTGCAGTAATTAGGGCTTTCTTTAGTGTTTCGAAGGCTTCCAAACAATTATTATCAAACACAAAAGTAATATCCTTTTGCAAATGATTTGTAAGAGGCTTAGAAATTTTAGAAAAGTCTTTGATAAACCTCCTATAGAAACCAACATGACCAAGGAAACTACGAATACCTTTCATATCTTTAGGACATGACAATTTCTCAATTGCATCAACCTTGCCTTTGTCCGCCTCAATGCCTCTTTCAGAAATTTTATGGTCCAAAACAATACCTTCGTTAACCATAAAGTGGCACTTCTACCAATTCAAGACAAGATTTTTTTGTTCGCATCTCTACAAAACTCGATCAAGATTGCTTAAACAATCATCAAAAGACTTCCCATAAAAAAAGTCATCCATGAAAAACTCAACAATCTTTTCAGAGAAATCACAGAATATAACAGTCATACATCTTTAAAAGGTAGAAGGTGCATTAAATAAACCAAAAGGCATACGTCTATAAGCATAAGTTCAAAAAGGAGAAGTAAAAGTGATATTTTATTGATTAGGTTTGTGAAACACGTATTTGTGAAAAACTAGAATATCCATCAAGAAAGCAAAAATGTGTGCTTAGATAGTCTTTCTATCATTTGATCAATAAAAGGCAGAGGGTAATGATCTTTTCTAGTTCCTTTGTTTAATTTTCTAATATCAATTACCCTTCTATAGCCTATGACAATTCTTTGTGGAATAAGTTCATTCTTATCATTAGGAACAACAGTAATACCTCCCTTCTTAGGGACACAATGAACATGATTTACCCGTCTACTATCATCTACATGATAGATTATACCTCATTCTAGAAGTTTCAATATTTCCGTTCTTACCACTTCTTTCATTTTCGGATTTAACAGGCGTTGGTGATCAACAACGGGTTTAGCATAAGGTTCCATATTAATCTTGTGCTTACATAGAGTGGGACTAATGCCCTCAAGATCATCAAGAGTATATCCAATAGCAGCTTAGTGCTTCCTTAGAACTTTCAATAATCTTTCTTCTTCATGTTCTGAAAAGTTAGGACTAATAATAACATGATATATATTTTCCCCATCTAGATAAGCATATTTCAAAGTGTCTGGCAATTGTTTTAATTCAAACACAGGATCACCTTTAGGTGGACGGGACCTCCTAGAATTTCAATAGGCAAATTGTGTTCAAGCAGAGGTTGTTGTTCGAAAAAGACTCTATCTATTTCATTTCTTTCATGCATATGCAAATCATTTTAATATTGTTCTAAAGGATGAGTAGGAGGTACAACAATAGAAGCAAGACCAATAATTTCATCCTTACAAGGAAAATCTTTCTTATGCGACTGTCTACTAAATTTGGAAAAGTTAAATTTATGAGATTCATCACCAAAGCTAACACCAACAGTTTGTTTCTTACGTTTTATTTTGGCATTTGTGGTGTTCAAGAAAGGTCTACCAAAGATAATGTGACAAAATTCATCTTGTGGGGAGCCAAGAACAAGAAAATCAGTAGGGTATTTTATCTTCCCACACAAGACTTCAACATCTCTGAGAATCCCAATTGGTGATATAGTGTCTCTATTGGCAAGTTTAATAGTAACATCTATGTCTTCTATTTCAGCAGGTGCTATTTCATTCTTAATTTGTTCATATAAGGAAAAAAGGAATAACACTCACACTAGCACCTAGGTCACATAAGCCATGATAACAGTGATCTCTTATCTTAACTGAGACAACAGGCATGCGAACAACTGGTCTATGTTTATCTTTTTTATCTGGTTTGGCAATTCTAGAAGCTTCATCACAGAAGTAAAAAAACATGCCCATCGATATTATTGACCAAGAGATATTTAATCATAGCAACACTAGGTTCAACTCTGATTTGTTCAGCTAGTTTGGGTGTTCTAACATAACTTTCGTTAACCATAGTTGAAGCTTTAGTATGTTCCTTCATCCTAACAGGCAAATGTGGTTTTTCAATATAAGAAGTGGGAACAACTGGATCAACATTGTAAATGATTGTTTCTTCTTTAGCTTCTACCAGTTCTTTAATTTCTTATTTAATAGATGGGTGATATTTAAACCACTTCTCCTTAGGGAGATCAACATGAGTAGCAAAAGATTCACAAAAGGAAGCTACTATCTCAGAGTTAAGTCCATATTTAGTGCTAAACTTTTGATAAGCATCGTTATTCATAAAAGATTTAACACAATAAAACTTAGGTATAATAACTGACTCTTTACCTTCCTCGAGTTCCCAATCTTCAAAGTTGCGTTTAATTCTTTCTAAAAGATCCCACCGGAATTCAGTAGTCTTCTTCATAAAAGAACCAGTACAAGAAGTATCGAGCATGGATTGATCATTACGAGAAACTAAGCATAAAAATTCCGAAATATAATTTCTCTTGAGAGCTCATGATTGGCGCATGGATATAACATTGACTTAAGCCTCCCCCAAGCGAGAGCGATAGTTTCTCCATCACAAGGCCAAAAATTATATATATACTTCTGATGACGATGAACTAGATGCATAGGATACATTTTTGGATGGAATTCCAATTTCAACCGATTCCAAGTCCAAAATCCAATATCATCCAATGGCCTATACCATGTCAATGCTTTTCCCTTCAAAGATAAAGGGAAAAACTTCTTCTTAACTTCATTTCCGGGTAAACCTGCAAACTTAAACAATCCACAAATATCATCCACATATATCAAGTGCATATCAGGATGTTCGGTTCCATCTCCTTCATAAGGATTAGCTAGCAGTTGTTCTACCATACCCGAAGGAATTTAATATTCAATATTTTTAGTAGGTGCAGTAGGTTGAGGGGCAACTAATTGTGGTTCCGGTCGAGGTGAACATACCCCAAACAAACCCCTCAAAGGATTGTTTTCCATAGTAGCAAGCCACAATAAATTTCAGCACGTAGTAATAATGTTTACTTACGAATTTCCACTTACCAAGAGCGCTTCACTCCCCGGCGACGGTGCTAGAAAATAGCCTTGATGAACCACAAGTATACGGGGTCAATTGTAGCGTTTTAGATAAGTAAGAGTGTCGAACCCAATGAGGAGCAGAAGGAAATGACAAGTTGTTTTCAGCAAGGTGATGTCCGCAAGTGCTAAAATTGTAAGTAGCGGAGTAGTTTGATAGCAAGATAATTTGTAATGAGCAAATAATGATAGTAGCAAAAACGTGCTGCAAGGTATCCCAATCCTTTTGAGGCAAAGGACAGGCCAAAACGGTCTCTTATGATAAGCAAAGTGTTCTTGAGGGTACACGGGAATTTCATCTAGTCACTTTCATCATGTTGGCTTAATTCGTGTTCGCTCTTTGATAATTTGGTATATGGGTGGACTGGTGCTTAGGTGTTGTTCTTACTTAAAAAAACCTCCTACTTATGATTAACCCTCTCGCAAGCATCCGCCACTATGAGAAAAGTATTAAGAATAAATTCTAACGATAGCATTAAACTTTTGGATCCAATCGGTCCCTTACGGAATAGCGCCTAAACTAGGGTTTAAGCTTCTGTCACTCTCGCAACCCATCATCTAATAACTACTCCACGATGCATTCCCTTAGGCCCAAATATGGTGAAGTGCCGTGTAGTCGACGTTCACATGAGACCACTAAGGGAATCACAACATACATATCATGAAAATATCAAACACATGATTTCTCCATGACCTCAAGAACAAAAGTAACTACTCACAAATGATAATAATGCTCAAGATCAAAGGGGTATTAAATATAATAATGGATTTGAACATATAATCTTCCTCCAAATCAACTACAAGATGTAATCAACACTACTAGTCACCCACAAGCACCAATCTATAGTTCTGGTACAAAGATTGAACACAAGAGACGAACTAGGGTTTGAGAGCAGTTGGTGCTGTTGAAGATGTTGATGAAGATGGCCCTCCCCAAGGTCGGAGAGTTGTCGGTGATGATGATTACCATGATTTCCCCCTCCGTGAGGGAAGTTCCCCCGGCGGTATCGCTCTGCCGGAGGGCAAAAGTGCTCCTGCCCAAATTCGGCCTCAAGACGGCAGCGCTTCATCCCGAAACTCCTCTCCTACTTTTTTCTAGGTAAAAATGACTTATATACCAGAAGAGGGCCACCGGAGGTGGGCCTGGGTGAGCACAACCCACAGGGCATGCCTGGGCTCCCAGGCTCACCCAGGTGGGTTGTTCCCACCTGGTGGGCCCCCTCTGGTACTTGGTTGCTCCAATATTCCTCAAATATTCCATAAAAATTCCTCGTAAAGTTTTAGCTCATTTGGAGTTGTGCAGAATAGGTAGCCTCATGTAGCTTTTTCAGCTCCAGATTTCCAGCTGCGAGAATTCTCCCCCTTTGTGTATACCTTGCATATTATGAGAGAAAAGGCATTAAAATTACTCTAAAAAGCATTATTATACAATAAAACAACATACATAACAGTAGGAAAACATGATGCAAAATGGATGTATCAACGATAAGCATGATGTGGCATCGTATGCTTTGCATGCGACTTTGCATGGCATGATGTCTCAAAAGGAAGTAAAGGACGAGAAGAAGTGATAAGGTAGGGAGAGATAATGAAGAAATACATGGAGCTGCAAACAAAGAAGCTTGAGATGGAGGAGGTGTCCAAGAAGAAGAAGATCGACATGGAGGAGGCGGCCAGGTAGAGGCAGCTCGACGTCGAGGCCGCCAATACCGCGGCCAGGCAAAGGCAGCTCGACTTCGAGGCCGCCAATGCCACAACCAAAGGAAAGGAGGGGCGCAGGAGATCATGAGCATGTACTTGAGAAAGATGAGCAAGAATACAAGGAGCTAGTTCGAGGCCCGACAGAAGGAGATGTTCAATGCTGATGGCCTGAACTACGGCGTTAGATCGGCCGTGGCCATTCTTTTTTTGGAGGCTGGCATGGTGAGCCGGCTGCTGGCTGTTTTGCCGGCTACCGGCTGTGTTGCCGGTGAAAAAACTATTCTTTTTTGGAGGCCGGCCGTGTTGTCAGCCACTGTCTGAGTTGCCGTCATAGACGAGTAGGCTGGCTGTGTTGCCGTCGGGATCTAGAGCCGCTTGCATGAACTATGCGCAGTGGCTATTTGAATTCTTGTGTTTGAAAAGGAGGCGGACAGGATGCAGCCAAGGATGCGTCCACGCGTTGGGCGCACGGCCATCGCATCCCAGAAATTGCCTGAAAATGACCCCATCCCCCGCCCCAAACGGACAGAATCTGGGCAAAATGGACGTACGGATGGGGTCGCGCACTAGAGTTGGCCTAAGTCCCATGTAGTTGCATGTACTCCACGTGGCACATGGGGTCTAAGGAAAGTTACTTCTTTTCTAAACTATAGCAAGACCCGGCTATCACAAAGAGATTTACCGGCCCTTGTGGGCTACTAATCCTATTTTGTAGTTTGGAAATGACAAGTGCTTAGTGCAAAAACGACCCGGCTATCCCAAAGATGTAAGTCGGCCCTTGGGGGCTACAATTGATGATTTATCTTGCAAAACTACAGGAAAAGTACCGGCTAATTATTATCATAAAGACCCGGTACTTGGCGTTACGTTTGGTTCAAAACATATACATAATGACCCAGCCATCTCAAAAAGATGAGTCGGCCCTTTGAGGGCAATGGTTTGTCTTTTCAATTATAACAATACCTAGATAATTACTTATCACAATGAGATGGCCCTTGGGGCTACAAAAGTAAAAAATAAATAGGAAAATGATAAGTTTTTTTCCTCATATTTATGCTTCAAATTATTGACTAAACTTATCTCACCATGCCGGCTCTCACACAGACGGGTCTGAGATTGTTGGTGTAGGCCATCAACATCAAGGCTGCCAATGTTTGGGAGCTCCAATTTGGCCTTCCCTTTTTCTGAAGTTCTCGGCTTATCTTTTGTTAGGACCTTGGCCAAAACATTTGACGTTTAAGGAGCTTTGAAAGTTTCTCCTACAATGGCTATCTCCTTATCCCGCATGGTGGCTGATGGGGTGGTGCTATCCATTTTGAGGAGATAACTTGAAGGGGGAGGAGGACTTGGTGGACCAACATTTGAATTCAAGAACTGATGTGTCCATAATGGCCGGCTCTTCAGGATGAGCCATCTCCTACTCCTGAACCGGTTCAGACCCTAGATCTGGACCACGCTCACTAGTAGGTGCACCCTAAATCACGGGATCATCCATTTGTTGATCTTGAGCATTGGATTCCTTGGCAGCAGAATATGATTCTCTAATCTTTGTCTCGCGGCTCTACAATCATGGAAGCAAATGGCGACTTTAAGAAATGACAAGTGATGACTAAATAAATAAAACTGGCTTGATAAAACACTCACCCATAGTTAATGGTGAAAGAAGGAAGTTGCGTCGCGGTGGAGTCTCCAGAAGAGGGCGGTGATCCCTGATAATTTGCGTCAAAAGGGCTGAGTGGTTGCTTAAAAAGGCCGGCTCGCGGGCGAGTAATAGTAGGACTGTGGGGCACCTCGAGACATTTCTTACGGGTGGCCGGCTCATGAGATAAGCCGGTAGATAATTCCTAGTGCTTCTTTGGGTCTTGCGTTTTGATTGGACATTGTGTTAGTTTTTCTTTAAAATAAAGTTTGGATCTAAGTAAGCATCTGAGTTTGAAAACTTAACTTCCCTAGCGGCTTGTCTCGTCCTCTTTGGCATATACTGCTCTGGTGAGTCGCAAGAGATCAAAATTACCTCAAGCTTGTCGGCTTCACTAGCTTCAGAGTTACCCTTAGGAGAAGAAGTGATCCAAACTAAGGGGGAATATGAGTCCTAGCCCCGGCTTTCCACCAATCAGATTCGGCCTACAGATATCATACAAGCAGGAAGATGAGCATGATAAACGAGAAAATCATAACAAAGAAAACAAAACAAACAAGTTTAAAGATATTTACACGAGGAACCGGGTTGGTCAAGCAAAATGGAGCCAACATAGTCATACTGCACTTTTCCTTTCAGTCACCAAAAAATTTCTTGGTGGCTGTAATGATGTCACTTTCATAGAGCATCTATCGGCTTGTCAGTATAGTTGACCATCAAATCACCCCTTAAACTAAGCGGCCGAATTCTCCAACTTATCGAGCACCAGATCAAGTTGATTTTGGTGAGGCCATGAGAAGTCAAGGCTTTCAGTTTCAAAAGTATGGGTGCCAATTGTTTCCTTTCCTCATCAGCAGGCCAACCGGGAAATTCACTGGATGCATCAATCCGGTCCAATCTATAATCCGACAAACGATTTTGGTGTTCACGGGTAGTTTTTTTGCTGTAAAACCAAGTCTTATTCTAGCCCTTGGTATGACTTATCAATTTTGACTCAAGGAAAGGACCATTCTTCCTTTTCTAAATAGATATCCCTCCAAGTTCTACACTTGGGACTTTTTCATTTTAGTGTGATGGTTGGTATAAAAGTATCCCCTAAAGAGGATGAAGGTTGGCTCTGTTTGAAGATATACCTGACAGAGGACTTGGAATTGGCAGATGTTGGTCATTGAGTTTGGTCCAATATGTTGTGGTGTCAGATTGAAAAAATGGGGCAAGTCCGTGAAGAACTTTGACCCGCATGGACGAAAGCCTTTGGTTAGATGATCTATCAAAACAACGAATTCCCCTAAGCCGAGTTGAGGGGAAGACTTTTCCGGAGGCGCTCATCAACTAATTTTACGTTGAGATGGCGGATAACCATGGGCGACGAGGTTTTCTAAAGTCAGTCATGATTCTTGAGTTCTCATGCATCCACAGACTTTGCTAGTTTTTGGAGCCATTACACTTGAACTACAACGGGCGAAAATGAAAGCATGCGCTAGTGTTTAACCCGCCAAAAGAAAAAGCAAGGTAGATACTACTTAAATGAGCCGGTACTAAGCTAAACTGGATTTCAGCAGGTTGACATGATAAAATATGCCAGAATATGGCAATGAGCGTGCTGAAAATGGATACGGAGGCTAAAAGGACTTCAAAAAGTTTTTCCCATATGCACAAACAACTTTCTATAAAGATAGGTAGACAAATAGATCTGATAAATATGGTAAAAAGAAAATAAAACCCTTAGGAACTAATGGAGGCACTCGAAGCAAAGCATTCATGGAGATCAATGGGTAGACTATTATGGATCTACAATATCACGGGGGCACAGATGAGGAAAAAATACACATTATTTACAAATGAACATGGGGGCAACCAAATCTATAACTAGCATTTTATGAACTCCGATGAACCTGATGAACTACGAAGAGCACTTAAATCCTAAAGAGGGAAATGAGACTCACCAGAGATTGGAACAGAATGAGATGTAGGAGTCTTATGTTCCTTGAAGTGGTTGTAGACGATCCAAACCAAGCTCTCGTGTGGACGGCGATGCGATTGATACTCTTCAAGCGACTAGTACTCTGGCAAGTTCAAGCAGGATGAAGGAGAGCGAGAGCAAGAAGCCGGTGGCAAAGTGGGGAATGCGAGCGGGAGATCTATTTATAAGGAGGGAACTCCAAAGTGGAGCGGTGGAAACCTGTGTCGTTAATCTAATTTGTGGCTACAAGAGTTCCTTGATTACCTTGTCTGACACGATTGTCCGCATGTTTAAAAGATTCTCCATGCTGACATATAAGCATCACTGGTGAGCAAGATGACATCATGGTGAAAGTGAACATAGGAAGCTAAGAACTAAATGAAGGAAATGAGCCGACACCATGTTCTCACCCACACGAAGCGTAAACAAAAAAGAGAAGGGAAATACAGGCTTAGGAATACAACTCAAAGTTTAAGTTTCAAGGTTAGGTTTTCTTTTCATTTCCGGGGCGAAGTTTCACATGGGTAAACACAAGCTAAACTGGGAGGTAATGTTGGGGATATACCCCACAGGATAACCCGCCATCATTATTCCCCGAATGGCATGGCGACGACCACGGAAGACCATAGGCCCAAAGACAACAAGTTGTCTTGTCTAAAGAGTCAGCTCATGGGACAGCTCTTGGCAGGCAAGATCATCGAAGGAAGGGACAAGAAAGTCTCCATACGTGAGAGAAAAGACAATGGGAATTAGAGTAGGTCACTGACTGCAGTACAACCTGGACTCTATTGTAATCCCAGGGCCTAAACCTATATAAAAAGGGAAGACCCTGAGATAGAGAGGAAAAGTTAGAAATCCTCGAGAACTAGGTTAGTGATTCTGCACCCTTGTAATCTAGATCATCATCAATAATGCAAAAAGCAGGACGTAGGATTTTACCTCTGTCGGAGGGGCTGAACTTGGGTAAACCCTTGTCTCTCATTACCAAGCAATCCAATCCAAGCAACTACCTAGTTGTGATGGCTCCTAGACTTATTCCTATCACTAGGACATCTGTCGTGACAAAACCACGACACCAAGAGAGTCTTGAGCCTCGTTGGCACACCCTACCCCCACGGCGTGCCATGTGAGCTCGTCGCTCCATCGCGGATCATATGGTCTTCTCCCGAAGCTTCTAGGATCTCTTTATGTCAAAAAATAACCCCGTAAAGTTTCATCGTGTTTGGACTTCATTTGGTTTTGATTTTTTGAAAAATCAAAAACACACAGAAAATAGGAACTTCCATTGGGCACTGCGTTAAAAGGTTAGTTCCAAAAATTGATAGTAAATAGCATAAATGCATATAAAGTATCCAATATTGATAATATAATACCATGAAACAATCAAAAATTATAGATACATGGATACATATGATACCTCTCCAACGCATCTATAACTTTTTATTGTGCCATGTTGTTATATTATCATCTTAAGGTACTTTTTGCGTCATAATGCACCAATTTATATTTTTTTGAGCGCTAACCTATTAACCTAGTACCTAGTTCCATTTGCTGTGTTCTGCGTTTTTTTTCTGGTTTTTAGTACCAAACGAAGTCTGATTGCCATGAAACTTTTTGAAAGAAAATTCTGGACCAAAAGAAGACTTGGAAGCTCCAGGAGGAGAACTGAAGCCCCACGAGAATCCCACAAGGCAACAGGGCGTGGCGAGAGGGCCTGGCTGCACCCTGATGCCTTGTCGCCTCATTGTGACACCTCTTGCCTCATTCGCTGTCTTATAAATTCCCATATATTCCAGAAACCGTAAATATATCGACGAAACAATTTTTACGCTGCCACAAGTCTTTGTTCCATGGCGAACCCATCTGGAGCTCTGTTCTGGCACTCTGCCAGAGGAGGATCGATCATGGAGGGCCTCTTCATCAACCTTGGTGCCCTGTTGGTGATATGTGAGTGGGTAACCACACACCTACGGGTCCGTATTTAGTAACTAGACTGCTATCTCTCTCTCTTTATCTTTAATACAATGATCATCGCATCTTCGATTTGTTCCATCCGTTGCAATTCTTTTGTGCGGTGCGTTTGTTTGGATCCAATGAATTATGGGTTTATGTTCCTATTATTGATGAAAAGTATTTGAATCTTCTATGAGTTTTATGATTCTTATTTGCATGATCATCATATCTTCTTAAATCTATTCGATCTATTGAATTGATTTGGCAAAGTAGTTTGATCTTCTTCAGTTGTAGATGTGGTTCTAGTGGGTTCAACATGGTGAGTTTGTATATACCAGTGACAGTAAGGGGACAATATGCGGCTTTGTGTTGCTGCCACTAAGGATAAAACGATGGGTTTTATTCATATTGATTGAGTTTACTTTGTCTACATCATGTCATCGTTCTCCAAGCATTACTCTATTTTACTTAATAATCTGGATGCATGCTAGATAGCGGTTGATGGGTGGAGTAACAATAGTAGGTGTTGTTAGGAGTCGGCCTATTTACTTGTGGATGTGATGCCTACATACACATGATCATTGCCGCGATAACTATCCGTTGTTCTATCAATTTCCCAACGGTAATTTGTTTACCCACCATATGTTGCACTCGTGAGAGATGCCACTAGAGAACACTATGCCCCCTAGGTCTATCCACTAATATATTCAAAAACATATAATTTCCTTGCTGTTATTATTTGCCTTTTATTTTATTTTGCAAGTCACAACTATCTACAATTATCTACACACCTTATCCGCTTGCAAATAATGAGACCAAGGGGATTGACAACCCTCTTGCCCGCATTGGGTGCAAGTTGTTTGCTCTTTTGTGTGGAGCCGCTGAAGACGGTTGAGGATTGTTATTACTATTGGTTAGATAAACCTTGTTTTTTAATCGAGAGAAATACTTACCCATATTGTGCTGGGATAATCCGTTCCTCTTCATGCAAAACCCAATGTAGATCACAAGCATCAACGTATCGACCGTCAATTGCATTGGCGCAAAGACAAGGCTCTATATATGATTTTCTGAGAATGGGGTGAGTGGTGGAGGGGAAAACTTAGGAAAAATATATGTCTTGGGAAAAACATAGCACAACTAAGCAACCAGTGGCACAACTAATGAGAATTTTCTTGCATTTCTTTTTCCTGGACGTTGAAGCTCTGCCAAACTAATACCACAGAACTTGTGGATATATCAGTGCGGTCGTATACTTCGACTCTCATCTCGATGAGCTCCTCTTGCGGCTGGGAGATGTTACCTAGCTGCAGGAATCAACAGGACCGTTGCGCTATAATACTTGTGATATGCATTGGGTTTTTTTTGAAGAGGAACTGGCGATGCAGCATAATATAGGTAAGTATTTCCCTCAGTAGGGAACCAATATTTATCAAACCGATGGGAGTAACAAACAACCCTTGTCTTTAGCGGCTACAAACAAAAGAGCAAGAACTTGTACCCAACACGGGCAAGAGGGTTGTCAATCCCCTTGGACTCCTTATTTGCAAGCTTGTAAATAGTGTGGTTGGTAGTAGATAATTGTAAATTTCAAAATTAAATAAAAAGGAAATAAGAATAGCAAGGTATTGCAACATTTGTAAACTTATAAGTGAATAGACCCGATCACCATAGTTTTCCCAAGTGGCATCTCTCATGAAAGTAAGAATACGGTGGGTAAACAAATTATTCCTAATCAGTTGATAGAAAAGAGGATAGTTATGTGATATTCATGACAATGATCATGTTTATATACGCATCATGTCCATTAGCATATAGGCTGACTCCTGCCTGCTCCTATTACTATTACTCGACCCATCGACTGCCATCCAGCATGCATCTAGAATATTAAGTAAAACAGAGTAATGCTTGGAGAACAATGACATTATGTAGACAAAGACGGATCTTGTCCCCTTCTATCACTGGTATATAGAAACTCGACAGATTTAACCCACTACAACGCACCCCTCTTAGTGAAGGAAGATCAATCTACTTGGCCAAATCAAATCAATAGATCAGAGATATTTACGAAGCTATGATTATCATGCACATAAGAAAAATAATGGAGTTTGGAGAATTCTCAAATATTTTTCATGAATAATCTGAACATAAGCCCGCAAGTCATCGAATTGCAAGAAACACACCGCACAAAAGAATTCATCGAATAGATCAAAGGGGAGGTGCGATGATCATTGCATTGAAGATCTGGAGATAGAGATAA
Source organism: Hordeum vulgare subsp. vulgare (assembly GCF_904849725.1). Classification (NCBI taxonomy): domain Eukaryota; kingdom Viridiplantae; phylum Streptophyta; class Magnoliopsida; order Poales; family Poaceae; genus Hordeum; species Hordeum vulgare. The sequence continues at coordinate 256,991,842 of NC_058524.1, read as the reverse complement.
AGCCATATAGGCAATAATGGCCCCGTTGGTCTATGGTGAACTACTCACACATCACCATGGGAGCAGAACGAATGATGTAGAAGCCCTCCATGACCGACCCCCCTACGACAGGGCACCAGAACATGGCTCCAGATGGGCACACAAACAAGCAAAATCTTGCAGCGGCGGAAAAAGTGATTCGAGTGTATCTCTATGTCTTTTGGAATATACATGAATTTATAAGCCACAGAGGGGCACCGGGAGGCCACCGAGGCAGGCACGAGGCAACATGGCGCGACCTACCCCCCAGGGCGCACCCTGTTGCCTTGTGCTTCCCTTGTGAAGCCTCTAGTCGCCGCCCAAATCTTCCAAGTCTTCTTTTGGTCCAGCAAAAATCATATTAAACTTTCATGGCAATTGGACTTCGTTTGGTACTCTAAACTTAAAAAGCCAAAAAACATTCATAAAATAGCAACTGGCACTGGGCACTTGATTAATGGGTTAGTTCTCAAAAATAATATTAATTCATAAATAAACACCATTAAACTATCATAGAATGATAAAATAATAGCATGGAGCAATAAAAAAATATAGATACATTGGAGACGTGTCAACATCCTCAAGCTTAATTCATGCTCGTCCTCGAGTAGCTAAATGATTAAACCAGAATTTTTGATGCGACATGGTACCTAACATGTGATCTATTGCATGTTTCATCATTGAGAAATGATGAACTAATAAACAACAACATAGTAATGCTTATAAACATAAGCAACATAATCCCCAAGTTTCGAAGCATAATTAAGAATTCCCACTAGAATATGGAAGTGAAAAAACAAGAGACTCTCTGTATGAAGAACATGATGCCACTTTTGAGGCACAAGTGTGGAATAAGAGGTTGTGGCAATGTACCTTCTCTCTCTTCTCTCATATTTTTTTCCTTTTTTCTCTTTTTTCGCTTTTTTGACCAAAGCCTCTTCTTCACTTGTGGGAGAATCATTGCTTCCATCTTCCTTTTCTCATAGAGACAGTGCCCTAAATAATGATGATGATCACACATTTATTTACTTACAACTCAGTATGAAAAACAGATAAGATGATATGAGTCTATATGAATAACTCTAACATCATACCAGGATTTGAAATGATCAAGATTAGCAAAAGATATTAAAAATGGACAAGGCATGTAAATATCATGCTAGCTATTTCACGATCATGCAAAGCAATATGACAATGGAAGTATAAGTCATATGATTTGACGGTATAATTTGCATGGCAATATATCTCGGAATGGCTATGGAAATGCCATGATAGGTAGGTATGGTGGCTATCTTGAGGAAGATATGATGAGGCTAATGTGTAATAGAGCGTATCATGTCACAGGGTTTGGATGTACCGGCGAAAGTTGCACCAATCCTCGAGCCAGGAATGGGCAATACTCGGTACCGAAGAGGCTAACAAATATGTGGAGATGAGAGTGCGTATCTCAGTGGGTTCACATTAGTCATAAAGAACTCACATACCTATTGCAAGATTTTATTAGCTCTCTTTGAGTAAAGAACTAGTTGCATGCCCCTGGGGAGGAGATTAGTAGGAGTTAACCATCACACGCCCCGACTTAAAGATCACTAAGATTTCAACGAGGAATAAGTATGCTCACACATTATCACCATGCTATAGAAATATTTGGATGAAAAGAAAGTTAACAACTTATAATTCATGATACTTTTATGAACCAATGATCATGCACTCAGGCTCTTTCACATTACCACATTAATATCATTAACAATGATTTTTCTTTTATGTGCTACATGTGGTTTTAATTATGCACTCATTGAATACTTATTATTTTTGAACTAGACTTATAACAAATGCAAATTATTGTCGCTATTTATTAACTCACAAAAAATATAAGTGGAGAATGAGAGTCCAGTTCTTTTTGTAAAATCTATATGACATTGTGCTCTAAAAGATATAAGTAAAGAACTAGAGCAACTGCTAAGCTCAAAAGATATAAGTGAGGCACAAAGTATATTATGATAAATCATAGTTATAGTTCGTATCTTTCATATAGATGAGTCCAACAAACAATGATTGTGGGAGACTAAAACCAAAAAGCAAACTAAAGCAAACAATGCTCCAAGCAAAACTCAAATCATGTGATGAATAAAAATATAGCTCCAAGTGACGTACCAATGGATTGAGGTGAAAGAGGGGATGCCTTCCGGGGCATCCCCAACTTAGCCGCTTGAGTATTGTTGGAACATTATGTGGGGACCCCGACTTACGAGTCGAGATCGCTGAATGAACGTGCTCAGTGATCCCAGAGATCAATGCTCACCAAACGCACAAATACTGAATATTAAGAGTCTTACATCCATACATACTGTTTGATACAATAAATGACAATTGCAGACAAGTCTTTACATATATAGGGCCTTGAAGGCCAGCACACTAAACTGGACCAATAGCGGAAATATTGGTCAAAAGTGTGAACCCATGCCATCAACCTTAACCTACAAACATTCTCACTGGGAAGTGTCCTAGCTCACAAGAACGTCACCAAGTTACTCTTCACCTTATCCTGTTCTCTCATACCTAGTCAATGAAATAACCAGTGGCAAGCCAATGAGTACTTTGAATGTACTCGCAAATAGCCCAAGATATGGATAATGCAGTTGGTATGATAAAAAGTAATATGCAGTATTTGTGGATAACAACTTAACTATAAATAAACATGATCATGGATGTGCAACATAAGCTAGATGGTATTTAAAAGAACAGGTTACAAATATCAATATATCTGTCAAGGGATGAACACTCCGGGTTCACACGATATGCTAAGTCACCAAACTTGTTCATATCAACTCTTTCTCTGATAACACAATTAAACACACACACACACACACACACACACACACACACACACACACACACACACTTGTTTTATGCGGAAACGACTGGACGTACTTTAAGCAGGATTACCCAACTGTCCATGACCGTGGACACGGCTATTCGAATAGTTTTACACTCTGTAGAGGTTGTACGATGTACCCATGAGATCCAGGAAACTTCCGTGTCATCCATGACTCGCGGTATATAACATACCCGAGGTAAGTACCCGATCAATGGCTTTCCCCTGACGATACTAGACAAAGAGGTCCACTCGATTGGTACCCAGCCCACATGATATAAGTCTTACGAGCACCAGCCCTGGACAGTATCATCCATGCGGGGACCAACTGTGTGCCCGGAACACGTAAAATCGGCATAGTCGCCCTACCTGGCACGACCCCGTCACGAGAGTGACCACGAATCACTCCCGCCACTAGTAATGTGGCTCTTTGCTAGCACAGACTAGAGTATCCAACAAAGCCCCATCCCACAGAGGGGTAACATGGTCGCACATGTAAGGTTGGGACGGTCTACACATCATAAATCTAATCCCATTTCCGAAATCATACACACAAAAAAACCGATGCACCACTTATCCAAAACTGGCCACCTAACTCATCATCACCCTCGGGCATTAGTGGCACCCGACGGGGTTTTCAAGAACCTTTGATTTATACCATCATCATGCTCATGCTTCTACTATGCTTTGCTCTAATTGTCAACATGATATTAGCGTGACCCTCATAGGTGGTAGGATCACGCTCAAAATGCAAGTGCTCCGGAGGAGCCATCGGTAACATCACTTCAATGATTTACCGATACTTATGATCACATGCAACGGAAATATTTGTTCTACTTAGCATGCAATATAACATATGCTCAAACGTGGTCATAGGGCTGCTTGCCTTTCCTCTCATAAGTTCTCGAGGTCTTCGAGGTCTTCCGATCCAACTCCGAATACTTCACATACTCCGTCAACTATCGTCGGAACAATCACGGTCAGCCTCACATCAAGCAGAACAAAAAGTGCTATATAAATAAAAGTTGTATTTTTCTTGGACCTCTCTGGTCATAAGAAAAATACCCAAATCTTGCTAGAAGAGATTTGGACCAGCAGGGATTTTGGAATGGATGACAAGAGCCACTCATTTAATGATAAAAATGAGTGGACGCACTCATTTAACATAGAACAATTTTAGAAACATTTACAAAGTTATTTCACTGGATTTGGAGTTGAGGTGAATATTCAAGGGATTTTCCAATACTGGATAAATAGCAAAAGGGAGCTATTTATTTATTGTAGTAGAAATATGCCAGATAAAAAGGATGACCAAGGCTTTAAAAATAGGGCATGATATTAGAAGGCTCTAGAATTTGGATTCACTCCATTTGGAGTTGATTTGAACCCTATATGATTTTGGAAAGGTGCGTCTAGATATATTCAAATCTGCATTTGAATAATAACGCAACACAAAAATTGCTTGGAAAAATGTGAAAAGCACATCTTTGGATAACCCTTGATTTTTGGGACCTGCAAAATTTTGAATCACAAGATTTGGAGCTCAGATGAATCTATTAGAGGTTTTTGAAGTTTCAAAGAAAAGAAATAAATCAGAGAAGGGCTAGCAAGGGGGTTTATATCGCTCTCAGCGTGCTAGACAGGCCGCGGGCCGGCCCAGTCACTTGCTCGCGCCAGCGGAGGCCACGCCGAAGACGCCCAGCGCTTGGACACTTTCCCCACAGGAAGACGGGAACCGGGGCGGTCGCCTCCACTTGAACAAGTGGCCCCGGGCCTCTGTCCCAATGACACGTGGGCCCCGGGTGTCGGACCTATCTTCCTCCTCCCGCTCGATCTGAGAGAAGGCAGGGGACACAGGGAGGGCAGCAGTTGCTGCGTGCCCCAGCGGCTCAGGCTGCCCCCAATGATGGCTCGTGGTCCTGATGGGCCAGGGGCTGTGCCGTTCCCATCCCTGTGCCTGGCGAGTGCGGGGAGAGCGGGAGCCTGGCTGCGGCGGAGGAAGTCGACGGGTCGCCGTGGGGAGTGGCGCTCCGGCCACCAGGAGGAGAAAGGAAGGAGGGGGAGGAGCTGTGGTGGTGCAGGGTTCACCATGGACCAGAGACGGAGGGAGGTGGAGCTCGCACAAGCCTGGACGCGTGCATGGCTGAAATGGCCATGGCGTCCATGGAAGGAGATGATGGAGCTTGTAAGGAGAGGGGGCTCAAGGGGAAGCTCTAGAGGAGCCCAAGGGAGAGGGGGAGAGGTGCAAGAGCAGTAGAGGCTCGGGGAGAGAGGATAAAGGAGAGGGGAGATGTGGTGGAGCTCGGGAGCTCTCTGGATGCTTCTGGTGCATGGATGTCACGCACCCCAGAGGGAGCTTGGAAGCTAGCTTGTGGGTGGGAGCGTTTGGAAGGGTTAAAAGGAAGGGCTGAGACATGGAGTAGCTGCCTGATTCGAGCTGTGGGGCAAAGTTAAGGTGCAAAGCACCAGTTTTGCATGCCAGGGTGGTGGTCACCATGGCCACATGTGCCTACACTAGCAGCTTGACCAGTCAAAGGTGTCTGGGATGTGGGGATGTTATCAAGAGGGTGAATGAGGAGTTTGGTCTCTAGTGGAGTTGGTTTGAATGACCTTTGACCGAGGTTAAGTTCGTAACAGCAAACTTAGAGCTAATGAAAGTGGGTCTCAAACGGGGAGTCTTGGGGAAAAATTATGTCTGGCATTGTTAGATATGAAGGAACTACAACACAACCAAGTTTGAGCTCCAGAAGAGGAGGGTAGCTAGTACTTGCTGTACAAAGCTACATTTCAGCCAGAAATGTAGTTGTAGACGTGCTACTCATTTTCTCCACATGAGCATGCCATATCTTGGTTTGAAATGAAGCATTGGCATACTAGAGAGGCTCTGGAAAGAATTGGGGGCCTTAGCTTAAGCATAAGTATGTCAGGAGGGGTAAAACAATGCTGCCAAGGGTGAAAATGAGAGGTAGCTACAAGGGGTCTCTCCCCAATAATTGGCCATTGGCCATGACAAAGCTACAGGGGTAAAAAGGTAACTATATAGAGCTGTGGTAGAAAGTTGAGCTCAATGGTAAAGTGGAAGGGGTCAAAGTAGCCAATTTGGTGAGTGCACACAAGGTGTTTGATGAGTGTTAGGGATACCAGATGTACTTCAACTGGTATGAAACTTAACATGATCAAATAATGGGTGAAAATAATCTTGGACACCAAATGTGGGATTTGGTGGAGAAGGTTTCCAATGTAGACTTGGAAAACCCATGAAATGTGCAGAAATGGCTTTCTGCCTAAAAAACCATTCAAATAAATTCCCACAAATCCAATATTTGGGGTGGGGACATTATTTGAGCATTAAGGGATGCCCAAAAAGTTTGGTGTCAATTGGAAAAAACTTTATAATGTAAAGTTTCCCAAAGTCAGAAATCAACACAAAGGGTTTTGAGGGGCTTCGGACAAGTTCTTCTATTCTCCTTGATGCACCACTTGGTGTGGATGCATTTTGGAGTATCAGAACATGTCTACCAAATTTGAGCACAATTGGAGATACTTGACAATGTAGAGTTGCTCAAATTTGATCTAGATAGATATGGTTTTAGAATAATTAGGAAAGTCAAATCAACTTGGATTGAGATGAAACTTGGCAAGATCATCACATATATCATATGTGACATGCTAGAATTTTATTGGAATTTATGGAGAATATTTCTTATAGAAATATTACAAAAGCTTGAAATAGGTAGGAAGGGTTTTGAACGGGTTTGCCCAATATTTTGAACATGACCATGTGTTGAAACTGATATATATGGAATATATATGTCCAGTGAGTTTCCATAAATTTTATTAAATATTTTGAAAGCAATACAGATAACTTTCCTTCATAAGAGACCATTTCTGGCCTCACAGGAAGGCATTTAAATAGAATAGTAAAATAACTGTTAAAATTAATATTGTGGTTTTGGGAAGTAACTTTGATAATGGGTTTTAAATAAAATAATTGGTGCAAAATAAATTCCCAAATTTGAGAACTTGTAGTTCAAATACCATCTGAGGGGTTTTGAAAGCTTCATTCAAAGAAATGCTTTTTGGTGAAAATAATATTTGGTAAAAATGGTTTATGGTCCTAAACACATGGCATGATCATTAGGGAGGAGTTTTGGGCTAAGGAGGTGAGTCTCGAGAGTAACAGGAATTATTGAGAATCAAACACAGGCATACAAGCAAGCAAGAAATCAATATTCACTTCAAGCATCGCAAGCATTCATGAAAAAAATTAATTGGTCCTAATTTTTGAAATAAGCTAATTAGTCAGGAAAGCTAAACACAGGGTTTTACAGACCTTACCCCCTTAAGAAAATCTCGTCCCCAAGATTTGTTAAGGTGATTACAAGGGCCTCCTTCTGCTATGGTGCTGAACACACCGATATCAATTTATATTAAACACGCAGCCTGGCGTGGTCACCACAAGAATGCCACTTATTGATGCACCTGCGGTTCGTGAAGACATTGGGGGAAGGGAAAATTTGCAATAAGTGGTTGTGCTAATCGTACCCGGTGCTTGGCACCTTCTCCAGCCGACAGGTGGGCCCAGGGGCCGTTGTCAGCCTCTTCTTCTTCCTCTGATTCTTCTTCTCTAGGTGAGTCCCAGGTGCTGCCTTCACTTGCGGTGCCTAGGGGCGTAGGGTGTCTGGGGCCGCCCTGTGGTGGTGCACGGTGATCCAGCGCGTGTCGTCACTGCTCTGGGATTCCCAACGAGCACCAACGGCCGAGCGGCGAGTGGGGTTGGTGGCCTTGCCAATGGCTCATGGAGCCTCGCTATAAATTGGCCAATGAGTCCTTCTCGTTCTATCACCCGCCCTCATCCCTAGCTCCTGCTCCGGTCCTCTTCCTCCTTCTTCTTATCCTTGCAGGTGCTCGAGGAGAGACTGCAATGGCGGACGAGACCCCGGGGTGGCTCATAATCCTCCTGGCTAGAGTGTTGGGAATGCCGGACGGGGTCTCGACGCTGTACTGCGCGATCATCCACGATGATTGCCATGATGCCGTTGCCCGAACGACGGCTCTCCATGGCGGTAGGGTTCATGACGACTAGGCGGCCACTCAGTGTACGTGTGGTGCTAGTGTGTTGGTAGTGTCTCCACGAAATAAATACGTATGTGGGTTTCTTCTCACGAAGGAACTGAGGTGTGCCATACTGGCAATTGGCTGGGTGCTAATGTGTGCGTGGTTGTGAACGTGGTTGTGGTCCGGGTGAAGGTTGCTTCCGGTGTGTCTGTCCTTGCTGGTCTTATAGTCTTGTACGTCATAGCTAGCGTAGCTCGCATAGAAGCTGTAATGATTCTTGTTGTTTCTCATCTGTTGTCGTGGCTTCTCAATCATGTCGATGCTTCATCATGCTTGCGGGGATTTGTCTTCGGTTGTTGGAGGGTTGGAGTGCCTTGCTCTCGAGAGGCGTTGGAGTCTGCGGAGTGTGGGGCTCATCCAAACAGGACTAAGGTGTTCTTCCTCTTATTGGGTGAATAAGTATGTCATCCGTGAGGATAGCAACATATTTTCCCCAAGCATGACATAAGCACAATGCTCATGGGACAGGTGAGGAGAACGGGGACTTGCTATGGGTGCTCGCTGACCGAGGTGTTTGTAGTCCAACATGACCTAGTCCTTCATGCCCATGTCTGTCATAGGCATGATGGGTGGTGGTCGGGCGGAGTACTTGCCATATTCCAACGACTTAGAGTCGTTTTCTATGGTCGTAATCTGACCATCTTATGGCTTGGTGAAGTTTTAGGGTATCAAGGAACTTAGGATGTGAGTGAACAATTATCATCTTATCTCTAAGGACATTCCTTAGATGCTAATAGTCTAACCTCTTACTGTGGAGAAAATAACCCTATTTATCAAAGATACCATCTCACATACGTCAACTCTATACCACTCATGCTAGTCAACTCCGGGGTTGAGGGAAGATGTAAACCCAACACTACAAGTATGGTGTAGCTACGATGCACATGCATTCCTATGCAAGAACCTCGGGGAGGCATACAAGCTCCTAAGCTTGAATTTAAGACACCACAAATCCAAATGTCTAGCTAGATCATTCAATGAAGAGGGTACTACATTTCTATATTAAGGAAACACATAGTATACCAATCCAATATCTTGTTTCCTTCCTGCGAATCCGATCAAGTGGTCCATCAATATGGTCGATCACCACTCGACCCATCACTCCTACAAATCCGATATTGATGGGGTTCTACAGGACCGCTTAGTGTCCTCATAATTCACATATTACCGCAAGGATTACGTCATAGTATATCCACCAACTTCCAATATCATGGCCATCTAATCTCCAAGGCCAACTCACATAGGTTCGTAGATCAATTCGACAACTCCGAGTATTCGCATTCGTTATCCACTGGGAACCATGGTAACATGATCGAGATCATCGGGCTAAATCCAATTTACTCCGAACCATGTGGCCTTATACATCATTAATACTCTATTGGGATTACCCATTCAAATCCAAAACTCAAGTCCAATAGGATCTTTTACTTGCTACAACAAGTCATCATGGTAAAATCATCAAACCATGTCAACTACTTGATAAACTCAATTATACAACCAAGAATTATTTCTCGCGATCATAATCGTTCTACTAAATCCAAACTTACTCCAGGAATATGTAGGTTATACTACTATATCGACTTGTACCACCAAGTTCACCTACCTTTATAAGGGTCTCATGATCCACCAAGATAGACTAGCTATATCCTCCAAACATCTATCATCATCACAAGAATCCTTAGTCCAATACTCTTATATCCAAGAACGGTTCTTCTTATGGCATCATGGTTTTGGTGCTGGCTTAAGAATGAAGGATACTCGTTCACCTTGATTCACTTGTTCCATAAAGAACCCGGTGCTAAGCGGGGTTTTTCGGGGATCGACGGGTGGTCTGGCAAATCCGTGTATTAGACACGTAACCAGAAATTTGAGCCGGAAAGGCTTGTGGAGGTTAGGCTGGGCTAGGAAGGGTTTCCAATATCGAGGAAAGCATAACCTCTACAGGTTGCGTGTGGTTAAGCATGGTATAGTCATTGTCTTCAGTGTCAGTTGTCCGTCGTAGTGGATCCCTGGTGCATCTTGTCTTGGTGGTCTTCAGTTGACGAGAGGGAAGAGAGAGAGAGAGAGAGAGAGAGAGAGAGAGAGAGTAGCACAGAGGAAGTGCCTAAGGGGTCCTAAACTGAAGGTGCAATCAAACAAGTGTTCAAAGGTCAACTCAAACATTAAGATGAGGCACGTGATATAACCGCATGCTTGTTGCCTTGAGAAAAGTGCGACTTATATCAAAGCACAAACAAACAAAACAAGCAACACACAACATGGTCCCATCCGAACCATTTCACGGACTCAACTTCGCATAATGGATTTATGACTCATCCTACCCTAGGGTTCTCAGAATCGACGATCGTGCTTGCTTCGTGATCTAGAAAGGAGTCTGCTAAGTCTTCTGGATCTTCTCATGGTGTTGCCACGTCCCTTGTTGTTGCTCGCCCAAACGACTTGGGTTGAGTTGAAAGAAGTCTTGATGACTTCACTTCTGGTGAGATGCCGACGAGGGTGGTCCTTCATGGGTGTCATTGACACGGTCTTCTGTTGTCTTCATAATCCTGCCATTGTCTTCTTGCCTTCCAAGGCGTCGAGAGTTCTAAGTGGACAACTTTTATGTAATGTCATTAGAAGGCATGATAGAGTTCCGACCGGTCATTCACATTGATCGCAATATCGACACCTAGAGCGGGGGATGAAGAGAACCGTTTTCCTGCTTACTAAGGTGAGGCGGACCAAATGGCGAGGTTCTCATCCACCGGTCGTGGTCGACACAACCTTTATGTTGAGAGGGTCGCTCTATTAGCGATGCACATCATGGTCTTGCACACATTGTGTCCTAATTATTGTAGGTGAAGATGGCATTACTCTGGAACAGTGTCGAGGGTGTCTCCGTCTTCGGGGTCTCGATATCCTCGTTCCTCATGGAGGTTCTTCTGTTGGTGTCGTCTGGTCGTAGCGTTGTCATCCTTGTCCTTCAGTACATGAGTGGTTTCTTGGAAAGATTGCTTCCTTCCAATTTGCCCATGAGGATTTTAAGTAATCCCGTGGTCAGGCATAAGGGTGCTAGCGGCCCTTTGTAGGTTTAAAAAAATAAGACGAGGGGTGTCAAGAGTATAAGTGTGGATGTGCTAAGGCATAAACCTTGCTTCCTTTGAAAATTTAGGAGAGGTGAGAAAGACACAGGTTTTGCAAGTACTTTTAAAGGGTCTGGAAAGGAGTTTTATCCTAACTAACGTCCGTGGTAACTAAGGGCTTCTTACAGTCAGGATGGCTCTGATACCAACTCTATGGGGACCCCGACTTACGAGTCGAGATCGCCGAATGAACGTGCTCAGTGATGCCAGAGATCAATGCTCACCGAACACACATATACTGAATATTAAGAGTCTTACATCCATACATACTGTTTGATACAATAAATGACCATTGCGGTCAAGTCTTTACATATATAGGGCCTTGAAGGCCACCACACTAAACTGGACCAATACCGTAAATATTGGTCGAAAGCGTGAACCCATGCCATCTTCCTTAACCTAGAGACATTCTGACTGGAAAGCGTCCTAGCTCGCAAGAACGTCACCAAGTTACTCTTCACCTTATCCTGTTCTCTCATACATGGTCAATGAAATAACCAGTGGCAAGCCAATGAGTACTTTGAATGTACTCACAAATAACCCATGATATGGATAATGCAGTTGGTATGTTAACAAGTAATATGCAGTATTGGTGGATAGTAGCTTAACTGTAAATAAACATGATCATGGACGTGCAACATAAGCTAGATGGTGATTAGAAGAACATGTTATAGATATCAATATATCTGTCAAGGGCTGAACACTCCGGGTTCACCCGATATGCCAAGTCACCAAACTTGGTCATATGAAGTCTTTCTCAGATAACACCATTAAACACACACACACACATACTTGGTTTATGCGGCAACGATTGGATGTAGTTTAAGCAGGATTACCCAACTGTCCTTGACCGTGGACACGGCTATTCGAATAGTTTTACACTCTGCAGAGGTTGTACGATGTACCCACGAGATCCGGGAAACTTCCATGTCATCCACGACTCGTGGTATATAACATAACCGAGGTAAGTACCCGAGCAATACCTTTCCCCTGACGATACTAGAGAAAGAGGTCCACTCGATTGGTACCCAGCCCACATGATGTAAGTCTTACGAGCACATCTTTGGACAATATCATCCATGTGGGACCAACGGAGTGCCCGGAACACGTAAAAACGACATAGTCACCCTACCTGGCACGACCCCGTCACGAGAGGGACCACACATCACTCTCGCCACTAGTAATGTGGCTCTTTGCTAGAACCGACCAGAGTAATCAACAAAACCCTGTCCCATAAAGGGGTAACATGGTCACACATGTAAGGTTGGGACGGTCGACACATCATAAATCTAATCCCATTTCCAAAACCATGCACACACACAAAATACACGGTGCACCACTTCTCCAAAAGTGGCCACCTAACTCATCATCACCCACGGGCATCTGTGGAACCCGACGGGGTTTTCATAAACCTCTGATTTATACCATCATCATGCTCATGCTCTACTATGCTTAGCTCTACTTGTCAACATGATATTAGCGTGACCCTCATAGGTGGTAGGATCATGCTCAAAATGCAAGTGCTCCGGAGGAGCCATCGGTAACATCCTTTCAATGATTTACCGATACTTATGATCACATGCAACAGAAATATCTGTTCTACTTAGCATGCAATATAACATATGCTCAAACATGGTCAAAGGGCTGATTGCCTTTGCCCTCTTAAGTTCTCGGGGTCTTCAGGTCTTCCGATCCAACTCCGAATACTTCATCTACTCCGTCAACTATCTTCGGAACAATCACGCTCAGCCACACATCAAGTAGAACAAAAAGTGCTATATAAATAGAAGTTATATTTTTCTTGGACCTCTCTTGTCATAAGAAAAATAACTGAAGCTTGGTAGGAGAGAGTTGGACCATCAGGGTTTTTTGAATGGATGAGAGGAGGAATAGGGGATCCTTTATGAACCCTACAGAAAATATTATGATAAAAATGACTGGAGGCACTCATTCAATAGAGAACAATTTTAGAAACATTTAGAAAGTGGTTTCACTGGATTTGGAGTTGAGGTGAATATTCGAGGTATTTTCCAATACTGGATAAATAGCAAAAGGGAACTATTTAATTCTAACAGAAGAAATATGCCAGATAAAAATGTTGATCCAGGTTTCAAAAATAGGGCATGATATTAGAAGGCTCTGGAATTTGGAATCACTCCATTCGGAGTTGATTTGAACCCTATAGGAATTTTGGAAGGTGGTGCTAAATATATTCAAGTATGCATTTGAATAATAACACAACAGAAAAATTGCTTGGAAAAATGGGCAAAGCACATCTTTGGATAGCCCTTGATTTTTAGGACCTGCAGAATTTTGAATCACAAGATTTGGAGCCCACATGAATTTATTAGAGGTTTTTGAAGTTTCAAAGAAAAGAAATAAAGCATAAAAGGGCTACCAGCGGGGGTTTATATTGCGCTCAGCACGCTAGATAGGCCGCATGCCAGCCAAGTTGCTTGCTGGCGCCAACGGAGGCCATGCCGAAGACGCCCAGCACTAGGGCGCTTTCCCCACAGGAAGACGGGAACTGGGCAGTCGCCTCCACTTGAATGAGTGGCCCCGGGCCTCTGCCCACCGACACGCGGGCCTCGGGCGTCGGACCTGTCTTCCTCCTCCCGCTCGATCCGAGAATAAGCAGGGGACGCAGGGGAGGGCACCAACTGCTGCGTGCCCTGGCGGCTCCGGCTGCCCGCGGTGATGGCGGCGGTCCTGATGGGCGAGGGCTGCGCCGCTCCCGTCCCAATGCTTGGCGAGCACGGGGAGAGCGGTAGCCTGGCCGTAGTGGAGGAAGGCGATGGGTGGCCGTGCGGAGTGGCACTCCGGCCATCAGGAGGAGAGAGGAAGGAGGGGGAGGAGCTGCGGTGGTGTAGGGTTCACCGCGGACTAGAGAGGGAGGGAGGTGGAGCTCGCATGAGCCTAGATGCGTGCATGGCCGATAGTGGTCATGGAGGCCATGGAAGGAGAGGATGGAGCTTGGGAGGAGAGGGGGCTCAAGGGGAAGCTCTAAGGGAGCCCAAGGGAGAGGGGGAGAGGTGCAAGAGCAGCAGAGGCTCGGGGAGAGAGGATAAAGGAGAGGGGCGACGTGGTGGAGCTCGGGAGCTCTCTGAATGCTTCTGGTGCATGGATGCCACACACCCCAGAGGGAGCTTGGAAGCTAGCTGGTGGGTGGGAGCGCTTGGAACGGTCAAAAGGAAGGGCTGAGACATGCTGAGACATGGAGTGGCTTCCTGATTCGAGCTGTGGGGAAAGGTTAAGGTGCAAAGCACCAGTTTCGCATGCGACGGTAGTGGTCACCATCGCCAGCTGTGCCTACACCAGCAGCTTGACCAGTCAAAGGTGTCTCGTATGTGGGGCATGTTATCAGGAGGGTGAGTGAGGAGTTTGGTCTCTAGTGGAGTTGGTTTGAATGGCCTTTGACTGAGGTTAAGTTTCTAACAACAATTTAGAGCTAATGAAAGTTGGTCTCAAATGGGGAGTCTTGGGGAAAAATTATGTCTGGCATTGTTAGCTATGAAGGAACTACAACACTGCCAAGTTTGAGCTCAAGAAGAGGAGGGTAGCTAGTACTTGCTGTACAAAGCTACATTTCAGCCAGAAATCTAGTTGTAGATGTCCTGCTTATTTTCTCCATATGATCATGCTATATCTTGGTTTGAAATGAAGCATTGGCATACTAGAGAGGCTCTGGAAAGAATTGGGGGCCTTACCTTAAGCATAAGTATGGTAGGAGGGGTAAAACAGTGTTGCCAAGGGTGAAAATGAGAGGTAGCTACAAGGGGTCTCTCCCCAATAATTGTCCATTGGCCATGACAAAGCTACTGGACTAAAAAAAGGTAACTATATAGAGTTGTGGTAGAAAGTTGAGCTCAAGGGTAAAAGTGGAAGGGGTCAAAGTAGCCAATTTGGTGAGTGCACACAAGGTGTTTGATGAGTGTTAGGGATACCAGATGGAATTCAATTGATATGAAACTTAACAGGATCAAATAATGGGTGAAAATAAGCTTGGACACCAAATTTGGGGTTTGGTGGAGAAGGGTTCCAATGTAGACTTGGAAAACCCATGAAATGGGTAGAAATAGATTTCTTCCTACAAAACCATTCAAATCAATTCCCACAAATCTAATATTTGGTGGGGGGGGGCATTATTTGAGCATTAAGGCATGCCCAAAAAGTTTGGGGTCAATTGGAGAAACTTTATAATGTGAAGTTTCCCATAGTCAGAAATCAACAGAGAGGGTTTTGAGGGACTTGGGACAAGTTCTTCTATTCTCCTTGATGCACCACTTGGTGTGGATGCATTATTGGAGTATCAGAACATGTCTACCAAAGTTGAGCACAAATGGAGATACTCGACAATGTAGAGTTGCTCAAATTTGGATCTGGATAGGTAGGGTTTTAGAATAATTAGGAGAGTAAAATCAACTTGGATTGAGATGAAACTTGGCAAGATCATCATCTATATCATATGTGACATTCTAGAATTTTAGTGGAATTTATGGAGAATATTTCTTATAGGAATATTCCAAAAGCTTGAAATAGACAGGAAGGGTTTTGAAGGGGTTTGTCCAATATTTTGAACATGACCATGTGTTGAAACTCATATATATGGAATATATATGTCTAGTATGTTTCCCTAAATTTTATTAAATATTTTGAAAGCAATAAAAATAACTTTCCTTCATAAGAGACCTTTTCTGACCTCATAGGAAGGCATTTAAATAAAATAGTAAAATAACTTCTAAAGTAATAATATTGTGGTTTTGGGAGGTAATTTTGATAGTAGGTTTTAAATAAAATAATTGGTGAAAAACAAATTCCCTAATTTGAGGACTTGTAGTTGAAATCCCATCTCAGGGGTTTTGAAAGCTTAATTCAAAGAAATGCTTTTTGGTGAAAATATTATTTGGTAAAAATAAATTCTGGTACTAAGCACAAGGCATGATCATTAGACAGGAGTTTTGGGCGAAGGAGGTGAGTCTGGAGATTAACAGGAATTATTGAGAATCAAACACAAGCATACGAGCAAGCAAGCAATCAATAGTCACTTCAAGCATCACAAGCATTCACAAAAACAATTGGTCCTAATTTTTGAAATAAGCTAATTAGTCAGGACAGCTAAACACAGGGTGTTACATATTACCTTCGTTGCTTTAGGTATCCCGAATCTGACGCTCTTCCCACTCCTTATTCCTTCGTCCATCCCAATAACACCCAAAACTTGAAAACTTCAACACACAAAACTCAACGGAAATTTCATGAGATCCGTTAGTATAATAAACATATGAAATATTCTACTTACTTTTATAATTTGATTCATATATTATTGTTTTATACAGTATGGTATTGTAACTTCTCCATGGCATATACTCCCTTTATAATCCATATCATCATCAAAACTAGCAAATTATGCAAGCAAAATATAGAATCTGTCTAAATGGAAGAGTGTGTAAAGATATAGTTAAGTACCATACTCCTATAACCTAAAAAATTCTGAAAAAAATTGAAACGACCTAGGGAATTTGTATAGAAATACTGTGAAAAATTTCAGATCGAAAAGACACTCCAGTAAAATCAGAGAAATTCTTCGCTCGACGGTAAAGTTTCTGTTTTTGCACTATATCAATTCTACTCATCATGCATGTCATCTCAAAGTCTTTAGTTGGCACAAACACTAATTTAAACACAAAAACACAATTGTTACAGTAGAAATAATCATGTTATGACACACAAACATAAAGTAAAAAAAATCAAAAGTAAAGATAACTATTGGGTTGCCTCCCAACTAGCGCTATTGTTTTATACCCCTAGCTAGGCATAATGCATATGATCAAGTGCTGTTATCTTTGGTCATTATGGATCCAATCTCGTTTACACTCTTGCTATCCCTTGCAAAAAGGAAATCAAGCTTTTTTCTATGGTATAAAGTCTCCTATTTTGTAGCATGATGTTTCTAGGGATTTTAGAAATAGAGTTGATCACCCCCTAAAGTTAGACTCCATACTAGTTCAAGCCTCTTTGATTAACTCGGTGGTGGCACACTAGTATAGAAGGTTCAATGGTTTCTATTTTGGGTTATCCAAATATGTTTTCCATATTTTCATAAGGATCAAAACCATTAGTCCCAAGAAAATATTTCTGAAACATATAATCAAGGACTCGCCGATGTGATAGAGATAAGCCAACATAGAAACATCGGAGGAGTAATTTAGTATGACTATTGGGCTTAGCTCTCATTTGTATTTCTAAAAACCTATCCCAAGCCTATTTTACAGACTTGTTGCTCAATTGTTTAATGTCCAAGATTTGAGAACCCTCTCGAAAGAAAGGAGGGGAAGGCATGTCCGTAGAGGAATGAGCCATAGAGGCAAGCAAAGAAGTAAACTAGAAAGTAAAGCGAGCAAAGAAGTAAACTAGCAAGAAGCAAAGATAAATATATTTTTAATTTCTGTTTTTTGTGAACCAAGCAAAATATAATAGCAATTTGTGTGAAGTTACTTGATAGTCCCTGGCAATGGCACCACAAATCCTTCCTGATACTTGTGATCTGCGTTGGGTCTTCCATGAAGAGAAATGAGTGATGCAGAACAATATAGGTAAGTATTTCCCTCAGTATAGAACCAAGTTTTATCTAACCAATAGGAGTAGTAACCAACCCCTGTGTTTAGTGGCTACACACAAAAGAGAAACACTTGAACCCAACGCGGGCAAGAGGGTTGTCAATCCCCTTGCACTCGTTATTTTCAAGTATGTAAGTAGTGTGGTTTGTAGTAGATAATTGTAAATTGCAAAAAAATATTAAATAAGAACAACAAGGTATTGTAGCATTTGTAAACTTATAAATGATTAAACACGGGGGCCATAGTTTTCCCTAGAGGCATCTCTCTTGAAAGCAAGCATGCGATGGGTAAACAAATTTCGGTTGGGTAATTGATAGAAAAGTGCATGCTTATGCGATATTCACAACAATGGTCATGTGTATATAGGCATCGCATCCATAAGAAAATAGGCTGACTCCTTCCTGCACCTATTACTATTACTCAACCATCGACCGCTATGCAGCATGCATCTTGAGTATTAAGTAAAATAGAGTAATTCTTGGAGAACAATGACATGATGTGGACAAAGAAAATTCAATTAATATGAACTAATCCCACCTCTAAGAGCACAATTTATCCTAATTATTTTTGGTGGTCTATGACGATGCCCCTTGCGCACTAATCGTGTGCGTTAAGCTTTTATAGATTATCATGTGGCACGAGACCGTTATTATCCCTTTACTGGTGGAAGAGAAGACGAAGTTTTTTTATCGATTTAGTGCTGGTGGACTTGAGTCATAGGTAAACCCATACTATCAAGATGGGATCCACGGTTGGAAAAGTTGGAAGGAACAAACACGTACACATTTGCACCCCATCCATTTTCTGGCACAATGGAGGTTCTTTTTGTCCCTAAGGCTCTCAGAGTCTTTTGAGCGGAAGTACCGCGTGATACGTCCATTTCGCATCATGCTTTCATGTTGATATTAATCGCGTTTTGGGCTGTTATATTACCTTGTGGTACCATACTTATGCCCTTTGTCTCTTATTTTGCAAGGTTTATTTGAAGAGGAGACTACCGGCAGCTGGAATTCTGGACTGGAAAAGGAGCAAGTCTGAGTCCTCTATTCTGCACAACTCCAAATGCCCGGAAAATCAACGTGGAATTTTTTGGGAATATATAAAAAATACTGGGCGAAAGGAGTACCATAGGGGAGCTACCAGGGCCCCACAAGCCTGGTAGCCGCCACACCGTGGTGGCGGCTACAGGGCTTGTGGTATCCCTGAGGGCCCACTGGCCCCCTCTTTTGCTATATGAAGGGTTTCGTTCCGGAAAAAATGAAGTAGGAGCTTTTTCGTGTTTTCCCCGCCGCCACGAGGCGGAACTTGAGCATATCCAATCTAGAGCTCCGGCAGGTCGATCCTGCCGGGGAAACTTCCCTCCCGGAGGGGGAAACCGACGCCATCATCATCACCAACACTCCTCTCGTCGGAGGGGAGTCATCTCCATCAACATCCTCATCAGCACCATCTCCTCTCCAATCCCTAGTTCATCTCTTGTAACTAATATCCGTCTCGCGACTCTGATTGGTACTTGTAAGGTTGCTAGTAGTGTTGATTGCTCTTTGTAGTTGATGCTAGTTGGATTAGTTGGTGGAAGAGTTTATGTCCAGATCCTTGACGCTATTCGTTACACCTCTGATTATGATTATGATTATGCTTTGTGAGTAGTTACTTTTGTTCCCGAGGACATGGGATAAGTCATGCTAATAATAGTCATGTGAATTTGGTATTCGTTCGGTATTTTGATATGATGTATGTTGTCTTTTCCTCTAGTGGTGTTATGTGAATGTCGACTACATAACACTTCACCTTATTTGGGCCTAGAGGAAGGCATTGGGGAGTAGTAAGTAGATGATGGGCTGCTAGAGTGACAGAAGCTTAAACCCCAGTCTATGCGTTGCTTCGTAAGGGGCTGATTTGGATCCACTAGTTTAATGCTATGGTTAGACGTTGTCTTAATTCTTCTTTCGTAGTTGCGGATGCTTGCGAGAGGGGTTAATCATAAGTGGGATGCCTGTCCAAGTAAGGGCAGTACCCAAGCGCCGGTCCACCCACATATCAAACTATCGAAGTAACGAACGCGAGTCACATGAA
Source organism: Hordeum vulgare subsp. vulgare (assembly GCF_904849725.1). Lineage (NCBI taxonomy): Eukaryota > Viridiplantae > Streptophyta > Magnoliopsida > Poales > Poaceae > Hordeum > Hordeum vulgare. Next base: position 256,972,016 of record NC_058524.1, on the reverse strand, counting down.
CATGATGAAACTAGCATGACAGAAATTCCCGTGTGTCCTCGGCAGCGTTTTTCCTCCTATAAGACTTTGTTCAGGCTTGTCCCTTGCTACAAAAGGGATTGGGCCACTTGCTGCACCGTTGCTACTACTTGTTACTTGTTACTTTTCGCTTTCTACGTTTCACCTCGCTACACCATCACTTGTTACCGCTACTTTCAGTGCTTGCAGTTATTACCTTGCTGAAAACTATTTATCAGAGCCTTCTGCTCCTCGTTGGGTTCGACACTCTTACTTATCCAAAGGACTACGATTGATCCCCTATACTTGTGGGTCATCAAGACTCTTTTCTGGCGCCGTTGTTGGGGAGTGAAGCGCCTTTGGTAAGTGGAATTTGGTAAGGAAACATTTATATAATGTGCTGAAATTTATTGTCACTTGTCACTATGGAAACTGTTCCCTTGAGGAATTTGTTCGGGGTATCTTCACCACGAACGGAAGCACGAGAAGTTGTTCCTCAACCTGAGGTACCTACTGAAAATATCTTTTATGAAATTCCTTCGGGTATGCTTGAGAAACTGCTGGCTAATCCTTTTACAGGAGATGGATCTTCACATCCAGACTTGCATCTAATCTATGTAGATGAAGTTTGTGGTTTATTTAAGCTTGCAGGTTTGCCCGAGGATGAGGTAAAGAAGAAAGTCTTTCCTTTATCTTGGAAGGATAAGGCGTTGACATGGTATAGGCTATGTGATGATACTGGATCATGGGACTACAAAAGGTCGAAATTGGAATTTCATCAAAAGTTCTATCCTATGCATGTAGTACATCGTGATCGGAATTATCTTTATAACTTTTGGCCTCGTGACAGGGAAAGCATAGCTCAAGCTTGGGGAGGCTTAAATCAATGTTATATTCATGCCCCAATCATGATCTCTCGAGAGAAATTATCACTCAATACTTTTATTCTCGGCTTTCTCATGAAGATGGTACCATGCTTGACACTTCTTGTACCAGTTCTTTTATGAAGAAGAATATTGACCACAAATGGAATTTATTGGAAAGAATCAAGCATAACTCTGAAGATTGGGAGCTGGAAGAAGGTAAGGAGTCAGGTATGAATTTCCAGATTGATTGCGTTAAATCTTTTGTCGAAACAAACACTTCTAGAGATTTTAGCTCTAAGTATGGACTTGACTCTGAGATAGTAGCTTCTCTATGTGAATCTTTTGCTGCTCATGTTGATCTTCCCAAAGTGAAGTGGTTTAAATATCATCCCCCTGTAGAAGTCAACATAGATAAACCCAATCTAGTTGAGGAGAAAGTCACTGATTTTAGTGATCCTATTGTTCCTTGTGCCGACGCTGAGAAACCACCTTACCCTGCTAGGAAAAAGGATTATCCTAAAGATCCAACTGTGATATGTAGGGGTTACATTATACCACTTGCACCCCGTGAGGAAATTATAGTTGAACCTAGTGTTTCTATTATCAAAGATCTCTCAGACGAAGATATAGACGGGCATGTTATCAAATTCTGTGAGGACTCTGCTAGAATTGCTAAACCTCACGCGAAAGACAAATACAGACCTGTAGTTGGCCTGCCCGTTGTTTCTGTCAAGATAGGAGATCACTGTTATCATGGTTTATGTGATATGGGTGCTAGTGTTAGTGCAATACCCCGTTCCCTATATGATGAAATTAAAGATGAGATTGCACCTACTGAGTTAGAACCCATTGATGTCACTATTACTCTAGCTAATAGAGACACTATCTGCCCTCTAGGAATTGTGAGAGACGTAGAAGTCCTGTGTGGTAAGACGAAGTATCCTACTGATTTCCTCGTCCTTGCTACTACACAAGATAGCTTTTGTCCCATCATATTCTGTAGACCTTTCACAACACTGTCAATGCTCACATTGATTGCATTAAGCAGACGGTCACTGTTAGTTTCGAGGGTGTGTACGTCTCATGAATTTAACTTCTCCAAGTTTGGAAGACAACCCCATGAAAAAGAGTCGACTGGTAGGGATGAAATACTTTTCTTTTGCCTCTATTTTCATACCTCCTACAGATCCTTTAGAGCAATATCTGCTTGAGCATGAAAATGATATGCATATGGATGAAAGAGATGAGATAGATAAAATTGTCTTAGAGCAATATCCTATTCTCAAGAATAATCTTCCTGTTGAACTTCTTGGAGATCCTCCCCCACCGAAGGGTGATCCTGTGTTCGAGCTTAAACAGTTGCCTGATACTCTTAAGTATGCCTATATTGATGAGAAGGAGATATATCCTGTTATTATTAGTGCTCTCCTCTCGAATGACGAAGAGAAGAAGTTACTAAAAACCTTGAGGAAGCACCGTGCGGCTATTGGATACACTCTTGATGATCTTAAGGGTATTAGTCCCACTCTATGTCAGCATAAGATTAAAACTGATCCTGACTTCAAACCAGTTGCTGATCATCAAAGGAGATTAAATCCTAATATGAAAGAGGTCGTGAGAAAAGAAATATTAAAGCTTATGGAAGCAGGAATCATTTATCCTATTGCTCATAGTGATTGGGTAAGTCCAGTACATTGCGTACCTAAGAAGGGAGGTATCACCGTTGTTCCTAATGATAAGAATGAATTAATCCCACAAAGGATTATTACTGGCTATAGGATGGTGATAGAATTCCGGAAACTGAACAAGGCAACCAGGAAAGACCATTATCCTTTGCCGTTTATCGACCAAATGCTAGAAAAGCTATCCAAACACACACACTTATGCTTTCTAGACGGTTATTCAGGTTTCTCTCAAATACATGTTGCACAATCTGATCAGGAGAAAACCACTTTCACCTGCCCCTTCCATAACTTTGCTAATAGATGTATGCCTTTTGGCTTATGGAATGCACTAGCCACCTTTCAAAGATGTATGATGGCTATATTCTCTGACTTTTGTGAAAAGATCGCTGAGGTTTTCATGGATGACTTCTCCGTTTACGGGTCTTCCTTTGATGATTGCCTCAGCAACCTTGATCGAGTCTTACAGAGATGCAAAGATACCAACCTCGTCTTGAATTGGGAGAAGTGCCACTTTATGGTTAATGAAGGCATCATCTTAGGACATAAAATTTCTAAAAGAGGCATTGAAGTTGATAAGGCTAAGGTTGATGCAATTGAGAAAATGCCTTGCCCCACAGATTTCAGAGGTATACGCAGTTTCCTAGGTCATGATGGTTTCTATAGAAGGTTCATTAAAGACTTCTATAAGATTTCTAGGCCTCTTACCAACCTCTTGCAGAAGGATGTTCCTTTGGTTTTTGATGAGGATTGTGAGGAAGCTTTCGAAATACTTAAGAAGGCCTTGATAACCGCACCTATTGTTCAACCACCTGACTGGAACTTGCCCTTTGAAATCATGTGCGACGCTAGTGATTATGCTGTTGGTTCTGTTCTAGGACAAAGAGTTGACAAGAAGTTGAATGTTATTCACTACGCTAGTATAACTCTAGACAGTGTCCAAAGAAACCATGCCACTACGGAAAAGGAGTTTTTAGCAGTCGTGTTTGCATGTGAAAAGTTCAGATCTTATATAGTTGACTCCAAATACACTATTCACTCTGATCATGCTGCTATTAAGTACCTTATGGAGAAGAAGGACGCTAAGCCTAGGCTAATCAGATGGGTTCCCCTGCTACAGGAATTTGATTTGCACGTTGTTGACCGAAAGGGTGCTAATAACCCTGTAGCAGATAACTTGTCGAGGCTAGAGAATGTCCTTGATGACCCACGACCTATTGATGACAGCTTTCCTGATGATCAATTAAATGTCATCCGCACTTCACATAGTGCACCGTGGTATGCTGATTATGCAAATTATATCGTAGCCAAATACAAACCACCTAGTTTCACCTACCAGCAAAGAGAAGAAATTCTTCTTTGATTTGAGACACTACTTTTGGGATGATCCTCACCTTTATAAGGAAGGAGTAGATGGTGTTATTAGACGTTGTGTGCCTGAACATGAACAGGGACAGATCCTGCAGAAGTGTCATTCCGAAGCCTACCGAGGTCACCATGCTGGAGATAGAACTGCTCATAAGGTATTGCAATCAGGTTTCTATTGGCCCACTCTCTTCAAGGATGCCCGTAAGTTTGTCTTGTCTTGTGACGAATGCCAAAGAATAGGGAACATCAGTAAGCGTCAGGAAATGCCTATGAACTATTCACTTGTCATTGAACCGTTTGATGTCTGGGGCTTTTATTATATGGGACCCTTCCTGAGCTGCAATGGGTACACACATCTTAGTTGCTGTGGATTATGTCACTAATTGGGTAGAAGCTATCCCCACTAGACATGCTGATCACCACACCTCTATTAAGATGCTTAAAGAAGTCATTTTCTTAAGATTTCGAGTCCCTAGATATCTGATGAATGATGGCGGTTCACACTTCATTCATGGTGTTTTCCGCAAGATGCTTGCTAATTATGATGTCAATCATAGAGTTGCATCTCCTTATCATCCTCAGTCTAGTGGTCAAGTGGAGTTGAGTAATAGGGAGATCAAATTGATCTTACAAAAGACCGTAAATAGATCTCGAAAGAATTGGTCTAGCAAACTTGATGATGAACTATGGGCTTATAGGACTGCTTATAAGAATCCCATGGGCATGTCGCCGTATAAAATGGTTTACGGTAAAGCCTGTCATTTACCTCTTGAGCTGGAACACAAAGCTTGTTGGGCAATCAAAGAGCTCAACTTTGATTTCAAACTTGCCGGTGGGAAGCGGTTGTTCGATATTAGCTCATTAGATGAATGGAGGACCCAGGCATATGAGGATGCCAAGTTGTTCAAGGAAAAAGTTAAGATATGGCACGATAAAAGAATACAGAAACGAGAGTTCAATGTAGGTTATTATGTCCTGCTATACAATTCTCTCTTAAGATTCTTCACTGGCAAGCTTCTCTCTAAATGGGAAGGTCCTTACATTGTCAAGGAAGTATATCGTTCCCGTGCTATAAAAATCCATAACACGGAAGGAAATATTCCTAGAGTGGTAAATGGGCAAAGAATCAAGCATTACATCTGTGGTACCCCCACAAATGTTGAGACCAATATCATAACTCCAGAGGAGTACATTAGGGATGTTTATCAACCCATTTCTGACCCTGAAAAACGAAGAGGTATCTGTTTCGGTAAGTAATTGGACTCCGAAACTTTTCCAATAGGAAATTTCCTCCGTTTTGGAATTTTTGGAAAATTAGAAATATAAAAAGCTGTCCGAAGAGCGCACGAGGCGTCCAAAATCTTGGTAACCGTCACCTACCCCCTGGCGGCGGCTACACGGCTTGTGGGCACCTCGTGTGCCTCCCAGACTTCGTTTTCTTGCGGAACACTCCTTCTGGTCCAGAAAAAATCATTATATATACGCCCGAGGGTTTTGATCTCCGTATCTCGCAGTTATCCTCTATTTTCGTTTCGAGCCTGTTGTCTGCTGCAGATTTAGGTCAAGATATCTTCTCAAGATTCAGAAGAAGAGATCTATGTGGCCGATGATCGTGCTAACTCCAGGATTAATGGGGACTTGGGAACCATATGGCTGGACCACTGACCAGGAAGAGGACTATGAGCCCAAGGGGAAGGAACAAATGAGTTCCGATGAAGAGGAGGCTCCTTTACCTCAACCTGCAAACACCCATGTGGAGTTCAAGAAGTCAAGCCTCCCCAACTCCAGGAAGAAGCCTAAGACCATATTTATCCCTTCTTGTTTCTTGCAGGAGAGTAAGCAGGAACATTGCCATAGAGTGTTGAAACTTGAGGAGGAAAATGACGATCTGAGGGAGCAGAACTTTTTGCTCAAGTGGAAATTAGACAAGCTCAAGACTGCTTCAACAACTCCACCACCATCACCTCCAAAGGAAGACAACTAAGCATTGGTATGGGCAATAGCGTTGGCTTTTGCCAAGCTTGGGGGAGTTGCACTAGTATCGTATCACCTTTATATCTTTTGCTTTTACCTTTGTTTTAGTTCTTTCCTTTTCAATTTTTATTTCTTCTCTTAGTGGAACAAGTCTTTAGTGTTTAGTTTGAGTCTTTTGCATTGTGTCTCCCCCGATGTATTCGAGCCTGCGAGCTATATAATAAAGAGTATCTTAGTCAAAGGCTTTGTTTTGTGCCGTGATCAAAAGAATGAAAAGAACGATAGCATGAAAGATCATGAGAAGATCTTATGGAAAGTGATAGCTTCACATATGACAAGTATGATGATTGAAACTTGTTGAGAATAAAACAACATAGACCTCAGTCATTGTTGCAATTAATAAGAAGTAATAAGGAAAGAGAGGTTCACATATAAATATATCATCTTAGACACTTTCTATAATTGTCAGCACTCACCAAACTATTACATGCTTAGAAGTAGATGTTGGAGAAGGAAGACAACATAATGAATTGTGTTTGCTTGGTTCCAAACAATGTTATATGATTAGAGATCCCTTAGCATGTGACGATTGCTTCCACCCCATATTGGCCAAAACTCCCGCACCAAGTAGAGATACTACTTGTGCATCCATAAACCTTCAAACCAGTTTTGCCATGAGAGTCCACCATACCTACCTATGGATTGAATAAGATCCCTCAAGTAAGTTGTCATCGGTGCAAGCAATAAAAATTGCTCTCTAATATGTATGATCTATTAGTGTGTGGAAAATAAGCTTTATACAAACCTGTGATGAGGAAGACATAAAAGCGACAGACTGCATAATAAAGTTCTTTATCACAGGAGGCAATATAAAGTGACGTTCCTCCGCACTAAGAGGACACACATCCAAACCTCAAAAGCGCATGACAACCTGTGCTTCCCTCTGCGAAGGGCCTATCTTGTACCTTTACTTTTTGCCCTTGTAAGAGTCATGGTGATCTTCACCAATTCCCTATTTTTCCTTTGTCTTGGCTACCGTCACATGCTTGGGAAAGATCTATATTCATATATCAACTTGGAGATGAGTACTTATGCTTTATTATTGTCGACTTTACCCTGGAGGTAAATGGTTGGGAGGCAAAACTATAAGCCCCTATCTTCCTCTGTGTCCAGTTGAAACTTTGATCCCATGCGTACCACGTGAGTTGTAACAATAGTGGAAAACAAAAGAGATGATTGAGTATGTGGGTTTTCTTTACAAGCTCTTATTTGACTCTTTCTCATGTTATGATAAACTGCAATTGCTTCAATGACTATGGACTGTTGTTGGTTACTTCTCGGTAAGGTTTTTGCTTCATACTTTGCTTTGTGAAGGAATTGTTACTTTCCCATAAGAATCTTTACGATGTATTGCTGTTCTATGTGTGATCATGATGCCCTCATGTCCGTCTTATGTTTTATCGACACCTTCATCCCTAAACATGTGGACATGTTTATGGAACTTGGTTTTCGCTTGAGGACAAGCGAGGTCTAAGCTTGGGGGAGTTGATACGTCCATTTTGCATCATGCTTTCATATTGATAATTATCGCTTTTTGGGCTGTGGTACCATACTTATGCCTTTTCTCTCTTATTTTGCAAGGTTTATTTGAAGAGGGAGACTACCGGCAGCTGGAATTCTGGACTGGAAAAGGAGCAAGTATGAGTCCACTATTCTGCACAACTCCAAATGCCCTGAAAATCAACGTGGAATTTTTTGGGAATATATAAAAAATACTCGGCGAAAGAAGTACCAGAGGGGAGCTACCAGGGCCCCATAAGCCTGGTAGCCGCCACCCCCCTGGTGGCGGCTACAGGGCTTGTGGGCTTCCTGACGGCCCACTGGCCCCCTCTTTTGCTATATGAAGGGTTTCGTTCCACCGAAAATGAAGGAGGATTTTTTTCGTGGTTTCGCCGCCGCCATGAGGCGGAACTTGAGCAGATCCAATCTAGAGCTCTGACAGGACGATCCTGCCTGGGAAACTTCCCTCTCGGAGGGGGAAATCATCACCATCGTCATCACCAACACTCCTCTCGTTGGGGGGGAGTAATCTCCATCAACATCTTCATCAACACCATCTCCTCTCCAATCCCTAGTTCATTTCTTGTAACCAATCTCCGTCTCGCGACTCCGATTGGTACTTGTAAGGTTGCTAGTAGTGTTGATTACTCTTTGTAGTTGATGCTAGTTGGATTACTTGGTGGAAGAGTTTATGTTCAGATCCTTGATGCTATTCATTACACCTCTTATCATGATTATGTTTATGCTTTTTGAGTAGTTACTTTTGTTCCTGAGGACATGGGATAAGTCATGCTAATAATAGTCATGTGAATTTGGTATTCGTTTGGTATTTTGATATGTTGTATGTTGTATTTTCCTTTAGTGGTGTTATGTGAACGTCGACTACATAATGCTTCACCATATTTGGACCTATAGGAAGGCATTGGGGAGTAGTAAGTAGATGATGGGTTGCTAGAGTGACAGAAGCTTAAACCCCAGTCTATGCGTTGCTTCGTAAGGGGCTGATTTGGATCCACTAGTTTAATGATATGGTTAGACGTTGTCTTAATTCTTCTTTCGTAGTTGCGGATGCTTGCGAGAGGGGTTAATCATTAGTGGGATGCTTTTCCAAGTAAGGGAAGTACCCAAGCGCCGGTCCACCCACATATCAAACTATCAAAGTAATGAACGCGAATCACATGAACATGATGAAACTAGCATGACACAAATTCCCGTGTGTCCTCGGGAGTGTTTTTCCTCCTATAAGACTTTGTTCAGGCTTGTCCCTTGCTACAAAAGGGATTGGGCCACTTGCTGCACCGTTGCTACTACATGTTACTTGTTACTTTTCGCTTGCTACGTTTCACCTTGCTACACCATCACTTGTTACCGCTACTTTCAATGCTTGCAGTTATTACCTTGCTGAAAACTATTTATCAGAGCCTTCTGGTCCTCGTTGGGTTCGACAGTCTTACTTATCGAAAGGACTACGATTGATCCCCTATACTTGTGGGTCATCACCGTGCTCATGGCCAGCAGTACTGCTGGAGCGGTACTGCCGCCCTCCAAGTTCGACCCCTCTTCCATTTAATTTTCTTTTTCAGTACCTCTAGCGGCGTTGGCCATTTTGAGCGGAAGTACCACTAGGGGAATAGTGGTAGTACCGCTCAGGCGGTACTGCCGCCCTCCCTTATCATCCTCTCTTTCGCTTATTCTTCCTTTCTAGCACCTTGGGCACCACTATTCATTTTAAGAGGAAGTACCGCTCTAGCAATACTGCCGCCCTCCCCTGCCGACCCCTCTTATGCTTATTTTTCCTCTCTAGATTTTGGGGAGCCATTGCCCATTTTGAACAGAAGTACCGCTGGGGTCTGAGTGGTAGTGCAGCTCCGGTGTAAGTACCATACCCGTGCGTGATACTACAGCTCCTGTGCGACTTGGACTGAAAAAGGTCAGATTCTCTCCCCATATAAATAGGTCGTGTTCCCCCAAGAGACCTTCACCTTTTCTCCTTCCAAGCTCCATTGTTTCTCCTAAGATTACACTTGCATGATCGCTCTCACTGTCCATTGATTCTTGTTGATGCTCTAGGATTTGCAGGAGAAGGCCTTGATCTACACTTCCACCATGATAAAATTCGTTTCCCCATTAATCCATCGCAGATCTTGTTACTCCTGGGTGTTTGTGCACCCTAGATGGAAGAGGTCACCTCAAAGCCATATTTCAATGCGGTGAAGCTTCCTGGTTTTGTTGGGAGCCTCCAATTCAGTTGTCGAGATTGCCCCAACCTTGTTTGTAAAGGTTCAGTCACCGCCTTCAAGAGCGCTACTAATGGAATCACGACATCTCAAATTGTGTGAGGGCATGAGGAGAATATGATGGCCTTAGTGGCATCTCGGGGAGCATTGTGCCGCCACACCACTCTAACGGATACGTACTTCCCCTCAAAGGGAATCAACTTTGGAAACACATCCTCGTCTTCATCTGTTCCAATTGTGGTCACTTCTTAACTTTACTTTTATTTTTTACTGTTCTTGTCGGTGTTCTTGTTAGCATCTTATAGGTCGCTCACTTAGATGCATAACTATACAATCTATTTGTTGCTAAACTTAATTTGTTAAATAAAATCTTAAAATTGTTATTTGCTTATTCACCCCCCCTCTAATCAACCATATTGATCCTTTCAATTGGTATCAGAGCTATGTCTCTTTGTTAAAGATTTCAACATGCAATGTGTATGGCTGACGACGGGGAGAGGGTTGTGGAGTTACCCGAGGTTAGGATTGTGAAATCGGTCTCCCGAGAGGATCTAAATGAGGCTAGTTCCTCTCTTAGATCCTCAGTGGCTATTGATATATATCCAACATATCTATAATTTTTGTTTGTTACATGCTATTATGTTATCATTTTAGAACACATTTTATGTACTTATCTACCAATTTATATTATTTTTGAGCACTAACCTGTTGACCCAGTGTCGAGAGCGCGTTGCTATTTTCTGCGTGTTTTTCCACTTTTTAGCTGTCAGTACCAAATGAGGTCCAATTGAAGTGAAACTTTTTGTCAATTTTTTCTGGACCAAAACAAGACCGTGGAGCATCGGAAGGAGGCCGGAGGGTGCACTAGGCCCCCCACAAGTCAACTGGTCGCAGCCTTTGGGCGCGCCCTAATGGCTTCTAGCCCCCTCGTGGCTCTCCTGACACTGTTTTCTCGTCTATGAATTATCATATACCCTAAAAACATCAAGGGAGGTCCTCAAAAACTTTTTACACCGTCGCAAGTCTCATTTCCGATGGGAGGCCATCTAGAGCTCCATTTCAGCACTCTGTCAGAGGGGGATCGATCATGGAGGACTTCTTCATCAACCTTGTTGCCCTCATGATGATGTTTGAGTAGTTTACCTAGACCTATGGGTCCATAGCACTACCTAGATAGCAATCTCTCTCTCTCTTTGATCTTAAATACAATGATCATCGCATCTTCGCTTTGATCCATATGATGTAACTCTTTTGTACAGTGCATTTGTTGCAATCCGATGAATTATGGGTTTATGTTCATATTATTCATTATAAATATTTGAGTCTCCTATGATATATAATATGATTCTCATGACCATGATTATTATAGCTTTGTAATTATCTCCGATCTATCGAAATAGTTTGTCCAACTAGATTGATATTTCTTCGGTGAGAGAGGTGCGTTGTAGTACATTCAACCTGGCGAGTTTCTATATCCCAGTGAGAGAAGGGGGCGAGTTGTGTATTTGTGTTGCTGCTACTTAGGGTAAAACAATGGGGTTTATTCATATTGGTTGAGTTTACTTTGTCTACATCTTGTCATCTTACTCCAAGCATTACTTCGTTCGTCATGAACTTAATATGTATGGAGGCAAGCATAGAAGTGCACTTAAAGTGAAGTAGTAGTAATAGGTGCAGACAGGAGTCGGCCTATTTTTTTATGGACGTGGTGCATATATTTACATGATCATTGACGTCAAAATCGCATAACTATCCGCTCTTCTAGCAATTACTCAATAGTAATTTGTTTACCCACCGTGTGCTATTTTCATGAGAGTTGTTTTTAGGGAAAGCTATGTCCCATGGGTCTATTCACAACATATTTCTAAAACCTCCAATTCCTTGGTGCCATTTTTTGCTTTTATTCTATTTTGGACTTTACAATTATCTACACACCTCATTTGCTTGCAGATAACAAGAGCAAGGGGATTGACAACCCTCTTGCCCACGTTGGGTGCAAGGTGTTTGTTCTCTAGTGTGCAGCCACTAAAGATAGTTGTGTTTGATATTCCTAATTGTTCTATTAACCTTGGTTTCATAAATGAGGGAAATACTTAGCCGCATTGTGCTACGATAGCCCGGTCCTCATCACGGAAAACCCAAAGCAGATCACAAATATCAGGAAGGATTTCTGGCGCCTTGGCCGGGAATATTATCAACAACTATCAAGTAACTCCATACAAAACTTCATTCACTTGTTCCTCTTGTTATTTTCTGGTATATTTAGTTTGTCTCTTTAAAAACAATTACAAAATATTTACCTTGCTTCCTTAGCTTGTCACTAGATTACATCTTCACTCTCTAGTTTGCTTGAAAGTTGCTACCATGTATGCCTTTATGTTTGAAAATGATGATGGGAGTAAGTTTCCCATTGAGGAAACTCCCCCACAACAAGACGTGAAAGTTTTCATTGTTGGATAAGGGAATATCATGGGAATAAGCGTTATCCAGGATTTTTTCAATTGTATCAGTTCTTTAAATTGCAAGGATACCCCAATCCTTAAAGGAACCAAGAGTTATGTCCATGCTATTTCCGCTCTTGTTTTAAACTTGAAAGAAGATTTATGTGCAGTCACCCTACTTTGCAAAGGCTTTTCTATGAGTCACCAATCACAAAAGAACCTAGAGTTAAGAAAATAGCCACACTCATCCTCATGCAAGAATTTGACTATATAGTACGTGAAGAACGGGAGATCTTTGAGCACTATATGATGAAATTTTATATGAGTTGTGAACATCCCGTGATGGATGAAATTTTATACAAAAAGTACTAGTTGATGAGATACATCTTCAAGGATAATCATACTTATGATGAAAACACATCTAAATAGGTTACTCACATCCATATTATCCAACCATTTTTCAATACCATTAACACTACAGGAATTAGTGACTTTGCCGTCTGCCATGGCGGACGGTAAAGAGGAGCACCCCGGACGGCAAAGGCCTTTGTCGTCCGTCTACAGACAGCAAACTACATGGAAAAAAAATCCGGTGAAGAGGTTCTTTGCCGTCTGCCTTGCGCGTGCGGACAACAAAGAAACTTTGCCATGGGGGGGGAGACGGCAAAGAACATGGACGACAGATCCAGCGTCTACGGCCGTCAAGTGGTAAGGGTAGCCTTTGCCGTCCGCTGGGGCCCACCATGCCCCCTTTGCCGTCTGCCATGGCCCCCCTTTGTCGTCTGCCATGGCCCCCCTTTGTCGTCTGCCAAGGCCCCCTTTGCCATCAGTGGGCGGAAGGCAAATAGGCCTGGCCTTCAGGGCCTTTGCTGTCTGCTGCACCCCTTTGCCCTCAGTGGGCGGACGGCAAAGAAAACAGAATGCCCATGTTTATATTATTTTTTATTATATCTAACAATTTTCACAGGAATATATGATATATATATATATATTTCAAAGAAATAATGTTGTTGCCATACTGATAACCATATTAAAATAAGTTTCATCCATACAAACATACATATTATGCAAGTTTCATCCGTACCAAACCATATATTACAATAGTTTCATCCATACATACAAAGTTTCATATCCATATATATTACAATAGTTTCACCCATACATATTATCCAAAAAAATACAAGTAACCCAAGCACTCCATCAATCCAAGCTTCCGTGAAGTGAATGTCATCTACAAAATGAGAAATAAGGAAGTTAGAAGAAGAAGACTATATGAAGAAGAGAAGTAAGCTAAGTTAGGTACAATAGGTCATTTCGGAGCTAACTAAGGTAATTATAGGCTATTTAGTAGCTAAGTTAGGTACAATAGGTCATTTTGTAGCGAGGTAACCTTATTATGTCATTTAGGAGAGAACTTAGCTAAGTATAGGTCTTTTTTTATTAAATAGGCCATTTTGGAGCTAATTTAGCTTACTACGACATCTAGGAGGAAACTAAGCTAGGTATATGTCATTTTAGAGATACTTAGATAAAAATAGGTCATTTACGAGCTAACTATGCTTATTAACCCATTTTGGAGCTAACTAAGCTAATTATAGGCCATTTAATAGCTAAGTTAGGTACAATAGGTCATTTTGGAGCTAGGTAAGCTTATTATGTCATTTAGGAGAGAACTTAGCTAAGTATAGGTCATTTTTTTATTAAATAAGCCATTTTGGAGCTAATTAAGCTAACTACATCATCTATGAGGAAACTAAGCTAAGTATATGTCGTTTTAGAGCTACTTAGGTAAAAATAGCTGATTTAGGAGCTAACTATGCTTATTATGCCATTTTGGAGCTCACTAAGCTACTTATAGGCCATTTAATAGCTAAGTTTGGTACAATAGGTCATTTTAGAGCTAGGTAAGCTTATTATGTCATTTAGGAGAGAACTTAACTAAGCATAGGTCATTTTTTATTAAATAGGCATTTTGGAGCTAATTAAGTTTACTACGTCATCTAGGAGGAAACTAGGCTAACTATATGTCATTTTAGAGCTACTTAGGTAAAAAAAGGTCATTTTAGAACGAAGTATGCTTATTACGCCATTTTGGAGCTAACTTAGATAATTATAGGCTAGTTGATAGCTAAGTTAGGTACAATAGGTCATTTTGGAGCTAGGTAAGCTTATTATGTCATTTAGGAGAGAACTTAGCTAAGTATAGGTTATTTTTTATTAAATAGGCCATTTTGGAGCTAATTAAGCTTACTACGTAATCTAGGAGGAAACTAAGCTAACTATATGTCATTTTAGAGCTAGTAAGGTAAAAAAATAGTTGATTTAGGAGCTAACTATGCTTATTATGCCATTTGGGAGCTAAGTAAGCTATTTATAGGCCATTTAATAGCTAAGTTAGGTACAATAGGTCATTTTGGAGCTAGGTAAGCTTACTATATTATTTAGGAGAGAATTTAGCTATGTATAGGTCATTTTTAATGAAATAGGCCATTTTGGAGGTAATTAAGCTTACTACATCATCTAGGATGAAACTAAGCTAACTATATGTCATTTTAGTGCTACTTAGGTAAAAATAGGTCATTTAGGAGCTAACTATGCTTATTATGCCATTTTGGAGCTAACTAAGCTAATTATGTCATTTAGGAGGAAACTAAGCTAAGTATAGGTCATTCTAGAGCTAACTTGGGTAAAATTTGTCATTTTGGAGCTAAGGTAAGGTAAGTAAACATCATTATGCGGTTGTTAAGCAATTCAGAACGGCGGTGAAGCACGGTGGCTCTGGCTTGTTTCACCTGGAGAAGGCTCCACTGTAGAAGGATCGTGCGATGTGTTTCGGGAGATATTCTGCACTAAACATCATTTGCAATGTGTCGTTAGCATGACGACACTCAAAATATCACTGCATTGAAATGAAACTCACCGTCCCCGCCATGTTAATGACCCGCATCGCCGGAGGGACGTGGCCGATCTTCTCGCACATGGACTGTAAATTTGGTTTTGACAAGTCAAAAATTTTAGTTATTATTGAAACGAAAATTAAAATGCAAGATTTGACAAATATGAAGAAGAAACTTACCACTAAGAGCTCATACATGGCCCTGTTAGACGCATCATTCCGTGCGCTCTCTGTCTCGAAGAACACAACTGTCCTCTCCTCCATCTCCTTCATCTCCTTATCCTTCGCTGCCAAAAGCGCTTGTGTTCCTCTCTCTCTTTCAGAAAAGCAGCCTGCAACACAACTCATTGTTAGCACTATAATCATATTGGTTTGCACATACAATGTAATGCGGAAAGATAGTTGAGTTCATTAAACTAACCTCGATGGTGAGCTCAACTAGCCATGGACGAGGTGTTGTCTCAGGATAGGAGCTCGTTTGCCGTGCCTTTATCCACCGGAGAGTGCTAGGACAACGTATAAGGCCGTCTCCAATGGCGATCGAGCCATGGGGTCTCCCATTGCCAGCTATCATCACCAGGTTTGGATCAATAGGCCCCTGGCTCAGGTTAAAGTCCTCCCATTTCCTCGCCTTCCCGTGATCTCTGTACTTCACGAGCTTGTGGTGGGAGGAGATGTTGGTGAAGTTTTCAGGATGATCGAGGTCAGACTCAGAGAATGCCTTGACCTTTTTGTACGAAGCAGTATGGGCCATCGCATAGAGGTCGTACATCCCTGGCACCTCCGTCTTATTGTGACGTGCCTAAAAGAGAGAGAGAGGAAAAATGTACTAGTAAAGGGCTCAATCTAGCATTAAGAAGGAATTGCATGAGTCATGAAGCAAACCACATACCCAGTTCTCACCAAACCCATTTAAGTTGACGATCCCTTGATCGTGTGGCACACCAACCATTTTGCCACGCCTCTCCTTGGCATTGTTGTGGTTGGCCTCCCACTTTTCGGAGCACCACTGATCCACCAAGGCCTCCCAACAATCCGTCTTATCCACACACTATCTCGGGGGCACCTAAGTTAATAAAGAGAAATTTGAGCGCTACGCGTAAGAATCAAATCAAGAAAACTAACTACAAGGCCTTAATATATAATATGCAATTACCTTCATGTAATGCTCCTTCTCCATCTTAGAATTGTGGCACTTCGCCTTATCCTTCCTAATACGCCGTTAGGCATAGTAGTATCGAACAGCGTGCACCCAAGCCTCGTCTCGGAAGTTTTGATGTAGGCGGCGGCATTCAGTTTCGCTAACCTTTGTCGCGTCCTCATCGTATCCCTCCTGACAACTGTAGAAGGTCTCCAAACAAGACAACACTGATTTGTACAATAACTAGCTATTGTTGATTTTTAATTGTGTAAAGGAGAAATTACCAGAATTCTCTGGTCACCATGTCGGCCCTGGTGTGGCACAAAACACCGTCGACATCCACCTCCGGCGGGGGCGGGGCACCCAAGTAGTGCTCCTAGGTCATTCCTACCTCTCGACCCCGACCGGGCAACGTAACAAACCCCAGGAAATTTTGCCAGCGAAGCACACCAAGGACGATGTTGGGCTTGCAGACACCCTTGGCAACAATCCAACCCCTGCAATATGACAAATTAAAGCCAAAACATTAGATATTTGAGAAAACATGAAGGCAAGGTTAAATAAGAGTAAATTAACTTACGTGTCCTCATTTGGCTTAATCGATCACCTCTGCTCGCGGGTCGCCGGCACGAGCCAGAGACCCATACTACCACGCTGGTAGACGGTGCCCCCCTCACCCAGATCCTCGTCGCTACCAGCATGGCCGCTTGGCTCCGGTTGACCCAAATCAGTCCACGTATCCCACTGGGTCTCTTGGGACGTACCCTCATCCCTTCTTTGCTCCGCAGTCTCCTGGAATGAAGCATCTGGCACACGAGTCTCGTGAGTTGAAGGCTCATCGACCTAAGGCTCGTGAACCAAAGCCTCCACCTCAGATGGGTCCACCCTAGCAGTCTTGTGCTCAGGTGAATCAGCTTGGGGTGGCGGTGAGGAAGGCGTCGCAGCCACCCTACCACGTGTACCTTTGTAGGTTTCGGCATTGCGGGGGGTCGTCCTCCTCTCACGGGTCCGCGTGAGTCGAAGAAGCGGCCACTCCAAGCAGAGTAGAGAGCAATGCTCTCCGAAGAGGCGAGGCAGGAATAGAAGTACCCATCCCACCACCCGCCGACGAAGAAGGAGCCACGGAGTACTTTCGACCCTTTCCCACCATCTTTCAACAACTGCCATGACAAAGAATAAATAAAATTCGTACAACATAAATACCAACATGAGTAATAAAATGTATATAATTTAAGTGTATCATCATCATAAATTCCAACATGACTAATAAAAATTGAATGCCTAACATGAACTAAAAATTTATATATGTATATAATAATAGTTGAATACCTGACATGAACTAATAATAGTTGAATACCTGACATGAACTAATAATAGTTGATCGTCTATATATGCTTCGGGGTCAATAATTGCATCATGATCATCAATAAATGCAGCATCATCATCACTATGAGGAAGAACATGTGGAAGGCCTCTATTATGTAAGCGATCAAGAAGTGAGAGGTCATCCGCAACAGTAACCTCTTCTTCTTCCGGCTCTTCCTATTTCGGCTCAGGGGTTAAGATGGATTCACTTTCGCTGTCTACTTCAATATTCTGGGGTGAAGTAGAGCGGTTCTTGAAACGTTTTCTGGACATACGTGTTTCTTGGAACAAATTCTCCTTCATATGTTTCTGGGTTAATGTGAGGTTCGTAATCCTCTTCATTGAGGGTAGGTGGTCAAAAACGTGGCGGCACTGCATAAACAACATCCCAACCTTTTAGATTTGGATCAGTTTGGCAGGACCATGGTAGATAGAAAACTTGTGTCGCTTGTTGAGCCGTAATATAGACATCGGGAGCATCTAAATGGGTGTTTTGGTTGATTTTGACTAGTCCTATATGTTCATGAGTCCTTCTAGTCTCCCTCAACACAAACCAATAACATTTGAATACTACGACGGTTGATGGGTTTTCACAATAGAATAGAAGTTCATAAATTGCTTCGACTCTTCCATAATACTCGGTACCTCCTTCGTCGATAGCAGACACAGAAAAATTTGTAGTATTTAGGTCTGTCATAGATAGCTCTTTGCCAAAGGTATGAAAGTGATACCCGTAGATGTTGTATTTGTCAAATTAACGGACCTTATATTCAAAACCATTAGTGACTTGTCTCAACTCGGCGTCCATAGACTCTCCATCATCCTACAAGTTTAATACGGAAGAATGGATGCATTAGCTGCAAATTAGACCTAGAAATCAAATGGCCCATTAATGGTAATTAATTACCCTTTGTTTGAACCAAGAGATGTAACCTAGATAGTCGCCTTCATGCTTTGCCAGAAGTTCATACTCTTCGACGGAATCCTTTTCGATGACCGCTCCATCCGAGAATTCAGCGACGTATCGACTATATCAAATATCCAGGAATAACAGCAGTTCAAAGGAATTAGAAGTTGCGAAACAATAATTTACTGAGAACTTACTCGATGTACGGCCGCACTTCTGTTAGGTTGTTGAATATATACAATGAAATGGTCAGCCATTCTTCGACATCCAATGATTTCCCTTTCAAAGCACCGGCTAGTGCGACCTTCCCTTTGAATAGGCCGAGGTTGGATCGACCTTTTCAAGGATTGCCATCATTGTACCGAGGCTTCGGGTTATGCAAATTAGGATTTTTGGCTTCGTAGTGTGTTGTCATGAAGTTTGCCACCTCCTCAGTAATGAATGCCTCGGCCATCGATGCTTCAATTCTACGTTTATTTTTACATTTAGCTTGAAGCTTCTTCTGCATCCGCTCAGTTGAGAAGCACCATCGATTTTGAATGCCCCACCCACGCCAATCTTGCCTCGGTCGGGAGATGCAAAAATCAAATGCCGCATTGGATTAAAGAAGCCCGATGGGAAGATCCTTTCTAATTTGTAGATCAACTCCGCCGCCAACTCTTCCATTTCATGTAGCACGCCAGGTGGTAGTTTTTTCACACAAAGAGAACAGAAGAAATAGCTCAGCTCTGCCAGTACTAGCCATTCATCCTCAAGGATAAAGCCACGCAACATCACCGACATTACCTGCTAAATCCATATGTGCCAATCATGACTCTTGAGACCAAATATTTTCAATTTCTCAAGACTGGCTCCTCTCTATAGATTCGCAGCATACCCATCGGGGAACATCAATCGCATTTTCACCCTCAATAGCATTTCCCTCATAGCTGGCCTTTCAAGATTGAACCATGCCTTTGGCTTCGCTACACTTGGCTTTCCTTTCCATTGTCGCAAGTTTTGTAACGGTCTATCACATAGAGCCTCCTCGTCGATCCTAGCCTTAGGATTATCCTTTGACTTCCCCTCTATGCCGAACAATGTACCAAAAAAGGCCTCCACAATATTCTTTTCAGTGTGCATCACGTCAATGTTGTGTGGGGAAATGTGGTCTTTGAAGTAAGGCAGATACCATAAGCATGACTTGTGAGTGCAGACGTGTTCCGTATTATACCCTTTGAAATACCTTGGAAACAAAGGATCAGGCTCGAGAGCCTTTAACTGATCAAGGGTCTGTTGGCCTGTCAACGCAGCTGGTGTAGTGTTTTTTACAACTCTACCTTTGATGAAATTCTTCTTGTCTTTTCTGAACTTATTGTCAGGATCCAAGAACTGTCTATGCATGTCGAAGCAAGAAAACTTGCGACCCACCTGCAGCCAAGATAACTGAAGAGCTGCCTTGCATGTGGTTCATGGGAACCTTCCATGCACACACCAGCCAACGAATAGCGCATACGCCACATAGTCATGAATCTAGTACATGTACCACACATTCATTTTGAAGTTTTCTTGGTAGCGGTGTCGTATGTCTTGATCCAATTATCCCAGGCTTCTTGCAATTCATCCTTAAGCGGCTGCATGTACACATTCATATTCTTCCCCGAATAGTTGGTCCCTGGAATTATCAACGTCAGGAAAATGTTCTTTCTTTTCATAATCTCTGCGGGGGAAATTGAGTGGAATGACAAATACAAGCCAAAAATTGTATTGTCCTCCCGTCATACCATACACATTGAACCCATCTGTGCTGATGGCAACTCGACGATGCCTTGGATATGCCGATTTATCCTTATGTAATGCATCGAAGTGCTTCCACGCAAAAGAATCTGAAGTGTGTACCAACATCTTGTTCCCATCCGCATCTAGTTCGGTTCTTTTGCCTAATTTCTGCCATGTCATCTCTCTGGCCGTCTCTTCGACCGTGAAAATACGTTGAAGTCTTGGTACGATTGGCAGATACCGAAGAACATTAATGGGGATTTTGGTCTGAATCTTCTCACCCATACCGTTGTCTACCACAATATACCTGGAAGAATTGCAAATGGGACAATAGTTCAAGGCCGCATACTGAAGCCTAAATAAGGTACATCCATTCTCACAGGCATGGATCTTCTCATAGGGCATCTTAAGTACACAGAGGATTTTCTCTGACTGGTACATGTTTGCACGCAGTACATGGCCTTTGGGTAGAAAGCGTCCAAATATCGTCATCATCGCATCTTAGCATTCTCTGCCTAGGTTGAATTAAGCTTTCAGAGCCATTACTTACGCGATGGTATCCAGTTGACAAAGCTCAGTGTGCTTCTTGGATTTCGGGCTCCGCAAAACCCTAAGGATTCGAACACAGGGGCGTGTACGACGATCTCTCACGGCTCGACCTTACCTAGCCTGCTAGTCGATGGAGACGGTGAAGGACTCACTCGATGGTGAGGGGAACACAGAACATAACAGTTTACCCAGTTTCGGGCCACTGCAAAATGTAAAACCCTACTCATGCTTTTGGTGGATTGCCTCTCACGAAGGTTGGTGGATGAACTAGTACGGTGCTCTCGAGCCTCCAGAGGCCAAGTGGCTAGCTGTGTTGCTCTGGGTTTCTACAATCTGATCCCCCTATCAAGTATCCTACTCTCTCTATTTATAGCGGAGGCCCGGGTCCTCTTTCCTCATAGCTTCGGCGGGAAGGGATCCCACATCGGAGAATTTTGAAGGGGAACAGGGGAACATGCTCCCCTGCCCAAAGGTGGTCTTCGCCTGCGAAGTAACTGTCCGCGCTGTAGGGACGGGCCCGAAGATGACGTTTGCCCTACTGGCGGACGGCCATGGTCTCTTTGCACCGGAAGGGAAACCTTTGGAAGATGCCTTTGGAACCTGCTACTCCCCAACCTCCTTTGCACTAAAGGGGAAAGTGTGCTCTCCTGCCATCTACTGCTCGCCCGTCCTTTCCTGGCGTCACCCTTGACTCCTGAGGCTCGGCCTTGCCTCAAAATATCCGCCGCTCTGCAGGGTTCCTGAGGAGGTCCCCTGCGGATCTTCATGTGGCTCTTCCTTGCGAGGCTTGGCCCCTCACGAGGGCCTTTTCTAGGGTGGTGCTGTTCCAGTCCGTCTTGAGTCGGTGAGGTAGGTCGGCCCTCGGCCGCTGGCAGGTAGGTCTGGGTACCCCATTCCCAGAATGCCGACAGTAGCCCCCGCGCCTAAGGAGCACCTGGGTTGTCTTCTTGGCGGAGTATTGAGGGAAGCCAGAAGCGTCGCGGGCCAGAAATGCCTGCGGGCCGGGCCTTTAAAATGGCGAGCCCGTCCTCTTTGTGCAGCATCCCCGTCTGCCGACTGTCTCCGCCCCCTATCCATTCCGCCGCCAGCTCTTCCTTCTGTCGATCCGGCCGCCAGTTCGTCCTCCAACCCGCGCCCGTCACGTCGTCTTTGCCTTGTTCTCTCCGTCAATGCTCAGAAAGGGGGGAAATGTGGAGGCTCATGGGGTCCAACCGTCTCGGCGACACCCTGGCCCGCGCTGGAACGGTCAACGATGGTGAACCTCGAGGGATTGAAGAAGGTTCGGCTGGTAGTTGCTGCCGACTCCAATGAGTGGGGGGCCACTCAGATCTGGTCAGGCTCGTTGCCTTGGAGGGAGGGGGTGTCCCCCACGGTTCCTCTCCATTTGCACGCCCTCCTTTCCGGTGTACTCCCGCCATTCTCAGGCTTCCTCGATGCAGTGCTTTCGCTTTACCAAATCCATGCGCTCCATCTCGACCCACATTCTTTGGTCCTCCTCTCTTCCTTCGTGTTCTTGTGCGAGGCTTTTGTTGGCATTACTCCTTCCGTGGCCTTGCTCCGCCATTTCTTCTCCATTGAGTTGATCTCCGAGGTGCAGTGCTCTGGGTGTGCGTTCTTGAGAACTGTGGACGGAACAGCCCTCGGGGTCCTATATGCTGAGCTCCTCCCCAAAGCGGAAGGGTTCTAGCGACAGTGGGTGCAGGTTGAGGCTACCGAGGCCGAAGCTTTGTTCCAACCTCCGTCGACCCCCGCGACGCCGATCTGGGGGTGGGAGTGATACGTCTCCAACGTATCTATAATTTTTTATGGTTCCATGCTATTATCTTGTCAACTTTGGATGTTTTATATGCATGAATATGCTATTTTATATCCTTTTTGGGACTAGCCTATTAACTCAGTGCCAAGTGCCAGTTTCTGTTTTTTCCGTGTTTTTGACCTTTTTCACAGAAGAATATTAAACAGAGTCCATACGGAATAAAACCTGTGAGATGATTTTTTCCATAACAGAAGATACGCACGGGACTTGAGAACCAAGGCACGAGACCTCGAGGGAGGTCACAAGCCCCCTAGCCGCGGCCTAGGGGTGCGCCTGGCAGGCTTGTGGGCCCAACATGGCACCTTTGCCCAACCTCTTTCTCCTATAAATTCTCTCAAATCCCGAAACCAAAGAAGAGAGCCACGAAAATACTTTTCCGCCGCCGCAAGCTTCTTTCTCCGCAAGATTCCATCTGGGACCGTTGTGGTGCCCTGCAGGAGGGGGATTCGGATATGGAGGTCTTCTTCATCAACACCATTCACTACTAGAATCAGATAATTTGCCATCTACTGATTCTTTGCCGTCTGCTGCCTGATGGCAAAGACACTCTTTGCCATCAGCTACCCAAAACCTGACGGCAAAGAGCAGGCTGATGGCAAAGAGTGTCTTTGCCATCTGCTGCCTCTTTGTCATGTGCCAGCTGACGGCAAAGCACATGCAGGCAGACGGCAAAGAACCCACCCCACACCGCCCTCTAACCCATAACGGTCCACCTCTTTGCCGTCAGCCTGTTACCCCTTTGCTGTCGGGGGCAGATGGCAAAGCGCCCACTAGACCTAACGTCGTCAACCCCCACCCCACCCCCTCTCTGCCCCCTGTAACGGCTCACCACATCCCCTGACTCTCTCCCTGCACCGCCGCCGGAGCTCGTTCTCCCTTCTCCCTCCTCCCCGCGACCCGCCGCCGGAGCTCGCCCCTCCTCCTCCCTGCGACCCCCTCCTCCACCATCGTGCCCCTACTCCACCACCGCCCCCTCCTCTCCGTTCCCATGCTCCACCACCGTCCCGAACTCTCTACCTGCACCGCCACCGGAGCTCGTCCACCCTCCTCCCTCCTCCCTCCTCCCCGCGACCCGCCGCCAGAGCTCGCCCCTCCTCCTGCCTGCGACCCCCTCCTGCACCATCGTGCCCCTGCTCCACCACCGCCACCTCCTCTCCATTCCCCTGCTCCACCAGCGCCCCCTCTTCCCTGCGACCCCGTGCTCCACCACCGCCCCCTCCTCTCCGTGCCCCTGGTCCACCTTGCTGCCGACATTTCCCCCGAGCTCCACCTCGTCGCTGACGTCTCCCCTAGCCCCTTGTAAGTCCTCCGACCCTCCTTTCCTCTATTTGCCTCTTTGCTAAGGGTAATTTAGTTAAGTTAAGTTACTTAGGTTAATTTAGTTAGGTTACTGTTATTAGGTTCTTGTTGCTATTAGGTTCTTACTTTAAGTTTTTTAGGTTAATTTAGTTAAGTTACTTAGGTTAATTTACTTAGGTTAATTTTCATTAGGTTCTTAGGTTAATTTTTATTAGGTTGCAAATCTTTCTTCAAGTTTCAAATAGACTATTTAAAGAAGAAAAAACAGAATTGATTAACACTAGTTCCAAATATTGCGAAGAAAAAGGACTCTTGCATTTTGCTTCAAGTTCTATATTGTTCTTCCTATTATATGAGAACTTGAAGTGGACATGTCATATGTGGACATGTGATTTGGACACGTGATATTTGGAATTGGGACATGTCATGCCGAAATTTCCCGTGAAAGAAGAAGAAGAGGAGAGGAGGAGGAGAAAAGGAGAGGAGGAGGAGGAAGAGAAGAGGAGAGGAGGAGGAGGAGGAGGATGAGAAGAAGAAGAAAAACAACAAGAAGAAGAAAAATACCTTCTCCTTCTTCTCCTCCTTCTTCTCCTCCTCCTCCTTCTCCTTCTTCTTGATTTCTTCTTCTTCTTCCCCTCCTCCTCTTTCTTCTCCTCTTTATTATTCTCCTTACCTTATTTTCCCCAACAATGAGATAATTATCCCATTTAGCTATAAAATGACATAATTAGAATATTTGTGTTGATCGGGTGCATTTACATGTGATAGTTGTTTCGTCATTGTGAGGTCTGGTGTGCGAAGACTTGCCCGGCGTTGTACGAGCTCCGCCCCTGCATTCGTGGGTCAGTACAAATTTCATCTCCTCCCCACCCCTTCATTTACTGTGGCTCGGTTTCCGGATGAAAGTTTCTAGATTTAGGTAATTAAATTAATTTATCAGTATGCGTGACCAGTATGCGTCTCCCGTTCGAAAGGGTGACATCTATAAATATGCATGTCTCTAAATATTTGTAACTACCATCCTTTCGAATTGTCCAACATTATCCATGGACAGCCCGAGTATGTGTAGATTGGGTTCGTTTTCCCGTATGCTGTGCTCTGGATCCGATGCGGAATTTCGTCAGTGCCTCCCTGTTGTTCTCCGGATGCACATCTCTCTGTTTATTGCGGAGACGTGTATCAGGAGAACAGCGGGAAGGTGCTGCCGAAATTTTGCGTTCGATCCGGAGCAGAGCATGGAAAACGAACCCAATCTACACATACTCGGGTGGGATTAGAACCTATCTTTACCTATTAGCGTGCAGGTTGCCTGGACGTAATAAAAATGGCGAACCTGATTAACCGATGAATATAAATGCTAAATTATATATAAATATATTTCTTCTGTTTTTAGTAGCTACGCAAGATGAGTGATCGTGCGTGGATGTATACCGGTCACCCTAGTCAGAAAGAGATGACGAAAGAATGGTTTGTAAAAACAAAGGAATTTGTGAAAGCCGCATTCGCAAATGGCCAGGCAAGAAACTATTGCCCCTGTCCTGGATGCGACAATATAAAAAGACGACGGAGGCTGTAATGATTAAACACCTGCAGAGGAGGGGTTTTAAGGCTAATTATACGGTGTGGACATTTCATGGTGAGTCTATACAACGCACAAGAGCTGAGGTGGTCTGTCGTCGCACGGACGAGCATGGTACCGGGATCGAAGACATGGTGCATGACTTTGATGATGCTCGGGATTCCGAAGATGAGATGGAGGTCTGCAAAGGCCTTTTATGAAATGTTGGAGTCTTCAAAATGTCCTCTCCATGAGCACACTGAGCTCTATCAGCTCGATGCAATTGCACAAGTAATGGCTCTGAAGGCTCAGTTCAACTTGGGAAGAGAATGCTACAACGCGATGATGACACTATTTGGACGCTTCCTACCCAAAGTCCATGTCATGCCTGCAAACCTGTACTAGTCGGACAAAATACTTCATGTACTTAAGATGCCCTATGAGAAGATAGATGCATGTGAGAAAGGATGTGTCTTATTTAGGAAGGAGTATGCACACTTGGACTATTGTCCCAATAGCGAGTCTTGCAGGTATCTTGTGGTAGACAACGGTATGGGTGAGAAGAGGCAGACCAAAATCGCAGTTAGTGTTCTTCGGTATATATGCCAATTGTACCAAGACTTCAACGTCTTTTAATGGTCGAAGAGACAGCCAAACAGATGACATGGCACAAATTGGGCAAAAGAACCGAACTAGATGCGGATGGGAATAAGATGATGCTACACACATCAGATGGGGAAGCGTGGAAACATTTCGATGGATTGTATCCGGATAGAGCGGCAGATCCAAGGAATCCTCGAGTTTGCGCCGCCACGGATAGTTTTAATCCCTTCGGCATGACGGCAACCCAATACAGTTGTTGGCCTGTATTTGTCATTCCACTCAATCCCCCCCGGCCACATTATGCAAAGAAAGAACATATTTCTGACCGTTGATAATTCCAGGGCCCAATTATCCGGGGAAGAATATGAATGTGTACCTGCAACCGCTTAACGATGAATTGGAAGAAGCTTGGGATAATGGGGTCAAGACAAACGATGCCGCTAGAAAAGAAAACTTCAAAATGCATGTGTGGTACATGTACTCTATGCATGACTTGCCAGCGTATGTGCTATTCTCTGGATGGTGTGTGCATCGAAGGTTACCGTGCCCCCAATGCAACCCAGCTCTTCAGTTTCATTCGTTGCAGGAGGGTTGGAAGTATTCTTGCTTTGACTTGCATAGATAGTTCCTGGATCCTGACCATCAGTTCAGAAAAGACAAGAAGAAATTTACCAAAGGTAAAGTTGTCAAAAACTTGGCACCACCTGCGTTCATAGGCCAACAGATCCTGGATTAGTGAAACGCCCTCCAGCCGGATCCTGAGCATCCAGGGTATTTCAAGGGGTATAATTCAAAACACGCCTGGACTCACAAGCCATGCTTCTGGGATCTGCCTTACTTCAAAGAGCTCCTTCTTCCACACAATATCGACATGATGCACACTGAAAAGAATATCGGAGAGGCTATTTTTGGTACATTGTTCGACATAGATGGGAAGACAAAGGATAATATTAAGGCTAGAGTCGATCAAGAGACACTATGTCATAGACCGTTACAAAACATGCGAGAAGGCAAAGGAAAGCAGAAGTGGTCGAAGCCAAAGGCCTGGTTCAATCTTGGAAGGCCAGCTATGAGGGAAATTATCTTGTGGGTCAAAATGCATTTGATGTTCCCCGATGGGTATGCAGCGAATCTAAAGAGGTGAGTGAGTCTTGAAAAATTAAAAATCTTTGGTCTCAAGAGTCATGATTGGCACATATGGCTAGAGCGGGTAATGTCGGTGATGTTACGTGGCTTTATTCCTGAGGATGAATGGCTAGTAATGGCGGAGCTGAGCTATATCTTCCGTGTTCTTTGTGCGAAATAATTGTCGCCTGGCGTGGTAGAAGACAAGGAGGAGTTTGCACCGAAGTTAGAGAAGATCTTTCCACCGGGCTTGTTTAATCCAATGCAGCATTTGATTTTACATCTACCGACCAAGGCAAGATTGGGTGAGCCCGTGCAAGATCGTTGGTGCTATGCAACTGAGATGATGCAGAAGACCCTTCGAGCTAAATGTAAAAATAAGCGTAGAATTGAAGCATCGATGGCTGAGGCATTCATTACAAAGGAGGTGGCAAACTTTGTGACAACACACTACGAAGCCAAAAATCATCATTTGCATAATCCGAAGAATCGGCACAGTGATGTAGACCCTAAAAAAGGTGGGTCCAACCTCAGCCTATTCAAAGGGAAGCTCGCACCTGCCGGTGCTTCGAAAACAATAATGTTGGATGTCGAAGAATGGAGAAAGATTTTGTTGTATATCTTCAACAACCGAACAAAAGTGCGGCCGTACATCGAATGAGTTCTCGCACATTTTCCCGTAACCTCTAATTCATTTGAACTGCTCTTATTCCCGCATATTTCAAACAGCCGTTACATCGCCAAATTCTCGGATGGAGCTGTGATCGAAAATGATTTCGTCAAAGAGTATGAGCTTCTGTCAAAGACAGGAGGCGGCTATCCCAGTTTCATCTCTTGGTTCAACCAAACGGTAATTATCAATAATGGACCATTTCATTCTTGGTCTAACTTGCGGCTAATGCAACAACCTTTTCGTATAAAACTTGTAGGCTAATTCAGAGTCTATGGACGCCGAATTGAGACAAGTCACTAATGGTTTTGACTATAAGGCCCGTTCATTTGAGAAATACAACATCAACGGGTATCTCTTTCGTACCTTTGGCAAAGAGCTATCTATGCCTGACCGGAAATCTACAAATTGTGGTGTCTCTGCTATCGGCGAAAGTGTTATCAAGTATTATGGAAGAGTTGAAGAAATTTATGAACTTCAATTCTATGGTGAAAACCCACCGAACGTCGTAGACTTCAAATGTTATTGGTTCTAGCCGAAAACACTAGAAGGACTCATGAACATATAGGACTAGTCGAAATCAATCCAAACACCCATTTAGATGTTCCCAATGTCTATATTATGGCTCAACAGGCGACCCGAGTTTTCTATCTACCATGGGCATGCCGAACGGATAAGAATCTGGAAGGTTGGTATGTTGTTTATGAAGTGCCGCCACATGTCGGACCACCTCTCCCAAATGTACGGTGATCGACGCACAACCGCTTACAGAGAAGGCGTGCATTCTTTTCGAGATGCAGCCGATGCGAACAAGCATGGTGGTGGCTATATGTTTTGTCCATGTGTTGAATGTCGGAATGAGAAGGATTACACTTCCTCAAGAGTCATTCAGAGCCACCTGCTTCGGTCCGGTTTTATGTCGGGCTATAATGTTTGGACCAGGCATGGAGAAAGAGGGGTTATGATGGAAGACGACGATGAAGAAGAAGAGAACAATGATGACAACTACCGATCTATGTTCCCTAAGTATGCTGATACCGCAATGGAAGACAATGAAGAAGAAGATCAGGATGAAGAACGGGAACCAGATGAGCCCGCTGATGATCTTGGCCGGGTCATTACTGATGCACGGCGAGGTTGCGACACAGAAAAGGAGAGGTTGCAGTTCGAGCAGATGTTACAGGACCAGAACAAATTGTTGTACCCAACTTGTGAAGATGGCCAGAAGAAGCTAGGTAGCACACTGGAATTGCTGAAGTGGAAGGCAGAGACCGGTGTGACTGACTCATCATTCGAAAAGTTGCTGGTACTGATGAAGAAGATGCTTCCAAGAAAGAACGAATTGCCTGCCGGCACGTACGAAGCAAAGAAGATTGTCTGCCCTCTAGGATTAGACGTGCAGAAGATACATGCATGCCCTAATGACTGCATCCTCTACCGCGGTGAGAAGTACGAGAATATGGATAAATGCCCGGTATGCACTGCATTGCGGTATAAGATCAGAAAAGATGACCCTGGTGATATTGAGGGCGAGCCACCCAGGAAGAGGGTTCCTGCCAAGGTGATGTGGTATGCTCCTATAATACCACAGTTGAAATGTCTGTTCAGAAATAAAGATCATGCGAAGTTGTTGCGATGGCACATGGAAGATCGTATGAAAGACGATAAGTTGAGGCACACCATTGATGGTCGGCAGTGGAGAAAAATCAAGTGAGACTTCCCGAGATTTGCAGCTGACGCAAGGAACTTATGGTTAGGTCTGAGTACAGATGGCATGAATCCTTTTGGGGAGCAGAGTTGCAGTCACAGCACCTGGCCCGTTACTCTATGTATCTACAACCTTCCTCCTTGGTTGTGCATGAAGCGGAAGTTCATTATGATGCCAGTGCTTATCCAAGGTCCAAAGCAACCCGACAATGATATTGATGTGTACCTAAGGCCATTAGTTGATGAACTTTTACAGCTGTGGGCCGAACCAGGTGTACATGTGTGGGACGAGAACAAACAAGAGGAATTTGACCTTCGAGCGTTGCTTTTCGTAACCATCAATGATTGGCCTGCTCTTAGTAACATTTTAGGACAGTCAAACAAGGGATACAATGCATGCACGCACTGTTTGGATCAGACAGAAAGTATATATCTGGACAAATGTAGGAAGAATGTGTACCCGTACAATCGTTGTTTTCTTCCGCCCAAGCATCCCTAAGAAAAAAGGAAAGCATTTAAATGGCAAGGCAGAACCCCGGGAGAAGCCTGTCATCCGTACTGGTGTTGAAGTATTTGATATGGTCAAAGATTTAAAAGTAATCTTTGGCAAGGGTCCTGGCAGCCAACCTGTTCCTATCGGCCCTAATAAGCGCGTACCCATGTGGAAGAAGAAATCTATATTTTGGGAGCTACCCTACTGGGAAGTCCATGAGGTCCGCTCGGCAATCGACGTGATGCACCTGACGAAGAATCTGTGCGTGAATATTCTAGGCTTCCTGGGCTTGTATGGGAAGTCAAAAGATACACCGGAAGCACGGGAGGACCAGGAACGTCATAAAGGAAGAGATGGCATGCATCCAGGGCAGTTTCAAGGGCGTGCCAGCTACGGTCTTACTAAGGAAGAGAAGGAAATCTTCTTTGAAGTCCTTTTCAGTATCAAGGTCCCGACTGGCTTCTCGTCGAATATAAAGGGAATCTTAAACATGAAAGACAAAAAATTCCAAAACCTAAAGTCTCATGACTGCCACGTGCTTATGACGCAATTGCTTCTGGTTGCATTGAGGGGAATTCTACTGGAAAATGTTCGCCTGGCAATTGTGAAGGTATGTGCATTCCTCAATGCAATTTCTCAGAAGGTAATCGATCGAGGAAGTCTATCAGGGTTATAGATTGATGTGGTCCAATGTCTGGTCAGCTTTGAGTTGTTGTTCCCACCATCCTTCTTGAATATAATGACACACCTCCTAGTTCACCTAGTCGAAGAGATTAGAATTCTCGGTCCTATGTTTCTACACAATATGTTCCCCTTCGAGAGGTTCATGGGAGTCTTAAAGAAATATGTTCGTAACCGTGCTAGGCCAGAAGGAAGCTTCTCCAAGGGCTATGGAACAGAGGAGGTCATTGAGTTTTGTGTGGACTTTCTTCTTGACCTTAAGCCGATTGGTGTTCCTGAATCTCGGTATGAGGGTAGGCTGACAGGAAAAGGCACACTAAGAAGGAAAGCAAAAGTATGTATGGACGTGCATTCTTTCTCTCAAGCACACTACATAGTTCTACACAATTCAACCGTGGTGGCTCCGTATATCGTGAGACACAAGAATATTCTACGCTCCGAAAACCCGGGGAAGGCTGACTCTTGGATTAAAGGGGAACACGAGAAGACTTTCGGCAGTTGGTTGCAGACACATCTCATGAATGACGACACCGTTGGAGATGAGTTATACTGTTTGGCCAGGCCACCATCTTCGACTATATGTACTTTCCAAGGGTATGAGATAAATGGGAATACATTTTACACGGCTGCCCAAGATAAAAAGAGCACCAACCAAAATAGTGGTGTCCACTTTGATGCAACAGATGAGAATGGGCACTGTTTGGAAACATATTACGGGTACATAGAGGAGATATGGGAACTTGACTATGGACCTACTTTTAAGATCCCTTTGTTTCGGTGCAAATGGGTGAAGCTGACAGGAGGCGGGGTAGTTGTAGACCAAAAGTACGGCATGACAACAGTGGATCTCAACAACCTTGCGTACATGGACGAACCATTTGTCCTAGCCAATGATGTGGCTCAGGTTTTCTATGTGAAGGACATGTCTACAAAAACGAGAAAAAGAAATCAGCAAAAGAAGATATCGTCCGATGAGCCAAAACGCCAGATAGTTCTATCAGGGAAAAGAAACATCGTGGGAGTAGATGACAAGATAGACATGTCAGAAGATTATAATAAGTTTCATGAAATTCCGCCCTTCGAAGTGAAAACTGACCCAAGCATCCTACTGAATGATGAAGATTCTCCATGGCTACGACCCAGAAGAAAACAGAAATAATAGAGAGGAATATTGGTGCAATAATGTAATAATGTATTAAACCTTTTATGTAATGCATGTATGGAATGTACTAAATTTCAAACACTTTTCATTTTCATAGTTTTGTCAAATTGTCAAATACGCAAAAAGAATTTTAATAAACCTTTGTAAGAGATGAGTTCTCGTTCGAAACCTGATACTTCGAGAGAGATTGTCCGTTTTGTACACGAAGTGCATCCAGTTTTTGTCGTAGCCCTCTCAACTTTTTAACACATGCTATGTGGGTGAAATGATGATATAGCATGCCAACTTTCAACATTTTCAGAGTTCATTTGTAGTGATTTTCAATTTCAGGGTCAACTAGCTCAAAAAAAATAAGTAAATGCACGAAGAATACCAAATGAAGTCAGAAATTGTTGAAATTTTGTGATGTGCCTTGAATGGTGCATTTTGAACACACAAAAAGTATGGAGTTGAAATAAGTTCAAAAAAATGAAATCCCTTTGTAAGAGATGAGTTCTCGTTCGAAACCCTGATACTTCGAGAGAGATTGTCCGTTTTGTACACGAAGTGCATCCAGTTTTTGTCGTAGCCCTCTCAACTTTTTAACACATGCTATCTGGGTGAGATGATGATAGCATGCCAACTTTCAACATTTTCAGAGTTCATTTGTAGTGCTTTTCAATTTCAGGGTCAACTCGCCATCGTCCTCGCCGTCGCCGTCATCCTCCTCGCCGCGCGCCGTCCTCCTCGCCACGCGCCGCCGCATTCCTCGCCGCGCGCCGCCGTCCTCCTCGCAGCGCGCCGTCGACACCTTCGGCCGGTAAGCCCCCCGCCCCCTCCTCCCCAACACTCCGGCCAGTAGAAGAAAAGAAGAAAAAGGAGAAGAAAGGAAGAAAAAGGAGAAGAAAGGAAGAAAAAGGAGAAGAAAGGAAGAAAAAGGAGAAGAAAGGAAGAAAAAGGAGAAGAAAGGAAGAAAAAGGGAAGGAGAAGAAAAGAAGAAAAAGGAGAAGAAAAGAAGAAAAAGGAGAAGAAAAGAGAAAAAGGGAAGAAAGGAAGAAAAAGGAGAAGAAAGGAAGAAAAAGGAGAAGAAAGGAAGAAAAAGGGAAGAAAAGAAGAAAAAGATTTTTTTTGTCATTTAATTCCTATTGTTATTAGGTTTGTTCTAGATTATTAAGGTTAGTAATATGTAGAATTAGGAAAAGGGAAAATAAGAAGAGGAGGAGAAGAAACGAAGAAAAAGGAGAATAAGAAGAGGAGGAGAGGAGAAGAAGAGGAAAAATAGAAGAAGAGGAGAAGTAGAAGAAGAGAAAAAATTAGAAGAGGAGGAGAGGAGAAGTAGAAGAAGAGAAGAGGAGAAGTAGTAGAAGAAGAGGAGAAGTAGAAGTAGAAGAAGTAGTAGAAGAAGAGGAGAAATAGAAGAAGAGGAACAATTAGTTTAGGGTTACAAGAAGAAGAAATATATTTTTTGTCATTTAATTTTGCTATCGTATAGTGTATATGCTTAAGTGTTAATAGTGTTTCTTAGATTATTGCTTAATTTTGATATTGTATATGCTTAAGTGTTAATAGTTTAATTTTGCTATTGTATATGCTTAAGTGTTAATAGTATATTTTTAGCAAGAAAATTAATAGAACTAGTTTAATTTTGCTATTGTATATGCTTAAGTGTCCGGGACTGGGCTCCGCCCGACTGGTATTTTAGAGTTTAGATTCTAGCCAAGACCCGGGACTAAAGGTCCTCCTATATAAAACGACACTTCGAAGTTTCCAACCTCTCTTATATAGTTTGTTAGTTTATTAGTTAATCAAATGTCCGTTTTTTGCAGAACTATGGATCCACATATCAGGAACCTTGAAGAGGAAGAACTTCTCGAAGATATAATCAAAGACGGCCCCGACGTTGAACCAGCTGAATCTCCGTCATCATATCTAAACCCCTCCGGATATGGAATGGAGGTTGAGCGACACGAAGATGAAGCCGATGGGGCAGGAGATAGGTCCAATGACGGAGAAGGTGATAGCTCCACTGATGGAGAAGCCGGTGGAGAAGCCGGTGAAGAAATAATAAAGTCCGGCGAGGTATACATGTGAAGTTCGACAATCACTTGTAATATGTGAAAAATATTGGAGATAGCTCTATATTGTATACATATACATTCATTTGACGAATGTTCCTCCCTCTTAGGCCTCCACATCAAGCAGAGCTACGAAACGAGGCCCGACTAGAAAGTTGGATGCACGGACGCATTACACCTTTGAGGTGATATTGCCTACGGGCGAACCCAAGCTTCCTAAGAATGCTGCTGATACATTCAAGAAGCAATGCGGAGTTCTTGTTAGGGATCATGTCCCGATCAGCATTCGGGAGTGGAACAAGCACAAAGGGGCAGCCGATAGTGACTATGTCGCCGAAAGGTACAAAGATAATCTTTGGAATGATCTCATGTCACATTTCAACCTGCCAGAATGTGAGAATGAAGACGCCACAGACAAACTGAAGGCCAAAGTCAAGCAGTGGACTCTAAAGAAAATGGTCGAACTGTTCCGTAGCTGCAAGAAGAAGCTATGGAAAAACTATCTGAAGACAAAGAAAGTGCCAGTATTCGAGGGGTATCTAGCCAAGCATGTGAATCACTGGAAGGCATTTCAAGAGTACAAGGAGTTAGAAGATGCCCAGGCATTATCAGAAAAGAACAAGATAAATGCCGACAAGAAGAAATATCACCACAAACTGGGGCCAGGGGGCTATGAGACTGCCATCCCAATGTGGGATAAGAAATAGCAAGATCTGCTAGATAAAGGCATCGTACCTGAACCACTCCGTGATGAGTGGGAATTGAGAGCAAGAAATTGGTTCCTTGCGCATGGTGGTTCGTACGACGAAAAAACAGGGGACCTCATCTGCAGTGACGGTCTTAGGATACCCAAGGAGAATTGGAAAAGGATAGTGAAAGAAATTAAGGAGGGAAAAAGAAAGTTCACTGCAGATAGAGAGAACGATTTGCTCACACTGGTCCTTGGCAATGACGAACATGGAGGACGAACGCGAGGCTTCGGTCCTTCTTACCCGTGGTGGCTTGGGTTTGCTAGAGACCAAGACACTTACAAAAGCCGAGAGAGAGCAAAGAAGCGGCAACAGGATGAGGAGAATGACAAGTTCAACCAGTTGCTTGCCAGGATTAACGAGCAACAGAAGCAGATTGATGAGCTTAGAGGAGTAGCGCGCCAGGAAGATCCTACACTTGATATTACCGGCGCCCCATCTAAGCGGAAAAGCAGTGTGGCTGAATCTGAGGCCCCGCCCGACGATGCAGGAAGAATGATAGAGGGCTGTCCCAGCTACCCCGTGGATGGAATCAAGGAGTCAACATCATTAGAACTCCATCAGAAATTCAAGAACATATCCATGAAGGTGGCCGTCGGACAAGCTTTACCTTCTGGCCCTGATGCACGCTGGCATGGCCGTGAGATTCCAGCTGGCTTTGCTAAAGTCGGGGTGGATGAAATCATGGCTTGGTTTCATGATATGGAGCTCGACATAGCTGGACCCGAAGATGAGAGGACACTCGGAGAAGTACTGGGTGGAGTCATCCTATGGGACAAGAACTACATCAAGCTTCCAGGCTCGGCCCCAAGTACAACACCGCCTCCGAGTCGTCGCAGGTCACCTACACCTCCATTACCTCCAAGCCCTCCACATGACGTCGGGCAGCACAACACGAGTCCATCTCGATCACCGCCGCCGGACTTGGGTCGTCCGTCTCCGCCGCCGCCCGCTCCGGATACTAAGCGGGAGCGTGCCACCAAGAACGCTCCGTCGACGATTTCTAAGCGACGGAGCCCCCCAAAGCGCAAACAGTCTCCCCTCCCAAAGGCACCTCATGCTAATCTTCCTATCAGACCTTATGATCGTACCCCCGAGGAAAACGCCAGGATAGCAAAGGAACATCATGATGCGCAGATGAAAAAGAAGGAACCCGAGCCCCGCCCGGAATACACCGAGAAGCAAATAGCATATGCAAAATACTTCACGACCCTTCCATCACAGTATGACTTACACCATAAGCCTGATGACTATACACGCACATTGCAGAAGGAAGTGAAAAAGAGCAGATCACGTGCAAGTGCAAGTGGGAGCAAATCAAGTTCAACTACAAGCAAGAAAAAATAAGACGTTCCTCAGCTTGGACAACAGGCCAAACAGTCGGTCCCACCCCTCAAGGTGTTAACCTAGAATGTTCCCCCTCCGGTGCAGGGGCAAGATTTTGAATTAGCAAAGAAGTGGGTGGCTGAATGGGGTGTCTCGGGTTAAGATGTTCTGGCTTCCCAAGACGACAGGTTACCCAAGGCTGTGGTTGCCCCTAAGCCACAGTTTGTCATGGGAGAGCCTTTGGTCAGCAAAGATGATCTCCCAACAAATATGCGTTACTTGCATACATGGTACTTAAGTGAATCAAAGAATGGGAGAACGATGATCGTGGTGAGTGTCCCACGGTAGTACTACGGCCGCCTCGAAGAAATCCATATCGACTTTGATGAACTCTTCCACATGTACAATGGCGAGGCCCTCGACAAATCGCTTATGAGTTGCTATTGTCTGTAAGTTTTTCAATTCGTTGTCTACATATAACTTTTTAGTTATTTCAATTCATTGTCTATATATAACTTGTACTCTATTATGCAGAATGAAGATTCTGGATTGTAAAAGTAAGAACATCCTAAATATTGGGTTTATTGACCCAGATAAAATACATATAGCGACGCTAACTGATAAACCCAAGGAGACGGAGGAAAACCTTCTAAGGTTTCTAACAGATCAAAATTTCTGTGACCACATACTGTTTCCATACAACTTCAGGTGAGGGTCTTTACTCTGTTGTGTCCATTCACTTTTAAGTGTAATTGATAAGTTACTGACACACATATATATATATATATATATACTTGTGTAGCTTCCATTGGATTCTGTTGGACATTAAAATTGATAAGGGAAGAGTTGATGCCTTCGACCCATTATCGAGACCCTTGGAACGGTTCCAAAGCCTGCAGGACATGCTCCAAGGGTAATTTCAATCATTCTTGCGCTCTATCGGTCTCTTTCGATGATTTTCTGATATATCAATTAATGAAAAACTTAGCAAATCATTATCCTTGTCGGGCAGGGTTTGGAAGCGGTTCAAGTGCGTGACTCCCGGTAACTTTCCTGAGAAGCTGACCTTTAGAGCGGCTCAGGTAAGTAGTAGTATGATATACATCTATTTTCAATACATTTATGATGCGAGATTATTATTTTGATTATATATATTCTATTCTCGTAAAGTTCGACCAGCAGCCACGGGGGACACATCTATGCGGATACTATGTTTGCGAGACCATTCACACGTTTACCTGTGAGCACAAGGATCACAGATTCGACGTAAGCAATGAACATTCACACCTCTATTTTTACCCGTCATTCTTTGTTATCATGATTGATATTCATATTCATCTCCTCTTCTTATATAGTACACGACCATGAGGACGAAGGTCCTACGAGAGCAACGCGCGATTGCTGTTGCAGAGGAGCTTGCGACCTTTCTGAGGACGGAAGCTATAGATGACAAAGGACGATTTAGTGTAGCAAGGGGCCATTACTGATGTTCGTCCGTGTAATCGAATAGACGGGCTCTAGTCCCGATAATTCAGATCTCCATGTAATTGTATATATATGCTCGCTTGTAAGATAAGTTAATCTTATATATATATGCATAATTATTTCTATTTAAATTATATGAAAACTAATTCCCGAACACCAAACGAGGCATCACGTTAATCTCCCGAACACCTAAACCCTAAAACCCTAAAACCCAAAAATAATTTCATTCAAAAAAAACCCAAAAATAAGCAAAATCTGAAACTCTTTAGTCCCGGTCCGTGTAAGAGCCGGGAATAAAGGGCGTGCCCCTGGGGCGCTACGAGGCGCCCACGTGGAGCACCTTTAGTCCCGGCTTGTACCAGGGCCGGGACTAAAGGTTAGGCCTTTAGTCCCGCTCGTTTAGTCCTGGTTGGTGAACCGGGACTAAAGCCCCTTACGGGCCGGGGCTAAAGGCCCCATCCCAACTGGTGTCAATTATTCAATTTTTTTTATGTTTTACTAATTTCTTTTAATCTTTATCATGGCAGGTCACTAGGTGTGGAAAGATGGTGGGCGCTGGTCCAGATCGCTCGACGGGTTCTTCCCAGGTGCCCCGCATGAGGGGTGGTACTTCCCTTCCACCCCTATCTCTCCGTAGAGCCTTGGCACACAGTGTGTCAACACCACCCATGGGTTCTTCTTCGTCGGCGGCATTGCCCACTAGGAGAGGTGCTGGTCGGGTAGGGAAGAAGGGGAGGGGTACATGGAGAGGTGGTGGCCGCGGAAGATCCAGGAGGACTGTTGAGCCGTCCTCGCCACCACCACCAGCTCATTCACCCGATCATAGGACTACTATGGTCGACCCGTTTGCGGAGGAGGCTACGGGGACTCCATTCCAGGAGCCTGTTGGTGACGGGCATTCGTCCCATGAGACTCCGGTCCAGGAGAAGCCTCGGGTCGAGGTGCATTCAGCCCAGGAGCAGCCGGAGGAGACTATGGTTCCGGAGGCTTCACCCGACGTGGAGAGGCCCGGATGGGAGACCTGGGCGGATCGTACCGAGTTGCCGGATTGGACCGAGGGTCAGGGTGGCTCAGGGGGCGGGGATGGCGGGGATGAGCTTACGGATAGTGAGGGCGATGTGCAGGTGGACGAGGCCACCGTGTACAAGCGTGGTAGTACACGTCTCCCGGTCGCGCCGGCTACCCGCGAGCAGAGGCCGGTGATTAAACCTGAAGGAGATAGGTAAGTACATTTACTCTTTTTTTAGCTTTTGCCTTGAAGTTTGTTCAAATATCTAATGCGTTGACCTTATCATACTGCAGGGGATGGGTACACCCTCTTGGAGTCCGCAGGCCGAACTCCGTCCTTGGTGTGCTTTGCCGGACAAATTTCCCGGGGTTTGTCACGTTGCCTGGTGAGGGTCAGGTTCCTACACTAGGATTTTCCTGGGAGCACTACGAGGCTACGCAGGCCCCGCCGGAGGAGATTATAGATGGTGTCTTGTGCCACATGAGGGCCGAGATGGTGATCAAGAGCTTTTGGGTAAATTATCCTTTTGCAAAATCTAAAATTAACAATATAGCTAATTATTGTACAAATCGGTGTTTTCACGTTTGGTTGCAGACCTTCTATAGGTGTGAGGATGGATATGAGGAGGAGGCGGCCAGGGTTCTCGAGGCCGAGTGTAGGTGGTTACTATAGAACTTGCGCCACGAGGCTCGGCCGCAGGCTATTCGAGATTACTACACCACGCGTGGTATTAAGAAGCAGAAGAAGGATTGCCACGGAAAGTTTCTGAAGAAGGAGCAATACATGAAGGTAATTACCTATTCTTAAGTCCTTCTACGTAGTTTTCTTGATTTCATTCATAGGCGTAGCGCTGAAAATTCTTTCTAATAAATTACAGGTGCCCCCGAGATGGTGTGCGGATAAGATGGATTGTTGGGAGGCTTTGGTTAATGAGTGGTGCACAGGCAGCTGGCGAGCTGTCCACGAGAATGCGAAGGATCGGCGTAGCCAAATGGTTGGTGTGCCACACCATCAAGGCAGCGCCAACTTACTTCAGTTTGGACGAAACTAGGTATGTGATTTGCTTCATGATTCATGCAATTCATTCTTGATGCTAATATTTTGTTCCTCTCTTTTAGGCACATCACAATAAGACGGAGATGCCACACTTGTACGACCTTTATGGCATGGCCCATACTGCCTCATACAAGAAGGAGAAGGCATTCTCTGAGTCTGACCTGGATGATCCCAATAAATTCACCAACATATCATCCCACCAGAAGCTCGTGGCATACAGGGACACGGGGAAGGCTACGAAAGGGGATGACTTTAACCCTAGCCAGGAACCTTTCTATCCAGAGCTGGTGATGATATCTGGTGGTGGCAGGCCCCATGGCTCGATAGCCATTGGAGATGGGAAAATGCGTTGTCCACTCACTCTTCCGGAGATCAAGGCGCGCCAGTCGAGCAACTGTCCTGAGATAATGCGTAGTCCACGGCCAGTCGAACTTGCCATTGAGGTTAGTTGTACGGACGAAGAACACTCTCATCCATTTCATTATGTGTGTCACCATAGATCATTACTGTGGTAACGAGGAATGGTGTTTCAGGCTGCTCTTCAGAAAGAGAGATTGGAAAACCAGGCTGCTCTTGAGAAAGAGAGATTGGCAAGCCAGGCTGCTCTTCAGGCTGCTCTTGAGAAAGAGAGATTGGCAAGTCAGGCTGCTCTTGATGAGAGGGACAGACCATGGCATGATTGATTGAGGAGGAGAGGTCCCGGAATGAGGTGGGTCAATGGGCCCTGTACGAGCTTTTTGTGGTAAGTTCTTTTTCACATTAGCCAAATCATGTGTGTAATGTCTGTTTCATTACTAACTAATACGACCCACTCTTCAGGGTCTGTGCGAGAAGAGCGGTCAAGTCCCTCCGCCGATGCCCGTCTTCTCTTCGATTGGCACGGTGAGTTTCATTATAAACTAGTATTAATAATTGAGTGTCATCATGCTAACCGAGACATTGCAAAATATCTATTCTGCAGAATAACTCCCGAGCGGCATCGCACGACCCTTCTCTAGGTGTTTTTCCTCCTTTATGACCACTACGGTAAGTTTCTCTTCTCCTCTTTCATATTCTCCTTGCCTTAATTTCCCCAACAATGACATAGTTAGCCCTTTTAGCTTCAAAAAGACATCATTAGCCCATTTAGCTGCAAAATGCCATAATAACCTCAAAATGGAATAAGAACCTTGGTTAGCTCATTAATATTATACACTTAGCTTGTTTTCCTCTAAAATGAGATAATTAGCCCATTTAGCTCCAAAAAGACATAGTTAGCTAATTTAGCTCCAAGAAGAGGAGAAGAGGAGAAGAAATAGGAAAAATGAAAAGAAAGAAGAAGAATAAGAAGAAGAGAAGAAGGAGGAGGAGGAGGAGGAGGAGGAGAAGGAGGAGAAGGCCAAAGACCTTCTAGTCCTTCTCCTCCTCCTCCTTCTCCTCCTTCTTCTTGATTTCTTCTTCTTCTCCTCCTCCCCCTCTTTCTTCTCCTCTTTCATATTATCCTTGCTTTAATTTCCCCAAAAAGACATAATTAGCCCATTTAGCTCCAAAATGCCATAATAAGCTCAAAATGGCATAAGAACCTTGGTTAGCTCATGAATATTATATAGTTAGCTTGTTTTCCTCTATAATGGGATAATTAGCCCATTTAGCCCCAAAAAGTCATAATTAGGTAATTTAGCTCCAAAAATAGGAGAAGAGGAGAATAAATAGGAAAGTGAAAAGAAAGAAAGAAGAAGAAGAAGAAGAGAAGAAGGATAAGGAGGAGGAGGAGGAGGAGAAGGAGGAGAAGGCCATGGACCTTCTAGTCCTTCTCCTCCTCCTCCTTCTCCTCCTT